>NC_135659.1:74560005-75160005 GCF_964188315.1 Podarcis muralis
ACCCTTTCGTCTAGTGAGTTTTTCGTCTTGCGAGGCATTCGTCTTGCGGGGCACCACTGTATAAAGAGATGGCAAAACAGACAGCACTGATAAAAGATACAAATCTAGAATCCTTTTAAAAAGACTGGAAACCCTTTCTGCTCTATATAAAAAATTTATTACCCATATTTCAAACGTAAGAAAACATCAGAATATATTCTAAAAACATGTTAAGAGAAGACGAATTACCCATATTTCAAACGTAAGAAAACATTAGAATATATTTTAAAAAACATGTTAAGAAGGATGAAATTAGATAAGACAGAAACTAAAAATGCAATTGTATGTAATTTGGGTTATAAATATTGATATTGGTTGAGCGGGAAGTTACTAGTTTTGTTGAAATGGAATATAACTGTTGAGTAACAAATGTAACTTTCTATATGGGGAAAAAAATAAATATTATAAAAAAGAAAATGATGGTCAAAAGGCCCTATGGAATCCATCTCTGTGGTTCAGGCTTACTCTCCCTAGCAGACAAGCCACCATTTTTATTAACTGGGGAATGTTCACAGCAGTTTTGCCAACTATGCTGGGTTCACATCACCGTGACAGCTGGTAGGGTGGGGTTCAGACTTCATTCTCCTCTGAAATCACTGGGCATGGTGGAAATGATAATGATGATAATAATAATAATAATAATAATAATAATAATAATAATAATAATAATTTATTTATACCCTGCCCATCTGGCTGGGTTTCCCCAGCCACTCAGGGCAGCTTACAGTGAATATAAAAACATAGTAAAACGTCAAACATTAAACCTTCCCGAAACACGTCTGCCTTCTAGAAGTTGGGTAGTTCTTTATCTCCTTGACATGTGAGGAAGGGCGTTCCACAGGGAGGGCTGTAGGATGGAGTGGAAGGTGGCTGCTCCCTTAACTTAAAGAGTTTGGAGCATGGAGAGAATTTAACTGCCGATTGCTGCAAGTGCCAGCCCCCAACCTAAGCACAATAGTACTATAATATAAAAATAAGGAGATGTGTTAGGGTTTGTGTAGGGCTCCTGAGAAGAACTGGTGTTTGCAAAGCAATCTGTACCATCAAGTCCTGAACCAGAATTCTGCTATATATATAGCACTCAAGCTTGGTGTGAGAGGTTTGGCCTTGGATACTTTTAGCACTTGCAACCAGGCCTCTGCCATTGTTAGGTGTGAAATCAGGTCAACTCCAAAGGACTGGAAGCTGACTAAGGCCATCCTCTGATCCATGTTCCATGTTCCATACAACTCCACAGCTGCAATGAAGAAAGTCAGATGAAGGGTCTCCCATTGCAGAATAAAGGCCAAACTTGGTAAGGCAAGTAAAATATTTGTGATTGCCCTCTCCTGACATTTTTTAATGGAAGGGAGAAAAGAAGGTACTTGTATGTTTTACCCTGTTGGGCAAATTACAGCTGGCAGGGATTTCAACTGGGGAAGGGGTGAATGGAAGAAAGGCTTAATCTCATCCCCCTCTCATGGGCATCATCCAGATTAGCCTGTCACCTGCCACTTTAGCATGTGCATATATATATATATATATATATATATATATATATATATATATGGAGATCCAATCATAGATTTTCCTTCACATCATCCAATTTGTCTTCTGGAAGCCTGAAGACATCCTGGCTGAACACCATTTCATTTAGGGATCTTTTTAGACAGACAGCTAACCTGCAGCACGGCTCAGTGAAACAAACAAAACAAGCAATTATTGGCAAGGGGAAGTATTAGCTTGCACTGCAGCAAAAACAACAGACAGCCTTGTGGCACCTTAAGAAGACGACACAAATATATTATGACATTTATAGGAAAAGGTTCCTATAAATGGGGAAGGAAAAGGTTCAGATATAGTAACTGCAGGATATTCACCCAGTTTAGTTACTGAGCCAGTTCCGAAGGTCCAGAAAACTTCCTTTTAAACCCATAATAGGACACATTCAGGGCTAGATTCACCCAGTGCTGTAGCTGGGGGGTGGGGGGGCTAGCCCTGGGTGAAGCCTCAATGGAGGCCTGTGTGTGTGTACAAATGCGTGTGAGGGAGGTATCAAACTGGGTATTTGACCCGGGTGAAATAAAGCCTAGTTTTGCCCCTGGATTCACCTAACCAGCCCCATCACTGGAAGCCCTGAACAATAGGGTTTCCTCGCTTCCACCACACCTCCTGCAAAATTGGTTTGGGAGTGGGTCAGGAGAACTCTCCGACCAGTTTGTGGGAAAAGAAAGCATCATTCCGTCTGGCAAGCTGGAATGCCTGCGCAGACAGGACAATGGGAAGAACACAATGCTGAACTGCACCCATAAATTCCAAGCACCACACTCCACTCTGTTTTTGGTTGTCAGTATAACGGGCCCATCCATCTGCAAATTCAGGGATGGCATCAGCCACACAGCAGTTCTGAACTTTGTTCAACAGAAAGCAAACTTACTGCACTCTCTGATATGAATGATGTTTCGAAATGAAGGAAAACTGCACTTTCCCCCGGAAGGTTAAGGGAGCGCTTAATTTTTGTAGGCTAACATCCACATTTTATTTATTTACTGACTGACTGATTAGAATAATTTCTTTACTACTTTTCATTTAAAAAACAAATCCCAAGGTGATTAGCAACCATAAAACAACAACAAAATTAAGCATACAAATACAACATCACAATTATAGAACTAGAGTGGTTGAAAGCTGGCACTGATGGTCTGGAAATGCCTGTGCAAAAACAGTGGGTTTTTAGTGCATGACAGAAACAGACCATCACTGACTTACGGCAAAGAGCTCATTCCAAAGAGTAGGTGCCACCTCCGAAAAGGCCTGCTTCTACATTGCTCCAATACAGAGTTGTGCAGGTTGCAGCCCAACAAAAAGGACTTCCTCCAAACATCTTGGTGAACAAATGCTCAGACAACATTACAGAGGTCTTAATGTGTTGAAATTGACTCCTGTTTAACTGTTCCTTAGCCTTTAACCACAGGCTGACTCCCTTCCTTGTAGTATGTGGGTCACTGGTGAAAGGAGCATATTTTCATGTTTCAACTCAAGATGCTTTCTTCCAGCTCAGTAAATACTAATCCCCTTTGAAACTATTATCACATAACTTCTTCTGTTTGTAAGAGCATAAAAGAGCCCTGCTGGAGCATGTCAGCGGCTCATCTAGTCTAACAAGGTGGCCAACCAGAGGTCTCTAAAAAGCTCATAAGTAGGATCTCAGTGCAACTGCACACTCCTCACTTGCAGTTCCCAGCAACTGGGATTGCAAATGGCAGTAGAACATAGCCATTCTGGCCAGTAATCAATGACTGCCTTAACCTCCATGAATTTGTCTAATTCTCCTTTAAGTTGGTGGCCATCACTACATCTTGTGAGAGCGAGTTTCACCGTGATGACGTGTTGTGCAAAGAGGTATGGGATGCCGCAATTATTGTAACTCATGTAAACTCTCCTTTGAAAAATCTACTATGGATCAACACTGTCTCACCAGTGTCAGGGATGTCACAATAGAAGAGGAGGATGACTACGGTAATCTGCTGCTGCTCCCTGCCCCACTCTTTGCCTGCCCTCCATTCCCCCCAGCTGTGGGGCAACAAAGGAGTTCTGTTTACTCTTGCAACTAGGGAGAGGAAGATGAGTGAAAGGACTAA
This sequence comes from Podarcis muralis, assembly GCF_964188315.1. Classification (NCBI taxonomy): domain Eukaryota; kingdom Metazoa; phylum Chordata; class Lepidosauria; order Squamata; family Lacertidae; genus Podarcis; species Podarcis muralis. The sequence continues at coordinate 74,563,665 of NC_135659.1, forward strand.
GGGAGAAGCAGGCTAGGAAAAGCCACATCTCTATCCTCCGTCATAGCTGAGGAGCTGTCCCTTTAAATCAGGGATGGGGAATCTCTGGCCCATGGCCTGTTGCAGTCCTTAGAGGGCACCCATTTGGTACTGAGGCCTCTGCTCCTTGCTCACAACCTCATTTTTTACTAGGCCGCCACAGACGGAAGGGGAAAGCAGCAAATTGCAGGTGCGGTCCACTTTCCCCCACTCTCGCCTTGCCTTACTTATCCCACGGTTTTTCACATAGTGTTTAGTCATCCTGCTCAGGTTGCAAAGGCCAACAAGTCCCGAGTGAGGCTTTTCTGTGTGTCTGAAAGGATGGCAGGTGCGAGATCACTCCTGCAACAATGCTCCAAAAATGAGAGGAACCACCAAAAGCCATCATCCAGCCCCCCACCCACTTCCTGCCATGCAGCTATTAAAAGCACAGGAGCTCCTTTCCAGACTAGGCACTGACAGAATTCTATATTTGAAACCTGGGGGCTTCAAAGGAGTGCAGCCATCTCCTCACAGATGCACCTTCAGGTGCTTACAACACAGCAGTGGCCCCAGCACTACTTTACAGCTTTACATGTAGCACCATAGTCATTCTAGGCTTTTCAAGGGAACATTTCATAAAGGGAAGGGCAGTGCCCTAATTATGGAAGAAAATGTAGAAGTTCTTTACTAGAACCCATAAACCTCACACCTGGACTCCTCCTGCTTTTAGCCAAATCATGCCCCCCTTTAGCCTCCTAAAAGCAGTAGCAAAGTGGGCAGGGGAGAGAAACAAAACCCTCCCCCGCCCATCCTGCAAGTTTGGGAGGGCAACTGGAAAGAAGAGGGAAGGGCGTAGCTCAATGGAAGACAATCTGTTTTGCCTGCAGAAGGTCCCAGGTTTGATCCCCAGCATCTCCAAGTAGGGCTGGAAGAGACTTCCTGCCAGAAATCCTGGAGAACCTCTGTCAGTCAGTGTAGACAATACTCAGCTAGATGGAGCAATGGTCTGGTGCAGTCTAAGGCAGATTTCTACACTCCTAGCTCTCAGAGTGTTTCCTGTACTGTCATTTCTAGAATACAGCATATTATGCTAGGAGCCATTGGTAGCAGAGACAGCCTCTAGCATACCCTTCTAAAGAACCTGAAAACCTGAATGCAAGAAACAGAAAACCAGCCCAGCCTTTATTGCTGCAAGGGCTTGAGGAGCTGCACTGCACAGACTCAAGGTTACCATGGTGCGGGGGGCAACTCAAGAACTCCAAGCCCAGATGTGTACAACTGTTTAGTCGAGGAGGCAGGCTGGCCTGAAAAGAAACAACGGGGCTAAGAAGCCTCCCGAGAAAGCCTACGTTACAAAAAAATGACAGAGAGAAAGAGAGAGAGAGACTCTTGTAGTCCCCTTCCCTAAAACCTCCCCCCCCCCCCCCCGCAGCTGAGCCGGTCCTACCTTTGAAAGGCTCCCCATCTCTGCTGCGCTGCTGCTCTCCACTGGGCTGCTGCTGTGTGCACAACACACTCCTTTCCGCAGAGCAACCTCTTCTAACTTTAACACCCCCACACATTGATTGATGCATACTGCAGTCGCTGCAAACCTCACAGTCCACAGCTGGGGGGTGGGGAGGAAGAGAAGAGTCTGGGATCCCCTCCCACATCGCCAGGCCAGAGCCTCAGTGACGGCGCTGCCTCTCTCCGTGTTTCTCCCCCCCCTCCCTCCCCCCCATGGGATTTCCCTCTTTTAACACAAATCTAGCAGATGGCTTTAGACTAATAGCAGAAATGCTTGTTAGGCACCCAGCGGTGTTCATTGAGCCGCCGCCTCTTCCCTCTGCGCCCCCGCCACTGCCTTCCGTCTCCCTTAGCTGTAAACATCTGGCTGATTTCAGGGAACAAATCGCTGCTTGCTATCCTCCTGGTATCACACCTTGCTGCTGCAAAAAGCAAAGAGGGGAAAGGAGCCAGAACGTTCCTTTTCTAGGCTTCAAATGGGTCCACATGCCTCCACTGGTTTCAAGTCTTCACACTCATATTAAATTACCTTGACCAAATTAATAAAACAATTTTTGGATGTCAGAGCCATACATCTCAGATGCTGCCATTACATTTTGCCCAGATATCTACTGGAACTAGAAGCCAAACAAAATGGCTATTCAATCGCTACCACCCGTGGAATGGCACCAAGGCAAGGGAGGACATTTTGGAAGCAAGGGAGACAAGATGCAATGGAGGGACAGCTGTTGAAAATGGCCTTTGCTGCGGCAGACTATTATGCCATAAATTAGGCGAAAAGAACCCTTTTTAGCCTGGGGGACATGAATTGCCATCCTGAGATGATTTGGGCATGGGGAGTTGGAATTGTAGAAGGTGAAATTAGAGGGAAATGAAATGGAGAAAAGTACTTAACAGTGGTAATTCACAAATCAATTTTTTTAATGGCACATACATCCTGGCATTGGTAAGCCAATTAACGCATGTAATGTACTACAAATTATTTGTCTTGGTTCAGTCCACAAGTGACAGTACTGAAACTCTTGATGTTTTGTAATTCATCAGTTCTGAATTTTAGTTGTGCGGTCTATCCTGTCATGCTTCACTGCCTCTTAAAAGTTGTTCGGACCATGTTTAGTGGTCTTTATTTCATGATCTTCCAATGTGCTGCATAATTCCAAGACACTGAAGGTTTAAGAAAAACATATTTTTGCTGGTAGAACAGCAGCAATAAATGGCAAGAATGTTCAGCAGTAATGTCATTACGGGGAATGGTGTGGTTAAAGGAGCACATCAACTGTAATTCTCAGCAAGCACCATTAGTTCATCTATAGTAGATGACAGAGAATTTCAAAGCACTTGCTAAAATAGAGATCTAGTTCACATGGGATTTTGAAGAAGCATTATGCTCACAGATAAAGAAATCCCAAAATATTATATTCCTTGTAGTCAACATGAGCGCTCAAAATAGTGGAGGCTTGGAAACAGTGCTATCTTGTAGCTTTGCCAATTTTACCTCTGCCCTAATAATAAGCAGACTTGACTACTCCTAGACAAGGTGCTGCCCTTGGAAATTACTCTGAGACTTCAACTGATGGGAGCTGACCTCCCAGATGAATTGTTGTTGCTTATCAAGAGAGAGAGAGAGAGATGAGATGGCAGAGGGAAAGTGTCAATTCACCGGCTGAACTAATCTGGTGCTCCTGCTGGTGTATTTGCACCATGGCACCTGCTCTGCTGCTCTTCTTCTGCCCCTGCAACTAAGTAGCAATGATTGACCAATTGGGAGGTTGGGTAAACACCTCCACTGTACAATGCTGTCTGCCACTGCTTCAGGGGGAGGCAACAGGCAGAATGTGCATGTATCATATATAATTAAGACAGGGAGATGCGTGTGTGCATGTGTTACACACACTGCAGTAAATAAGTAAAAAGAAAAAGAAAAAAAGCTTCTGTTGTAGAAATCAACTTCTGCCAGTTAACTGATCTTTCCAGCAGATGTGCCTTCCATCTGTTTGTTACCAGGCAAAACACAAGAAAGAGGCTCTGCCCTCTCACTCTGCTGCCCCACCAAATATTACCTGGGTGCCCTTTCAACATTCAATTAGCTAGACAGTTACGAAGTAGCAAGGAATACGAGTGGCCATTAGGCAGTCCCCTCAAATAAGTCACATGTGACATTGCTGCAAACACCGTGGCTTGTACGTAACCCCATAAACATGACAATGAGGCTATTCTTCCATTACCAAGTAGTTATTAGTACATAAATAACGACTCCTTTAGTGGGGCGGCATGAGAATGTGCTGAGAACTCAATGCAATACAGAACATCCAAGAACAGCAGGATGGGACTGAGGTTTGCTCCCCATTTGTTTAGTCCTACCTCAGGCATCCCCCATCCCACCTGACACAATTATGATTGTGCAAGGAACTGAGGGGCACAGCTGGGCTTCCTGGTCCTGCTCCCTCTGTCACATCCTCATCACCTGATCCATGCACCTCTCATGTCTTGCAAGAACAACTTGCAGCGAGGAACTCGCAAGTTTCTAGGCTCCCTGTAGAATTTTTAACCCAGATCCTCCACCAATAGCTTGCCAGTTAGAGTTAGCCAAGTTAGCTGCTATCTTCAACCATGTCACACACACAAAGAGATCTGAGTGTGGGTTCCTACCGCAGGTAAGATAAAATACACCATTCATTGACCTAACGGATACATCTCTTAATATTTAAAAGAGTCAACTTCCCCCAGGATTAATTGTAATAGTACTAATGGTCAACAAAAAGTGCAGAGTTATACACTGATCAACCTTTTATTTTTGCACAGTCAGTTGAATGGCTGCTTTGTGAAGGACTTGGCAATATGGCTATATGACACAGGGAAAAACAACCGTGATTGTGCAAGTTGATACTAAAAGCTTTTACCTGAAGAATACTGTGAGAAGCTCATTACCCTTGAGGTTTTTCCAAGGGTAGGAAACCACACTTTTTAGCCACTGAGAATAAAGCAGGAAGCACAGATCTATGCACTGCTTTACTGACTACGTTTTGGTCAGTTTCTTCAACCAAGGAGACACCCAGACATATCTAAGCAAGAGTTTATTTAAGCTGCCCATACCAAACTGCAGAAGTTTAGTACCCAGGAACGCAACAAGTCACCTGAAAAATTCACTCAGGACAGCACTACGGATATCACTGGAAACTCAGCCAGCTGAAAATCTGATCCATCCTTGGTTGTATCAATGATGCAGTCATGGGTCTTTATGTTTTGATCCCACATGAATAGAGTCACATCCACACCATACATGCAAAGAACTCCAATACAATTCTAAGTCATAGATTTTTCCAAAGAATCCTGGGAATTATGGTTTGTTAAGGGTCTTCTAATATCTCTAAGGACCTTTAACAAACTACTGATCCCAAGATTCTTTGGAGGAAGCCATGACTGCTAAAAGTGGTATAAGAGTGCTTTAAGTGTAGGGTATTAATGTGAACTCTAATCAACCAGACGGGACTGCACCAAGTCCAACTGCTATGCTGAATAGGGCTGGGCAATATCTGGTTTTCAACATCACAATACATCACCAACTAAATATCAAGATATCACAATATATCACAATATATATCTGCACCAGCAGAGGGCCTTGCTAGGCCCCCTCGCGAAGACAGAGGATCCCACCATACCTCCCCGCAGCAGCAGAGGGCTTTGCCATGCCTTCTCTTGGCAGCAGAGGGTCTTGATGTACCTCCCGGCAGGAGACAAGGTGCCTGCAAATTATCTGTAAAGTATCGGTTCAGGGGACCTAACCCCTGGGAAACTGTTAAGTCTCCACATTTGTTCACCAGTATATTGCCTTGTTGAAACACTTATCACTATGTTATTTCAATACTGGTATGGCGATTTATCTCACAGCCCTAAGGCCAAAGAGCAGAAATAATGGCAACAGAATGGGCATGGATGGCCATCTTGCTTGTTCATGTGGGATGCTGTCCTTGCCACCAATTAGAGCTGCATCGCTAAAGCAACCATGGAAGAAGCTACCACAAAGGACGCCATCATCGTCCCTCCTCCTCATGAGTTCACTAATCTTATTGAAACTCTGTTTTATTTCCCCAAAACACCTTGAAACTCTTTAGGCAAGATCTGATGGCTGGCCTGCTTAAAACAATTTACCATTTGTGTATGTACCTAGTTATGATGCACTGGGGGACTTCTGGCCCTCTAGATGGTGTTGGACTGGCTGGTAGCATGGCCAATGACCAATGTGAGTTGGAATCCAACAAAATATGGAGGGCTACAGCTTCTCCACTCCTGACCTAGAGTCTACCAAGCCATGAAATCTTCCTCCCAGTGCTTTTGTCATGAGATTTGTTGCAACCATTTATATGATTCATTATATAAAGCCTACTTCGGGACGCAGGTGGCGCTGTGGGTTAAAGCCTCAGCACCTAGGACTTGCCGATCGAAAGGTCGGCGGTTCGAATCCCTGCGGCGGGGTGCGCTCCTGTCGTTCGGTCCCAGCGCCTGCCAACCTAGCAGTTCGAAAGCACCTTCGGGAGCAAGTAGATAAATAGGGACCGCTTTCTAGCGGGAAGGTAAACGGTGTTCCGTGTGCTGCCCTGGCTTGCCAGAGCAGCGATGTCACGCTGGCCACGTGACCCGGAAGTGTCTGCGGACAGCACTGGCTCCCGGCCTATAGAGTGAGATGAGCGCACAACCCTAGAGTCTGGCAAGACTGGCCCGTACGGGCAGGGGTACCTTTACCTTTTTATAAAGCCTAAGTCAGGGTCCATAACTAGGTTTGTAGATACAAAACTGAAAATGCCTATAAATATTTCACAGCTATTACCCATCGCCTACAGATGCTGCGCAGATATAGACACACACAATAAAATGAATGGTGTAGTCATCAGAAACTACACATCACTGACCAACTCTTGGAAATGTTAACAGCATGAGGATGGAAGTTAAAAATAGTCCTGGACAGACAGATTTGTGGGCAGAGGAAATTATTTAAAATCATAGAAGGGAAGCAAAAAAAAATTACTCATTTCTTGCCTGCATGGACTTGAGAGCCCATACAAATACGCACAGCATATTAATTTCAACAAACCGATCTATAAGTGTGTTTAAGTGTTCGATAAGAACAACAAAAATATATGCATACTATGTAAAACAAAATCTGTAACCCACATGTAGTGCATGATTAATCTAACCCCCTGGAAAAGGAAATGAATTTCCATCAGCGGAATCTCTCTCTTTCTCCTCAGCAGAATTTTGCATCCATGTTTCCAGAGCAGCTTAGCAAAATGGCTACATATTTTGCATTGATTTTCCTACATGAGGTTTCTATGAGCTCCGCTCAACTAATTCAGTGCAGAACGAACTACAGAGGGTAAGGCAGAAACAATCCCTTTGCGATGCTTGCTTTGTGGTCAGAAGTGACTGTGTTCCCTGGGCACAAAGAGAGCCATTCAATGTGTTGCTAGTAAAGCTCTGGTGTTCATTATTGCCTTGTGGCTAGGGTTGTGCTGAGTAGAGACACTGTTCATTTATACCGCACACATAATGCTGACAGTGGACAAGTTTCATTCTTGCAGATGAGATGCTGCACGTTGCAGTTTGGGACGCTGCCAGGAGATTATGTCTGACAGCTTTATATTTACATCAAGACATTAATCCCAAAGGATCTACAGATTCATATACATAGCAGAAATAACATCACGGAGTATTGAAATGAAGCCACTGCTGTCGTTGCTCAAACAAGGAAAAGCGAAGAGTAATGTATTCTGCTAAATTCACCGAGATGCTGCAATGTCAGAACAAGCGAGTTCTGCAGTAAAATGCTGTAGTGCTTCTGTTCAGGGGTCCAGTCAGCCTGCCATATTCTCTGTAGGAATACTCGATTTCATCCCCACACCTTCCATCAGTCAGCCACCATTCTAGGGCTACAGCATGCCCAGGCTCCTTGGTCTGTTTAGGGCAGGGGTCAGCAACCTTTTTCAGCTGTGGGCTGGTTCACCATCTCTCAGACCATGTGGTGGGCCGGACTATATTTCTTTTTTTTTTGGGGGGGGGGGATGAACCAATTCCTATGCCCCACAAATAACCCAGAGATGCATTTTAAATAAAAGGACATGTTCTACTCATGTAAAAAACACCAGGCAGGCCCCACAAGTAACCCAGAGATGCATTTTAAATAAAAGGACACATTCTACTCATGTAAAAACACACTGATTCCCGGACCATCCGTGGGCCAGATTGAGAAGGCAATTGGGCCGTATCCGGCCCAGGGGCCTTAGGTTCCCTACCCCTGGTTTAGGGATTCCACAAACACACACACTGTACCTCCTTGTGGATTTTTTCTACTAAACATATTTTGTACTTCTGCAGACCTTGGGGCTCATCCAAGCCTGTTTATATTTCATTCTTGCTTATGGATTGTGTCAGTTTGGCTACATAAATGTCAACACTTGGGGAATGAGATGGCTATTAGTATACAGGCTGCTATCTTTTACTAAACAAGCATAGAATTTGGTCAAGAGTAAATGAAGAATTTTATGTTTCACGGACTTCTTCATCAGAACCACTAAATATCTATGAAACACATGATTACATACTTCTAACCCCTACCTAACCCAGCAAAAGATATAAAAGTACTTCTATATCTTAATTATTGAAATGAGCAATTTAAGCTGTGCTTAAATCTCTCCAATAAGACAACAACACTTAATTTTGTTTGAATAAAACACTTTGTGTCTTCTGTTCCTTGGGGTCAATAGCCTGATCAATAGGGATCAATAGAGATGTTGCATGGAAAATGGAGCAAGCTTGTATTTTCTTGCTCTGAAGCCATTGGAGCTGAACCAATGGCTTCAAGTTACAAGAAATGAGATTTCAACTAAACATCAGGAAAAACTTTCTGACAGCTGTTCGACAGTGAATCAGACTCGCTCTGGAGGTTGTGGGCTCTCCTTCCTTGGAGGTTTTGAAGAAGAAGTAGAAGCAGAAGAGGAGGAGTTTGGATTTGATATCCCACTTTATCACTACCCTAAGGAGTCTCAAAGCGGCTAACCATCTCCTTTTCCCTTCCTCCCCCACAACAAACACTCTGAGGTGAGTGGGGCTGAGAGACTTCAGGGAAGTGTGACTGGCCCAAGGTCACCCAGCAGCTGCATGTGGAGGAGCGGGGACGCGAACCCTGTTCACCAGATTACGAGTCCACCGCTCTTAACCACTACACCACACTGGCAGAGGTTAGATGGCCATCTGCCATGAATGCTTTAGTTGAGATTCCTGCATTGCAGGGGGTTCAACTAGATGACTCTTCCAACTCTTTGATTCTATTGTTTTATGAGATCATCAAGCAGAACATTCACAGAACATAGAAAGCTGCCATATACTGAGTCCGTCTAGCTCAGTTTCATCAACATTGACTAGAAGTGGTTTCTCCCTACCTGGAGATGCCAGGGATGGAAACTGGGACCTCCTGCATTCAAAGGAGGTGCTCTGCTACTGAGCTACAGCCCCTTTCTCAGAGAACTATTGATGCAAATCCTTTAAACGTTCTAAATGGGATTGAGCAAGGATGGTGGGAGCACAAATCGTGTTTAGATGAAATCAACCGGCATACTTTGAAATGGGATTATTAGCTTTATTGAATTAGTTCAATGAAATGAAAGGTCTCAGGGAGATACTGATCTGCGAAAAAGAAAAGAACGTATCACCTTAATTCGGTCCAGTTCTAACTACTTCTGAAACTCAGCTAAATGGATGTGAAGCCATTTACTTTCATAACTTTTGATGACACAGATAACAAACCTGGCACTCTTTAAAGTACTAGATTGATGTGATTCTTAATTTATACATATAGAAATCACTTGGAAAGTGGACTGAAAATGGTCACTGCTACCCAGATGACAATATAAATACTGGCCACAATCCACTGCACCATTAGACACACTTAAGTCCCATTGATAGGAGCCTGGCTTAAATATGCCTAACTCAAGAGGCAAATGGCCACTGCACAGTCAGTCAAGTCTGGGCTGTTATACCCCAGGAGCATACTAAGAACTGAACAGCTCAAGGAAGCATGGAACTGCTGTCCCAATGCAAGTCAAGCTGTGCGGCATGACCAGGCGAGCAAGTCAGATTAATCATTCCCAGGATGCTTTTTTTATACTTTGCCCTTTCTTCAATCAAAGAAAATCTCCCTCTTTGCCTTACTTGCACAGTTCTACCTCCTCTCCAAGAGCACTGTGGGAATGATTCATCTCAACGCTGGCAGGTGCTGCTTCACTCACTGCATTAGCAATCAAGAAAGTGTCAGTCACAATCTAGAAAAGGAGAGCTGCTGGTATTATGGAAAGGAATTCCTGGGTGCTGCCCTCAGGGCTGCCACCAAAGTTCGTTGGTTTCTGAATTTTATTCATTTAAAACACGTGTTGGCCACCCAATCAACAAGACTGAAATTGAACTAAAAATATTTCTCAAAAAATCAATCAATCCCACTTCCTGCCTAAACAAGCCAGCAGAAATAATCTGTTCCTAGAGCAATAAATAAATAAATGTGGTTCTAAAAGGACTTTGGTGCCAATAGGATCTTCATTGGTGTGACCATTTCTTAACCAGGGTGACACCTCCAAAAGGGCCTCTCTTTAGTAACCATCTGTCTCACCTCTATAGGTACTGAAATCTGAACTGCTGAAGTTCAGCTATAATTTAGTTATTAAATTTGCCCCTGGTTTCTTTAAATTAAAGGGCAACAGGGGCAAGTGAGGTGGACAGCTGTCCTTTCTTATCCCAGAAAGCCCAACATTTCTTCCAGCAATGTCTGCCTGGGTATCATCTTTTGAGATTTCTCCAATATTGGAAAGTGTCCAGTAGGTGGTAGTTTTGTCTTTAACTTAACAAGCCTGTTCATCACTCAAGCAGCAGATCATTGGGGAGAGGGGCAGCAACACTGCTTGTGTCTCTCCACCTTTCTTGTTCCGCATTCCGCACCTCAGCTGCAAAGTGGTACCCATCCCTCATCTCCCGCACAGCTCCAGCTCCAGGTGGGAGAAAGGCAGGCACCAGGCAAATACTGAGTCTTCTAAGGTCACGCATGCACTTTGTGATGCCACACAGGTGCATCTGTGCTTAATGCCTTTGCTAATAGCTTAAACACATAAAACTCTATTGAGATTGGCAGCAGAAGCAGGGAGATGCCTGGAAGATAGGTGAAAGGTGGCTTTCGCTATAACAAAAGCTAGGTCTGCCTCCGTGCCCCTTCTCGGATATCCACTCTTTTGATGCAAATCAGTGCTAAGTTCCTATTACCTGTGATCTAATACATCAGCACTAGAGTTTGTGTAAGGCTTTTCACGCAGGCAGTCAGCTTAATTGAAAAGTTCAGCTTTGACATGTGTGCAAATTGTGAATTGCAACATTTTATATCCCCAAATATTAGGTCCCTCTCATACTTACAGCCGGCTGTGAATCTATTTTTGTGTTTGTTTTTACTCTACTGGTGCTCTTAATATATCCAATTTGGTGAAGTCGTTTTGTATTTTCTATCTACTTTGAATGTTGATACATTGCTGGAATTTTATAATACTTGCAGGCAGAATGTTCAGGGTTGTTAGCTTCCTTGAGTACCTTTGCAACTATTTCTGATTTTGCATCTACGCATATAAATTGGCATATATGAGCTTTATGCAAATTTGTGTCTTCTTTTGTTCTATTTTTTGGTGATGCATATCTTGTATTTTGGTGAAGTGTAAGTGGCACCCTGGGGAAAGTTTTAAGAAGCAACAACTCTGTTCATTAAGCAGAGAAAATACAGTGCTAAAAATGTGGTTGCCAAGACAAGCACCTTCTATTTCAGGAGTGAAGGGCCTGTGGCCCTCCAGGTGCTGTCAAGACTGTGACTCCCACTGAGCCCAGCCAGCATGTTCAGTGGTCAGGTATGATGGGAGCTGGCACCCAGAGATATCTGGAGGACCACAATCCATTTTAACACTCTTTAAGTCAGACTTGCACAATGTGTGACCCCTCCAAGCAGGAAAAAAACCCACTATCCATATTTTCTTCTCTTCCAACTACTGACAACAACCACCAGTTGGCCTCAGTGGAACAGTTCGGCTGGTTAGAGCATGGTGCTGATAACACGAAAGTCACAGGCTCAATCCCCATGGGACAACTGCATATTCCAGCTTTGCAGGGGGTTGGACTAGATGATCCTCAGGGTCCCTTCCAACTCTACAGTTCTATGATACTACCACCTGCACCCCTAATTCTGCAGTCCCTGGAAAGTGGCATAAACAAGGAGGTTCACAGAGCACATGCTGTGCCACCATATATGGTTAGTGAGTGGAATTTGGCTTAGCGGGTTGCAAGTGGTGCAGAAATACTCTTGATGTAGCAAGCAAAACCTGTTGCACTTTAAGGCCTTTTTACAGAGCTGTCAAAACCACACAGCAGTTTTCGAAATCCAAGTGCTTGTCAATTTATTGTCAAAATAAAGATTACACTATTGAATTACAAGTGAGGTTTTGGTGATACTTCTGATTATGTATTATATTAATATTTTCTCTCAAGTGAGCCCTGACAGAACGCATTTAGTACTTGGAAATTTTTCTTTTTTAAAAGCACTGCCTGAGACCCAGAGGCATGTAGTTTATTCACAGCACTGCCATCTGTCACAGGGGGTGGGGGGACTTCAATTAAAATTCAAACTCTTGCACTCTAAATGCAAGGAAAAACCTGGGTAAGTTCTAACAATGCATGGTAAGTTAAGAGTCTTTTTAAAAAAGTCCCTTCTGTCCTGTTAGATAAGATTACAATGTCAATGGGGCCTCCCTTACTCTGCCTCCAAGCAATTTCTAGAGATGCCTTCACTTGGTTGAACTGAGCATTCAGGTATTGATAGCTGTCCTTCCAGTGCCAGCCCAAGACATTTTGCTGCATAAAGCAGAACCCCAATCCCTCACTCCCCACCCTTACACCCAGTTAAGGCAATAATAATAATAATAATAATAATAATAATAATAATAATAATAATAATAAAGTCTTGCCCCAGGCCCTGCCTTCAGCTATTCCACCCTGCCTCTTGGTACCACCCAAAGCAGTTGGCTTCCTTTGCTGCATGGTATGTGCCTGTCTAAAGAGGAACACCAGAAGCAGGGGAGATTCTCCACAGCAGTTGGGGAGAACCTCCAATCCACACAAGCCTATTTAAGCCTGACAGGGGTCCTAATTTAGTTGTAAGGCCATTTCCCCCAAGCCATGCCCACCTGCCCTAAACACCTGAAGATGTGGAGCAGGTAAAAAGACATGGATGGCTCCCTACTGAAAATGGGGTTAGCAGGGATCACCAATCGGCTGATTGTTGGCACTTGCAAAGCCCTGTACTTTTGCCCAGGTGGTTTTATTTCAAACCATACGGACAAAGGAAAATGTGTCACCTGACGTGGTGATATTAGGTGACCGACAGGTGGGTGGCTCTGCCAACCTATCAAAATTGCCCATGGACAGGTTGGGTAACCTAAGTAAGCATGGGGGTGGGGGGAGAGATGGTAAATAGCCACAAGTGTCTTGAAATATACAGGCATGTTATTAAATTACCATATGCAAACATGGCATGAGGAAACTGTAAAAGTGAATTATATAAAGGTGTGGGTGGGTGTTAAAAAAAAAACCAAGAACCACAAAACACACACACCCCCAAAAAAAGAGAAACCTGGTCATTTTAAAACCAGCTGGGTTGCAAGACCATATATATATATATATAACACCAGGAGACCCTGTTAGCTCCCAAATATATTACTCAGGAGCAAATCAGATAAATCCGAACTTTGATAGCATGCCTTTGGGGTTGAAGGAAATCAATCCTTCTCCTTGAAACTTCACATTGGCAGTAGATTGTGAGAAAAGGATATAGCAGGCCTAACAAGATGGGCGTGTGTGGAAATAACCTGAAGCTAAATATATAATAACATAAAAAGAAGAAGAAGAAGAAGAAAATAATACGGAAGAAAATCACCAGCTGCAGGAGAAAGCAGTGCAACCTGCACAGAACTAATGGGGCAAAATAGAACCAGAAAATCTGCAAGAGCAAGCATATAGGAAATGGTGTACTCTGGGAATGTGGGGAAAGAGGCCAGATGGAGAAAAGAGATGTCAAGGTCACTCTGGAGCACATTAGGGGGTAGGAAGGCTAGGCTTGTTTACTAATGGCTCTAATTACAAAACCAGCATCCAAAGAGGATAACAGCAGCAGTAGCTGAGTCAGGCTGCTCCCAATGACTAGGCAATCTACTAGACCCATCACAAACAAGCTGTCTGGGAAGAAATACGTTCCGACAGATGCATTTTTTTTCCTTCTTTCTCAGGCCAGAGCTGTCTGACCTCTTGACGGCTGCTGAGAGTCAGAAGGCTCAGGGGAGAATTGGTATTTTCCAAACAGAAAGAAGCAAACGCTTGTCTGTTATTTGGTGCATTATCCTCTGTCAAACTTGGGAGTGATCATTACAGGCTCCTTCTTGCTTAGAGTCAACTCCTGTGTCCCCAAATGGGTGCCGATGAGATGAGCCAAGTTGGGCCGGGTGTCAGCGTAGCTGGTTGCTGATGCCTGCGAGACACCAAAAGGAACCAAAGCAGACTCAGTGGGCTGTGGTTGTTTGTGCAGCTGGGAAGCAAGAGAGCAAAATGTGTTATGGAAAACAAGAGGTGGGAAATTAAAGCTAGCCTGGTTCAGTTGTCAGAATATTTGACTAGAAGCCCAAAATTCTGGATCTGTTTCCTTTAGGGCTTTAGCCATGCCTGGTGCTTGTGGGCATTTGCACCCTGATTGGTTGCTGGAATAATTCAAGTCTCCTGGGAAATCCAGACAGGTTTCAGAGCAGAAATCCCAGCCTCTCAGGTGGTGTGGCTGCTGGTTCAATGCTTCCAGGCTGCTCTTACCATCTGATTGTTGCCTGGAGTATTGTTTGGTATTGGCTTGGTTCTCCAGAGCTCAAGTTCTACCAAGACTGAGATGATGTGCTGTGGGCTCCATTCCTAGGGCTACTTCCAGCCCACAGCTCTGGGGGAAGAGTCCCGCCAGCATGCCCCTGATGCCGTGCGCTCTGTTGGCCTTTGAACAGAAACGTTCCCGGCTTCCCCATCTGTGAAACAGAGATAGCAGCGTCCTGCCTCCTGGAACTGTCTGGAGGGCGAACACAATATAGATGGCAAAGAATCTTGCAAATTCAGATTCAAAGCACTCCATAAAAAAAGGACAGAGAACAGTAGCAGCAATTATCATGCTAACCACGCACATCATCTGCCTTCCAAAAGGCCTACAGATTTGCTTCGTACAAAGGCAATCTGTTGCCTTAGCAAGGTCTCCTGGTAAGCAGACTCTGTTCTACCACCCAGATCAGGTTGGCAAAACCTTGTGCCATGCTAGGCTGTCAGAAAATCAAGCCTGTTCTTCAGATGCCATTAACGTGAGGCAGCCACAGTCGGTCCTTGCAGTCGGTATGTATTAGTATACATATTAGTATACCAAGAAGTACTTCTGACATTGCCCAGCAGTAGGGCTCCGCTCACCCACATTCCAAACAAATGTCACACTTAACTGGATTGGTTCATCTCCATGGGATCTTTGGGCAAGGATACATGGATTCTCTCTCCTCAGCCATCATATTAAATGCAGGCATTGAAATGCTCCTAACCATGAAATCTCTCTGATTTTATCCTTGAATGGCCCTCTCTCAAATGAGTGCTGCTGCCCAATGAGAGACCCCACATGGAATGTACTAGCGGGTAAAGGAATGGAGCGACTTCAGAACTCGCCTCGACTAAGAGCAGCTCCACGGGAGGTGACGCCCACACAAGAAGCGTTCTTTTCACACCGCTGGAAATGAACACGCAAGCTTCCCCGGCCATGCTGATATGGTTGAAGGGCAAAATAAATTTTGCTGTGTCCTTGCAATCGGTAACCTATTCAGGAGCCCGTCATTTGTATTCTCTGTGGCAACCGGCAGCGCTTTTGGATGACTCAGAAGCTCTGTAGCAAAGGCGGCAGCTCCCTCCTGGCCTAATCGGAACACATCGCAATATCAAAATTCTTGGGAGAAGCCTTGGCTGAAATAGAATATTTCAGTTTACATTTAAAATCCTGTAGTCAGAGCTCCCTAGACCCCAGCAGGGGCAGGCTTCAATCAACCGACTGCAGACTACCTAGTACATCGCTGTCGGGCCTGAACCGACAATTTAAAGGACTCTGCCACTCTTCAATGGGAAGTACATGAAAACCTAAATGTAATCAGTTCCAGTGTAATCTTTCCAACTTTGGGATACTTTGGATAATATTACATCCTGGTGTCCTGCTCTTTCTTTCCCCCCAACCTAAGCTCAGGAATATAGCCAAGATTTCTGGGCATTGCTGATGCTTCTGAGATCCCTCTGTGCATGTCACCTGTAGTGCTTAGCAATGTCAGGAGCTCCCAATCCATCCTGACTTCCTCCTTTATGATTATGACATTTCCTCTTTCTAGTACAGAAAGCGGGGGAAGGGGAGGGAAATTAAGGCTGCATGAGATTTCTCTGCACCAACAGGAGAGATTCATGGATGCATCTCAGCACAATGGCTTAATTTCTCAAGTACACTTTAGCCCTCTAATGGCACACCACTGTGGCATTCATTTTCAGAGTCACTAGGTTAACTCATTTAATTGGACAGTATCACAAGCCCTTTCCACATGTTAATTCCGTGAAGGGACCTCTGGGGATTTTGAGGGTCAGTGGGGCAATGCAACTGGCCTGCCCCAGCTCTTCCCCTGATGCCAATACATTGGAGCATGGATGTCTACAGCAAAGAAGCCCACGTGTGTAGATCTCTGCATGTGCAGGCTTCCCCACTCAATGCACAGACACGCAGCACAGCCAGGAAAGCTATGCAATAGTAGGGGCGGGAGCAGCACTGAAGCCCTGCAATGCATGGAGTTTGATTAATGAATGAAGGGAGCTCCAGTCATAAGGAAGCACTTGAGATGCTTAATGTGGCTCCTCATCAGTGCTCTGCCAAATTTCTGGGGTGTTTTGCATATGGCTGACCTGCATAAACTTGGGACTCGCCCAGCAAAATGCAACCCACAAGCTATGCATATCAACCTCCAAAGTGCTAAATCAGGAGTGTTCTACAGATGTCGTTGGACTACAGCTCCCACTATCCCTCACCAGTGGCCTCTGGACAAGACAAATCTGTCCAGGATTGCAAAAAGAGAGAGAGAGTTATCAAGCACCTGGCAGGACACTAGATTGCTAGTGGGGTGCATTTGGCTTCACTGGATCTAAATTGTGTAGGTCAAGTGTGCAGATAGATGTGACCTTGCTGAATGAGAGACCCCACTTAGAAACTAAAGTGAGGATTGCAGCAGGCTTGGCCTAAATGGAACTGCAGAAATTGGGCCAGAGCTTTAAGAAAATGTTTTTACAAATGGAAAAAGAAGAGAGAAAGGGTGTTTGTTTCCTTAGCGCTACTTTTGCTACTGCCCTGTGCAAGTCTGTATGCTGTGGATGGAACTGTATTACATCTAGGAGGGTGCTAAGAATCCAAAACTGAGATCCTACCAGAGGGGGGTTACCAAAATGGGAGGGGGGGAGGAAAAAGCTCTGTTGCTTTAAAGTCTGGCCTGGAGCCAGCCTTAATATGTAACCACGGTAGCTATGATTCAGTGGCTTTTCCCAGCATTCTTCTGTTTGGGCTGCCTGGAGCAAAATGATCGAAAACGCTTGAGCAAACATACAGTGCTATACAAACCAACTAGGAAGAAAACACACACACACACACACACACACACACACACACACACACACACAGAGTGAACATTGACGTGTTTGGGTTTTTCCCCCCTAAAGCAGAAAATTATGCCCATTATGATAGCATGCGAAGTCTCAAATTCATCTTTGTTTTTGGAACTTTGATTCCATAATCATTTGATATTTAGCCGAGAGAGGAGTGGAATGCCTGTTGCAGATATGCAGGTCCTTCCTACCCCAGGCATCTTGACCCTCTCTCCCACCAGGCTTTGTGCTTGCAGGAGCACAGCTGGCCAACAAAACATTTCACAGGTGTGCACCTCACCCTTCTGGTTTGGCAGAAAGCCCAGTACTTCCTATCACCGGGGATGCAACAGTCATACTGCCTGCCTTTGGATCCATCTGCTGGTACACTTTACGCTAAAAACACAGCGCTAAAAAAGAGCAGATGCGGCAAGGTAAAGAAAGAGAGGCCAGGGCAATGAAACGTAAATCACAATCTCCTTCCTGTTCCAAATCCTAGGTTCTGACCCTCCCTCTCCTGCCCCCCCCCCCAATTTTTTTTTTATTTTGAAACTGGTCAGTGTATGCTCTGGGTCCGGTTCATTCCATATCCAAACGCTACACACTTAAACCACTGTGAGGTCACTTTAAAGTTTTTAAAAACACTAAAAAGTGATGCAAAACAACAGCCTTTCAGACCATGAAATAGGTCTAGTTCACATATCATGCTAAACCAAACTACGACTTGCTGTAGCTCCAGGAAGAGGTTGCGGCTGCTTTGTTCCTCCCTGGTCATTCTGCTGCTCTGCTGAGTTAAGGCAGGGTTTCACTTAGCATATAATCTGAAGCCAGGAGCATGAATTTGCTTCCTCCAATGACCAGCTATAGCCAACAGCTCATGGTTTGTCAAAATCATGGTTTAACACAGCACAGCAGCAGAATACCTGGGAAGAACAAAGGGGCTTCAAACTCCTCTCTGGACTCCCATGTGGTTGTACCAAGCCACAGTTTGGCTTAATGCCATGTGCAAACCAATCTGTAGTCTAGATTTTCTGTTAAAAAGTAAGTAAATAAAAAGGCAGTTTAAGAGAAAAGGGTATGCATGGAAACAACTAATTTGTGGCAATATTTCTGTCTCTTAAGCAACCCTGACGTCAGGAGGAAGAGATTTTTGTTACTGATTTACTCTCATCCTTTTTTCATTTTCATTTTTGTATAGGAAACACCACCGCTTTTCTATTTTAACATGGGCGGGGGGCAAAATTGAGGGACAATCAGTAAGGAAATGCTCCTTTTGCCCACTCCAATAACAGAAATTGGCAATGGGGCAATGAAGAGAGGCTACTGGTGGGGCAATGAAGAGGCTATCCATCACTAATCCCCAGCACACACTCATTAAGAAGCAATAATCCAGGCTAAATCTAGAATGGAGGATATTTTAATTAATGTTCCAGGGCAGCTTCTTTTTATATCATAAAATTGTTGCTTTATTGCAGCTTAATGGCTATGACGAATTTATCGTTAGGCATTTCGACGTCTGTTATTTTTTTTCCAGTGGAAAGGCAAAACATACATTGTGCTAATGCGTAAATAAGTACATTTTGCTGAAGGGCAAGCTAGCTTTATAGCAGGATATTGGGCAACAGAAAATGGCAGTGTGTTGCGCTCCACCACCTAGCTGGTGTGGAACCTCTGTTTTAATTCCACTTTCAGCTAAATGCTGAAAAGCACTGCCTCAGTGCTAAGAAAAAGCACCATTAAGGAAGAAACCCTTGAGGAGTACCAAGTTAAGATTAAAACATGGGGGCTTGCTTTCTTCCACTGTTTGGATAGTTCATTGTTTCTGAAGAAATGGGAGAACCTCCCTGATCTCAGCTGTGTAGAGCCCAGCATTCTTCAGCTTATTGAAATTCCAATGGCCCTCCCTGCTTTGCCAAGTTATTTGTCTTCTAGCTGTTTCCCATTGCATGCATATGTCTATGACTGTGCATGGGTGTGTGGATGAATGCGCAGCGTGGGTCTCTGTGGTTATCAGTACTCACCTGCTGCAGAAGCAGCAAACAACAAAAGGCCCCAACAAATGGTAAGGAAATGATATGAACACACAGCATAGCTACCCAAGCCAGTTTCTCTCTTTCTCTCTCGTGCAGTAGGAAATGCAGGGCTCCACCATTTTCCCTGGCTCCGATGAAGAAGCAATTGCCATGTAGCTAGCTGGCATGGACCAAACTGGGCTACTGCTGCAAATGTGTTCTGTTCCACCTCCTACAGATTGAAAGCAGAACTTCTCTCGCTTTTCATTAAGTCTGAATTGGCTGCTGCTCCCCTCCCCTTGCAACAAAGCCCAAATTTGCATGCAGTCCAGGAACAGAGAATCTGGGAACCAAGGCAAATACTATTACCGCAAGCCTAGAAACAAAAATGTCATTGCCCAATATTTTGAGACTGTTTAGTCAAGTCAGCTCTGCTTCCCCTCTTCTTTGCAGCTTAAGCCCTCTGACAATAGCAGGGTAAAGTATCATCTGCACAGAGATAAAAGTTTCTTTTTTCTATACCAGTAATACTGAGCCGGCTTTTATATATTTTCAAAGGGGGGGGGAATCCAATAGCTCTTGATGCAATCTGGAATCTATTCTGCACCTAGTGCAGGGCTAAACTAGACATTGGTGTATGCTTTTAAAAAATCAAAAAAATCCAGGGGATGATAATTATCAGAATCACAGCTGGCAAGCAGGGGAAAGTTTTAATGTTTAACTATTTCTTCTCCCTGATGTAGCTCTGACAAAAAAAATATCACTCATTCATAACTGCTACTTGGAAGCTTTCCTAACAATATAAATAGCAGCCTCAGAAAAGCGGTTTTCATCAGGGCTGCAAGCCTAGGAGGAAATGTTTAAACTCCCCTCCCTGCCTGCTGTGATCTCAGTAATTATTACACTCCCCAACAGCTGCACATTCTTGCACATTTAAGAACGTGCACATTAAATGCAGAGACATATTTAATGTCATATCTGGCTTGGCCTGACAGATGGCCATCCAACCTCTGTTTAAAAACCTCCAATGAAGGAGAGCTCATCACCTTCCGAGGGAGCCTGTTCCACTGTCACACAGCTCTTACCATCAGAAAGTTCCTAATTAACTGGATTTTCCATCGGGAAAGGAACTAAAGTCAACTGCTTATGGGTCATTTATGCTCCAATGGTAGAGCACTTAGCTTTAGCCCTAAGTGGGTAAACATACCAAGTGGCGATTGCCAGAGGAAGTGCCATCTCACAGCCAAGCAGCTCACCACTGCCTTGTTATACATTTCAAATCAATTAAAAATACAGAGGTGGTGGGAGGTTTATAATGGCCTGCCCACATGTTGAGACTCTCTGAGGTGGCCTTTATGGTATAGGAAGCTACTGTGGCCTATGTAGCTCAGTATTGTCCGCAATGAGTGGTGTTATTTCAGGCAGAGGACATTCCCAGCCCTACCATGAAAGGCTGTGGATTGAACCCGGGACCGTCTGCGTGCAACACATTTGCTCAAGGTTCATTTGTTCACCCAGACATTCAATGCTTGTTAATTCAGAGCTATAGTCAAAATTCACCTGCCAACTGTGAGTGAAACTCTGAGGGGTTTTGTTGTGGTTATGCTATTTTAATCTGCTGTTTTATTGTGCCTGCGTATTTTATAGCTGCAAATTCCCATTAATGATGAAGGGTGGTATAGAAATATTTTAAAATAAAACAAACCGCCATGCTGTTCCTCAGTCCTGCTGTCACTTAAATGTGCCCTGCCCCCAAATCACTAATTATGCAAAAGCAAAACAAAAGAACCACCCTATACACTGAGTGTTACATTCACAATATGCCTAATCAAAAGCAGTGGGCCTTACTCCCAAATAGGTTATGTGCACAACTGTAGCCTAAAGCAGGCAGCTCCTATTTCGAACAGACAAAAAAGCCAATCACAGAATTTGAGTTTGCTCGGCACAGAATATTAACAGCCCAGACACAATCTCCTCTCTCATTGCCTGTTTTCTCACAGAGTGAGATGGAAACAAGGGTCTCAACAACTCCCAGGAGAGGGATTGTAGGGGAAAGATTAGAGCAGGAATAGCCAATACAAAGCTCTCAAAATGTTGTTGGACTCAACTCACATCAGCTCTAGCCAGTATGTCCAATGGAAGCTGGGGTCCAACACATTTGGAGGGCACTAAGTTGGCTATCTTTGCTTTACAACCCTCCTCCTGCCTATTACATCTCACCAGCGAAATTGTAGCTAGGCATTTGCAGTCACGAATTGGCAAGCAAAGTGTAGTTCAAAGCCACTTTGCGGGACACATTTTGGTTCTTCCACTGTGGCTTTGGTCCTTTGTCCTCTACTTGGACAAAAATCCACAGCCTACATGGGCATCTGCCTTTTTTCCTTTGGATTAGTATAAGAACCAACATGATGCTCAGCACAGAAGTATAAAAAAAATATATTAATGAGGTGCTGTGACAGAGCAGTCAGATGCAAATAAAAGCCAGGGAAGAAATCAAAAGCCATTGCTCCCACAGCTCCCGCAACTCTTCTCTCCATCACAACTGCAGCGCTCTGAATTGGTGCAGAGACCATTACAGCGAGGAAATGGAGTTGAATTATGTTTGCTGTGGGAAGCGCTACAACTTGGAAATGCCCATGTTTCAATTACTTCAGTTGCTCAGCATCCTGCATAACTACCTACTTGCTATAGTAGAATAGCACTCTCTCACATTGGCAATGTTAGTTGGGCATTGATGGAGGTCCAGAATTCATTTAATGGGCTGTTGGCCAGATGCCACCCATTCATATAAACAGAAAATAACTAAGTAAATGAAGTCCTACTCCCCTGTCCCGCGGTTGGTGCTCATTTATTTTGGTGTTGCGTTTATTGGCAATGCAGTAATCTGACAAACTAGGAGGATGAAATTCCAGAGGGGTGGGGAATGGCTGCAAGGGGGAGATCCTACAAGTGGGTCTCCCTACCACCACCCTACACACTTTTTGTTATGTACTGAAGTTCTCACCCTGGACCAGCAGGGGGATACTGTAGATAGTTCAGGTCCACATATGCAAATAAGGGAACAAAAGTGACATTCAGTGATTGGATAGTTACAGAAAATGGTTACTGTTGCATTCTAGTGGAGCTCTATATAAGCAGGCTGGCCGAACCCTTCAGTTCAGTTCTGTTCTGGCCTGTGAATAAACAAGAGCTGTTTGAAGAATCGCTGTGTCGTCTGATATGTTCACCCACAACTTAACACTTTTCTAGTCTGCTTGGGGACTGCAGTGATAGAAGACAATCACACAGAATGCATTGTCTTGTCTTAGTTTACAGAAAGGCAGGATCAGAAAATGGTACTCACCTATGACATCACAAACTCAAACCTGTTAAAAACTAGGGAGCACCGGGGGAACATCAGAAGCAAAACACAGAAGAGGGAGAGGGGAAACTAATTATATTAAGAACACTTGAGATTAACTTGGCAGCCTTGTTAGGCTAACCTAAGTCAAAATCAGTTATACCACCTCACATCCATGTGTGTGGCCAAAGTTCCATCGTTACCAGGAGCAAAGCTACAGCTATGTGGTCTCCCAACCTTACTGAATCAACTAAGCTACTACTTGGCAGTGGGGGAAAATACCAGAATACCATAAATAATACTCTACTATCATGCACAACTTGGAACCAAAGACAGAACGGGCAACTACATGCAAAAACCACAGGACTCTTTACTTGCTTGAATGGACATGCAAAGCTGTTCAAGACTAATGAGCTAACAGTTCATTAACACGTGTTGTATGCGTTTTTGGAGAGCTATGCATTTGTAACATGTCAGCAGTTTCCTGCAGCCCGGACATCTGCTTCTCATCATTCACAAATGAGGCCGTTAGACATATGACCCTGCAGTATGCACTATGTACCCGCAACACTTCCTGCAAAAAGGAGGGTCCACAGCTTGCCTTATATGGGCACAAAGAAAATGAGGCTTAAAACTTGCACAAAATTATCCGGGGTTAAAAAAAAAAAACCCATTGAACCTAATGAGACTTAGAAGTAAGTCTCATTACTTATAGGGTTGCACTGTAAGAATCCTAAGCAGTGTCAGGATGAGAAAGATTTGTTCAAAAATCATTTCACTGGTGAATTCCAGAATGAACAAGACAATGTGTGAAGGCGCACATATGGGAGTGAGAGGCCAATTACAATGTAAGTCTTTTCCCACAAAGGAATCTAGAGGGAAGCATTTGCTTAACAATAATAATAATAATAATAATAATAATAATAATAATACCATCTAGAATTCTCATGAGACAAGTTTCTCACGTGTGTTCCTTTCCTGCAGAATTCACACCTACAGTATTTCACATTCTGGCATAACATTTCTGAGTGGCATTTGTCTGTGGAGGGTGAGCATGGAGGTAGCCTGAGTGTCGAAATTGCAGGAATGAAATAATTTGTGGAGCACTGGGTACAGCAGTTTAAACTTGGGTTAGAGTTCCCCATGCCTGCGTATTGTGCAGCAATGTGCTGTTACTATTGTGTTTACATTCCGGTGCCCCCACAAATAAGTAGCTTTATCGTAATACAGTATTGTTATAGCCAAGAGATTTCACAAAGATAAGAATCATACAATCACATTGACTAGAGCAGGGATGGGGAGCCTTATAGATTCTCTAGATCAGGCATAGGCAAACTCAGCCCTCCAAATGTTTTGGGACTACAATTCCCATCATCCCTGACAACTGGTCCTGTTAGCTAGGGATGATGGAAGTTGTAGTCCCAAAACATTTGGAGGGCTGAGTTTGCCCATGCCTGCTCTAGATGCTTTTGGACTACAACTCCCAACAGCCCCAACGAGCATGACCAATAGACATTGGAGGGCCACAGGTTCCCTATCCCTGGACTAGTAAGTAACATCTCATGCAGCAACACTGGAATAGACTACTGCAGGATGAAGTCATTAAATTAATAAATGTGTTCTGCCTGTCTCTGCATCTACTGCCTGTCTAAACTCCACAATACCATATTCTGGCTTTGGGCATCAACAGGATCCTCCTTACCTTATGATTTATTACACATATAAGCAAGGGCCTCAAATACTTTTCTGTTTTCTTAGCTGAAATGACAGCCTGCATTCTGATGATGCTGAGAAACAAGGCTTTTATTCCCAAGGGAGTGAATGTCTTACTCACTACTGGTAAGGGAATGAGTCAAGTCTTCCTGAAGCACACAATCTATGCAAAATACAAGGCACATAAAATAGAGATGGTATGCCTGTATTACACTGGACTTCCAGAGGAGCTAAGAATAGAATCTAGTCTGCTGCCTCCCTCCAATCTCTATTTTAGAAATACTATTCCTAAAATAATACAAAAATTATCACCACCACTCTTTGTTCTCTCAGTTTTCAAGACCTTCATTCCTCATACTTCTGAACTTCAACACATACAAAAAGCAAGTACTGGTGCTGGAGGAGACTCTTGAGAGTCCCATGGACTGCAAGAAGATCAAACCTATCCATTCTTAAGGAAATCAGCCCTGAGTGCTCACTTGAAGGACAGATCCTGAAGCTGAGGCTCCAATACTTTGGCCACCTCATGAGAAGAGAAGACTCCCTGGAAAAGACCCTGATGTTGGGAAAGATTGAGGGCACAAGGAGAAGGGAACGACAGAGGACGAGATGGTTGGACAGTGTTCTCAAAGCTACTAACATGAGTTTGACCAAGCTGCGGGAGGCAGTGGAAGACAGGAGTGGCTGACGTGCTCTGGTCCATGGGGTCACAAAGAGTCGGACACGACTAAATGACTATACAACAACAACATTAGGCACACCAGGATGCACGCCCTGTGAATAGGGATGATTTCACCAGCGGAAGAGTGCATGAAATTGTCTAAAGGGTTTCTGATCCATGGCTCTCACATCACCTAACATCACACCACCCGGCCTCTCCAACAACAGTCAGGGCACGTATCAGGGAACAGAGTAAGTTTTTGCCGCTGACCCTGGGAACACTCAAATGTTTGCTTAAGATTCAGCTTGCAGCCTTAAGAGTGTCACAACACAACTGAGAAAGCTTCAGTGCCCAGCTCTTTCTCAGTAAGTACCCCGGGGCCATGCCAACGGTATTGATCATATCCTGGCATGAATCCCCAGGTTCACAGAACTGCCAAGACCTGTCAACAATTCTACTTTTAGTAGCAGGAAGTAGTTCAGGGACTGTATAATTTCTAGAAGAACTGTGAACTTCAGAGCTCTCCTGCAAGTCTTGGAAGTATCTGGCCATAAATCACCATCAGCAAAGTTAACTTTGTGCATTTCATTTTCTGGAATACTTCAGTGCTCTCACCCAAAGGGCATCTTAACACTTTACAAGCACAAAGCTTGTAAAAAGGACTTCCATTTTAGAAGTGGGGAGACGGAGGGAAAACAGAGAGAATAGTTAACACATAGTGAAAAATAGCTACGTTTCTCAAAATGGTTTTAACAGTCAATGCCTCTTCCTAGGGAACTCTTGAGAAAAATAGCTGTGAGGGGAATCACGGTCACCTAACAACTCTCAACACCTTTAACAAACTACAGTTCCTTGGATTGCTTGGTGGAAGTCCTGACTGTTTAAAGTGGGATGATACTGCATTAAATGTATAGTGCAGATGGGGCCTTATTCAGTCAGATGGATTCTCTGTTCAGGAAATTCCATGTTCACACTGTCAGCATTTGCGCATCCTGACCAACTTCCCAATGCAATTCTGGCAGCTTTGTGTGATGCTCGTGAATGACAAGCATTTGGGAAAGACCCTGTATTCCTCAAGTTAGAAATGAAATATAGCTCTCAACCTTTAACTTGCCAATATCAGGCAGCCACAATTATCACACCCCAAGGGCCAGAAAAGGAAAACCACACCTAGCTTAGTAGTGAATCAGCTGAATTAAGGTCATTTGCAAACCAGACAGACACAATACTCTGGGTATCCAAACAGCAGTTGAGAGGCTACTGCCTCTGATAACAAGCAATCTCTACCTTCACTGGTTGCTTAGCAACCATCCTTCCCCCAGGATATTTACCTCAACCCTTGTACCTTCCCCAGCTTTCATTCCCCTGACATACAGTAAGCTGCATCTTAGCTCACTGGAACACAGCCCAGTCCTTCTCCCCAGGATGCCTTAAAAACAGATCCAGTCGGTTTCTAGTTTCATTCAGTCCAGATGAGCAAAATACATTTTATATATAAATAACAGTAATTAAAACATGTGGCAGAACGGTCGCAGAGACACCTAGATAATGTGTCTTTCTTCACTGCTAAATATGGCTTCCATTGCCTATTTAGGGGGCAGACAACTTTCCTGATTCTGGTGGGTGAGCTTCATTTGGAAATTTACCATCTCTGATTATTCTCTTAGCTCTCTGTGGTCTTTGACTCTGTAGGGCCAATGAATAATGGGCCCCAGGTTGGGTTAGGCTGCATAGAAGGTGGAGTATTATTGCAGCATGCTTAACATCAGGGGGAGGAATGAGGCTTCTTCCTGACAGCAGCATGAAACAATGACGAAGGGATGTGATGAGGAGACTGATGCTTAACAAACTGAAACTGAAGGTGGTATCAGTGAGGAGATTAGGGATAATCTGCAGAGTACTGTCAACCTGTGATCTAGGTGTGAGCCTTGCCCATGTAAAATAAGACTTCTGATAAGTTCTCACAGAAAAGTAGGTTGCAGCAGAATACCACTACCTACTTCCTGTCTAGTGTAAGACATATAACAACAAACATTTAACCAACAATATTGAGTCAACAGTACTGGCTGCCAGCTTCCAGGCTAAATTTAAAGCAGTAGTTTTTGACATTTAACGCCACTCATATCCCCAGGTTGAAGATACTCCAGAAAGCCTCTTTCTTTCTTTCTTTCTTTCTTTCTTTCTTTCTTTCTTTCTCTCTCTCTCTCTCTCTCTCTCTCTCCCCCCCTCCCCACGAGCCCCCAACCACCAATAACTTCTAAGCCCCTGTTCCAGTTCCCTCCCTACAGTAAGCCCCAAGGTCATCTAATGATCTCCCAGAAGATGTGCATTTTCCTTCTCTGCTGGTAGAAGAATGCAAAGCCTGCTTGTTCCACAAGGCTTTTAGTTAATAGCTGGGGCTGTGTGATTATTAGACCAATTAATTATGACGGATATTGTTAGCAGTTACTGTACTGCTGTTTTCCTTTTTTATTGTTTTAAAACATGCATTTTTAACCTGAAAGTTATTTTTATTTACTTGCATCCAACCTGGACAGCTTGGGAAAGCGCCAAGGAAAATGTTTTTTATGAGTTTTAAATAATAAATGCACACCCAAGGATGCAAAATGACAGTGCACTGATTGTTTTCCTTCCTCTCCCCCCAGAACTCCCATAACTGCCTTTGCAGATGATAAATGCAGCTGAGTGAGTAAAAATCACTACTGCTCTATAATGGATACAACCATACCCATTCTGTAATAAATATAACTAGATTAACAGAATATGGAAACATGCTGTTTCTGGGTTTTTAAAATGGAAAGAATCATGGTCATTTTATTTAACACATCCTGCTGCAGAAGGCAGGGCAGGCTATTGCACGATAAAACAAACAGAACGCACAGCAGACAGGCTAACAGTATGTAATGGTGGCAATTTTTGGTGTGAGGCTGCTACAAATGCTCAGCTGTCTCTTATTTTTATTTGAACTGTTGGAGGGTATGTCTTCATTCACCTGCACATTGTACAGCAATTGTTTTCAAGTCTATCCACCATGCAGCTTCTACCGACCCTTCGCCGCAGCTCGACAAGCTCAGCGTGGGGACACAGAACAAGAGCAGAGAATATGCTTTGCTTGCTGAAGGTCTAGGGTCAGCCTCCGGTACCTGTGGTTAAATATAAAAGAGCACCATGCAGCAGGTGATGAGAAAGACCTCTGTTAGTCAGTACTACTAAGATGGGCAGGCAAGGAATCTAGTCTGGCATTAGGCAGCTTCCTATGTTCCTGTGACAAATAGGGTCACCCTCCCGGGCTCTCCCCCAAAAGTCCCAGTCACGTTTCAACTACAAAGGCCCCCCCAGTGGTACAAAAAAATAAAATCCATTTTCACATTCAGTGACAATTTTCCTGGTGTGCCTTTTCAATAGAGAACACCAAGAGCTTTTCCACTAAAAACACAAAAGCTCTCCAAAGTCATCATCTAGTCTCCAAATATCTTCAGGCTGTCTTCTCTTTCCACAAGCCAGTGCGGCACTCTTGCCAGGGAAAGAGAGGGAGGGAAATGCAAATGCAAATACTGTGGTAATGGGATAGGAGGTTGGGGTTCATCAATAAATTAAGAACCTAAGAAGAGCCCTGCCAGAACAGACCAAAGGCCTACCTAAGTCTAGCATCCTGTTTTCTTCCATGGCGGATCCAATGCTGATAGGAAGCCCCCAAACCAGCCAAGAGCTCATGAGCTGTCTCCTGCTGTTGTTTCCCCAGCAGCTGATAGTCAAAGGCAGGGGTCAGCAAACCAAGGCCCACAGGCCAGATCAGGCCCAATTGCCTTCAGGATCTGACCCGTGGACTGTCGGTGGATCAGCGTGGGGATTCTGTTCGTTCGGGCTGCGCCATTTTTTTTCTGTACCATTCCATTCCCCACACACACACACACACACCGCGGCAGTGCCTCCTCCCTCCCTCCTCACGGCTTCTCCCCGCCCTGCCTAGAGGAGGAAGGGGGCTGGGCTGGGCTGAGCGCCATTTTCAGCAGCCCCTCTCTGGAGCCAGCCCTTTCACGCTGCTCATCTTCCCTCTACCACCATCGCCGCCCTGGTGTTCCTGTGGGCCAGACAGCGGAGCGGACGAGCTTGCTCTGCCTACTCAAGAGAAACAGCGGTGGCAGCCCCAGGGAAGGTAATCTCAGAGGCTGGGGCTGGGGAGGAGGACTACTTGCCCCCCTTGCCTCTTCTTCCAGCCCCCCCCCCCCCGGTGCCGCTTCTCTGGCCCGCCACAAGGTCTGAGGGACAGTGGACTGGTCCACAGCTAAAAAATTTTGCCAACCCCTGGTCAAAGATATAGTCCTTCTGCTATCTTGGAGGTAGCATCTAGGCATCATCCCTAGTAGCCATCAATAGCCTTAACCTCCATGGATTTGCCTAGACCCCCTTTTTAAAGCCATCTAAAATTGGTGGCCATTTGGTGGTAGAGAATTCCACAGCTTCACTATGTTCTTTCTGAAGAACTTCATTTTGTCTGTCTCTCACCATTCAGCTTCACTGGATGATCCTAGAATCCTACTATTTCGCGGAGCTGAGGGAGGCAAGTTCTCTACCCAATTTTTCAGTATCATGAATAGTTTTATGCATCTCTATAATGTCTCCTTCCTTACTCACTTTTTCCTTAAACTACAAAGCCCCACATATAATAAAGTTTCCTCACAGGGAAATTGCTCCAGCACCCATATCATTTGGGTTCTTTTCTTCTGCACCTTTCCCGGCTTTCCAGTATCCAAAAGGAAGCAGTGTAGGTGTTCAAAACACAATTTAGGTTTCTGCTTCAGTTCAGTTCACCTCAGAAATAAGATTAATTCACTGGATGGGGAGAGTTTTTAAAAAGTGGTACACTAATCACAGCAAACCAAAAACTGGAAAATAAAATCTGCTGTGTTTGATTCAAGAGACAAAAACAAGAGAGAGCTGACATATCATTTGAACAAAAAACTAGTAAAAAAGGAGAGTACAACACGATTTTACCACTACACTAGTCTATAAAAATAAATTATCTGACCTTTAACTGGCAAGATCATCACCGCCATGTTAATAAGTGCCCTGTAGAAAAACATGCAACTACAGGAATTGTGAATAAATTGATGTGTTTTAAGTAGCCTGGCTACTTATTGCTTAAAAAGCGGAAATGCATCTCCAAAAGAAGATAAACAAGGACTCAGAATGGCAGAAAAAATGCATATGCTAATTTATATGTATATATATACTGGGAAGGGAAAACGTTTTAAAGTCTGAGAGCCCAATTCCCTTCTGGACAACCTTTCGGGGGGGCCAGAGTCAAAACTGGGTGTAGGAAGGAATGGAAATACTACCTTACACATATCCATTTTTGCAGGAAAATATCCTGTACAGTATTTGCACTGATATAATCATTTTCATGTGCACTTTCCCCTAATACAAGCTTTTCCATGTGCAGTTTTTGCTCACAGAACGACATCACAAAATTCAACCAAGTGCAAATTTCAAAGGAAAGCTGTGTTTCTCTGTTCAGTCATTGGTTCAGGAAGCGTGAATGAGATCATTTTGCACCAAAATATTCTGATTACAAATTGCACACAAGCATGTATGTCTTCTTAACTTACGTCCAGATCTCGGTTCACACGGACCAAGGTTTGTATGCTGCACATTTCAATATAAGAAACAAGATGGATGTCAATATGCAAATACTTATTTTTCTGTGAGCATTTCTAATGCCAACTTTCTAAATGTATCCCTTGGAGCAGTTGCAACCATTAAAATCACAGTATCACCATAAAGCCTTAATAGCAAACAAAATACAGTAGAGCCAGGCCAAAACGAATAAAAACACACACTTCAGTAAAAACATCTCCTGTCCAGAACAAAAGCCTGCTGAAATACAAAAATCTCTACTAGTTAGTAGAAGGTGGATAAAGACAGGTTTCATCTAAGTTTCATGGAGAAGCTATTCCAAAATCTGAGTGCTGCAGCCATTGAGAAATGCGTAACTCTCGCCAGTCAACTGTGTTCCCACCACAGGTGGGTCACAGAGAAGGCTCTCCACTAATTCTTAGGCAGTGGACAGGCTGTGCAAGAGAATCTACTCGATCAAGCCAGAGACCTATTCAATCCAGAACTCTGCTCTTGCATTGGCCAATCAGATGTCTGTGGGAAGCCCAACAGCAGAACCTGAGCATAACAGCACTCAGATTATCCTATAGGTATCCTGAACCCAAGGCAGTGAGTGAATGAAATCCAAGTGAATGAAATAGTCCCTTCTTACCATCTGAGCGGACGCGGGTGGCGCTGTGGGTAAAAGCCTCAGCGCCTAGGGCTTGCCGATCGAAAGGTCAGCGGTTCGAATCCCCGCAGCGGGGTGTGCTCCCGTTGTTCGGTCCCAGCGCCTGCCAACCTAGCAGTTCGAAAGCACCCCCGGGTGCAAGTAGATAAATAGGGACCGCTTACTAGCGGGAAGGTAAACGGCGTTTCCGTGTGCGGCTCTGGCTTGCCAGAGCAGCGATGTCACGCTGGCCACGTGACCCGGAAGTGTCTCCGGACAGCGCTGGCCCCCGGCCTCTTGAGTGAGATGGGCGCACAACCCTAGAGTCTGTCAAGACTGGCCCATTCGGGCAGGGGTACCTTTACCTTTACCATCTGAGCACACATCATTGCCCCCAAATGTAAATTGGAACTGCTGGATCAGGGCCTTATATTTTTTTACTAGGTGCCATTTTGAAGGATATATTTCAGTTATAAAATAACATAATCCAGCTCGCCAGCTGCATATTCCTTTAAGAAAAGCACTAAAATGATACCAACAATGAACTGATATCTGTCCTCTTCATCTTTTTTTTAAATAACAACAGCCTTTGTTTCAGGCTCTCTGCAGCCTTCCATTCTTGATGAACCGCCGACTTCTACCGCTCCATGTTTTGTAAGAGCTGGACCAAACAGGGCTTTTCAAAATTGCAAATAAAATGTTGGCAGATTGATTTCCTTTAACAAACAATGAAATCCGTACCCCTCGAGGCTGTTCACACAAAGCTTAACTTTGTTTTATTAGACTGAGTTTCTGCAAAGAGCCAGAGATTGTAACATGAATGGTGTATTACTGGAATGTAAGACAGGCTAGCTGACTAGATAACTGAGCTAGACCACCTTTCCATCACTCTCCTCAACAATAGCAGGCACCTTATTTTATACAGAAAAAAGGAGAGCGGTCATTATTTTTCTGAAAGAGATTTAAGAAATGATTGCATATTATGTGCAAAAAGAGCTTTGAGCTCTCTGCCTTGCTTGGTGTGGGGGAGAGGCAAGACCCTTTCAGCACACCAGCTCCAGAAGACCTGAGATGCTCCGGTAGGGGCAGTTCCAAGGGTTCAAGTATATACATTTTTGCATATACTTGAACTCTTGGAACTGAACCCTCCCCCTATGAGATACAATCGTACTGCATTGGTTTTATAACAATTCTCCTCTAAGGAATCTTGAGAGTTGTAGCTTGTCAGAATAGTTGCAGAATAGCCTCAGCCAGAAATGCCTGGTCTGTTACCTAGCAGTATGCAAGCCACAATTTTATAAATTGTTGTTGTTGTTGTTGGAATTTATATACCACCCCATACCCAGAGATCTCAGGGTTGTTCACAGAACAAAATCAAAATATAAAACCACAAAAGATATAATCAAAATAAAAACAACAGCCCATAACACACACCCCCAATAATAACCCCACATTTTAAAAGGGCATAGGATGTCAATCTGATCAACCAAAAGCCTGGTTAAAAAGGAACCTTCCTGCCGGAACAGTACCTATTTATCTACTTGCACTTTGACGTGCTTTTGAACTGCTAGGTTGGCAGGAGCAGGGACCGAGCAATGGGAGCTCACCCTGTTGCAGGCTAAATTCCTGAACAGCTCCTTTACAAAGGTCCAACAAGCGTTTTATAAAACACAAGCATGAATTTAGGTTTCTGAGAAGATCCAATAAATCCCTCCAACAATTTAGGATATGCCAAAGCACTCAAAAGCAGATGGCCCATAAATAGATACCAACAGGTGCTGCAACTGAAGATATTGCCATTCAGCACTCACCGGTAAATTATATTTAAACCACAGGATAGAAAATTATAGATGGTATAGGTCCTTTCCTTTTTATATATATACTGAGACCCCAAAGCAACCCATCCTAGGAGGGGTGCTAAATAATTTCTAAAATTACCCATAGAAATATTTATAGAAAAAGAAACTTGCCCATCATTTACATGCACTAAAATCTATGACTTGTGATGTAAACAAATATTTTTTTAAAAATAAAATCCTCTCAGTACTGGTAGTTGTATTCTCTTGAGAAGTGGAGAATTTTCCCGAATAAACTTCTGAAATATACCACAGATCTTTTGAAGAGACACTTGAGGAATACATAAAGAATTATCTTGAAATGCATAGATTATCCATGGCAAAATATCCCTCTTCAGTATATTAACATTACGCTAAACACTAAATTTAAGTGATGCCCATCTTTCCAAATAACCTGGAGTTCCTTTTTAAAGGAATGCATTTTTATAAAAGGAAAAGAAGAACCAGATATATGAAAACCAGAAATATCTCATCAATCTCCTTTCCATCATCACCGTTGAATGAATCGCCACAATAAATGCACTCTGAAGAATAGTTTCATATGATTCTAGGGAAGATGATGAGGGTGTTAATATTTCTAGAGAATATGAGGCAGGCTGGGTAAAACGAAACAGAAAATGGTAATATACATAGCCCTGTCGGGAAATAATTTATAGTGCAGTTTACATGCGAACAGCAGTGACTATGTCTGCAGAGTTTACTGCTAATATCTGGAGTCACCTGAAATCATTCAACTTCATGCTGGAAGATGCCACACACGGCTTCCATT
Source organism: Podarcis muralis (assembly GCF_964188315.1). NCBI lineage: Eukaryota > Metazoa > Chordata > Lepidosauria > Squamata > Lacertidae > Podarcis > Podarcis muralis. The sequence continues at coordinate 74,597,576 of NC_135659.1, forward strand.
CCACCATTTGGAAGTTGGTTTGGACACTAACATCAGTTTGTTTGCTGTGGTGGGACTCCTATTTCGCTGCAATGGCTTCCCAGTGCTCTGTGTGGAAAGAGGTGGAAGGCCAATAATTTCTGCAAAGAACCATAGTGTGCCAAAAGCACAGAAGTAAATAAATCAGTGCAAAACCTGGCTACAGAAATACATATCCAAGCAATTTAGCATTTTAAAATGTGCATTTGAATATATACCCTGAAGATCGCAGCCAATGCATATATCTGGGACCGAAATTAGAAATGCAGATAGACACACACACACACACACCTTTCAACTCAGCTTATGAGTCATTGCCAATTCCACCCCCACTTCACACACCCTCTACCTACTTCTGTGCCACATCAGGCCTTTGTAATAGCTGTTGCAACAGCATTGCACCACAGTGACAGCCTGAAACATTTGGCATCCAGCACTGGCTTGACTGAATGCCAAAGTAACGCTGCACTGCATTAGCAAAGTGGCCCTTGCACCCAAACCCAATATATTCATTTGGCAATGCAGGTTATTTGCAGGCATGGACCATCCTACTTTGGCAACCCCTGCTTCTGATGCAATAAAAAGTAGCCCATATTTTAATGCACTATCCAGTAAAATTGCCGCCTACCAGCCGACTAGTAGCAAGGTGTGAAAAGCCACTAAGAGACATCATCCCCCAGGCTCTTAACAGGCTCCACGCATAGCTCGCCAAGTCTCATTCTTGCTGTGCCCTTGACTTGCCTGATTCTTCTGATCTCTGTCCTTATCTATCTGATTTTGTGATTGCCCATTTTGGTGCAAGGCTGGGCCATTGGCAATGACCCTTCTAGTCCCTACGTGATCCTAAGGCTAAAGCAGATGTGAAGAACTGAGTATGGCTGGTGGACCAGATCGCTATCTCCCCAACAGACCCTTTGCCTCCAGAGTTTTAAATCATCACCTTTTGGCTGAGCTAGGTCTTTGCCTTTTCCACACCTGACATCATATACGATAACATCAGGGGTAGGGCAGGTGGCCACAGCCCAAATGACCTTGCACTGTTAATGAAATCTCATGCAGGCAAAGACAGAGGAATGAAAAAGATTCGAGACAGGGAGGTGAACAAATCTGTACAGTGCTTGATGCCATTACACAACTTAACACCAGTGGGTGGAGGAGGGGGAAGAGAGCTTAAATGTTTCTCTTCAAAGCCCCAAAATTCACGGTACACAGAATGCTGGCAAAGCAGGTCAGGCAGCCGCCTCTCATAAATGAATGATTGTTGATGTGTATGAAAGGACACTACCATTTACAAAGCAAACTTTCAGAAAGCATCAGAAAGGCTGTCAGTCTTGTTAAAAGGTACAAGGTATTTGTGTTAAAACAAGAGGCTGTGGGAGTGAAAATAACCACCCAATCAGAAGCCGAGGTCAACCTGAACACCAGGCCTCTCAGGGCAACTTTTGGGGCTGGAATGCCTGACTCGGAACTTGAAAAGGCTGCAACTACAGCATAGAACATGGGTAGGCAAACTAAGGTCCGGGGACTGGATCCAGCCCAATTGCCTTCTAAATCTGGCCCGCAGATGGTCCAGGAATCAGCGTGTTTTTACATGAGTAGAATGTGTCCTTTTATTTAAAATGCATCTCTGTGTTATTTGTGGGGCATAGGAATTCGTTCACACACACCCCATATAGTCCGGCCCCCCACAAGGTCTGAGGGACAGTGGACCAGCCCCCTGCTGATAAAGTTTGCTGACCCTGGCATAGAAGATTCCTATTTAGTCATGAAACCCTCTGGACGACCTTTAACAACTTCTTGCATGCGATTGCTACAAGAATGAGCAAGATAAAAATTGCAAAGCATTTTGCATAATAAGATGTACCTGCCTGGATGTACGATCAGGTGAGGATGCCTTCTTAATAATGCTGCATTTGCTGAATATGTGCTATGCAGCAACAAATGAGGGAACATTCTCAATATCCACTTCCACTCCAACTGTGGAGTGCCTTACTCTCACAATTTTACTGGCAGCCCTGATGGGTTTTTCAGCACCAGTTAAAAACACATTTACTTACCCAGGCCATTGGCTAAATTATTTGTGAAGCTAGGCAGCTGGCCCTCATTAACATCTGAACTGTTCCAATTGATGCCCATTATATGTTTTATGCCTGTTGTCTTTGTCCATGGAGTTTTCTTGGCAAGGATACTGGAGTGGCTTGCCGGTTCCTCCTCCAGGTGGATCACGTTTGGTCAAAACTCTCCACTATGACCTGTTCATCTTGTGTGCCCTGCTCGGCGTAGTTCATAGCTTCTCTGAATTCTTCAAGCCCCTTCGCCATGGCAAGGCAGTGATCCATGAAGGGAAGGGAAGGGTTACCAGCATGAGTTTGACCAAACTGCGGGAGGTAGTGGAGGACAGAGGTGCCTGGTGTGCTCTGGTCCATGGGGTCACGAAGAGTCGGACACAACTAAACGACTAAACAACAACAATATGTTTTATTGGTTTAATGAGACTTTTTGTGTATTGTGTGTTTATATTTACACTGTAGCCTGCTCCAAGATTATTATTTTTTAAGGAAGAGTAGGGTACAATTTTTTTTCAAATAAATACAGTAAGAGAAACCTAATGAGGGTAAATAAAACGCCAAAAAAAAAGGTATTTCACAATAGCGCAGATTGAGAAAGAAGAGAGGTCAGCCTCAATTCAACTATTGCAGGCTTAGCTTTCAGTGAAAGTTTCAGGCTCAGGTTGTAATGTTTAGCTGATAAGCTGAAGCGTGGGCTGAAGATCCAGTTAAAAGTTTACCTTTGGCTCAATTTTAAAACCAGTTACAGATTGATACGTTTGTAACTCTCTTGGCCCCAAAATGAATGCGAAGAAGACTCGTATTGTCCCTGGGATATGCAAGTTTTTCACAAAGGTGAGCAGGTAATTTGCCTTTCACACAAAGTGAAACAGAAACAGTGCAATATACTGGTGGTTTTATTCGTGCTTGGTGGGGGTTGTTTCTGTTGTTTTTTTGTACCTTTATTACGTATCTTGTGATTTACAGTATATGGAAACTGTTCAGTTTGGTTACGTATGGTTTAATGTTTCATTTATTGTTTATGACTTCTTTTGCTATGTTTTAGTTATGTATTCTTTTCGTGTTGTAAGCCGCCTTGAGCATAGTTTGAACCATGGAAAGGTACTAGAAAAATAAAATTATGTATGTATGTATTGTCACCAAAGCAACGAGGAAATGCCAGCATCAAATGAATAACCTACCATGTACAGAAGGTGATACTTTAAAAAGCAGAAGACCATGCATTTGTCTGGATGTTATCATTTGTTAAACTCACAAGCCATTATTGGACATTGCCATTGCTCTAAGCATGAAGAGGCCATCTCAGAACTGATAGCTCATTTTAGGTTTCCAGAAATGTTTGCACAGTGTTTGGATGATGCTTCAGCTGGATAATAAAGAACGACTCAGTGAGCAAATAGGCAGCAGGTCAGGCCAGTAAGTGCTTGAACCCTTAGCCAGCACCCAACCTGGCTGACCGCTGGGGCCACGGCAGACATTATTATACTGGCAGCTGTATTTTCAATCCCTTTCCTAATGATCCCTAACATGGAATTTGCTTTTTGCTCACCTGCCAGACACTAGGTCAATATTTTTATGATGTAAGCTCCTTGCCTCAATTCTGCTCACATGCCTAGCCTTTCTCCCGCTGCTACTCTGATCTCTTATCCTAAAGACAAATGAAAATCACATTGGGAAAGGCAGCTAGGGTAGCAACCAGCAGAGGGCCCCAATCAAGACTGCAGGGTCTTGAACATTTTTATTTCCTGCCAGGGAATCATGATTCTGCAACAGGAAAGGGCACTGTGACTCACTTGCCAGCAGATGGGCAACCTACTAGGATTCTCAATCTCTAGGTGATGCCTGAGCATGAAGCTGAACATCTGCAGTGAATACACACACACACACACACACACACCGCTTTCCAAGCATTCACTTTGAACTCTGGAAGGCTACAAATTATTTTGGGGCAAGCGAAAGGCTAGTCACCTATGTCTACATCAGGCATCCCCAAACTCAGCCCTCCAGATGTTTTGGGACTACAACTCCCATCATCCCTAGCTAACAGGGATGATGGGAATAGTAGTCCCAAAACATCTGGAGGGCCGAATTTGGGGATGCCTGGTCTACATGGTACACACAACTTTAAAAAACAATCTCCACTCATAAGTGGCTAAGGAAAAGCACCAAAGGCCTCAAAAATGCTTTTTGGGTTGTGCATGATAGCCTCACTTTCTAAATTCCCAAATAAAAAGCCAGTGCTGCAGTTTGCTCTCCCGTCAACTGCTTGCTTGAGCAACTTTTGTGACTCCTGGCTGTTGAGCACTGGTGTGAAAGTAATGGAAATATATGCTATGGCTAAACAGGGTGACAAAAGGATGCATTAGTCCTCTTTAGAGGTCCATGGCTGAAAGATGCTTTGGACGTGCAAGTCATGGACACATCATTACAAAACTCGCATTGTCTGCTGGTGACAATAACTGGGATCATTCCATTACTTAACGCCACATGCTGGCAAAAACAGAGCAGAGGGGGGTTAATTCATTTTTAAGAGAGAGAGAGGGAGGGAGAGAGAGAGAGAGAGAGAGAAGGGGGGAGATAAACTGCAAAGCCAGTAGTGATTCCTAATAGACCCAAAGCCTTGGTTACCTTGGCAACTCACACAACGGTCCCTTATTAGCAGCAGCAAAATGATCTTGTGCAGAATAAGCGGCACTGAATCCATAATAGGATTACAGCAGTCCCTTCCTTTCTCTACTCCTTCTTCTCCTTTTCATCCAAATTCCATGATTAATATATAATCCTTTGCAGAGGGGTGGGGCTTTTTCGCATCCCAAATTGAAGGTGGGAGGGAAATTACAGTGGTACCTCAGGTTAAGTACTTAATTCGTTCCGGAGGTCCATTCTTAACCTGAAACTGTTCTTAACCTGAAACACCACTTTAGCTAATGGGGCCTCCTGCTGCTGCCACACCGTCGGAGCACGATTTCTGTTCTCATCCTGAAGCAAAGTTCTTAACCTGAAGCACTATTTCTGGGTTAGCAGAGTCTGTAACCTGAAGCGTATGTAACCTGAAGCGTATGTAACCCGAGGTACCACTCTATGTTGGGTTTTCCTGAACTAGTCTTGAAGCTTATTAATGCCATGGTAGTCTTGCCCACATGAGAGCCTGCCAAACAAACTAATTAAATAATATTTTTAGACCAAGAGATTGTTTGCAAATGAAAGTTCCTGGAGGATCTGATGCAAATCCTTGGCAATTTTAATAGACCACTTAAGTTTTGAGTTGACCCTCCCTATTCACTCCTACTTGTCTGGGATACCAACAACAACAACCTGTTTGTGTGAGATCACAGGACCAGTGAGTATGCGCTCAGCTACAAGAGCTACCAGGGTTATTTAAACAGTCTTATTTCACTATCTTATTCTAACAGCCCTACACAGGGTTTTTTTCTGACTAGGGAAGCCACTTACTCATGATCAAAAAGAGAGAGAGAGAAAGAGCATTCCTAAAAAAAAGAAAAAGGACAAGGGCACAAATTTGCATAAAAATTGCACATGCTAATTGATATGTATCTATGCAAATTTAGAAAGGAGATGGATAATTCCAACAGAAATACATTTCTCCACAGCAGGGAAGGTTAGTCAGGTGACCTACCTGCCTGCTAAGTCAGCTGTTCAGGTGTGAACAGCTGGTGGACAACTTCAAGGCCTCTCCTGCCCTCCCATCCGGTGGTTCTTTATCTTTAAACTGGGCTTGGACCCAACAGCTCTTCAAGCAAAGGACTCCTTAATGTAAAGGTAGGGTTGCAATACGTCCATATCTGGAAAACCGCATTTGTCAGCAGCATCCAGGTGGGAATTGGCCAAATGTCCGGGGAAATCTGTACATATGGCAGCCTACATTGGCAGGGCCAATTTTGCCTTAAAATAGCTCTGACTGCCCTTCAAACAGAAGACAGTCCTCTAAAAGAGGGCACATGGCCACTCTATTTCTGGCACAGGTCTCTTAAAAACGCATCAACAAGTAATTATAGTCTGCTTACTGCCATTTCATGCAAACAGCATCTTCACAAACTGGCACCCCAGACAATCGTGACTGCTTATGTAACACAACAAAAGGCAATGAAGTCACTTTACAAACCCAATTAAACAGCATTTTAACAAGAGGTGAGGAAATACAGAATGCACAAAAGCAACCTTTTTTTTTTTAAGTTCTAAGAAGTTTTATAAAGGTGTGAGGCAAGCCACTTATGGAAGGGCCTGAACACAAAGGAGGCCCGGATACCCACCAAATTAAGGCAAGATGGTGGGTTTCCACATGTAGTTTTATACAGGCTTTGTGCATTCCATAGGCAGCAGTCATGGTTTGTTCCCTCAGCTGTGCTTTTCCAGCTAGTTCCCCATTTCCTGATCTAGTTCTAAATATTCTGAAAGGAAAGAGTAGGGGAATAGAGTAGAAAATCTTGGTTCAGTATTCGCATGAACTACCAAAATTCACATGGACTACCAAATTAGCTCTGACCTGCTTTCCCAGTGGTGGGTAATATTACTCATCTCTTAAATAACCAAAGTGAACTGGGTGGACACCATGCAAGAACATCCTCAAGGAAGGTTGGGTATTGTTATGTACTGAGCTGAATCCTAGAACAGTAGGATTCAGAATGTAGCAGTCTGATTGGTCCACAGGAGCCACCCAATCCAGCTCCAGGTGGAAGTGAATCAGCGACCTGATTGGCCTGCAGGAGCAGTCACTCAGGCTCCTGGATGAAGCGAATCAGCAACCTGATTGGCCTGCAGGAGCAGCCCAGAATTAGCCAATCACGTGGGGCCCATTGTGTAAATAATGTATATATAGCTAGACATTTTGGGGAAAGATTCATTCATTGCTACTAGGAGCTATTTTAGGAGCAACAACTGTTTGGGTGAATTGGCCCTCCAGTCTGCAGACCAAAATGCAAACTTGCTGTGGATATTTAAAAAGGATGAGGGGCATGGCCCCACTGGCTCAGGCTTGAAACATATTCTGCTACAAACTGTTATTTTTCTACAGCTGTGTTCCTCGATTATGAAGCAAAATGGCATTTCCCCTCCTTCATAGGGGTGTGGAGTTCAATTAAAATTCACTGAAGATTGTGAGGTGTAGCAGTTCTTTAGCACTGGGACCCGATAAAAATGCCAAACAGTGCTACTTTTCCTAATATCTAAATTTCATGTGTCCCTTTCTCTGTATAGAACTTCAGTTTGAGGCACAGATAACAAAAAGGATGCCACAGCAATGTTTCTCAGTGAATGGGGAAGGGTGAGGAGAAATCTCTGCTCTGATATAGTACACACAATTTCTTTTCTTTTCTTTTTTATGTGTTTGTAAAAAACTGCTAAAGGTGTGCTAAACAGAGAAGAGGGAAAAGACAAGAAGAGAAACAGATTGCATGCACATATTACATTTAAAACACATTCTCTTTCCTAGCCCCTCAGAAAATCCTGGGAACTGTAAGAGCCCTGGTTGCTTCTGACCGTAACTCAAGAAATCCATTATGTGTGAAGAGACTTACCAACTCTTATCTCCAACACATACAACAGTGAAAAGAAGCACCAGCGCTCCAGCTGTGGAGAGATAAGGTAGCCTGCCTGTGCACATTCCTTCATGCCATGTGCAGAATTTTGCTGGATGCAAAAATGAAAAAAGTCCAACATGCATGCTTTCTACGGCTTTTAGTGATGTGCCTTTCCGATGGCGTATGCCTAGTAATGCTGATACTATGTGGAAGTGCACCATAAGACCAGGAAGAAATGGTACTGCAGGCAAGAGTAACTACTCATGTATGTTGTTTTTATATCAGCAGTGTAATGGCAGAAGGGTGAGCTCATGCAAAGATTACCCCTTGCCTTCTATGAACAAGAGGGTGGATTTTGAAAAGCCACAACTGCAATTTTGTGCTTTCAACAGTCACACAAGTAGGCCACGTGGGGATCATTACTTGCCGGACTTGGCCAGCTGCAGAAACATCTGCACCTTCTATGAAGTCTGTAGTCATTGCACACAGAGGAAGACAGATAATGAACATCTATAATGCTAAGGAGTTGCATTTTTGTATTAGCTAAAAAAAATAACCTCAGTGCGCCAGCCTCCATGGGCATCAGGCTGGTATATCTAGAGGGCAAGGAAGAGATTAAAGTGCCTCAGGGAGAATGAAATTCAGGTTAGAAGGACAAACATGCAGCCTGTCTCCAGGCAGTCATGTACTCAAATACGGCTGCAATTTATTAGCACCTTATCCTCCTTCGTGCCCTTGCATCTCAGACCATCATCACACAGTTTGCTGCTGCTTATTTGAGAGGACAAAAACAGCAGGTTCTATTCTAAGGGAAGCTGGAAGTACATGACCAGAGCAGTAGCCCAAGGCAGAGTAAAAGCAGCAGGAAAAGATAAAAAATGAGGAATGAGATGCATAGACAGAACTGAACAAGGCAGGCATGGGGACACACACATAGCATAAGTCCAAGGTAGTTAGCAGGCAAAAAGAACAGAAGTGTGCCTGCAAAGCTAAAGCCCTGCTCTTCATTTTAGATTCCAATTTCTGCAACATTCCTATTCATTCCCCACTGCTACTGAATGGGTTATTCTCCTCTCTGCACAATCAAATGTACCTGCACTCTCACTTATTTTTCCAATATGAAGGAAGCAGAAGAAGCAGCTGCAGTGTTAACTCGTGCATCAAAACCAAGTAGGACTCCATTGCTCGAGTGATTGCCTTGGATGTATTCTGGCTCTTTTGATCAATGTGGGCCGGAAGTGTTGATTGCCCCCCCCCCCGAATTGTTCATCCAAAAGTGCAAAAAGGACACACAAACAGCCAGAGTAGAGATGCTGTGCAGAAGCAGCTCTAGATTCCCTCTAGAAAGCTCTCTTGTCAACATTGAAAATCACACGTCTTCCCCTCATTCCTCAAGTCGCTCCAGATATTGGTAAAAAAAAAAGTCACCAAGAGTGAATTGGTATGACCCCCCTGGCATTTGGAGTACACAGATTCTGTGGTTCTATGCAAAATTCAGCAGAGAAGCACAAGATAAGATAAAGATAGGGCGTGCTCACCATGGCAACACAATTAATTTTGGGTTTGTGTTACATCCCTGCTATTTTTTTAGCCTCAGTTCTTAGGGTATTTTACTGCCTTAAATCCTGGCATCACCAGCCTTTGAAGGCCAATGAACACATCTGCATTTTTGAGTGAGTGCTGCCTTCAGATGTCTTCTAAAAGTCTGGTAGTAGTAGTTCTCTTTGACATCTGGTGGGAGGGCGTTCCACAGGGTGGATGCCACTACTGAGAAGGCCCTCTGCCTGATTCCCTGTAACTTGGCTTCTCGCAGTGAGGGAACCGCCAGAAGGTCCTCGGTACTGGACCTCAGTGTCCGGGTAGAACAATGGGGGTGGAGACGCTCCTTCAGAGGAAGTGGGAAAGACTATTATATTTCCAACACCCTATTCCAGCTCTTTATATTATCCAAGGGAGAACAGGTTAATCACCACCATCACCTCATAACCAAGAAAGCATTGAGCGACTTTGAAACATCTTGGGCACCATGGAAAACTTCAAGATCATCATTGCACCCACAGGTGCCAACATTGCCTGGACACAGAGTTTTAAAGCCTGGATCTTTGCCTAGAAACATGCCACAAAAGGCAGTCTGGATAATCCCAAAGTTGGGATCCTAATAAAAAAAACTACAGAGAAATGTCTTTAGAGACTATCAGCTAGGAACTTCAAGCAGAACAGGGGACCAGATTTTAGCATCCTGCAGGCACAAAGCAAGAGCTTAAATTCTGAAGAGGGAGCACCAAAAACCATTTATATATGACTTGGGTCATATTCATCACTAACATGCCACATAATTGTAAAATAGGTGTGTGTTATGTCCACACGTGTGTGCTAAGCAAAGTAGGGTCTGAAAAGAAATGAATAAAAAGGACTATGGAAACCACTATGCTTTTGTATTTAGATGTTCAAACAGTTTAAGTGGTTAGAGTGGCTGCTTGGCTGCTGCTAGCCTTTCACAGTGAAGTCCCTCTGTATTTGAGAATGTCCTTGCATGCCCACAGTCTAAATGAAAAGAAGTGTGAAGCGGAACTAAGGAAACTTTTCAGCTGATTAAGACCGTCTTAAAAGGAGGTTTAGAATTTCTCGTAATAATGAGGTTGGTGTCTACCAGCACTTCTGCCTTATCAAGGACCCAGCAAAACAGGAAATTAAGAAGAAAAGAATTACACATTCATGAGGGACAGGGTCATCAGCATGACTGTCTATACTTCTTCTTAAATATAATAAAAAATGTAGGAATGTCATCACGCAGCCCCCAGTGGAGGATCTGTAGTGCCACATCAGAATCCTGGATTTGCATGAAGTCAAAGCACAGTCCTCACTGGAGAAATTGTAGTTCCTCATCACAAACCCCTTGTAGCTTGTAAATATATATATATATATATATATATATATATATATATATATATATATGGACGCGGACTTATAAAAAATATTGGGGGGGCCCGGGAAAGCTCATGAATAATAAATAAGCTCATGAATATGCAAATAAAGTGGCGCCGCCTCCTCGTGAGCGAATAGGGGAGAGCGTGCTGCGCCTATTAATCAGCTCCAAAGGAAATTGGGTGGAGCTTTTGCTCGGGAGGGAGGGCAGGAGGCATGCAGTCCGCCCCTCCCTGTGCATTTTGGGCTGGGGGAGGGGCGGCGATGGCGCTCTGCTGGAGGGGCGCCGGAGATTATTGGGGGGGCGGAGCCCCCCCAAACGAATTTTTGAGGGGGCTCGGGCCCCCTCAAGCCCCATGGAGTCGGCGCCTATGTGTATATATATATATATATATATATATATATATATGTGTGTGTGTGTGTGTGTGTGTGTGTGTGAAGATCTTCCACTGACTTCTATGAAATCAAGAAAAGAGGTTGCAAACCATCAAACAATGAAACCAGAGAGAAGGAAGCAATACTTGCCCCACCACCCCAGATACCGATGATGGTGAAGGTGTGAGATGTGACAGATAGATAGCAGTCCAATACAACATTCCCAGAGTGGACATGTAAGGGGATGTTTGCTCCAGCCAGTCAGAACTTTCTGTTTCCTCCTAAGCTGGGACAAACTTCCTCTGAATGTGACTAGAGGTGGGCATGACCTTACCTGCCCAGGTAACAAAAGGGCAAGACAGGCAGCACACACACTCGCTTCTCCATCTTGCTTTCGATGTGTGAGCAGCAGTGACTGCCAGTCTGCAGTCACTGGAACTAACTCCCTTATGGGTAGTTCCACATGTATATACTTGGTAACCTAAGTCTGCCTTCAGGGATCCATCTGTCAACTGAATGTGTGAGTAAACTTCTTTTATACATTTTACACAAGACTGTGCTGTGTCTATTCTTTTCAAGGGGGAGAAAAGGGGATTACCAGGAATCCTATATTGAGAAGCTTAAATAAGCTTGCAACAAACTAACTGCTGTGTGTTTAAAAGGGGAATGTACTCTGCTATGTAAAGGGACTTGCTAACGCAAGTTAGAAAGGATATTATTAAACAATATAACCTCTCCTGCCTCCCTGAACATTCCCACAGAGGGAAGATACACACTTTGCCTACACTGCAAAGGTTTTGCCATCTGTTCCATATACAGTGGTAACTAGGGTTACAAACACATCGGGTTACACACTCCGCTAACCCGGGAGTAGTACCTCGGGTTAAGAACTTTACCTCAGGATGAGAACAGAAATCGCGTGCCAGTGGCGCAGCAGCAGCAGGAGGCCCCGTTAGCTAAAGTGGTGCTTCAGGTTAAGAACAGTTTCAGGTTAAGAACGGACCTCCAGAACAAATTAAGTTCGTAACCAGAGTACCACTGTAACTCAAAGACGGACCACAGACTTTCCAAGGGAGAAAATAAGTCATCTGGAATTGAAGACAAGATAGCAGGGAGTTCTAGCCATTGAGCCTAGAGTCTAGGGTAGGTGAAGGATTTTGCCTCCACCTCAATTATTTTCTCATGTGCAGGCAGAGAGTGATGCTGGTAGTTAACAGGAACTCTCTGCCCTTTCCTACTCCTACATCAAATTTGACAGGATGAGATGGAGGTCTGTCATGAGAGCACTAATTTATTTTAAAGGTGCTGTGGGGAGAGGGAAGGGAATTGAACTGGGGCCATAGAGCCATGAGTGGGGAAAGTAAAATGTTTTCCCCTGCATTGCTCTCTTGATCTAGCAGCCCCACCCGCCCACTGCTTTTTGTCCATTTGGAAAACATGCATCTATATTTTTTTCATTGAAGAGGCAGATAGCAGGTGGGAGATTAGATCAGGAAAACAGTTAAATCTGCTTTGCCCACAACACCATGGTTCCAATCCAGTTCACACACTCTCTTCTGAAAGAAATTAAGACAGACAGAATATCTGGTTAAGGCTCTCCAATGTCTCATCTAGTTTGGCTCTGAGAACATGACTGACAGTACCCTTTACATAAACCTCTTTATCAGTGATTTTACACACTTCAGAGGAAAAGGGAAATATAACTCCGAGGAACAGCATATAGCAGTTCTTCATCAATAAAAATATATACGTATCAACTGCAGCTATAAGGGGACTTTTAAAAAAACCCCAAATTAATTAATACTCGGAATCCGTTGGACCAAGAAGTTGTAGCCTTTTCCCAGCACTCAAAAGACAACTGTGTGCTACACCTCCTTTGAAAGAAATATCCTCAAAGTAACAGAGAAGTTCAGAAATGAATATTTAATATACACATACCTGCCTGACAGGTGTGTATTACTCCTAACCACCAGTTTATCTAATTTTTGTCCTGGAGGGAACCACATCGTAAGGAGCGGGCTCTCATCAGGAAACCACTGTGGAGAAGACAAACACCACAAAAAGTAGCATCTAGAATGTGCTAGAACTGAAGACTTTGGCGGGGGACAAGAATCAGCAGTGATGGAGGGATTTCAAGAACTAAGATCGTTCTTCCTTTTTCTAATTAACCGTAACCATGTTTTTCAAGTGAATTTCTCTTGCCTGCCCACTAGCAATAGACAAATTCACAGTTACATTACCTTCATAATTCAATATAAAAAATATAGCTTTGTGCCCAAGAAGTCAGGATGTTTTACATACAAAAGTTTAGAGTATGCAGTCAGAACTTTCATTACGCTACACCTCTCCACCCTCAAATTATTAAGCAAACCTTTAACTCATTAAACAAGAAACACACTGCCATTCATCTTTCCCTCCAGGCAATAATGCCAACTTCTCAGCAACCAACCCACGCCATCCCAAACAGTATTTTTGACACTGCCCTTCAGCAGCCACTTCCAGAGAAGTTGGCTCCTTTGTAGAAGCATCTGAGGAATAGATGTTATGCTGGAAGCCTACAAATTCAATCTTTTTTCAAATGCCATGCCAGCAGGCAAAGATTACTTATAGGCAGGATGCATTTCCAGGAAGGGCTGCAAGATCTCTTTCTGACTCAATTGGTTGCATACAGCAATCAACGCAGCAATGGTGTGTATTACAAACTTAGTAGGCTTTAAGAGAGTCCAGATTTATTTCACTTTCAAAAATGTGAGCATTTTCAGAAAAGCTCAAAGTCCCAGGATGTAGACAGTGCATCTATAAATATGAGAATCATATTAAACCAAGCAAAGCATAAAACGGCACCTGAATGTTGTGCAGGTTCTTGTGTCATTTACCTACACATACAAAATGGCAGTTGAATCATTATGGGAATGGAGCTAGGAGGAAAACACACCTGTATTTGGGCTCCATTTCCCCCTTTATTTTTTATTGGGCTGTCACTATCTCTGAACGTGACCTACATCTCAAGGTTGTTATGAGGATAGTATGGGAGAAAGTCCGTGTGCACGAACTTGAGGAAGGGAAGTGGAGCATTAATGAGACTAATACAAAATACAGTCCCAAGTTTGGGTATCTGGGCAGTTCTACTGAATCATCTGGATTTCTGGGATGAACCAGCTAAGAGTGACATGAAGTTTGTCTGGCTTAATAGGGGCAACAGGTGGAAGAAGTTCTGTAGAACCTGCAAAGCTTACAAGTTGCTTTGAAAAATGCAAAGCACATGTGGCATTTTAAGAATTTCGGGCCATTCCACCAATTCCACCAAATTTTCAAATATAGTGGCACTAGTGACTCAGTCCACCACAGAATGATAAACCCACAAAACTGATTTTACAGTAGAAGAGGCAGAGGATGAGGAAGAACAGGGGGGAAATGGTACAGTTGGAGCTGCCAGGGATGTTAAACCTGCAATCCAAGAATGTAGTCCTGGCATGCAAGAATTAGAAAGAGGAATTTAATTTGTATGTGGAGATTGAAAAAGCAGATAAAGAGGAAGCAGTGAAAATTAAACTGGAGACGGATAAGTAGAATATTGTGTACAGACATCCCACACATTCAGTGTAGCCTGACTGTGATAATGGTCTGTTTGACGTTCACTGCAACCCAGAAATAATGGAAGAGAGGAGATAAATACTTTTTCCATCCAAAATCAAGGAACAGGAGACAGTATTGATTGAGAACTGCATCAGCTTAAAGACACTATCAGTCAGTTGCAATTTTAGAGATATTGAAGATTCACTGATAAGGGACCAGACAGTGTGGAATTCAGGATATATGATGATCTAGAGTGGTTGTGGGGAGAATTTATTTGACTTGGCAACATGCAGAACAAATGAAATATCCCAAGACAGTCAAGAAGTCAAACACCGAAAGTGAAGGCAGTGGAATCTCTGCAAACAATTCAAGAAAAGGGAGAGAAAGAAATCAGAAACAAATAACAGAGGACTCCTTAAGGTGATGCAAATATTATCTGGTGAAAATATGAGGAAAACAAAAGTAGAAGTACCAGCTGATTGCAAAGGAGGGAGAACTACTGCAATTCAAACAACATTTAACTATTTTGCATCCACAATGTTTATCAAAAATGAGAAGTGTGGGGAGATGAAGTAAAGACTACATACACACTACAGTGGTACCTCAGTTTAAGAACAGTCCGGTTTAAGAACGATTTGGTTTACAAACTCCACAAAACTGGAAATAGTGTCTTGGTTTGAGAACTTTACCTCGGTCTAAGAACAGAATCTGAACAGTGGAAGGGTACCGGTGGTGGGAGGCCTCATTAGGGAAAGCGCGCCTCAGTTTTAAGAACGGTTTTGGTTTAAGAACGGACTTCTGGAATGGATTAAGTTCGTAAACCGAGGTACCACTTTATAAATATTTGGCAGATAAAATGGTAAACACAGTACAGATATTTTTTAAGGACCAAAAACAAATTTAGCCATGCTGTTGTGGGTCAAAAACCATGTCATTCCAATCTGACTGTGCTGACATTAGCAACATCTTCCCCAAATGCCTTGTGAACCTGGAACATTCCATTGGAAGAAACTAACCAGCTATTAGCCATGTCAAAGCCAGTGGCAAAATACAAACGCAAAACACATAGGCATTGTGACCCCAGAATCATATTCCATGGATATAGCCATGGACCCAAGAGGTGGTGGTGTTGAAGTGGAAAGGGAGTTGCACTCAACTCTGACCCAAAAATGATCCCAGTTCCCTAGATACAACATATCAGGAGCCCATTTTGCTACCACCTCTGCAGCCTGAGGTTACATAATGCCACCCAAGTTCAAGGACTCCATCACAGGAGCCACCGTCTCCTCTGCACCTTTTGGAGTCAGAGTCCCTTTGAAAAGACAAGGCTCCTTTATTTTAACTAAAAGAGGCTTGTATCAGTAGTGACAGTAACAGCAACAGTAGTTAACCAACCACTGAGCTGAAATCCTATTTAGGTCTAAGGTTGGGGTTGTTGGTTGCTGAGGCAACATTTTAACCTGCTTGTATGAGTCTCCAGCCAAAGTCCATGTGGAACTATCCAAGGTGCTAACTAAAACAAGCTTTCCTTTGCCTTCCTAAAACCATTGTGTTGCCCTACCAGAACCAGAAGTTCACCCTTGCCAGAACCTGAATTCCATGGCTTCATAAACCATATGACTTCATAAACCATTTGTTTAGCAGGGCAGACAAACCAGTTGGTCACATTTATTAGCCCAAAGCAAAGGTATAGATTAAAATGCCATGTGCAGAAATACAGATAATAGCTCCTCAACAATCTGAGATGTTGGCTTCTTAGTCAGTACTTTTTTGGGGGGGGGGGGGACAGGCATATGGTCTTGTGGCTGCCCTGAACCAGTGCTTGGTACAGTAGCACAGTGTTTCCCAACCTTTTTCCCCCGTCCTTGTTTCCTTCCTGTGCCCCGCCCCCTGGTGCAAAAAGATATTGTCATCTGGAGGAGCCCTGGCTGTCTAGATAAATAATAATAATAGTTTATTTCTACCCTGCCCATCTGGCTAAGTTTCCCCAGCCACTCTGGGCAGCTCCCAATCGAGTGTTAAAAACAATACAGAATTAAATATTAAAAACTTCCCAATACAAGGCTGCCTTCAGATGTCTTTTAAAAATAAGATAGCTGCTTATTTCTTTGACCACACCCTTACCTGGGAGTAAGACCCACTGAACTAAGTAAGACTTTCTACTAAGTAGACACCGGTGGCAGCAACAAGCAGCTCCAGCTCATCCAGCCCTACCCATTGTCACCTGAACACCACATTTACTTAACCTAGGGGTTCTGGATTGCGGGCTCTACTGGTCAAAATGGGAGCTTCAGAGATCACCCTCTCCTACTGGAAACAAACCAAGACTGCTCCAAGAAAACACACGTGGCAAAAAGGAGCACCAGGCCCTTGCCCCCTTATGATTGGCCAAGCGGATAGCCAATCAGGATTTTTTTTTAAAAAAAACACAACTTTTTTCTTCACTTCTCACTTCCCTCTGTGGCCCCCTAGCCTTATCCTGTGGCCCCCTTGGAATATCTTGGGGGCCCACAAGGGGCCATATGGCCCCTGGTTGGGAAACACTGCAGTAATAGACCGGATGAAACTGCTGGGGAAAATGCTAATGGCTCCTGCAAATGGAGCCCAGGAAATAGGGTCTATATAAGATGTATTTGGTGCCAGTTTGTATATATTTAAGTTTGTCTATCAGTTGGGGAGAAAGAGAATGAGAGTTCCAGGAAACATGGAACATTTCAATACAAGACATTGGTTGTGTCTTGGAAGTTTAATAGGTCAGGCTATGCACTGGGCATCTTAAAGTCACATGGGAATTCCATCTGGCCAAATCAAAATCATATCCAAATAGGGTTTTCCAATCTCACTCTGGTATTTAAGGTTAGAGGCCACAGACCAAGGAAGCTCTGTTGAATCTGTACTTAAATGTAAAGCTGCTTGAAAAGTAGAGTTAGAGTCCCTTTAAGACTTTTTTTATAGGGAGGCTTCTTAACCAACCCAACAAACTTGACACATCACCAACTTCAGGCTTGCAACTGTTGTGTGTCAAACCATCTTACCAACTATCTTGTTGGGAAATTCAACGGCCTGCAGACAGGCCAGTGCTATCATTTCTCTCCAAGATTAAAAATGCATAATCTGTATGTGTACTAGCAACAGCTTGCATGAAAAAGACACAATCGTAGGGAAAAGTACACCAAAGAGACCAGGCCTTTTCTTTATCTCTTTCCTGTTTGATATACAGACACAGTCACAAGCTCTACATGATAGTCATAAGACAGATTAATATACTAGCAGTCCTTGAGCTGCAGAATGAAGCCTGAGAGAGATAACGGATTCATATGCACAATGATAAGCGTATCACCCCACTCCTTGCACGGATCTTGAAATGCTTTCTTAGAATAATCATCAACCAGATAGTACCTTAGATCAGGGGGCTGCAACAAAATCAAGACTGAAAACATGCAGTCATATAGACAGCAGAGATTTTTCACCCTATATTCTCACACTGAAGTTAAGGCTGGTTTAGATTCAAGCAATTATGTACATTTGTTGCAACTAATAGCTCAGTGAACGTGTAATACTTTTTGGGCATTAAAGGATCTCTAAATTTTTATAACTGCACATGTTTAAGAGCGGTGTAGAAATAATACAGTACGAAGACAGTGCAAATTTTATCTCTTGCATGTTCTCTTGCTTGAGAATGCCCAGTTCCATGTGTTCCTGAGGCTTACCAAGGAAGCAGGCAGTGTCCAGGAAGTCAGCAGGTGAAAGACTGGTTGGAATAGAGGGCAGACAAGAACAGGACCTTGGATAGCTCCAAGGGGGCCCAGCTAGCTGAAGCTCTCTCCTCATAAGGCAGCTATGGGAGCATGTTGTCTCAGCAGGAACTGAATCGTGATAAGCCCCACCTCTATGAAGGAACTGGCTGAATGGTTTAAAAGTACTCACTTCACTTTGTAGTCTTTGACTTCTGCAAGGCTGAGAAGATGGAGCATAAGATTCCTGCAGTACCTCTAAGTCAGATGATGATGCCAGGACTGTACTCTGACTGGGGGGGGGGGCACCAAATAAGAGACTAATGGGTTGCTATCCAAGGAAGCCATCTGAACCTCATACTTAGAGTCCTCCACTATGTAGTGGGCCATGGGATCACAGCAAAGGAAATACATGTTCACAAACATGCACTAAAATCTTTCTTGGGCTCTATATAAATTTGGAGTGCAGGTGGGGGGAGACATGTAGAAATCTACCATATCAGAAAAAACTAAGCCAAAACCTTTCTACCTGGCAAATTCATTTTCCATTAAGAGGGAGTTTTGATGTAAGGGATTGTGGGTTTGGGGTTTTTTTAAAATGCTATTACTCCCAGCAGCCTGAAGGGGTACAATGCTGTATCAGTTAAACTGTCCAGCAATATTTCTGAGTGTGTCATTTGGCTGCAAACCTCCAGTATGCAGTACCTATTTCAGTTTGTGTGCAAATGAAGGACAAAAATAAGCAACGAAAGACTTTGATATGAGATCCTGGGGGATGGAACTATGGTACTGCATCAGGAAAGGAGGTTACTGGGGTTCTACAAGAAAACGAAGCTCAACCATAGAGTTTCTGTTACTGGCTATAGTGAGCTAATACCGTTGCAGTCCTGACAACTACTTTATTGATGGTCCTCCCAACCCTGCTCCCTAAATAGAATCTGAGCAAGGTACATAAATGAATAACACACCCTTTGTTGTCAGCATAGCAGTTCCACAGCAGCTATAAGAATGTGTTGTCCATCTCTTCTTAAAATAGTGGAACGGAATGTTCAATTCACACTCTTTGTCCCCGTTAGCAGCCTCACATGTCCCCATCACCGCACTCCACCAGCATCCATGCATCTGCAGCAGGGAACTTGCTGTACCCATGGAAGTTCCCCAGGCAATTCAAAACCCCAATCATGCAGGGTTCTAAGTCACCTGGGGAGCCTCCACAAGTACATCAGGTTCCCTGTTACAGGCGCTTGCCCTCCAACATGTGGAAGATCGCTGGGGCTGAGGAACAGGGATGTAATGCAGGGGACAGATCTAGCTACTGTATTCTCCCTCTCTCCCTTGTTGAATGATAAGAATGCCTCAACCAGGGTATTGCTCCCAAGCAATCCATGGGCTAGGTGAAAAAATAGAAAAGAAAAAGAGACGAGCATCAGGGGGGATGGCATCATACTCCACAATGGCAGGATGTACCAAAGCAAAACACCTGCTTGAGCATGCACACATCTCACCACGGCAAAGGTACCCCAATGGAAATCAAGCACACAAGTAAATCTGTCTTCTCAGATCAGAGTTCAGGCTCCTTGGGTTTCTTCATCTCTCCTGCAACAGCTGTACATTCGGCGCAGACTTCCTGGGAGTTCCCCCAGGCTGACAGGGCGACTGTCAAATTAGTTCCTTTGTAGCTGCACTTTTTCTTTCCCTTGCTGACACGCTAACACCTTGGAGGTGAAACTAAGTGTACTGTACAAATTGGGAAACCTAAAAAACAACAAAGGACTTCAATCATAGGACTTGTAGTCAGGCTCAAATTATAGGAGATCTGACAGGCTCGGTTTCTATTCTTCAGGCTTGCTGCACTGTTGGTTTATTCAAAGATCCTGAAGACAGAGGCGGCCTTCTCCCTCCCTTCTCTTCCACCAACTTCACATGGTCTGCTAATAAATTGCTACTCTCTGCCGTACCAAGAAGAAAAGATGCTGGAATCCAGGAAACAGAGAAATGCTGAACCTTAAAGCCAGACTCGAAGGGACATTAGTTAATGCAGAATCATACTCTGAACAAAAGAGGAGCTTTTTCTAAATAAGCACATTATAACTGAAATGCCTTTATCACTAGGATGACTGAACCTGCAAATAAGCCAATACTATAGGCATGTATAGGACCAGCAGAGCTTGAATCCTGGGAAGACAAAGGACTTATGGGTGGTTGGTCCCAAAGTCTCAGCCATGGATCAGTCATCTGTTCTGGATGGGGTTGTACTCCCTCTGAAGGAGCAGGTCTAGGAGTGATCATTAATCTATCTCTAGAGGACCAAACAACCACGGTAGCTAGGAGTGGGTTCCACCAGCTCTGGCTGGTACACCAGCAACAACCATTCCCGAACCATCATAGACGGCATACAATGGTCTACACCATTTGCTACTGGGCAAGGTTCAAGGTTCATGCATTCATTCACAAAGCTCTAAACATCTTGGACTTAAAGCGCCCTAAGGACCACCTGAACCCTAATGTTCCACCAGGATCACTGAGATCCTGTGATGGGGCAGCAAGCATCAGTGCCTTCTTTTAGACGTCGCTTAGAAACGTCGCTTATTTAGAGGCGCTTTGAATTGTGCATTTTCTTTTACCCAACTAGTGTTCGTGGAGGGTTTTTTTTAATTGATGTTTTTATTGTTGCAATTTCTGTTTGTGTACACCTCCTTGTACTTTTACAAAAGGGTAGATTATAAACAAACAAACAGAAATTCTATGAGGACAGAATGGTCATGATAGCACAGATAAAGAAGCTATGTGGGTCTAGTTTTATGAGAAACAGAGCGCATGCGGGCGAGGATAGCAGAACTCTCCTCCACCTGTGGTTTACCTTCCTGAAACCTGTTCCCCAAGGTGATTTTTCTCTGATATCAGAACTGTGCCTGGCTAGTTTGAAATCACCACTGTGGATAGAAAATAACTGCTCCTGTTAAGAGTCAGTGGATCAAGTCCCCATGAGAATTTCTTAGGCTTTTTTGGCCAAGTCAGACCCACCTGTCCTCAACTTGACACTATATTTAGTGTCAGGTGTGGGGGAAATTAAGGCAGGGCTTGGAGAAAAGGAGATTTTCACAGTGCAGTCCTTGGATTGCCAATGCTTTGTGTACTGTTTTGCCTAATGGGCTACAATAGATTTCAAACTATACAGGCATTTTGACCTTCACCTTTTCCAGAAATGTTGCAAACAGATGTTCAGCAGGAAAATAAGGTTCATGGCACTAGAAGGAATGCTGAACTACCCAAGAGGTGAAGGTGAAATATGAAGTATGAATTAAAATGGGCTTCCACTACAATAGTTCGGTATTTATCATTGTCTCAGTAGGATCACTGATGCACAGAGTGCTGCATCTCCCTCTTAACCTTTGGTAGAACAGGTCTGACAACAGTTCAGAAGCAAAACAAAATGCAGTTACTGGGTTTTAAACATGTGAGATTGACTGTGAGCTATGACTGTCTAAGACCTGGTCTGTCTCTCTTCCCTTGTTTGTTTTCCGTGTGTGTGTGTGTGTTGATTATCCTTGTAAGACATTGCTAAGTGCCAAATGCTTAAAAAACAAAACAGAACAGGTAAAAAATGAGTGTGAGCTAGCATAGATTGGAAAGAGGTAATAAAAGAGAGGGGAAAGAGTTTGTGGCCCATCTCTAGTGAGATAAAGTCTCTCCCTTTGCAAAGGCAGGCTTCTGTTTGAAGCAATACAGAGCAGAGAATAGGGGTGGCCAACCCCTAGGCTCAGGGGTCAGATAATGCCCGCGCTAATTTAAATTCCACTCAAAACCCCTTCTGGCAGTGGGACAATAAAAGGTGAAGTGGACAGTAGCACTGGGTTCAGCAGAGATATTTAAACCTCTCCATCAACCCAGCACCCTGATAGGGATGCAAATAATCCTCTTCCCTTAGGTAAAATAATAATAATAATAATAATAAGAAGAAGAAGAAGAAGAAGAAGAAGAAGAAGCCACCAATAATGTAGAAAATATTAAGAAAGAGTACATATTCTTTTCTGACTTTCTCTCTCTCTTTAATGAAGGGAAGGGAATGATCTCGGGGTTTACCTTTCATCTTTCTTATTCTTGCTCAGTTGGAAGTATATCCTGTTCTAAGTACATTTAGAGCTACATATCCACAACCAAATATCTGAATACGTAATCCCAAGAAAAGGTTTGATTGGGAATTGCAGTGATCATGTTCCAACCCAGAGAGACAAATTTTTTAAAAAGGAGGAAGATTACAGTATTGTCTTAGTTATGTATTCCTTTCCCCCCAGGGAAAAAATGATCACAATCATTATCCATAACAGGGAGCTGGGGGTGGGCGGAGGGAAAGATGTGAACTAAGGCATGCCCCTGACCCAACTCTTGCAATAATAAAATGTAAGGCACTTGGCATTACAGAGTAGAAATTGCCCATAAAAATTTACAAGCCACACACTCGAGAGAGAAAAATCTATTGCCCCTGAGGCATGTGCATGCATTTTATCTTCATCCATACCACTGACCCATTTACAGCTCTCCTCAAAGACATGGATTTCCCTTATGCTACTAGTGTGATATTTATTTTCCCTGACAAGACTGCAGTTACTGCTACACAGAGAGATAGAGAAAGAGAGAGTAGGAACCTGCCTCCTGCTCTGGATAGATGCATGAACCCTATTCAAAAACAAGAGTGTTTTCCCAGGTCAAATTTCATCTGAGCTGCAACAATGGATGCATAACAGCATCCTCAGATGAGCATTCCCAACACAGGATCAAAGTGTCAGAACCGAGGCAGATCTGACAAGGATCTGCAGATCACTTTAAAAATGGAAAGTGCCCGTGTTTAAGGACTATCCTCTAGTTTAAAGGTAAAGGTACCCCTGCCCGTACAGGCCAGTCTTGACAGACTCTAGGGTTGTGCACCCATCTCACTCAAGAGGCCGGGGGCCAGCGCTGTCCGGAGACACTTCCGGGTCACGTGGCCAGTGTGACATCGCTGCTCTGGCGAGCCAGAGCCGCACACGGAAACGCCGTTTACCTTCCCGCCAGTAAGCGGTCCCTATTTATCTACTTGCACCCGGGAGTGCTTTCGAACTGCTAGGTTGGCAGGCGCTGGGACCGAGCAACGGGAGCGCACCCCGCCACGGGGATTCGAACCGCCGACCTTTCGATCGGCAAGCCCTAGGCGCTGAGGCTTTTACCCACAGTGCCACCCGCGTCCTCTAGTTTACCCATGGAGAAAAAGTTGTACCAATAAGAAGCTCCATACTTTACACAGTCCTTGTGTTCTCTGCCATATATACATCAAGCAGGTGGATATGTGCATTTATTTTTACTTTGTTATTTTTTAAAATAATTGTATACTGCCCTATCATTTGAAGATCACAGGGCGGTTCACAACATAAAAATACAAAATGAGAACCCAAAATACATAATAAAAACAAAAACCAACCAATAAAAACCAACTCACAAACACACTTAAAAGGGCACAGAATGTTAATCAGTCAAAGGCCCGGTTATAGAGAAATGTTTTCGCCTGGCACTTAAAGATATGTAATAAAGGTACCAGATGAACCTCGCTAGGGAGAACACCCTACAAACAGGGAGCTAATAATAATAATAATAATAATAATAATAATAATAATAATAATAATAATAATAATTTATTATTTATACCCCGCCCATCTGGCTGGGCTTCCCCAGCCACCCTGGGCGGCTTCCAAAAAAATATTAAAATACTGTTCTACATCAAACATTAAAAGCTTCCCTAAACAGGGCTGCCCTGCAGGCTACTGCAGAAAAGGCCCGTTCTCGTGCTGTCACCCTCCGGGCTGCTCATGGGGGAGGCACACAAAGAAGGGCTTTAGATTATGACTGCAGGTTCTGGGTCAGTTCATAAAGGGTGTGTTGGTTATTGAAGTATTGTGGTCCTCAGCCATTTAAGGCTTTATAGGTCAAAACCAGCGCTTTGAATTGGGCCTGGAAACTAATTGGCAGCCAGGGCAGTCAAGTCAGGATCAGTGTAATATGCTCAAACTATTTTGCCCTGGTGAGCACCCTGGCTGCTGAATTCCGCTCCAGCAACCCTATGTTTAATGTATCACAGTAATCTAACCCCCGTCATTCATACACATTAGCCACAGAACACACTAGCATGATTCCACACTTTATAAAGCTATTTGCCGTATGTAAGCAAGTGTTATTATGGCGTCAAATTATTTACAGTAAACATATAAAGGATGAAAAACTCTTCAAAGCACCAGTGGCTGGAAATGTGTGCTGGTAAGGGGTGAGAAATCATTTCTTCAACTAGTTTATCTTGGAAATGCTTCATTGTTATCACCTCAAAACATCGTTCCTAATTATTACACTATATCCTGATCTACCTTCACTCTATTCTGTATGCATCAAAAATTTGTTTACTACAATCAATTGTAGAAAACAGCTCCAGCAGCTACTAATATGGAGGACCACTATGATGTGTCATCAACAGACATGCACTACTGTGGCAGAAAGGTAAAAGGACCCTGGATGGTTAAGTCCAGTCAAAGGCGACTATGGGGTTGCGGCGCTCATCTCGCTTTCAGGCAAAGAGAGCTGGCGTTTGTCCACAGACAGTTTTCCGGGTCATGTGGCCAGCATGACTAAACCACTACTGGCACACAGAAGACCGTGACGAGTGTCAGAGCACATGGAAATGCCATTTACCTTCCCGCCGGAGTGGTACCTATTTATCTACATGCACTTTGACGTGCTTTCGAACTGCTAGGTTGGCAGGAGCAGGGACCAAGCAACGGGAGCTCACCCCCTCACGGGGATTCGAACCGCCAACCTTCTGATCGGCAAGTCCTAGGCTCTGTGGTTTAACCCACAGCACCACCTGCATCCCTACAGTTTGAAAGTATGTCAGTGCAAGTAAATAGGTACCGCTGCGATCCGCCCTGGTTGCATTTGGCCTCTTCCCACATGTATCTCTTAATTTATCTAAGATGCCAAACTGCAAGCAACTCAGTTTGGAAGTCCAGCAGCGCTTGAAGCTGCTTGCAGGTGAGCCAACCAGGGTAGATTCTTTGTGGTTTTAGAAAGCAAACACCTTTTAAGCACTAGCGGAGGAGGCAACAAGGAAACTACAAGATGGTACTTTTAAAAGAGTATTTGAAAAAAATGATAGAAAGACCAGAGTCACTTTTTTTTATTGGCAATCTTCCATTTAAAGAAGCAAAAGTGAAGGGTTTGATGAAAGACAATTAAATGGTTATAGAAAACTCACCCAGTCTCCAGCTGCTGTTGGACTATTTTATCTCCGTTCAAACACTGTTCAGACACTAGAAGGAGAAAAATGAGAGTGAGAAATGGGAGGAGAAAATGTAACGCTGCCTTTGCAAAGAAGTGTGTCTCCTGCAAAAGTTGTCACTGTTAATATGCCTCTCATTTCTTCATAAGATCTGGGATTACCTCTGTTATCTGAATACTGCAAAGCAGTGATGGGAAACCTCTGGTCTGTGGGCTTAATTAGCCCCTCTAGGTTTCTCTCCATTTGGCCCATGAGGTTATTTTGGCCAAGTCACACCTGACATCATATATGACGTCAGGTGTGCAACAAGTGAAAGAGGTTTCTGGCCAGGTCGAAAAGGTTTTCAGGCTAATCAGAAACCCTGCAAAGCCTGCATAAAACCCAGGCCTTGCATATAACTGTGTGTGGCACTTCGAAGCCCCAACCTTTCAGGCTTCCAAATGCCCTTGCAGCTCTAGGAAAGCACTATCGTCAGGACTTCAGAGCAACAAGCAGGACTCTGTGCAAACAATGACCATCAACTGATGGTCAGGGTTTGCATGGAGCCAAGTGCAGCCTTTGAAGCAAGTCATCTGACATCATTGTGGCATCAGGTGATTGACAGGAAGGCAGCCTCACTCACATGTGATGGGGGAGACAAGGATCTGGTCCAATGGCCAGAGCCAGTTCCCTACCCCTGCTGCAAACTAAGCAGCTTTTATTGGCAATTATGTATTTACCATAGAGACCCCTGAATTCCTGGTAGTAAACCTGAAGGGTCTGAATGATAAATATATCAAACATCCAGGTACATACGTTGGGAAGCCATGAGCCAATCTCATCTCCCAGGCACATAATTACTTAAGGAAGTACACCTGTCATTCACCCTTCAGACATTTGTTACATGAAACGCTGATGAAACCAACATACCCACAATAATGCCCTGAACAATGTCCTGAACAATTGTGTATTTACTACAACCAAGCAAATTCCCTTGTGGGATATAAATATGCATCTTTTCACTGACAAAAATGAATGAAACAGCAGCATTTTCTTCAGTCAGCCAACCACTGTGCATTCAAACTTATTTATGAAAGTAACAGAAGTATGTATTTACTAGATCCAATCTTGGGGAAACAATCCACCGCTCAGGAAATGAAATGGATACTTTTTCTGGCCTGCACAAGGAATTATTAAACACATTCTAATTTTAGAGCCATCTGTTCTGTGTGCCATTATCTTCTCATTATATACATTAACTTCACCGCTGCTGCTCCAGCAGAGACACCAAAGTTCTGGAAGGCAACATTTGGCCTGCGGAGTTCATTACAGACCCAGATGTGAAAGCCACAAAGGTTTGGTCTTGGACCTTGAAGGATAGCTTAGAAGTCAACCCTTCCATCTGCAGCCTGTGTAAGTTTAACAACAACTTGATTGAAACAATGTAAATAGCATCCTACAATGGCCTGCTTCTCACATTAGCGAGCTTCTTGCAGAAGGAAAGAAGAGCATTTGAACAAGGGCAAGGAAGAAAAACTGCCCCCTTTAGCCAGGCTGCACATCTTCATTCTGTCTGTGCAAAGACTCGATGGTACATGCAGCTCTAAAAGAGCCACTGTTCTAAGCCTGCGACTTACGTGGGGGGTTACATTCCAGGGATTGGCAATATCATGTCTAGTCAAAACACATCAGGTGTAATGGCGGGTGGGATTCCCAAAGCCTTTTTTTCCTCAACACCTGCTCCCTTTTTAATTTTGTCAAGTGCATCAAGCTGAATGCACCCTAGTTAAATGTACACAAATTGTGGCTTACTGTTTTTACAAACAACCAGGGCAGCGTAGATTTTCCACCAAGAAGTCTTCAGCCTTAAAGGTTAATTTGATATGACCTCGTGGATATAATGCTTTGTTAAAGGAGAAAAGCTTGCTTTCATCTTTTCATCCTTCCCAAGGGCAACCATGACCTGTACACCTTTGCGTATTTCCTGCATATCTCCTCCCATTCACAGAAAATCATTTAATCAGTGCAAATTCATGCAAAGCTAATAAGAACCCTATCTGGGTCAAAAGAGTGTATTTTTGTTCTAGCTGTGGAATCCAAGGCCATTTAAGCTGAGCTCTGGATTTCTGTGGACCACCCAAATGAGGGAGAGGTTTTGGTATCAACCCAAACTAAGAGGAACAATTATTAATTGATTGATTAGATTAGTCTTCATTTGCCACACCAACTCAAAGTGACATACAATGCTTTAAGCAAGCTTACATTAAAATCAGCATTAAAAAAAATCTAAAAGACAATTCTATTTTAAAATGAACAGCATACATTAAAACATCTCACTCATGCAAAAAGGCTATAGATATTCAAAAGCCAAAGGCCTGATACAAAAAGGAATGAGGGAACCACCACAGAAAAGGCCTGTTCTTGTGTTCCCACCCACCAGATCCCCCTTGGAGGGGGCCTCAGATTACCATTGCAAAATCCTGGGTCAGTTCATTTAGGGAGAGGAAGTCTTTGGGGTATTGGTGTCCTGAGCCACATAGAAGAGAAGAAGGGAGTCTGGATTTGATATCCCGCTTTATCACTACCCTAAGGAGTCTCAAAGCGGCTAACATTCTCCTTTCCCTTCCTCCCCCACAACAAACACTCTGTGAGGTGAGTGGGGCTGAGAGACTTCAAAGAAGTGTGACTGGCCCAAGGTCACCCAGCAGCTGCATGTGGAGGAGCGGAGACGCGAACCCAGTTCACCAGATTACAAGACTACAGTGGTACCTCTGGTTGCAGACGGGATCCATTCCAGAGGCCCATTCGCAACATGAAAAGAGCGCAACCTGCAGTGGTGCATCTGCGCACACGCGGGTTGCGATTTGCCGCTTCTGCGCATGCGCGTGACATCATTTTGCGTTTCTGTGCATGCACAAGCGGCAAAACCCAGAAGTAACCCTTTCTGGTACTTCCAGGTCGCCACGGGATGTAACCTGAAAGAACGTAACATGAAGCGGACGTAACATGAGGTATGACTGTACCGCTCTTAACCACTACACCACACTGGCTCAATACCAGGACTTTGAATTGGGCCTGTAACCAAATTGGTACCAGGTGCAGTTGGGCCGCGTCACATATAATGCATTGAAGTAAGCTAGTCTAGAGGTTACCAAAGTGTAACCAAAAGAAGTTATGCTACCCCTCTCTAGATAGTGGCTGGGCCACTAACCCAAGTTGATGGAAGCCACTCTGTGCCACTGAGGTTCCAGAAATACCCCAAGCTATGTACCTGCTCCTTCAGAGGGAGTGTAACCTCAGGCTACTGCTTCCAAAATGCCACACAAGACAGAACTGCAGTTCTTTGGGCGGCATCTTCTCTGTCAGGGGTGACTAACCTCTTTCAGCCCGAGGGATATATTTACCCTTGGCCAACACTCCTGTGGGCACATGCCGGCAGTGGGTGTGGCCACCCCTCGCTCTACTACACTGCACAGTCACACAGCCTTCCTCCCCCCTCAGCTGATCCATGTTGAGAAAGGTAGCTATCATTCCCTCTTCACTCATCAAATGATCAAGCTCATGACCAGGGTGGGGGCAATTTGCATCCCTGTCAGGATACTGGGTAGGGCAGGTGTGCTTACTACTCTCCAACAACTGCAGTGATAGGTTTGCTGCTGCCAAAGTCAGTGTATATTTGGAAGACCATAAACATTTGATTGGGGGCTGGATGAGATCCCCTATCTGAGGTTAGCTATGAATCAAGAATTCTGTCGCAGGTGCTGTACCAGTATACTTTATCTGCACCTATTTTATAAACCGTACACGCCTGCAGGAGAATAAATACATAACTAACCTTATTATCTGCTGGCTACTACACAATACCTTATTAGCATGATATTTAATTCAAGTGGCTACATCTTTCCAGTCAATTGGAGACACTTTTGAATTACAAAAGGTAGTGCAGTGTAGTCTGAGCCCTAAACAAGTCAAAATCCTGAATTACAGTAACACAAAAATCTGTAAAATTCATTCTGCAACCCTTCCACATATATTCATTTGCTCTGCATAATTTATTCTACTTTTGCTAATCTTAAAAAAAACAGCCCAAAATATTTATGTTCCTAACACTTTGGCACTGGAAATCTTATTCAGCCTCACCTTGGGCTTCTGAAATTTCACTAGCCTTTGCCTGCTCACACTGAAGTTTATTTTGTAGCCATAGAGCAAATATGGCAAACTGCGGCCCCGCAGATGTTGCTGAAACTCCCATCACCCTCAGCAAGCATGGCCAAGGATTATGGGAACTGAAGTTCAGCAACCTTCAGAGGGCCAAAGGTTCCCTACACCTGCCATAAAAGCTAGGAATTTGCTTTAAACCATGGGCATAGCCAGGATTTATTTGGAGGGGGGCAGGCATTATGTTGGGCAGGGCAAGCATTATGCTTGGGAGAGGGGGGCAGAACACAATTGGTCAGTTAAATATTTTTATTTATTTACTTGTTTTAGGAGGGCACTGCCCCCCTCCACCCCCCTGGCTACTCCCACGCTTGAAACTAAATGATTCTCAGAATGCACCAACTTCTGCATGCTCACAGACTCTTAAAACTCCACCCCACCTATAAATGCCAGTCAGTTAAAACAGCAAGCAACAGAGAAAGAAATAACAAACAAAGCCAAGAACAGACAAGAGAAAAAAAGGGGCAGGGGCAGTGCAAGTAATTATCTGATCAATGGCAAAGCCAGCCATTCTTGATATTCCAGTTCTTCACCTCTGGAAGCAAAGCCTGCCAACTGTTTTCTAAATAAACATAGCAACATACACTGCAAGGACAAAGCCTCAAAACACACTTGTAACAACATTTCTTTAACACAACAGCAGCAGCCGCAGAAGAATGATTAATGCAGCGCCGCAGACACAGCAGTCCATCTATAGGACCTTAATAAAAGTTCAGGAAGTGGCAATGGCAAGTTAAACAGGTAGTATATTGGAGAAAACACGTTCCTTCTTGTGAAACCTCTTCCTGGGGTTTGGTTTTGCTTTGTTGCTGTTCTCATTTTACTGTGACATCTTCAGTCCTATTATATGTTTATGGTGACATTTTTATTTAACTCGCAATAAATGGCTTCCAAGTGGAAATCCACACGATCAAGTCTTGGTTGTAATTGTGGCCTCCAGTTTTACGCACAGGCAAAAACAAGAACCCTTGCCATACAAACGACTACAATTCAGCCAGCGTGTCACCTTCCAACTGAACCCTTTTTGACTCCTTATTCCTCATGAGCATCTCAGTTTCAACAAACCTCTTAACAACAAAGGGGGATGGGGCGAAAGGCTCATAGCAAAATTACATCACGGTATTCTGCTAATGAAGACCTTGAACAACACTGCCTCCAGCGAAGTTGTACTAGCACTCATACAGTGAAACTCAAATATACACAGTAATATTAATGAAACAACTCGTCGAGGTAATTCTTTGTGTTACATATACAACAGCCTAGCTCAAGAGTCGCCAATGTGATGCCCTGATGATGACAGGACCTTATCATTTCCAGCACCACTGCGCTGGAATGACCTCCTGAGAGATGCTTGCTTAGCCCCAGCACTGTTAAAGTTTTGTCATTGGCTAAGAAGCAATACAGTGGTACCACGGGTTGCATACGCTTCAGGTTACAGGCTCCGCTAACTCAGAAATAGTACCTCGGGTTAAGAACTTTGCTTCAGGATGAGAACAGAAATCGTGCTCCAGCAGCAGGAGGCCCCATTAGCTGAAGTGCTGCTTCAGGTTAAGAACAGTTTCAGGTTAAGAACGGACCTCCAGAACGAATTAAGTACTTAACCTGAGGTACCACTGTACAAGGCAACTTCAGGCAGGGGGTTTTGTACTGTGTGATGGGGTATGCTTTGATTGTGATGTGGCACTCGATTTGGGTTGTGTTTGATTGCTGCTTTGGTTTTAATGTGGTTTTTTTGCTGTTTGTACTTTCGAGGGAATGTTAATGTTAACCGCTTTTGATAAAACAAAAGCAGGATATAAATGAACAGACACTCAGTGTTCAAAATCAGCCAGGCGCCTTTTGCACCCAACATCTCCACCATCCGGAGGTGCGTGCCTGGGGATCATTGGATCTGGACTGTATTCACACACCAATACGACACCCTGTCGGATTCTATCAGTTGCATTTCATCCGCACAATTAGAATGAATTTCAGGAAGCAAAGTGCTTTTGCTGAACAGCCTGAGCAAGAGCGGCAAACAACGCTATAGCTAACGGTTACAGCTTGTCTTCACTTACCCCACCCCACTGCCCTGCTCACAGTTGTGAAGAATATTCTTACATTATGAATGGTCCATGTCACCATTAAGAAAAGGAGACAACCCAAAGAAGCAGTCCTGGTGTCATTTTTGGCTTCATTCCAGGGAGGAGGAGGAGAAGAGTTTGGATTTGATATCCCGCTTTATCACTACCCTAAGGAGTCTCAATATGGCTAACATTCTCCTTTCCCTTCCTCCCCCACAACAAACACTCTGTGAGGTGAGTGGAGCTGAGAGACTTCAGAGAAGTGTGACTAGTCCAAGGTCACCCAGCAGCTGCATGTGGAGGAGCAGAGATGCGAACCCGGTTCACCAGATTACGAGTCCACCGCTCTTAACCACTACACCACACTGGCATGCATGACCCAAGTTCAATATCACCTGTTTCCACGGAGATTTTATCATCCCAAACTAATTAATCTGCTTTGTCCAGAGTTGGCAGTTTACTTGGAAGAGCCATGAAAGCCCTTTTACAAAGCTCTGCCGTGTTTGTGAATTCACTGAAGAGACCTGAGTCCTCGTGGGTGCATTTGCTGTGCTCAAGTGGGTTCAAAGCCTTGCAATCTTGCACCCATAAAACATGAAGCAGCCCACTGGAAAGCAATTGTGTTGAAAGAGATACCTTATCCAACATGAGTCAGTGTTTTAAGTGTAGCTAGTAGAGGAGTGTTTTTGTAGCTAGTAGAGGAGGAGACAAGAGTCTTGATCCAGTGTAAGCTATATGAGATATATTCACCCCACAAAGGTGGGGGGGGAGATTCTGCAGTTCAATTCTATTTTAGAATTAAGGAAAAGATAAAACAAGTCTCCATGAAGCCACATGGGTAAGCAGCTCAGCTGCACAGGTGTGATCTCCTAGAAATTGCACTGAACTGCTTCGAAATCCTGCTATTCCTGCTTTTCCGCTCTTGAATCCACCTGCCTAACTGGTAATAGGGCAAAGTACAAAGCTCAGTGGGAGACAGACTTTTGAGCGAGTTAAGTTTAGACAGAGATGGAGAACCTGCAGCCCCCTCTATGTTGTAAGTACGTCTCCCACCAACCTCAGCCAGCAGTTTCCATGGAGGGCCACAGCTTCCCCATTCCTGGCTGGAAAAGTACCTTGAAATGCTTTTCTATTAAGGAAGGAAAATGCACTAGATCACATGGTTTCTATTGGTAGAATTTCTCCACAAGCTAGAATTAGCCCTGGAGCTGACCTTGACACACAGACCTCTGCAGAGGCATCTATTATATTCAAAACTATGTGCATTAGGGAATAGAAAGACCAGCCTTCCCTCTCAGGAAGGGCAGGTGGTACATCAAAGGAAATGTTGCCACAAGAGCCACGGTTCTCATCTAGCAAAGGAAGGCTATGAACAGACTGTTAGATTGTTGGAGACCATCTTGGCTGTGAGTCCTGGAAGACCTGCTCCTTGCCTTGCAGGCATTTTCCACCAGGCCTGGGAGGGCAGGGCCCTGACTGACTCCAGCTACGAAAGCTGAGGCTGCTGATCAGACTCTTAGGTGTTGTTTAGGGAATTTTGTTGGGGAGGGGCTGTTTTTGTAGCTTTATTTTAGATCTTACGATTTAAGTGGAAATTGTTCAGTTTGGTTGTGTATTCAAACGACATATACATCACCAAGTGATGCTTTCGGTGTTGCCAACAAAGGCCCCTGTGGTGCCAGAATGCCTGCCAGCCAATTGTGGGCTGAGGGGAGAGAGAATGCCCATGTTTTGTGGCCCCGTCTCTTCTGCGCTTTTAGATATGGCAGCCATTACGCCTATTCACCAGGGCAGCCCTTTTGTGACATGGCACCCAAAGCAATCTTTCAAAACACAGAATGTGCCCACTGGCGCAAAAAGGTTGGCAACCGATTAATGAGATACCAACTCCAGACATGTGCAAGGGTGAGCATTTTCTCTGACCTACACTTATGGCTAGTTTAGGTATATGACCACACCTACATATTATTTGTATGGGGCAAGCAAGCCCATATCTAATAAAGAGTGCGCACAGACCTGTTTTGGGGGGGTTTTTTGCCATAAATGTGTGTTGGGAAAATTTATGCATCTTTCCACTCTATGCAGGCTTAATGTTATATGTTAAATAGCTCCGAGTGGAAAGGAGGCCTCCATCTTTCCTTCAGGCATACTCCCACAATATACCAACACCTATAAAAACTCATGGGAGTTTGTGAAGGAGATTAAAGGCTCTTCCTATCACCCTTTGCCATCTCATTAGAGTAGGTGAATTTGCTACAGTTTCTGCATATATCCACCTGCAATTAACAATACACCAGATAGCTTCCAACACTACTGTGTTCAACAGGCATCTCTCTTTAGTGACTGCTCCTTCACACTGTTTGAGGGGAATGTTATCACCTCACTTGGGAGACACCAAAGGGCTAACCAGGTATTTAATTGTCCGGCTTGAATCTCCCTTCCCTCACACGCAATTTCTGAAAGGACACAGTAGAGGATCAAATAACTTTTGGAGCACGGAGATGGAGAAAGTGAACAAGAAGATTAAGAGGCAGAAGAAGACACAGCCACATCAGGAACAACAGGTCACCAAAGACAAGTTGCCCTTTCCGTTTTTGCTTCACTCACCATCACAACAGCAGTTGCCCATTTTGACCACGGTGTCAATTGACAGGGTGGGAAATCAAAGCATTCTGATCAGAAGGGGAATGCAGTTCCATAAAATCCGAGGTTTTATTTGTCTGGACAATCAAAGTAATGACTGCGTTTAGCTCTGCTGCACTGATGCCTCAGCCACAATGAGAAGCTTGCAGGCATCGGGTGGAATTCAACATCGCACTATTACAAACATTTCTTCTGCGCAAGAGTATCAGCTTGCCAGGCAGAAGGGCCTCCCTCTCCTCCACCTGCATGCTGTTCTTCTGACCACCCTCGAGCCAATTTCTGGGGGTGTGGGGTGTGAAGCAGGGAGAAAGCTTCATTGCACAAGTCAAAGCCCTTGGGCAGTGCTTCCGCTGACAGGGTTCATTAGGTGAATCCTGCCCATAGTGGAAATGCTGATGGAACGTTATTATTATTTTTTGTCTCCCTCATGGGGAAAGCACCAAACTAATTTCCTGACCAGCCCTGGTACATATGAGGTCATTTGGAATACTTTAGCATATGGCCTTTTAATAAGTAGGCCAGTCTATACCCTGTTCCTCATACCTCAACTGTGTTTGGAGCCTAATTGGTAGGCATGTGTTCATTACAGCCAGTGGGTTGTAGTGGTTAAAGTCTTGGGCTGGGACCTAGGAGACAAGGGGTGAAGCTCACTTAGTGACCTTGAGCCAGTCACTGTCTCTCAACTTAACCTACTACAGAGAATTGTTACAAGAGTACAATGCAGTAAGAGAGCACCATGTATGCCACCACCAGCTCCTGGGTGGTGCTGGTGGGGTGTGGAAGTAGAGCATAAAATAAATATATGCCCTCTAGACATGGCTTGCCCAACTTCATCCTTGCAGCCATAATTTATCAGACCATAATTTATTTAAAAGATTTGTTCCTGTCTTGTTCAGAATTTAACTAAGGTAGCTCATACATAGGACTTGCCCTATCATGAGGCAGAAAGAGGAAGGTGCCTCAGGCGATTGCTGCTGTAGAAAACAGCCCTCATCATTTCCCCAGGGTCTCTTAAACTAGCCTCCTGTTCTGCCCTCAGGTACAGTGAGGGATGCTGTTCCATCACCACTGCAACTGCTCAGGTTCTCCACATGGAATTGGGTGGGGAATGCCATCTTGTCTGCCTCAGGCAGCAAAATATATTTGGCCTGCATATATAAATAGAAGCTGGGTGTGCACACATGCATTTGTTGTTTTGTTATGTATTTTGTGTTTTTAATACAGTGGTACCTCGAGTTAAGAACTTAATTCATTCTGGAGGTCCGTTCTTAACCTGAAACTGTTCTTAACCTGAGGCACCACTTTAGCTAATGGGGCTTCCCGCTGCTGCCGTGCCGCCAAAGCACGATTTCTGTTCTCATCCTGAAGCAAAGTTCTTAACCCAAGGTACTATTTCTGGGTTAGCGGAGCCTGTAACCTGAAGCATCTGTAACCCAAGGTACCACTGTACTGCAAACTGCTCTGTGGTCCTCGGATGAAGGTATTTAAATTTAATTAATATTAATAATAATAATTAAAACATCACAGGAAAAGGAACCAACGTTGCCCAATCCAATAGATGCCAGTCCCTTACACCAGTGGTTCCCAAACTCTTGTGCGCTTCCTCCACCTTTGTTCCATATAAAGAGTAATATTCAGGATAGTGGTTCACACGACCCACAAAGAAAGTTTGTAACACAATAAAATTCAGAACCGTAACAATTAATTGCACATTTATTCAATACCCAATTAAAACGATTTCGTTTAATTAAGTCAACAAAACTGATGAACGTGAGCCAGTGATATCAGCATTTCAAAATCACATAGTCATTGACACCTCCAGCACCCCCTTGCCACCCACTTGCCTCTTAGCACCCACTAGGTAATCCCCCCAGGGGGTGGTACCACCCACTTTGAGAACCCCTGTGTTAGGACAAATGTAGCACTGCCCAACCAGCTTCATCCTGCCCTCAGCCATCCTGCACCTGACTGGCTTCAGTCCAGGGAGTAGTGCAGCCTGTCACCTTCTTCCTCCTCAGCCTCAGTGTTGCCCTTGTAGAATTCAGGAGGGCGGGGGGAAAGCTACAGGTCTCAGTGGGCAACAGCCACCACTGCTCTGGCCTAAGAGAGATTATTTTTTAATATTCCTAAAAAGAGGGACTTCACAGATGAAGGGATATAACTTAGTGGTAGAGCATACACTTCACATGCAAATATCAGTATTTCTGCCGATATAATATGGCCAAGCCCCTTGTTAATAAAGAGATACCCAGCTCTCCCCTTTTTTTGCAAGGTACCAAGGCCCAGGTGGGCAGAGAAGGAGAGAGAAACCGCAGACACCTGGACTGCCCAGCAGTGTGTGCCATGTTACCCAATATCGACAGAAACTCCTGCCAGCAGAAACGGTGCCAGATCAATAGTGCATCTAATTAGAGCACTTTAATTGCTTCCATTGTTCATTAGGATCCATCATCCCCACACTGTAGTTCCAGAAATACCCAACAATGCCTCTTTCATCCTCCTCCTCTCTGCCTCTTCAACATTTGCATTAATACGAGAAAGCCACTTTCCAGATTCCAGACCTCTGATGGGAGAAATGGTGGGGGGGGGGCGGTTGAAACCGGCAGTCTGTTGCCTCCTCTGCCTTCAAACGCTTGACATCACTCCAACTTCACCTGCCTCACTACAAAAAGCAGCCCTGACAGGCACTCATACCTGGCTGGCCCCAGCCAATCATGCTTTCCAGCAGCACTAATGGCAACAAACAAGATTAGTCCACTACAAAAAGAGGTGTCATTATAATGCACAGTGGGGTTTTCCTGGGCCTTCTTCTTACAAGTCTCCATCCCTCCCTCCCTCCACACACACACACACACACACACACAGGCAATGAAATGACTCTCTTTCCACCAAAACGCAGTTCCCGTCAAGATCCTGCACCAAGGAAGAAATCAAAGCTAAAAATATCCGCTGAAAGGTGCCACACTACAGAGACAGGCATAGGGATAGGGAGGGCCATGAATTTATTATGAGCCCCTAACACAGCTTCAAACAGCCTTTGATCTCTCCCCCATTTATTCAAATTTTAGGGGAAAGGGGGGGGGGGGGAAGAGAAGACAGACAGAAAGAAAACAACATTTCCTTTGTGCAGAAGGAGACTGCTCCACCCTGTGCATTTGCATTCAGATCTTTTGCACGGTAAATACCACTACAGAATACATCCCAGGTCTCACCAGCTTTGAATACAATGGAGGAATGGGAAAATGTTCAGCAATAAAGAGATGAGATTAAAGAGTTAAGAGCCCATTTGAATCTGCAGAACACTTAACAAACAAGGGTCTCTTTTTTCAAATATGAATTGCAAGGAGAGGCAACAGTAGAGGCTTCCCGAAAAATTCAAGAGAAAGGAACCTGTTCTTCACTCCGAGGGCCACATTCTCCTATTTTCAACTTTCTGGGGGCCAAATGCCAGTGGTGGCGGGTGGGGTCGGAGGCAAAAGTGGACAGAACAGCTTGTGTGAACCTTACCTAGACAACAGGCTAGTGTCTACGTGCAGCTACACCCCTATCTCTAACCTCCACCCAGGTAAGCAAAAATGCATTAATCAGAATTCAAGGATACACTCCAGTCAGGCAAAAAACACACAAGAAGGGCGGAAGTAGGGCCATTTATGGGTGTGGCTGGGGATACAGCATGTCTTAGGTGGAATCCCAAAGGCCACCTAAGAAGGCTTAGCCCAAGGTTCCTCTGCCCTGGAATAGCTGAACTGGAGTTGCAGAAGTCAAATAAATACCCTCGGTGGAATAGAACAAATGAGGTGAATAGCAGCTTATCGCTACAATTAATTCTTTGCATCACAGCTGTTATTATTACCAAAACTAGAAACACTCTTGGCTGTGGTACTTAATCCAAGCTGGTAGACATTTTCAATTGCCTGAGCTACTGTGAAAATAGAAAGTTGCCTGCAAAAAGAATTACAGGTGGTCAAAAGGAGATCTTGCTCACAGCCACATGGAAATACACAAAGAAAAAGCGAACGAACCCTTTGCACCTAGGAATCCAGGTCTGGATTACATAATCTGCAAAGCAGCCTTGCCCAACTGGTGCCCTCCAGGTGTTTGGAACCGCAAGTGCCATCAGCATCAGCCAGCATGGCCAATGGATAGGGACAATGGGAACTATAGTCCAGAGCAGCTGGGGGGCACCATGTTGGATAAGGAGGCATCAGAGCTTTCTTAGCAAGAAAAAACTCAAGGGAGTCATGTTAGCACCAGTGTGAAAATGTTTGCACCAAAGGATGGAACCTGCCATCTTTCACCATTGCCTTCAACACAAGAGCATGGCTAACATAATAAACATCCTGATGTTTATTGCCAGGGCACCCTGACACAACTGTCATAACTTTCAATAGCTATCAGCCAGCTCCTGCAAGCAAGCATTTATTTAGATTGTTGCACTAATCCTTGCAATGTTTTTGGTGGCAATTTTCTTTCATTCTGCAAAATACAGCAGGAACCTGCTGACTCAGAGGCATCTGACTGCTCCAATGAGAACAATGGGCTGCTCAGCTACAACTGTCAGATGCACTGTGCACAGGAACTTCCATACAATTTTCGAGACAGCAAAATTTACACATGTATGTAGGTGTGCATGCGTGCCATACATTTTGAACAATGCAATTCATTGGGGGGGGTTTCTCTCTGCTTTATTCTGTTCACTACTCCCAGCAAACCATCACTCCGGAACAGAGACATGGGGGGGGGGGTATTTGTGTGTAAGGCCTCTAGTGCCAAAACACAGCTTTTCATCTTGCAGGGAATGACCCAATCACTTCAATGAAAGGGGCACTAGTGGGTGTACAAAAACTTGCCTCCTTTATTGAAGTGAACGGAGAAGTCCACATGGGTGCTTCAGAGTACATCAGGGACTGTGGATTTAGGACAACACTAATGCGTTAGAAAGGAATCTCAAAAAAGGGGTGAGAAAGGCTGAAATGATGCCTAAGAGATACAGAGCTGCCAAACCTGTCCTGTAAAAATTACAACACACCAAGGAGTGTATTTTACATTCAAACACATACACATACACATACACATACACACACTTCTCAACGAGGCAATGACATGATTCCCCAGGTAACAAAATATTAACATTGCATTCCACTTCTCCCCTTTTGCAAAATGTCAAAGCAAAATCATGCAGCTTGCCAGTGAGTTTCCACAAACACTATGAGAAAGAAAGTGAAATCTCTTAAACCAATACCTTTGGCATCAGACCTTCCAGTTCCCTGAGAAATGTAAGACATCATGGGAAGTTTTCCAAAGGCAGCAACTGGGATTCAGGTCTCCAAATGATCTCCATAGTTCAAAAGAAAAACAAAACGTGTCTTGCCAATGGATCAAAATGGACATGGTTTGCAAATTTTAGTTTTAAGAGTGCAAATTCATTCCCAATGAAATCAGTGCTGCAAAGATCCACCTCTTTCATTAGGGAAACCCCTTGGAATGCAACTCCCCTCATCGAAATACTTGGAGGAAGAGATGTACAAACATCGCTGTTGTTTGGAAACAAAACACACTGGTTCTCATCTCCCAGAGCCAAGAGTTAATCAACCACCTATTTCTGCAGCCCAGCAGAGCAGTCAAACTGCACCTTCTTCAAGATGTATATGTGCTCCCATTGCAGCGGGGATCACAAATGCTTCATCCCTATTTATGGGAAATGCCTGATTTAATGCCTCTGCTACCATCCAAAGTTGCTGTTAAAGCAATAAACGCAACCCAGTGATTGCAAACAGAATGGGGACATTTTTCACTGCCATCAATGGTGGGCACAAGGGAGGTACACACTGGGCACAAAGATAAATGGGCAGGAGAGAGGAAGCATCAGTAAGGCTTAACACGCCAGCTCACGTTTCTCATTCCGCTCTGAGGCTGAAAAAAAGCTATACTGTACCGGGCAAAAGATTTGTTCCATGTGTACACTTATATTTACTACCACAACACCTGTCATGCTGATGGGAAGGGTGGGGAAGAGAGGGTGTATACCTGCAGTACATCCCACTTGCATTTTGCATGCAAGGGAAAAAACTTATTATAACCCCTTCCAGCAGAGCACACCAGCACCAAGAAGAAAGGCAGGTTTTTGTCCTCACTGCACCAGTGTACTCAGGGATGCCACTGGATCAGAGACTCCACTCTCCCAGTGGTCCAAGTCATTCTAAATTCAACTTCATGCCAGCTGTACAGACCTATCCTGGGTTCCACTTTTTCCCTCTTCACAATAGAAATTGATGGGTGCAGACTGTCCAAATTCAAGAAGGGAGCACCATCAATCCTTCTTACACCTGCCTTCGAAATCCAGAAGCATATTACCAAAGGGTCGAGAGTGTTGTTCAACCTGAAAAGCAGAAACCATCTAAGAACTGGAGCTCCTATCAAATAATTGTCTGTGTAAACAAACTGGCTCTGGGACACCAGTGGCAGGAGGGGAAGGCTGCAAAAGGCCAACTTTTGAAGATTCCACACAGACACTTGATATCCAGCTTTTTCTCTTCTGCTTTAGGTAAGTTGCTTAAAACTTACCTTGCTGAATACAACACAAAGGAACGTCACAAAGCCTGTTAAGAGTAAATCCTTGCTTGCAGAATTGCACCTCGCACCCCCACAGCAGGAGAAAAAATAGCAAAATCCTTGACAGTCAAAGAGCGTTTTAGCAGATTTTAGAGAAACAAAACACAAAGGAGGGGTGAGGAAAAGCCATGTGCTGAATCTCTATAGTACTATCAGTATCCTATTCAGTTTCAAAATGTGCCTGCATATTTAAAATTGAGCACATGGTCATTAACAGGTCATCTTCTGTTCAG
The DNA here is from genome assembly GCF_964188315.1 of Podarcis muralis. Lineage (NCBI taxonomy): Eukaryota > Metazoa > Chordata > Lepidosauria > Squamata > Lacertidae > Podarcis > Podarcis muralis. The sequence continues at coordinate 74,638,855 of NC_135659.1, forward strand.
TTCTCCTTTCCTCTACAAAAGCTTCTCCTGATACTCAAAGTTAGTTAACAACCACAAAGGGAGGATGAGAAACAAAGACATCATATCACACCCAAAATATCATCAATGGATTCAGTCAATCATAATGAACACAAAGAGCAGTTGTGCAGCTTCAAACTGTTGCGCGTCTCAAGTAGATGACAGGAAAAATCAAGGCATGACGGATACAGAATACTATCTTAACTCATTTAGGCTGCTATTCTCTGCACGCTAACCGATGACAAAGTCCCACTGAACTTAATGAGGCTCATATCCAAGTGATCATACATAGGACTGCACAACACAGAACATGCAGTGCAGAATGAATTCAACCAGGCAAGCTTCCACACATGGTGGAACACAATAAGCTGCCTTATACAGAATCAGGCCATTGGCCCATCTAGCTCAGTATTGCAAACTGAAGGCAACAGTTCTCCAAGATTTTCTACAAGAGTCATTCTTAGCTCTCCCAGGAGATGCCAGGGACTTTTCTACATGCAAAGCAGGGGTTCTACCATAGAGCTTCCATTGTTTCATTGGGTCTAACTACTTCATGGCTCTGTTTTGGTAAATCTGCTTGTCTGAAAGAATGGTGGCCACAGAAACCATGGCAGGCTTGAAGCCTACATAAAGCCAACAATATTATGGTAGTCAGCTGCAACAAAATGGAAGGCAGGGAAACCAATTTGCTAGACTTAGCTCTTAAAGTGGTCCAGTGGTGGAATGCTGAATTATTCTGCCTCTCTTCTAACAGAACAAAAATTAAAACCACTATGTTGTTGCAGCAGAAAGTGAAAGAAAAAAGCAAAATACAACTGAGCAAACATTCTTGGCAGCAAGACTAAAGATTCTCCTGCTATCATGCAAGTTTTGGGAAAATATGCCAGTAAGAGGTCTAGAACAAAAGAGGGGGTGTGGCTCAGAAAACTAAAGGTATGGTCATCATGGGGGGGAATTGGATGTGCCTGCCTTAAATAATGCCACAATGAAAGCCACAATACACAGAATGGATTAAAGCACAAACTGCAAAAAGTGAAATACCTCAATGTCTATTACCCACATCAATCAATTGCCAATGACTCAATTAGGAAAATGACTGGTCCACTCCTTGCCATATGATTGTATTTCATGCTGAATATTATTATATTCAAGAAATAAAAATATGCAAGGACCCATCCTTATCCTCCTGTACATGCTTCTTTCATGTTTCAGCATTACATGTTTCAATGTAAATCACCTTCCTGAAATCAGCAGATCTATTACTGTTTATGAAGGGCAGGAGAACAACTGCAGTTCTATGTATCAATGGTTGATCTCTACACCAATCTCTATTATTCAACTGGGCCACTCCTTCAGTGTGTCTGCAGCACAGGATCCAAGATTCACAGGCATTCTCCACACGGCCACTTTGAATGATATAGCAAGACAGCAAATGCCAGCCTTTAACTCCTTCACTGATATGTAGCCTTAATTCACTCTCAGGCATCCCTCAGTATGAGAATCAGGAGCATTGCAGGAGGAGATACTCATAAGGATTATTTTGAAGATCATCTGCAACCAACTAATTAAACATTTACAGGAGAGAAACTCTACATTAGAGAGACCCAGTTCCTGCACAAGAGGCATGCAGCCTCAATCTGCTGAAGAAAATAAATGCAGATCCCTCCCAAGTCCGTGGCAAAAATGTTCAATGAGCTCAGAGATACAAGATGGAGGCCCTGGTGTTCCAAATGACAAAATGCAACAGGAGGCGGGGATCACAGATTGCAATTTGCCAAGTAAACTTACAACCTCTCCTCTGGCAAACTTCCTACAGTGCTATGGATTCTTTGACATGTTATATGTTGGCATTCGTGATTAGCTCTCAGTTAGCTATGGAGCATTGATCAGCATATGGCAACAATTCAAACAGTGTCTCATCACCACTGAACGGTATCTGAAGCACAAGAGTCAGCGATTTCCGTCTTCAATGAATGGTGAATAGCACAAACTGCCACTTTTCCTGCTCCGGACTGAGAAGTTTTAAAGTCACTAACTTTACCTTGAACATAACAAAAATGATAATATCTCATCATAAATGTGACTAGAGCCTTCCCAAGCATTGCATATCTATTTTTTGTGGTGGGGTTTTTTTGGGGGGGGGGGAGCCTAACCAACTCATAGTCATATCCTATGCATATTAATTCAGATTTAAATCCCACTGTATTTAATTGTTTTCACTGACATATCAGCATGTCTAGAGCTAAGTTGTCTATTAATTAGACAGGAAGCTCCACTGTGCTCAGTGGGGACTTACAACCGAGTAAGGACTTTGAAACCAGACACTCGCTTTACCCAGGCCAGCGGTTTCTCTCCCAAACCCTTACAAACCACAAGCAACTCCTTCAAGACTGTTGACAGTTTCCGCCACACATCTACTACAGGTGCTACTGTTAGAACAGCATCTTTACTGTTCCGAACAAACACTCAACTAAGCCCTAAGAGTTCCTAAGATTTTTCAGGACTTCATCATGGGAAGTTATTAAGCCTTCAAGCCAAACACATATAAGGGGGGTGGGGACGTTAAAAAGTAGTAAATATGTTTCCCCAAACACGATGTTAATCTAGAATGTGTTTATGGAACTCTGACTGCATGGGCTTCAAGGCACCGGCCGCACCTAGGACTGGAGTTGGCATTTGGGTGTGGCCCCCAAGCCGAGTCCCCCCTGAAAAGAGGAATGAGCTCCCGGTGCTTTCTGACCTTGGCGGGGGCGGGGGATGCCCTACCGGTAGAACACCTGCCTAAGGGGTAAGACTGAAATAAAATAAATATAAGCAAAGGGAAGAGCAACGCCCTTCCAAGAAAGCGCTCCCTCTCCGCCGAGGCTACCCACAAACGCCCCTTTTCCTTCGACTGAAAGGGAACCAGAGTTCGATCTAGGAAGGCGCCTCTGGAGTAAGCGAACTCTTTGAAATTGACGCTGGGCAAGACATTTTTGCCAGTTCCGAGTTCGCCGGGCGGGTTAGTTACCAGGCTTGTCTTTCACAACAGACGGCAGGATTATTTTTTTATTTTTTTAAGAAGCAACCTGTACGCAGCTCCGCCCTCTCCGTAGATAAAAAAAGGGGGGAACACACACATACACACGCCTGCAGAGTAACAGGAATCCGAGATTCGCCCTTTGATCGACTTTGCGATCGAGCGTGGGGGAGCCGAGCAAGGGAGCAATCGAGCAGCTGCCCCCCCCCCCATGCACGCCCCCCCCCCCATCGCCCTTTCATAAACGTCCAACCCAATTCGCTTGCCCGTCCTCGGAAGCGAGCAAGGCATGCATGTATAGGAAAGAAGGAGACATTTCCAAAGGGGCGGGGGCAGTTCAAGACGGATTGCTTCCCTTTACACAGAGAGGATCAACAGGGCGCAAGCACACCTGAACGTCTCTGGCCGGGCTTCTCTCTCCCCCCCCCCCTCAACTCGGCCACCCCCGTTTCCAGCAGGCAAAGCAGCCAAGGGCGGCGGGGGAGGCGCTGATTCGCCGTCGAGAGGAAAGAAAGGAACACACCCCTCTGCCCCTCTCGGAGGAAAGGAAGATGGGGGCGCTGCACAAGCGAAAAGGCGTGGGGGGGGGGATGGAGATGATCCCGAGGGATGCAAACGAGCTGAGTTGAGAAGGAAGGGGAAGGAATGTCACCTGGACACGGTCGCTACCGAAGACGCGGTGGAAAAGAAGGAAGCGAGTTTGTAGTATCGTGAGAAAACGCACACGCGTGACCAGGTCTCTCCCTCCTCCCACTCCAACTACTACTACTACCACCGCCGCCTCCCCGGAGACCTCCACGTGATCCCGCTGCCCGCCTGGCTCCGCAGAGCTCCAGCCACACCGCCGGGGCGTCGGTAGACCCTGTTGCCCTGAGTGCCTCCGGTAGGGGGGGGGGGCGAAGGCAAGCGGTGGCATCGGGGTAAAGGCGAGGGGGAAGATGGGGGGGGGGGGAATCGTCGCCATGGCTAACCTTTTTCTTTTCTTTTTTTCCTTTCCCCCGAGTAATCCGGAGTCAAGACGTCCAAGGATCCAAGGAAACGTTCATCTGGCGAGGAGAATCACAGGCTCCCGAGCCTCCTTGCAATTAATTAAAGGGACAAAAAAATGCAGATTCCGAAGAGTAATGGGGGGGTTGGGGTTTTAAAAAGCAGCCGCTTCTCTCTCTCTCTCTCTCTCTCTCTTCCCCCTCCCTGCTGCTTTCTTCCTCCAAGAGCGGCAAGAAAAATGAATCAGGCTGGCTTGCAAAGCGGCGGCGAGGGAGGCGGGTTGGGGGGGGGGCTAATAATGCAAGGCAGCTGCAGCGGGAGGCAGGAGCGAGTGAGCAGGAGGGCTGGCAGCTCAGCGAGAGAGGCACGTCATGAGCAAATGAACCAGCCTCCGAGGGAAGGGGGGGAGAGCGAAAGATCATGCAACCGAACAGCCTTTGCACGGGCTGCGCTGCCTGCAGCCCGGAGTCCTTTCGCGTTTCTCCAGCCTTTCAAAGCGGCGGCGAGGCGCTCGCGGCAGATGCAATCGGATTTCGGAGCAGGTAGGTGGCCCTCCGCACCTGTGCGGATGCATCCGGGGCGGCCCACCCACTCCAGTCCTTTGGCGCGTCCCGAGTGTGAAAAATGCACGGAAATAAAGCGACAGTTTGATCGGGTTGCTGCAAGCCGATTCCGGGCTAAGCACGCGCTCCCCCCGCCTCCCCGCCCGGTCTGCTCCCAGGCTCCCTCCTCTCTGCCAGTCAGAGAGATGCAAATCAGCTAACCCCACCTCCTCGCAACTCCCTTCTCATTGTTCCGTAAACCAAGGTAAGCACACCACGCCCAAAAATCACACACGGCTCAGTTACTGTTAAGGTCACCGTCGTATATCCGGGGAAGGAGGCCAGAGCTCATGGATCTGTGGGTTTTGTAATGTGCTACGTTACCTGTGGCGATGTGCTGCGGTATAACTATATCTTTAAAACACTGTATTTTCCTTCACGGTACTTCTATGTGCATAAAGTACCTTGCAGGGTCTGAACAATTTGCATCCCAGTTTGAAACCTTGGCCGGCATGAAAATTGGCATCCCAGTTTGAAACATCTGCTTGCATCAATATTTACCTCCAAATAAGCAGCTTTTAAGTGTGGAAACCTACAGCAAGTTACGGCGAAAGCAGTGGTTATATTTCTAATGATTTCCGTGCTGCCATTCCAAGGTGGCTCATCAGAATAAAATCAAAACAAGTTGAAATGAATTCTGTTATAAATCTCAATCCTGGGCCACCCAATGAGCTTTGTGGATTTTCAACTGCAGTCTTTCCCACCTCTTCTATTGTGTCTGCGGTTGTATGGCCCAGCCACACCCATGTGTACAGTATTGTGTGCAGGCGATACTAGTTGGCATACGTGAAGACAAATTGCAAAACTGGGGACACTAAAATATCGATTACTACGTGATTCCACCTTTCGTGATGGGCTGCATTATCCTATACTCATAATGCCATTCCACAGGTATAGCAGCAACATAAGCTCATGCGTGTTCTGCCTGTTATGGGAGGTCAAAACCATAAAGTCTGGGGAATGCAGAAGCAATGTAAAAATGGCAGACACGCCCAAAGCAACCCTGGAAAACATCACAGTGCACTGTTCAGGGATTGTGGTCAGTGTAGAAGCCCAGACCCAGATAGATAATAGATAATATTTATTACAGCCATAGGCCCATACAGGTAAAAACAACACATAAGTGACAGCTTGTGCCGTGGGGAAAAGAAAAAAAACAGTCGCTAAAACACCACTATAACAATAAATACTATAAGATGGAAAGGCATGCTACGCCTTAATTAGCTTGTAGCGCTCCTTGGCGTCGCTTTTGGGAGAGGACAGCGACCAGGAACCTAGCCACTTTCAGGGTCGTGTGGGAATCCTTATCCTGCAAGATTTGGGCAAGGTGGAATTTTGGTGGGGTACCCTCTAGTTTCTGTATGATTGATCCCAACAAATTTGCCCGTGGCACATTGAACAAGGGGCAAGTGAACATAATGTGCTGGAGCGACTCCGGCGTCACCTTATCACATTCGCACGTGGCGGGGGCTTGGCCCTTTGAGAATCTATGTCTCAGGACATTGGAGGGGAAAACGTTGAACCTCGCTTTGGTGAAGGCCAGTCTATGGGCAACAGTCGAAAACCCAGACCCAGAGCAAACCTGGGCAGGCCAAGCCAGGGGTGTGTCCATCACACTGCCATGCCCCCAATACTCTTTTTTTAAAAAAATGATATTTATTAAGGTTTAACAGTTACAGAAAAAAGAAAAGCAAACAATAAAAAGTTGCAATATTTCAAAAATAGAAAAATACAATAAAAAACAATACAACAAAACAATAAGAAAGAAAAAACATAAACATTTAAAAAAAAAAAACAACCATCCAGTATTTTCATGTCTATCTTTCATTTACTTATTTCCTTGACTTCCTCACACCTCCCTTTTTTGTATTCTAATTCAATTAGTTGTTTCAGCAAATCCTTTCCCTCTTTCTCAGATTTTATTCCATAATTTATCTTGACGCAATTTAACCTTAGATTTTACACCTTGACCTGTTAGCAATCTATTCTTACTTAATTCTTCATAACATTTCTGCTAAAGCCATATAACTTCTTTCCAGCATTCTTCTAACATTCATTAATTTGACAATATTTCTGTAAATATACTTTAAATTTTTTCCAATCTTCTTCCACCGACTCTTCTCCCTGGTCTTGGATTCTGCCAGTCCGCCAACTCCATGTAGTCCATCAGCTTCATCTGCCATTCTTCCCGGGTAGGTAGATCTTGTGTCTTCCAGTGCTTTGCGATGAGTATTCTTGCTGCTGTTGTTGCATACATAAAAAAAGTTCTATCCTTCTTTGGCACCAATTGGCCGACCATGCCCAGGAGAAAGGCCTCTGGTTTCTTCAGGAAGGTATATTTAAATACCCTTTTCATTTCATTATAGATCATCTCCCAGAATGCCTTAATCTTTGGGCATGTCCACCAAAGGTGAAAGAAAGTACCTTCAGTCTCCTTACATTTCCAACATTTATTATCAGGCAAATGGTAAATTTTTGCAAGCTTGACTGGTGTTATGTACCACCTATAGATCATTTTCATTAAGTTCTCTTTTAAGGCATTACATGCCGTAAATTTCATACCAGTGGTCCATAACTGTTCCCAGTCAGCCATCATAATGTTATGTCCAACATCTTGTGCCCATTTAATCATAGCAGATTTCACCGTTTCATCTTGAGTATTCAATTTCAACAGCAAGTTATACATTCTTGACAAATTCTTAACTTTGGGGTCTAGCAATTCTGTTTCCAATTTTGATTTTTCCACTTGGAAGCCTATTTTTTTGTCCAAATTATATACCTCCATTATTTGATAATAGTGGAGCCAGTCTCGCACTCTATTTTTTAGTTTTGCAAAACTCTGCAATTTTAGTCTGTCTCCCTCTTGTTCCAAAATTTCCCAATACTTCCCAATACAATTGGCCTCCATATTGAGTTTTTTCTGAGCCTTTGCTTCCATTGGTGACAACCATCTTGGTTGTCAAGGCCATGGGGTAAGGTAAGGTAAAGGACCCCTGCACGGTTAAGTCCAGTCAAAGGTGACTATGGGGTTGCTCATCTCGTGTCAGGCCCAGGGAGCCGGCGTTTGTCCACAGACAGCTTTGGGGCCATGTGGCCAGCATGACTAAACTGCTTCTGGTGCAACGGGACACCATGACAAAAACCAGAGCGGATGGAAACGCTGTTTACCTTCCCACCGCAGCGGTACCTATTTATCTACTTGCACTGGTGTGCTTTCGAACTGCTAGGTTGCCAGGACAGAGCAATGGGAGCTCACTCCATCACGGGGATTTGAACCGCCAACCTGATCGGCAAGCCCAAGAGGCTCAGTGGTTTAGACCACAGCGCCAAGTGTACAGCCAAGGCAGCCCTGTGGTGCTCTCTGTGAACAATGACAGACACATTTGGGATGTTTACTTCCTCCCCACCCATCTACATTGAGGAAAGGTATAAAACCAGGCAGCAGCCACAAGCAAAGGAATTCCCATCTGCAAAGTAGGGAAGGGGAAGGGGACATGTTCAGGTTCAGTCCCCGACATCTCCCAAGCAGGGCTGGGAGAAAAGACCCTTCTCTGACACCCTGGAGAACCACTGCTGGTCAGTTTGGACAACAGTGAGCCAGTCGGACCAATGGCCAGACTTGGTCTATGGCAGCTTCCTACATTATTATGGATTGGTTTAAATACAGAGCGTTCTGCTGGCATATCTGTAACGGAGGCAAATTATAAGGTGTGGTAAGCATTATTTATCCAAGTTCCATTTTCCAAACTGGGCCGAATAATTTGGGAAAGGGCTCTAGATCAGGGGCAGAGCATCTGTTTCATGTGCAGAAGATCTCACGGCTGAGAGACCCATACCTGAAACTTTGAAGAGCTGGTACAGTAAGTGTGGACATTGCTGAACTCGATAGACCCATAGTCTACTTCAATATAAGGCCTATCACCCAGGCGTAGGGAACCAGATCTCCACCACTACCCACAGGCCTGCATTATCAATTACTTAACAGGTGATGGACCATTTTGGCAATCGCCTGACATCACAATAGATTCAGGTGACCCTTTGTTTGCCTGCATGGTTTGAAATCAAATTGTGCAAGCAAAGGCATAGCCCCTCCCCCCCAAAAAACCAGATGATCGCCTGTTTTACAAAGCACTCCCAAAGACCCAGCTAGCAGCTGATTCTGCACAGGGCTTTTGCACACAGCTTTGCAGATAAACTTCCTTTCAGCTGAGGCAGGTCTATACTTGGTTCATATATGACATCAGGTGTAGGCAGAGGCGTACCTTTGCACCCTCGGCAAGGATATTTGGGCTGCCCAGAGCAGCAGCATGTGGAGCATGCCAGCGAGACAGAGCAGAGAGGCCAGATTTTCACGTGTTCCTGGGCCTGTGTCCTTGGCGGGAGCCAAACTGACCAACTCCTAGGCATGCCTGTGGGTGTAGGGCAGGTGAGCTTGGCCAGAATGGGTTCACAGGCCAAATGGTAGACCTAGTTGGATCCAAATGTGGGAGGTTCCTCAGCCCAAGGGAGGAAGGAAACTTGCATCTTGTGGCAATGGTGAAACTGGCCTTCTGCCAACAGAGCAGGACTTCTGATGAACCCCTCAGCCAGCAGTGCTCCAGTACAGGTTGGATCCTAAAAAGCTAATAAATGTAAAACTCAAATTTTAAACCAGAAATTTACACCTAGGGATGTTATCACTATATACTAATACTAGTCCGGGGGAGGTAGGGTTAGGGTTGAAAAAGATAAATATGAGTGGGAATTGGGCAACTTATGGAAAATTAATACAAAAAGAAGGGAGTAAATGGAAGATGAAGCCATATGAAGAACTTAAAGAATATGTGAATTCTTGGCTGCACTATCACCAAGTCAATGAAATGTTTAAATAGGATTTTAAGGAAAAGGGGTTTGATGAAAATAAATCAAAGTTGGAAGTAGAGATATTAAGCAATAAATATAAAATTTTGTCTAAAATGTACAAATTGCTGCTTGAATGGCATTTGAAAGATGAGGAGGTAAAGTCGGTTATGATACATTGGGCTAAATATTTTGGGGGAAACTATGGAAAGAAGGTTTAAAATTTACTGCATGCAATGCCTTAAAAGAAAATGTGATGAAAATGATGTATAGATGGTATATTACACCTGTTAAATTTGCTAAAATGTACAAAGTGAGTAATAAGTGTTGGAAATGTAAAGAAAAAGAAGGAACATTTTATCATATGTGGTGGGAATGTAAAAAAGTGAAAAACTTCTGGGAAATGGTATATAATGAGATGAAAAAAAAGTTGAAATATACATTTATTAAGAAACCAGAAGCATTTTTACTTGGCATTGTAGGATATAAGGGCATGTTTAGCCTGGAGAAGAGGAGGTTAAGGGGTGATATGATAGCCATGTTCAAATATATAAAAGGATGTCACATAGAGGAGGGAGAAAGGTTGTTTTCTGCTGCTCCAGAGAAGCGGACACGGAGCAATGGATCCAAACTACAAGAAAGAAGATTCCACCTAAACATTAGGAAGAACTTCCTGACAGTAAGAGCTGTTCGACAGTGGAATTTGCTGCCAAGGAGTGTGGTGGAGTCTCCTTCTTTGGAGGTCTTTAAGCAGAGGCTTGACAACCATATGTCAGGAGTGCTCTGATGGTGTTTCCTGCTTGGCAGGGGGTTGGACTCGATGGCCCTTGTGGTCTCTTCCAACTCTATGATTCTATGATTCTATAAATAGAAAGGATTGCAAATTATTTTTGTATGCAATGATGGCAGCAAGAATATTGGCACAAAAGCGGAAGCAATAAGAAATACTGACAAAAGAAGAATGGAGAATGAAACTGATGGACTATGCAGAATTAGATAAATTAATAGGAAGAATTCAAAACCTGCGGGACCAGAGATTCACAAAAGACTGGTGTAAATGTACGGACTACTTGAAAAGTAATTGTGACGATCAGATTACACTTGTGGGTTTGCAAGAAGTTTTGTAAGGCGAACTATTTGAAATATTGCAAAAAAGGTAAAGAGGAGAACTGTTAGTTAAGATAGTTAAAGGCAATATGTATTTAAGAAATGCAGAAGAAGTGATAAGAATGGAGGATCATCAGAGGTGCTGATGGAAGTCCAAAAAGATTGTATAAGAAGTGAAGTTCTGTTGTATGATTGAGAATCAAAATGTTAAAATTAATAAAAAATATTATATATATAAAAAATACTAGTCCGGGGGGGGGGGCGGGGACAGCAGGAGAGGAGTATTCCACTCATGCCTGCTTGTGGGCTTCCCATAGGCATTTGGCTGACCACTCTGGAAAAGAGGATGCTGGACTAAATGGGCCTTTGGTTGTTTCCTTATCTACAATGTTATTACAGGAGTACAGGATCAGGTTTAAGGTGCTGGTTTTAACCTTTAAAGCCCTATACGGCCTAGGACCCTCGTACCTACGGGACCGCCTCTCCTGGTATGCCCCACAGAGAGACTTACGGTCTTCAAATAAAAACATCTTGAAGGTCCCAGGCCACAGAGAAGTTAGGCTGGCCTCAACTAGAGCCAGGGCTTTTTCGGCTGTGGCTCCGATCTGGTGGAACACTCTGTCACAAGAGACCAGGGCCCTGCGGGACTTGACATCTTTCCGCAGGGCCTGCAAGACAGAGCTGTTCCACCAGGCCTTTGGCCAGGGCACAGCCTGACTCCCTCCCTCGGCAATCTTCGCGGAGCTCTGGCCCAATGGTTGCCAGTGGCTTGAATTAATTAATTTTATAATGAATGATTTTAGAGTGTTGTTTATGCTGTACTTTTGTACTGTTTTATTGTTGTTAGCCGCCCTGAGCCCGGCTTCGGCTGGGGAGGGTGGGATATAAATAAAAATTTTTATTATTATTATTATTATTATTATTATTATTATTATTATTAATTGCATAAAGAAATAAAAGGCTTGGCAATTAGCCTCTTGGTACTTCCAACAGGTGTTACTATTCAGGCTTCCAAGTTACAGTGAAAGCTATTTGCTCTTTTGTGGGTTTGTTTCTTCCCACAACCTCCTTGTTTGCCGACCTTTGGGGGCTTATTTTATTTTGCCGTCCTGCTGGTATGTTTTGATGTCCAAAAGAACAATGCCTTCAATGTGAACCATCCTTGTGCATGTTACAGCCCATCAGTGGCCTAGAATTCCACTGTATATTTGCACAGAAATAATTTGCGTTAGTTAAATAACATAAAGTCATGCATTTTTAAATGGGCGCAGGCAAACATTCCAGGACTGTGAGCTCCCTAGATATGGAGAATGAGTGCTAACAATGGAGATGGTCCCGCAAATTCAGCATCAATTGTGTGTAATATGTTTGTCAATTGATATGCAAATTTGATGTCTCTATTTTGCCTTTGGCCTCAGGCTCCTGACTAACTGCCAAGATGGTAACAGGTGTTGCTAAGTCAATGCCACTTCTTAGATGGCATATTGTGTTAGCAATAGGATGCAAGCATTTTTAGAAAGCTAGCTATGTTATGGGTGTGGGAGGAGAGATAAGGTTTCCAGTCTAGAATTTAGACCATAACAAAGGAATTGTGCAGGTTGTGTGCCATCTGTCGTTGCAGCATTGTGACTTGACAACCTTTAAAGGGGCAACAGCCCCCCCCCCAAAAAAAAACAGTGGATGGTGTGAGACTGAATTTCATACCTTGTTTTGATACAAGCTTCCAGTTATATGTTAAGATTTTGATGTGCTTTTTATTAGGGCTGCGAAATGATTCCATCAGCAGGCAGATCTTCAATATGGAAAACCATTGGTCTGTCTGATTTGCAAGCCAGCATTGGACTTAACCACAGTTTCCCAAGTTTGTAGGAAAAGGGGAACCGTGGTTTAATAAACCCCAGGAGTTTTGTGTTAAGTTAAACAAGGGAAGGAGGACGGAAGGGAAGGAGGGAGAGCATAGGCACAATGCTTATTTTCAATCTGATATATATCAGAAGTTAGCGGGGAAGCTCTGCCGGCAAGGCGCACACCAATGAACCGACCCAAATAGCAGCCAAGTGGAAGCTACCAGTGGTGTTAGCCAATGGAAATCTCTGAAATGGGTAATTCCAGGAGTGGAGGGGGGTGGAGCCAGCACAGGATTCACTGGGCCCTGAACCAGCTCTGCTGCCATCATGTGACTGAAATGGGCTCAATCCATTCCTTGCCTCGTTGATTTCAGCAGGGCTAAATTTAGACTAGCTCTGCTTGGATCCCACCCCTTGCCTAAGTAAAAGGCAATGCTGCACCACTGAATATCTTTTCACAGAGGACAGCACTGATTAAAATCCAATTTTAAAATTTGCATTCTAAATCTGTCATTAATTAGTTGATTAATAGATTAATTAGTATGATAAGTCAGCAGTGCTGTGCAAATTTTACATGCATATGTCCATGGTTTAAATCTGTTTGGCCTCCAAACCAGCTAGGATCATGATCATTTTCCTAAAATAAAACATTGAGAGGGTGAAAAAATGTTTATTTGCGTACAGAAAATAGCCTTAGATTCTGCTTTCAGAATCGTATCAACACATCTGCATGTTTGAAATATATAGGTTGCACTTCAGTTCCTTTTAGTAAACACAATAATATAGAATCCCTTTGTCTGTCAATAGTTCAAGAGTAGCTAGAAAAAGGCTTAATTATATGAGATTGTTCAGCATAGAGGGCCATGTCGTGAAAAATGGCTCCACCTCTTGTGACACCTGCAAAAGCATGATTTCCAAAAAAAAATCGGGACCATTGTGAAAACTCTTAAGCCATCACGGCTTCTCATTTTGTCACACAGAGTCCCGAATGCCTATTTTTGTTGAGGTACACTAACCAGAAATGGCTTCATGTTGGGGGAAGCAGGGGAAAGAGAGGGTTGCTAACTGAGGCTGCCTTCTCCTCCTCATCCTCCAACACCACCTCCTTTGCTGCAGCTCCTGGGAGTCAGAGAGGGCAGGGTGCGGGGAAGAGAGAAAAGTATTGTGCCAGATAAGAGGCAGGGAGCCAGGCAGGCTTCCCCTCCCTCTTTTCTTCCCGTGTATCCCCTAAACCTGTTCTATAGAACTGCTTTGGGGTGTGCATTGGGAGAGAAGAGGCAGGGGAAGCTCTGTAACATAAGCAGAATTTCTTGTGTTAGCATAAATACCTTGTTCAGTAAAGGTAAAGGGACCCCTGACCGTTAGGTCCAGGCGTGGCTGACCCTGGGGTTGCGGCGCTCATCTCGCTTTATTGGCCGAGGGAGCCGGCGTACAGCTTCCGGGTCATGTGGCCAGCATGACTAAGCTGCTTCTGGTGAACCAGAGCAGCATACAGAGACTCCATTTACCTTCCCGCCGGAGCGGTACCTATTTATCTACTTGCACTTTGACGTGCTTTCGAACTGCTAGGTTGGTAGGAGCAGGGACCGAGGAATGGGAGCTCACCCCATTGCAGGGATTCAAACCGCCGACCTTCTGATTGGCAAGTCCAAGGCTCTGTGGTTTGTAAGTTGTAACACCCGCGTCCCTTGTTCGGTACCACCCATTAAATGCATGTGGACAGGCTCTCTCTAAGGGAGGTCCAAGTTTCATCTGTGCCCCTGCTCACACACACATGGAGAATCCTGGAAATAAAAGGGTAGGCTGCAAGGCATCTGTGATGGATGCTTTCTAGTGTCATGTAATGAGCCTTAAGTCAGAGATCTGGACTAGATGGGGTGGCTAAGGAGATTCAGTTTCCTCACTAAGTCATCAGCTCCATGGATAAACTCTTGCAAGTCACTTTGCTACTATGACAGGCAATAAAGCATAATGGCAAAAATGGAAAGATAGCAGGAATCACCATATAAAAATCAAGTTGTGCTTTAGGGCAGAGCATTAAGGAGGAAACCGATAGATGTTAACTAGTATCATGAACTCCCCCTGCAGTTTCAATAAGTTATTATTCTCTTTGAGCTAAAAAGCCTTGCACAGTATTGCTGTGTGCTATAAACATGCCACATGCGCCATCCAAAAGCATTGAATGAAGTTGTGCTTGGCTAAATTGGGAAAGGACTTCATGAAGGATATTGCAGATTTCTATTGCACAACATACGCAATATGGCTGTATTAGCATAAGTCCTTACCCTTAAACTGTCCTCACAACTTGGGGCTGGATTAAACATAGAGTATGTCAAAGAATATAATAGCCCTCCTTCTGATTAATTGATTTAACACAGCTTTCATCTCTCTCTCTCTCTCTCTTTAGCATTCCTCATAGATCAGAAAATGGTGGTCATTTCTCTCTGAGGATAGCAGTTGCTTCGCACTCAGTGGATAAATGTAATTTTCTAGTAGCCTGACCCAAGTGGAGAATGACCACATTCTCTGATGGCAACACAATTCATAGAAACATACAATCATAGAACTGTAGAGTTGGAAGGGACCACCATGCAATTCAGGAATCTCAACTATATGATGGGCGACCATCCAACCTCTGCTTAAAAACCTCCAAGGAAGAAGAGTCCACCACTGCTCATAGGGGTTTGTTGCACTGTCAAACAGCTCAAGCAGGAAGAAAGTTCTTCCTGATATTTAGCTGGAATCTGCTTTCTTGTAACTTGAATCCATAGGTTTGGGTCCTGTGCTCTGGAGCAGGAGAAAACAAGTTTGCTCCATCTTCCATGTGGCTGCCCATTAGATATTTAAAGATGGCCATCTTATCTCCTCCAGGCTCCCCTTTGCCAGGCTAAAAATACTCAATTCCCTCAACTGTTCCTCATTAGGCTTGGTTTCTAAACCCTTGTTCATCTTGGTAACACATTCCAGCTTATCAATATTTTTTTCTAATTGTGGTGCCCAGAACTGGACCCAGTACTCCGGGGGTGGTCTGACCATGGCAGAATAGAGTGAGAATATTACTTCCCTTGATCGGGACACTATACTTCCTGTATGGCATGAGTATGAATGTGTGCATGAGGGTTCTAGGAATGGCTAAGTAAGCTAGGTTTCAGAACATGGGTTAGCATAAGACTATGATTTCCTTCATTCTGACCATGTCACTGTAACAGTAGTTACTTACAAAGGTTGTTTTTGCTTCTTATATGAAATCAATCAGAGTTCCAGGACTGGGTCGGCTACATTAAGCTAAGTATGTACTAGAGTGCCTATTATAATGGAATTCAATATCACATTCACACTGTGCACAAAATCATAACCCACTATTTTAAATGTGTTCAATGTCGTTTACATGGGGTAATCCGATGTCTAAAAACAGGTTGTAGGCAGTGCAGGCCTAACCCTGTCAATCTGGCAGGATCAATGCTTGTACCCCTCTATGGAATCATAGAACTGTAGAATTGGAAGGGGCCACAAGGGTCATCTAGTCCAACCCCTGCAATGCAGGAATCTTTTGTCCAACGTGGGGCTCACGACCCTGAGTCTCATGCTCTATCAACTGAGCTAGCCCAATCTCCTGTAGGAAAGAATCTGCAGGAGATTTTCTTGCCATTAGCAGAAGAGAAGGAAGATTATGAGCTGCTTCTGAAGAGACATGCAAAAATATCCCACCCTCATGTGCAGGATCTGCCTAAAGAAATGTGGGAACAGAATGTGTTCCTAACTCTCACTACTAGCACATGATTTAGAAATTACACCCAGCCACATGCTGTTGATTATTTAATAATAGTCAGAAGACCTTTCCCCTCTCTAAGGACCCGCAAATTCTATATGCCAATTAAGAAAAGGATGCATTTGGGAAGGCTGTATGTTAATGTTTATACCTTCCTCTCCTACAAGATGTAACCACCCTACAAATGCAGTTCAGACTAGTGATTTAGAAGAGGTGAGAAGATAATTTTTGTCTCCTTGAGATCTACAGAGTTTTTTTAAAATTTCTCCTCTCGTCATCTATGTGTACCTTTCAATTAAGCTGTCATAATGCTGAGCTTAGCATTTGCCTTCTTCCAGACACGACGATCTGACCTAGTGTGAAGATGGGGCAAAGTGTGGGTGTTGATTTTTTTCTCTGCCAGTTCCCACTGAGATGGATATACACAGGTACAAACATGGCAGTGAGTTAACAGAAAACCATATTTGCTGCCTGGTCCTGTGGATTCCATGGCTGGCGAGGAAGGGCAAGTTCCCAGGCACTCTTCTTAATAGGATAGTACAGTGGTACCTCGGGTTAAGAACTTAATTCGTTCCGGAGGTCTCTTCTTAACCTGAAACTGTTCTTAACCAGAAGCACCACTTTAGTTAATGGGGCCTCCTGCTGCCACTGCCGCTGCGCCACCAGAGCACAATTTCTGTTCTCATCCTGAAGCAAAGTTCTTAACCCGAGGTACTATTTCTGGGTTAGCAGAGTCTGTAACCTGAAGCATCTGTAACCTGAAGCGTATGTAACCCTAGATACCACTGTACACCCCAGTTATGACTCGTGTACATTTGAAGCAGCCTCCATTATTGCATGGCAAAGATAGCATATAGGAAAACTACCCCATTGCAAGAGGCATTGTGCAACACAACAGTAGTATACAGCAGTAAGGGATGGAGCACATCTACACTAGACTGCAAGCATAGTTTCTGCCCCTCGGCTGGTATAATGGTTCTGACTCTGCACTATGGATGAGTTGTCTCTTAATAGTGTCATCAAGGCCGTTATGACACAGCCTAAGTGCCATAGCCTCACCACTGCAGTAGAGAAGATTGGAATATCAGAAGCTTAGGATGGTATCCAGCTAAGTTTTAGAGTAGACCCCCTTAGTCATGTCCAAGAGCTGTTCAGCAGTGGAACGGACTCTCTTGGGAGGTTGTGGACTATGTCTCCTTAGAGGTTTTTGAGCAAAGGTTGGATGACCACCTGCTATGGGTGCTTTAGTTGAGATTCCTTCATTGCAGGGGTTGGACTAGATGACCCTCGTTACCCCTTCCAACTCTACAATTCTATGATTAACCTCAGTGAGTCTACTTGGAGTACAGCTAGCATTGGCTACAACAGCCCTTAGCTTTTCACTGCAACAACCAGCCACATAGTTCAAGATAACACAGAAAACCATAAGCAGAAGAATAGTATACAAATTTAGGATAAAAATAGCTTGAATGAAACATATGTTAAATTATAGAATTATAGAGCTGGACTTCAAGAGTCATCTAGTCCACCCCCCTGCAATGCAGGTATCTCAACTAGATCATACATGTTGAGAATTAATAATATATAATCTCTGCATATTTGCAAGTCAGGCATGTGTAGCCATAGCCTGGATTCTCTTCTATTTTTATTTTTAATGGTCAATACCATCCAGTGGTTGTGAGGTACGGTACTATTCAGGGCAGGATCAATCTTCATAGTCCAATATTTCTGATAAAATTGCATAAGATTATCACACATGTTTTCTACTTCTGTAAAATGTGAGCAGATTGCCTTTGACAAGTCAGTCCCTTTATATATACTGAAGCTTTGCCAAGGGCCTCCCAAGAGGGTATGACAGATTCTGCAGCTAATGTTCAAACTCAAAATCTGTTTTTGTTTTTTTTTTAAAAAAACACCTTAGTCTTGGAAAGTTGAGTTTACTGTTGCTTTATTAGGTTTCCAAATGGGAATCCAAATCTTGAGTTAACTCATGTAAAGGTGGACAAGATTTTAGGCTATCAAACTATAATTTGTAATTTGATTTACATGTTGATAAATATTTTTGCATAGTATACCTTGCCCAGTTTTTCCTTTTCCTTGTGCCATGCTAATCTATAGACAGACTAGTGTACAATGTACACAAGGGGGAAAAGTGCACACAATCCTGCCCTGAAATACAGAAGCTCCTGCAATTAACTCAGGTGTTCAAGGGTGAAAAGCAGTAGAGATGCATCTGGGAGAAGTCAAAATGAACTTGAGGGGGCTTACCTCTGAGCAGACAGGTACAGGATTGCAGCATAAATTGTCCTGAATGTGAAGAGTGGCAGAGAATCAATCATGTTCCGGATTGCAAGGAAAGCTTAAGCATTGGCATTTTGCAATCCTAAACCAGACAAATCAAGAATCCAAACAATTAAGCTCTAGGAAAGCAAAACAAATGGAAGAACACAAATATGGTAGTCATGTGTCCTGCTTTAGAGAGGACTTTTTGAAGGTGTCCCCTGTTTGAACAGTTGTCTGGTCCAAGTCCAATTTAGTGATAAAGAACTCTAAGACAAGAGAGCAGGGATATCAACTGTTAGAACCTGGACAGCAGGCACATAGGTCATATAGTCAGGCTTCACTATGTATGCAATTCTGTGATTCATAATTCATGGATGCCATTTCTAGACTGCCCATTGACCACAGTCCTCAGGGACTTCTTAATTAAAATCATACAGTATTTCTACTTAAATTGCAGTAATCAGGTTGTATTCAACTAACTTTTACTAGACCCACTGAAATAAATGGACCTAGGTCAGTCATGGTAATTAATTTCAGTGGGTCTGCTCAGAGTAAAAGTTAGCTGAATACAACCCATCACTTCTAAATTTCACACAGATCCACACCCTCTTTTGTCCACTTTTTTTATTGGCTCATAGCTCCTCTTTGGGCAATGCATTAGTGGCCATCAGAATACCAGCTCTTGAAACCACAAAGCATGTTTCTCCAAAACTGTGGCATTCTCTAGATGCTGGGATCTCGCAGCCTGTCTCTGCACAAAATATACTCCTCTCTGTGTCTACCAGCTTCTTCGCTGACTGTATCAATCTATGGTTGTAATGACTTTCAACTCAATGTACACCTTATACTGAGTCAGACCATTGGCCTAGCTCAATGTTGTCTACAATGACTGGCAGAAACTCTCCAGAGTTTCAGAGAAAGAATCTATCCCAATCTCAGTGCAGCTACCTCATATCCTTGTAACAAGCTATGCTGGGAACTTACACATGCGGAGCAAGTTCTCTGCCACTGAGTTATGGCCCTGCCGTCCCTGTATCCTTCTTACTATCTGGAGTTCTATCTCCAGTTCTGGACGCAGCACTTTAATAAGGATGTAGATAAATTGGAATGTGTTCAGGAGAAAGCAACAAAGATGGTCAGGGTTACAGAAAACGAGTCCTATGAGGACCAGTGTATTTAACCTGGAGAAAAGGCAATGGGGGCAGGCGGGCTGGGGACATGACAACACTCTTTGAATCAGTTGTGTGTGGTGAATTTTTTCATAGGGGAACAGTGAGTGCCAGAGGCACCAGCTTGCAAGTGCAATGGGGGGGGGGGCGAACGTTGCAGACGTGATGTCCTGGCGTCCCGCATGTGAGCATTGTGCCTCCCTCCCTAAGCTGGGCAGAAGCTTTCCTGGCTTTGGGAAAGAGGTGCCAGGCTTTAATACTTGTTCTTGCTCACTTGAGGCCTTCAAGCAGAGACTGGACATTCATCTTAAGGGGATGCACTGGCCCTGGGTTTCCATGGCTTGGACTAGGTGGTCCACCTGGTCTCTTCCAGCTCCATGGTTCTTCTATTCTCTGCTTGTCCATAAGTGGTGAAACATGGACCACTTATAATTGCCATCTCCAACTCCTTGAAAGATTCCATCAACGGTGTCTGAAAAAAATTACACATCACTTGGGAAGACAGGTGAACTAATGCCAGTGTACTGGAAGAAGCAAAGATCACCAGCATCGAAGCAGTGATTCTTCAACATCAACTTCGTTGGACTGGTCATATTGTGCGTCTTCCAGAGCAACTACTCTATTCTGAACTTTAAAATGGAAAGCGTAATCCTGGTGGTCAACAAAAGAGGTTTAAAGACTCTCTCAAGGCAATTCTTTAAAAATGTAGTATAAACACGGACAACTGGGAAACACTGACCTGTGAGCGCTCCAGTTGGAGAACAGCCTTTACCAAAGGTGTCATGGGCTTTGAAGACGCTCAAACTCAGGACAAAAGGGAGACACATGCTAAGAGGAAGACACGCTTGGCAAACCCTTACTGTGATCAACTCCTGCCTGGAAACCTATGTCCCCACTGTGGATCCAGAACTGGCCTCCACAATCACTTATGGACTCACTGTTAAAACCGTGTTTATGGAAGACAATCTTACTTGGCTACGAGTGATCACCAAAGAAGAAGCAGATGTGTTTTTAGAACCTACCTTGTTTTTTGTGACTGTAATCTTTGTAGTATTTTAATTTGGGTTTTTTTAATGGTGTATTTTAAATTATAACCCACCCTGGGACCTTAGGGGGAAGGGCAGGTAACAAATGTGGAAGAAGACGATCTTACTCGGCTACAAGTGATCTCCAAAGAAGAAGAAGAAGAAGAAGAAGAAGAAGAAGAAGAAGAAGAAGAAGAAGAAGAAGAAGAAGAAGATTCTCTGCTTGTTCCCAGCTCCAACAACTGACTCTCTGTCCTTCTCTCTCTCTTGTATTCCAAGCTCTCTCCAATTTTCAGCCTCCTTCCTTCACACCCGCCCACCCCAGGTTTCTCGGCCTAAGCGACAAGTGCAGCCTTTCCGAGTATAGCCATTACAGTCTCATACATTATATATGCTTTGGGCCTTTCCTAGGCCCCTGAGAACGATGGCCAGATATTTTTTGCTAGTGGTATAAAATGAATCTCAGACAGGCATGCCAAGCACTCTAGGAAAAGATTTACAAAGGCAATAAGCCTTAAATGGAGGGGGAAGCATTTCACAGGCGACTATTCCATTTTAAAAAAAGCCTTATGAAGGGTTCGTTATTGCACATTGAATGTAACATATATGATGGGCACCTTGGCTAAAGTATTACCAAACTGCCTATGTGAAGTCTGTCAGCCAGTCAGATTTAAAGAAACAATTTTGCAGTGCTTTTTTCCTTTAAAAAAAAAAAGTTTAGGGGTACTCTCATTTTCCTACTCATATTGAAATACTGCCTCTCAATGAGGCCAAACTTAGATTCACAAAATGTTTAGGGGTATGCGTACCCCTGCGTACCCCCAGAAAAAGAAGCACTGCAAATTTGTATGTCGCCGTACTCTCAAGATTGGCTCCTTTTTTCATATATTGAAGTGGAAGGTAATTTATCATTTAAGGAAAAGCTAGCATTCACCGTTAGAAGAAAAGTGATTTCTGTGGCTCTGATCTGGTGGAACACTCTGTCACAAGAGACCAGGGCCCTGCGGGACTTGACATCTTTCCGCAGGGCCTGCAAGACAGAGCTGTTCTGCCAGGCCTTTGGCCAGGGCACAGCCTGACTCCCTCCCTCGGCAATCTTCGCGGAGCTCTGGCCCAATGGTTGCCAGTGGCTTGAATTAATTAATTTTATAATGAATGATTTTAGAGTGTTGTTTATGCTGTACTTTTGTACTGTTTTATTGTTGTTAGCCGCCCTGAGCCCGGCTTCGGCTGGGGAGGGCAGGATATAAATAAAAAAATTTGTTGTTGTTGTTGTTGTTGTTGTTGTTGTTGTTGTTGTTGTTGTAATTCTTCACAATAAAAAAACCCAACATGGACGAAGGCTCAATGGTCATCCGCATAGTTCAAAAATTAGAACTGGCTCCAACCAATTAATCAACTAAAGATATCAAAAGAATATTTATTTAAACAAGAACATATACTTCTATAACACAGAATACAGAGGATAGCAATACAGCTGAATTAAATTTATACACACACAAAGTGTAAATGTGTGTTGTTTCATTCACATTGTAGGGGGATTATTATTATTGGTTTTAGGATATAGTAACATTTTTTTAAAAAAAGAGATTTGTTTTATTTATTAACATCGCGATATTGTCCTAGTATCCTATTGATATTCTTGCTTAAAGCTGAAAGGTTACTAAGAATTTCAAATTGTATCATATTTCACAGGAGGCATTTGAACATTGTTATCATTGATATGTAACATATTTTTTGCCACATTGTTTAAAATCATTCTTTCCTTGTCTGTCCTCAGAGTACCTCAATTTCTGAGTTAATTTTTCAGCAGTAGCTATGGTCCAGATTTGCTTATGCCATAAATCCTTATTTAATCTCTCCAAATAGTTCCACTGTCTTGCCATAACTGGCCTGGCAGCTGACAGTAAATATTGAATCAGTTCTTTATCCGAAGCATATCCATTTTGCCCATTCCCTCTCTCCAGTAATGCTAATGAATGGATTTGTATCAATTCTGGTTTTGTTGTTCAATTAATTTCTAGGAACACCACCTCCCCAAAAACTGCTGCTGGCTGACAACCCCAATTGGAAATAATGTGGAGAACTGTACCAATGTGTTTCTGACAGGGCCATCTTTAAAGTTGGACATTCTTTTAAACCAAGTCACGACAACCCTGTTCACAATTTCTTCTAGATTTCTCGCCCATTGAAATCAATAAGGCTTAAGTACGCATGGCTGTATTTGGAATCACAGCCACAGTCATTAGCTTCAACACAGAGAATGCATAAAAGTGAGTTAACAAATCAATGTTGTCTGACTCCTCTGTTAATTCAAAGAAATCTGTAAAAGCAATCTCCACTCATTTTTAGCCAAGTGTAAGTGTTGTTAGTACAAGGAGACCTAAGCAAAAGAGAGAGAGAGGATTCAATGCAATACAAATTTATCACACAGCTTCTCCCTAAGGATTCGTGCACTGAAAGCAGTGCATTTGCACATACGCAAAGATCCACCATATATGTACAGAAACTACTGCACGGCTGAGCCACACATTCACCGAGTGTTGTTGTATTTTTTAATGTATTTATATGATTCCACTTATGAATCACTTCCCATAAGACATCTTGAAGCAATTCCGCAATAAAAGCAATTCCATATGTAATAACAATTTCAATCCCATACAGGCACAATCTGGGATAGAGATCTACATTTAAAAGCCTTGTTGAAAAAGGAAAGTCTTCAACAGGCATGGAAAAGACAATAGGGATGGCACCTGTCTGATGTATTATGGGAGGACATTCTAAAAGGGTGGTGCTACCATACTAAACGGTTGGGACACGGGTGGCACTGTGGGTTAAACCACAGAGCCTAGGACTTGCCGATCAGAAGGTCGCGGTTCGAATCCCCGCGACGGGGTGAGCTCCCGTTGCTCGGTCCCTGCTCCTGCCAACCTAGCAGTTTGAAAGCACGTCAAAGTGCAAGTAGATAAATAGGTACCGCTCCGGCGGGAAGGTAAACGGCGTTTCTGTGCACTGCTCTGGTTCGCCAGAAGCGGCTTAGTCACATGGCCCAGAAGCTGTACGCTGGCTCCCTCTGCCAGTAAAGCGAGATGAGCGCTGCAACCCCAGAGTCGGTCACGACTGGACCTAATGGTCAGGGGTCCCTTTACCATACTAAACAGCCAATTCCTACATTGTGCAGAATGGACCTCCTTATAAGAAGGTATCTGAACCTGGTATATTAGGGGTGAGGTGATCTTTTAGGCACCTTCTGCTTACAGAACATTCACCCAAACAAGAGAATACGGTAATAGAATCACAGAATTGTAGAGTTGAAGGAGAGCATGTTTTTTATCTAGTACAACCCCCTGCAATGCAGGAATCTTTTGCCCAACATTGGGCTCAAACACACGACCTTGAGATTAAGAGTCTCATGCTCTACTGGCTGAGCCAGGGAGACTTCTATGGATCCTTCATGTGGAATGTCTACATACCCTCCAGAGTTGAAAGAAAGCAGAACATATGCTTCACATCTAGAATAGGGGGCCACCGACCTTTTGGGTCTGTGGGTGTATTTGCAAACTACATAAGCTTGTGAGCACAGCATGTAAGCACACACACACGCCACAGCCACACACATACATGCAACAGATACTCCCCACCTCGCCCTGCCAGCAGTTCAGCTTTACTAAAGTGTTTTTCTAATCAATTTTTTCACTGAAAGCTTTCAATATAGAATACAATAAAAGCCAAACTAATTTTTAAAAACACATAAAAAATAGGTAGAAAATAAGAGGAGCAGGAGGTTTCAAGGACTGAAGATCCCTGTCTTCCCACCGCTCTCTAAGGCTCCTCCTTTGGTTTTTTCCCCAGCAACTTAAGGCTCTGTTCTCTTGTCTCTCATTGCTCCACTTTCTTCATTTTTCTGCATGTTCTGGGATACCAGGGTGAAGGGGAGCTGGTTGCAGCAGGAGGGAGAGACTCCCTGGATTCTTCAGCAGCCTGTCTCACTTCTTTCTTCTGCCCTGCCTCTCCTCTCCTGCCTTTGAGTCTGGATTGCCCTCTGCTGCGGCATCTTCCTGCTCACTAAACCCTGTTGCCTCTTCAGCTTCCAACACTTCTGCTCCCTCTTCTCACTCTGACCACACATCATCATTCCACCACCAATCAGAGCCTTCTTCTCCTGGGGGTTCCCTTGAGGGTTCCCCAGCTGCTGCCTCCCACCAATCCTCTTCATCCAGCCAGTCCATGATATTTAGGACTCAAGTGCAATGTTATGCCTATGCCTACCAGATGCATATTGACACCCTTCTATGGAAGCCCAGATAGCAGGCCGTACAAAAAACTCCAGGGCTAACTCTGTCACCAGATTTATTCAGGCAACATTACTACAGGACCGGATAACATCAGCCATGCCGCTGCCAATGGATCATTCACCTGAACACCCTCCAAAGTGATATATAGCACCACCTGTCAACAATGCCCTTCTGTTGTTTATCTAGGACAAACAGGTCAGTCTCTACTCAAGAGACTAAATGGACATAAATCTGACATTCAGAAATGAGTGAGAGAATACTTCAGGCTTGCAGGACACTCTACAGTTAACCTCAAAGTCGCCATGCTTTGCAAGAAGGCTTCAAAGAGAGACTCCAGCAACAAAGCAACAAGCCAGAATTTAGCTGCAAGTCCTTTGAACTCAGACTTGATTGTGATTGCAAGGTATCTTTCTCACTAGACTAGAGGAAGTTTCAGCTTCCCAGGCAGATCCTTGCTGCAGTCACACATACACACCTAAAATAACAGTGTGCTGCTTGTAAAAAGAATCAATCTTTTTTTTTAAGAAATAGTAGACACTTTTAAGTTATATATTCCTATAAATGTGCAAGAACAGATTGAATAAAGGCATATTAAGTAATGTCTTGCATTCTTTGTTTTAGGGGTTGTTTTTAAAAGTATAGAACAGATTAATCCATTTTGCATTACTTTCTATGGGAAAGCGTGCCTTGGTTTTGGAACACTTTGGTTTTGGAATGGACTTCCAGAATGGATTAAGTTTGAGAACCAAGGTACCACTGTATCTCATTACCTGGGAAGGACCAATTTGCATCCCCATCATGAATTTGGGCTGAGTGGAGTTTTTTGTTTGTTACTATGCTGGTGTGGGCAGAAGGGTATCAACTTGCATGTTGTTCTGCTTCCACTGTCAATATGGGGTCAAGAGGGGCAGAAAATTTTGCTTGGAGGGCCAAAGGCTTAGATAGTCCTTCTTTTACAGGCAGGGGGAAGATTTCAGGAGGGTGGGGAAGAAATAAACTCATCTGCAAGTACCAGCAACATACACAGTTCATTTTCCAGACTGGGTGAAAACATGAACAGGAGCACTCGGGGTTACTGATACAGGAATCTTGAATGATTTTATTAGATTGTTAGTTATTTGATTTCTTTCCCATGGCATTCTTACAGCTTCTTCATGACACACAGTTGGGGGTTTACAAGTGGGTCCCCCAGAAGGAAATGTTACATTGTGAGTTCAAAGCATCCAAATACCTAGGATTTTTGCATGACTCGTTGCTCTGGGTCCTTTCCACCTTTCAAACACCCTCTGCTATGGATGGATCATTCTTTCCTGCCTTTGGGTAGTTGTACTTGACTCATTCAACTTCTTCTAACTTGACAGAGTTGCCTGTTCTCAGAGATGTTCTAGACTCATCTTTTCCTAGTCTGGAGGATGGATTTCTCTGTGTGTGGATCACTCTGCTGTGTCTCTGCATTGAAAGGAGTGGAATGATTTAATCCTACCCGATTCAGAGACACAGTCACAAGAGTCCAACAAAGAGTCCTGCTAAAGTCTCTCTCTTTCCTTGCTGCACCTCACTCCTGGGATACCTAAAACAACAACAACAAAAAACCCCACATTGGGTGATTTCATGTCCGTCTGTGGCAGCTGCTTATTTTGAGAACCCTTGGCTTTGCTAGTTCAAGATATGATGCAATGCAATAACAGCCTCTCATTGCTTCATGTTGTTTACACAGGGTATGAAAAGACCCTTTGTTCCACTTCTCCAGTAGGTTGCCAATAGGGAGAAGAGAGGCGCTCGCTGAATGACTGCACTGGCGCTTGGTGTGGACGTATTATCCATGCTTTGCAGCAGGGCTCTAGCCTCAGAAGTTGCTCAGAGAGCCAGAACTGGTGAAGACCGGCCCAGAGACCTAGAAGAGTTTTGGTTCTTAAGGCTTATTTGCATGATCCTGCAAAATGTGCCCTCTGCAAGCCTTTTTTGCACAGTTTTCCTGCAAGCCTCCTAACATTTCAGTAGCACCATATCTGGTGTCCATGAGATACGGATGACTAGGGCGAGGGGCAGCAACAATGCATTGCAATTTTAAATGAGGCTGTTTCATTTATTTGTTTATTTACAGTGCGGGGCTGGGTGGGGACAAACTTGGGTGGCTTTAAAAGAGGACTATTCATCAAGGAGAAGACTATCCACGGCTACTTGCCATGATGGCTATGTTCTGCTTCCAAAGTCATAGAATTGTAGAGTTGGAAGGGACTCTGAGGAACATCTAGGCCAACCCCCTGCAAAGCAGAAATGTGCTGTCCCATACTGGAATCGAACTTGCAACCTTGGCATCATCAGCACCATGCTCAAACCAACAGAGCTATCCAGACTC
Source organism: Podarcis muralis (assembly GCF_964188315.1). NCBI lineage: Eukaryota > Metazoa > Chordata > Lepidosauria > Squamata > Lacertidae > Podarcis > Podarcis muralis. Next base: position 74,666,174 of record NC_135659.1, read on the forward strand.
GGAGGTATGCTTCTGATTATCAGTTGCTGGGAATCACAGGAGGGGAGAGTGTTCTTATACCTGGGTCCTGCTTGTGGGTTTCCCATGGACATCAGGGTGACCACTGTGAGAACAGGATGCTGGGCTAGATGTGCCCTTGGCCTGAACCACCAGAATCATCACAAGTGGATGTGGAATGGACACAACAGAAGACATGAGGATTTCATGGAAAGTTTGATATTGGGAGCAGCTACCCCAAAAGGAATGCCAGATCTATAAGGCAAACAAACAAAACTCATAATACTAGTAGCTGTAACAACAACAACAACAACAACAACAACAACAACAACGTATAACTGTTAATAATCTTCACAGTGAGCTGCTGCCAGTACAGTTGTAGGGCATGGCAGTTTCAAAGAAGGCAGGAGATGCCTGCCAGTCTTTGGGTCCCATGCAATAAATAGTCTTGCTATGTAGGTTGTATTCTTTGCAGGAACCTATTGAATTAAAATAATGGTGTTTCTTTCCATATGCAAAATAATCTAGGCTTTTGAACTGCATGTCTTGATATGACCAGTGTCAGGCACTGATAGCTTGAACAGCCCCTTGTTGTTTCTAAGCGCCTTATGTTTTTAGCTTCTGCGCCAGTGTCTAGTGTTAGGAGCTAGGAGGGCCTTCTGGTACTGTACATATATTCCGGAACTTCCTCTCACCTCTTTGACCTCCTCAAAATCATTACCTCCTCTCCTTTCTGCATACTCACTGTCATTCAGAAGAAACCCCCCTGCCCTTGTTGGGTTGGGGAGCCTGTGGCCCTCCAGGTGTTTCTGGGTTAAAAACTCCCTCATCCCTGACCACTGGCCAGGCTGGCTGCGGTTGATGAGATGGGTGTTGAAGTCACACAACATCTGGAGAGCCCCCCTTGCATTAACCTCATGCTTCGAATCTGCATATCCTCTTGTCACAGCTGACAACAGGGAATACGCTTGTAGTATCCCTGTTCCCTTTCTAAAGAAGGCTGTCTGAGACCTCGGATCTCCATTATACACTGCTGAAGGCTGAAATCCATATGGTGTGGACTGTGCTCATTTCCTCTGTAACAGCCCATCTTCTACAGATTTCAAAGACAACAAGGCTTTTGATTGTTAAAGATGTGCTGCTGTGGCGGGTGGGAAGGAATCATCATCTGTTATTGAAACAGGGCTGTTATATGTGAACAGGCCCAGCGGGAACTGTTGCTAAGACCATTGTTTGTTTAATTCATTTCAATCCATTTGAATGCCTTGCTTGTTTTTACCTAGGCATTTGGTTAAATTGGAATTATTAATATTTGTTATTGTAGTTTTGCTCATTTACCTCATGACAGAATTGCTAAGCTGTTGTTTATTGGAACCTTTTTATATGATTATGTATTCTTTGTATATTGCTTTTCTCTGTTTAATTTGTCTTACTCTGGGATTGAAAGCATTCTTTGAAGAGTAGGCTATAAATACTGTAAATGAATAATAATTATTAAATAAAACAAATTCATTCAGTGCATGAAATTGCAGGCAATGCACTCCATCATCCTTGCTCAACCTGGCACCCTCCTGATGTTTTGGGTTAGCACTCTTATCAGCTCAGGTGAGCACAGCTGTGCTGGTAGGAGCTAATACAGTCCAAAATATCGGGAGGGCAACAGGTTGTGGACTATATAGAGCCTTAACATTCCTGTGTGTGCATAAAACACAAGATTCATCCATCTCCCAGCTCAGAGATTCAATTGCTTGAGTCCTCGAGCAGGGAGCTGGAACCTGAAGAATAGCAAATCTAGCAACTCGGACAAAATTTTAACAAGGCATCCCTAGAGGTAAAAATATGGACAAAATAGAGACAGTGATTTGCCAGGGACTGTAAAACAGGGATTATCCCTGTTAAACAGGGGCACTGAATATGAATCTGCTGTAATATCAAGACTTAAAATTATTCTGGTCTTCATGCAACTGTCATGACGCTGATGCATTTTGACTAGGAAGCAAATCCCACAGACTTCAATTAGAGTTACCCTCAGGTAAACTGAACAGAGTACTAACAACCTTACAGCATAATCTCAAGCATGTTTACTCAAATGTGTGTGGATAGGCTGGCAGCCCTACAAGATAATCTTATGCAGGATCTTATGCAGGTTAAGTGTGTGCAAGATTATGCCTTTAGTATTTTAACTATTCCCATAATTCACATCAGGTTTGACCCCTGTCTTGTTTTGGTTTCCATGCAATTAACAGTTTACAGTGGTACCTCGGGTTACAGAGGCTTCAGGTTACAGAGGCTTCAGGTTGCAGACTCCGCTAACCATAGAATCATAGAATCATAGAGTTGGAAGAGAACCACAAGGGCCATCGAGTCCAACCCCCTGCCAAGCAGGAAACACCATCAGAGCACTCCTGACATATGGTTGTCAAGCCTCTGCTTAAAGACCTCCAAAGAAGACCAACCCAGAAACAGTACCTCGGGTTAAGAACTTTGCTTCAGGATAAGAACAGAAATTGTGCTCCGGTGGTGCGGCAACAGCAGGAGGCCCCATTAGCTAAAGTGGTACCTCAGGTTAAGAACAGTTTCAGGTTAAGAACGGACCTCTAGAATGAATTAAATTCTTAACCCGAGGTACCACTGTAGTGTTAAAGACCGAGTCCTCCTGACCATTGTATTATTATTTTCTCTTGCCTGATTCTGTGCCATTACTTAGCAACCCAACAGGGAACATAAGAAGAGCCCCTCAGGATTGGACCAATGGCCCATCTCGTCTAGCATCCTGTTCTCACAATGGCCACCCAGGTGCCTATGGGATGCCAGCAAGCGACACCTGAGTGCAACAGTAGGCTCCCTACTTGTGCTTCCTAGCAACTTCTGTTCAGAGGCATGCAACCTCCAACAGTAGGAGCTGAACATAGGCATTGATAGCCTTATCATCCATGAAAGGAGGATACCTGGCAGGTGAAGCTTTTGGGGGAAAGTTTATTTTATTTATGAAAACACACCAATTTATGGGTGTTATACCTGATGTTTTGGTGTAACCACTCTCCCACAAAGGTCCCCTTTTTTCTGTCTCTCAAATTAGGATTTTATTTTTTTAACGGCTTCCGCATCACTGTTCAACATCAACTCTTCATTTTCCTGTTGTGATCTTTTCTCAGGCCTGGTAAGTGATCAATTTACTACTCAGGTTAAATGGCGGTGGTTAGGACACCATGTTGTGGATCACCTCAGGTGCCAAAACGTATTGGGCCACCTCTGACATTAGTGGAGAACTAATTGCAAATTGCCAAGAGAATCCCTGGCATCCCACTTAAAAAGTCACGAGGAAGAGGCAATGGCAGGAGGGGGCAGGCAGTGCATTGAATTTCCCTGGGGAGAGCATTTTGAGATTAAAACATTCCTAAATTTGCCTTTATACATATAAATTAACATAGGCAACTTCTAAGCAACATGTTTCCCTTTTGTTTTCTTTTTGGGCAACATGTAAGTGATCATTCTAGTTTCGGCACATAGAAGGTGGACGAATGGTTTGACTCAATATAAGGCAGTTCTATAAATTCATCATGTTTGTTTTGAGGTGCTACAGTCACACAAGAGGATTGTACCAGATGAGCACCTAACTTTGCTAGCAAAGAAGGGGGAAAGTACCGTATTTTTCGCACGATTGGACGCACCGGACCATAGGACGCACCTAGTTTTCAGGGGGGGAAATCAAGGAAAAAATATGATTTCCCCCTCACCGCAGCTCTGGGAGCAGTGGACAGGCTGCACGCAGCCTGTGCGCTACTCCCAAGACCTTCTCCCTGCTTTTGCGGGAGGTGGCGGAATTCCCCCACCTCCCGCAAAAGCCCACAGGAGCCCCGCGTGACTCCTGTGGGACCCTTCTCCCTCTTTGGGGAAAAGCCCCCAAGAGCTGCGCGCTCTTTAAAGGGTGTGCGGCTCTTGCAGGCTTTTCTGCGAGGTGGGGGAATTCCCCCACCTCCTAGAAAAGCCAGCAAAGCCGTGCAGCCCCTTTAAAGAGCGCACGGCTTTTGCCTGCTTTTGCGGAGGTGGGGGAATTCCCCCATCTCCCGCAAAAGCCCGCAGGAGGGAGAAGGGACTGACTCGGCCAGTCAGTCCCTTCTCCCTCCTTGGGGAAAAGCCCCCAAGAGCTGTGCGCTCTTTAAAGGGTGCGCGGCTCTTGCAGGCTTTTCTGCGAGGTGGGGGAATTCCCCCACCTCCTAGAAAAGCCAGCAAAGCCGTGCAGCCCCTTTAAAGAGCGCACGGCTTTTGCCTGCTTTTGCGGAGGTGGGGGAATTCCCCCATCTCCCGCAAAAGCCCGCAGGAGGGAGAAGGGACTGACTCGGCCAGTCAGTCCCTTCTCCCTCCTTGGGGAAAAGCCCCCAAGAGCTGTGCGCTCTTTAAAGGTTGCGCGGCTCTTGCAGGCTTTTCTGCGAGGTGGGGGAATTCCCCCACCTCCTAGAAAAGCCAGCAAAGCCGTGCAGCCCCTTTAAAGAGCGCACGGCTTTTGCCTGCTTTTGCGGAGGTGGGGGAATTCCCCCATCTCCCGCAAAAGCGCGCAGGAGGGAGAAGGGACTGACTCAGCCAGTCAGTCCCTTCTCCCTCCTTGGGGAAAAGCCCCCAAGAGCCGCTCGCTCTTTAAAGGGTGCGCGGCTCTTGCAGGCTTTTCTGCGAGGTGGGGGAATTCCCCCACCTCCTAGAAAAGCCAGCAGAAGCCACGGAGCCTCTTTAAAGAGCGCACAGCTTTTGCCTGCTTTTGCGGGAGGTGGGGGAATTCCCCCATCTCCCGCAAAAGCCCACAGGAGGGTTGGAGAGTAGCGGGAAGGCGTCGCGCGCCTTCCTGCTGCCCCCCATCCTCTGGGGCTGACGATGGGGGAAGCGCTGCTTTCCCCCCCGCCAGCCTCAAAGCCGGGTTGGAGAGTAGCGGGTAGGCATCGCGCGCCTTCCTGCTGCCCCCCATCCTCTGGGGCTGGCGATGGGGGAAGCGCTGCTTCCCCCCCCCCGCCAGCCTCAAAGCCAGGTTGGAGAGTAGCGGGAAGGCATCGCGCGCCTTCCTGCTGCCCCCCATCCTCTGGGGCTGGCGATGGGGGAAGCGCTGCTCCCCCCCCCGCCAGCCTCAAAGCCGGGTTGGAGAGTAGCGGGTAGGCATCGCGCGCCTTCCTGCTGCCCCCCATCCTCTGGGGCTGGCTATGGGGGAAGCGCTGCTTCCCCCCCCCCCGCCAGCCTCAAAGCCAGGTTGGAGAGTAGCGGGAAGGCATCGCGCGCCTTCCTGCTGCCCCCCATCCTCTGGGGCTGGCGATGGGGGAAGCGCTGCTTCCCCCCCCCCGCCAGCCTCAAAGCCAGGTTGGAGAGTAGCGGGAAGGCATCGCGCGCCTTCCTGCTGCCCCCCATCCTCTGGGGCTGGCGATGGGGGAAGCGCTGCTCCCCCCCCCCGCCAGCCTCAAAGCCGGGTTGGAGAGTAGCGGGTAGGCATCGCGCGCCTTCCTGCTGCCCCCCATCCTCTGGGGCTGGCTATGGGGGAAGCGCTGCTCCCCCCCCCCTGCCAGCCTCAAAGCCAGGTTGGAGAGTAGCGGGAAGGCATCGCGCGCCTTCCTGCTGCCCCCCATCCTCTGGGGCTGGCGATGGGGGAAGCGCTGCTCCCCCCCCCCGCCAGCCTCAAAGCCAGGTTGGAGAGTAGCGGGAAGGCATCGCGCGCCTTCCTGCTGCCCCCCATCCTCTGGGGCTGGCTATGGGGGAAGCGCTGCTCCCCCCCCCCCAGCCTCAAAGAGCAGACTCTCCTGGCTTCAGCGGAAGCAACGGGAAGCCTCCGGAGCGCAGGCTTCGGAGGCTTTGCCTTGCTATCACTGAAGCCAGGGAGCCTGCATTCGCTCCATAGGACGCACACACATTTCCCCTTCATTTTTGGAGGGGAAAAAGTGCGTCCTATAGAGCGAAAAATACGGTACTTGTCTTCATAGGCAATCACACATGATTTCTGAGGTGACCCCAGTTCAAACACCTTACTCCTGCCTTAATAAACTAACAAGGGAGTCATTGATAATCCCTGCCCAAATAAAAGCAATGCTGCAACAACCAACCTGTTATTTTTATTTTATTTGACAAGGGACCACTATGGCAAAATTCAGTGGTGATTCAACTAAAAGGGGGGTATCCCATTCTCTGTATCCAATCTTAGAGGATTGCTTTTGTGCCTCACACATTTCTTACTAAGGGAGTCCAAACCACCTTGTAGGATTACAGTGGTACGTTGGTTCTCAAACTTAATCCATACTGGAAGTCCGTTCCAAAACCAAAGCGTTCCAAAACCAAGGTGCACTTTCCCATAGAAAGTAATGCAAAACAGATTAATCCGTTCCAAACTTTTAGAAACAACCCCTAAAACAGCAATTTAACATGAATTTTTCTATCTAACAAGACCATTGATCCATAAAATGAAAGCTATAATCAATGTACTGTACTATAAAATAAATAAGACAGTATTGTAGATGATAAAAATTAACATTAATTCTTTTTCTTACCTGCACTGATAGTCATTGTTTGGACGGGGTGTGTGTGTGTGCTTTTATCCATTTCTGCAGTCACATAATCAATCAATCAGTAGCTGAACTGGGTCCCACACAGTCACAAAAACCAATGATCCAAAAAAGCCTCAAAAACGCAAAATAAATAGCAAAAACAAAAGCACCAAACTTAATCCGTTCCGGAAGTCCGTTTGACTTTCAGAATGTTCGAAAACGAAGGCGTAGTTTCTGATTGGTGCAGGCGCCTCGGAAACAATAGTCAACAACCGCATCAGATGTTTGGCTTCCGAAAAGCATTCGAAAACCGGAACACTTATTTCCGGTTTTTCGGCATTTGGGAACCAAGGCGTTTGCGTACTGAAGCATTTGAGAACCAAGGTACCACTGTAAATGACTTTTTAATAGCTTTGCACCCAAAACATAATTTTGGACAGGAGATAGTGGCCAGCTACTGCTTACAGAACCTCCAACAATGTATCTGTGTTGGCACAAAAAAGTCTTGAAGGAAAAACAACCTGTAACGTTTTAATACCCCGTTTCTCTTCTCGACTCCTCATATAACCTGGGAAAAAAATCTCCTTTGAGGTTGATGGTTTGCTACTACGACACAATTTTAACATCAATATCATAAAAACTGAAGTTGCTTGAAAAAGGGAGCTGACCAAATTAAATCAAAAGTCTATAGCTGTGAAATACAAACATCATACTAAGAGGATACACCATTTGGATGACAGCTGTGGGAATTATCTGCCTTTCCTGCTAGCTCATTACAGGGCCCAATGTCCATGTTTGAAGCCCTAAACAACTCAGGCTCCAAATATCTGAAAGGCCATCAACTCCCCTACAAGACCCCTTTGGGTACTGAGATTGACAGAGAGGGCCTCCTTGGTGGTTCTGCCACACTCAGAACCTCAGGAGTTGGTGGTCCAGGAGAGGGCATTCTCTGCAGCAGCCCCTGAGCCAGAGCTCTCCGAACTGTGTGTGGCGACACATTAGTGTGTTGGCTGCAGTGTGCAGGTGTGTCATGCAAACGCTCCTCGCGCTCCTCCCAGGGCTGGAAAGGGGTTAGTTTAACCCCTGGTTTGCTAGTAAAACTGAATTACTGTGTTGCGGAATGATGCATGTCTAAAAAGTTGTCACCAGCATGAAAGTTTGGAAAGTTCTGCCTTAAGCTGTGGAACTCCCTCCCCACAGAGGGGCATCTAGCACCTTCATTATACAGTTTTTAGTGAATGCTGAAGATGCGCCACTTAACCCTGATCTTTGACACCTGGATATGTTGTGTTTTTAGGACCCACCCTGTTTTTTGTGACTGTATTCTTTGTAGTATTTTAATTCGGGGTTTTTTAATGGTGTGTTTTAAATTTTAACCCACCATGGGACTTTAGGAGGAAGGGCAGGTAACAAATGTGGAAGAAGATGATGAAGAATGCTACTCAGTCATTAACAGCACCAAAGCATCTTTGCTGGGCTGCAACTCCCATCATCTCTCTGCAAACTAGAGAGTAGAACAGAAGCTTGGGGTTTGCTGTGAGCATCACTCCTACCCATTGAATGGTGTGAGGATCATTCCACAGCACATCCTCGCTGAGTAGCGAACCTAGCTAAAATGCGTTTCAAATGGCCAAAGAATGCCCCCATGAGTTCCATGATTTTTCCAACGTCAGGTCCCTGTAGTGCAGCCACAACAAAGCACCGTCTTTTACAGGATAGAAAAATAAGAAGATTAGGACTAGCGTGTTGAGCAGGTCAGAGGGATGAGGGATAGGGAGATTAGAATGATAGGATTACATTAGAGAAAGCCAGACATTTTCACTGTGTACACAAATTTCTCAGTGGTTTAGCAATCAGTCTCTCTTCACAGGGAACTCTGGGAAGGGAATGAGGTTCTCCTAACATCTGCCAGGACCCTTAACAAACTACAGCTCCCAGAATTCTTTGGGGGAAAGCCACGACTATTTAAGTCGTGCTTCAAATGTATTCATAGTGCTTCAAATGTATGGTGCGAGTGTGGCCTAGGAGAGGCAAAATGGCTCCTCGTTTTCAAGAGCTCTGTTTCATGTGAAAATGCAAGGGAGTAGACATAGAGAGGATGCAGAATTAGAAAAAGGAAATGAACGCAAGGCAGCAAGGCAGGTAAAACAAAAGAGCGATATTGCTTTCACCTATCAAAAGATGACAGCTAGTGATTAAAAGGAGTGAAGTTTTTGGTAATGTGGCCAGATGCAAAAAGAGGACAGGGCTCTTGCACCTTTAATACTAGTGTAGAGGAGGGACTCTCAGTAAGGCTGGTTTGCCAAAATCCCTTCTCCTCCACAGGTATTAAAGGCACTCTGTCTTCTGCATTTGGTGGCAATTGCCTTGCCTCACTCTCTCAGAATGTTTTGCCATTTCTTTTGAATGTTGGTGGGGATGGGGTTTTGACCTTGTTGTTGCAACATGGTTGAGGATGTGTTTGTGTGTGTTTCCAGTAATGTTCCTTGAGCGCTCTGCAGCCTCTTCAGTTGCCCCCACTTCCTGATCTGAGAAAGCCGTATAGGGAAAGTTATCTCCTGATGTCTCCCCCTGAGATTTCATTGAAGACTGGGCAGCAGTGTGCAGACCAATGGAGAGGTGATGTGTAGAATGAAAGAAAGGATGCTCACACATAGGGTTGCCAGATCTCCAGGCCTGACTTGGAGTTTCCAGGTTTGCCTGTTGCCCTCCAAAGAACAGGCAGAGGGCTTGACTCTCCAGGTGGGCAGGAGCAGTAGACAACAGGCCTATATAGGAACAACCCCTTTAGCTAAGGTTTCTGTCATAATATCCAACGAGTGAAACATTAGCTCATTTGTTAGGCTTCATATTTTTTTATTTGAATGAATGATGTTCTCTCAGCGGCTGCAGTTGATATCTTCTAATGTGTCATGCTTAATGTTTTCACTGGGGCCCAGTCTTAGGTTTGGACCCTGAAATCTCAGGGTCTGGGATAATCACAACCCTAATGCAAAAGTAAGCACATCAAAAACCTCAGCCATGTGCATATTGAAACACGATGAATATTTTATGGCTGGTTTGACATGTTACTCCATTGCTCTGAATTGCTCTTTTTTATTATTACAACAAAGCAGTATTATATCTGAGTATTGATTTTGTTGTTCTGATCAATGATGCATGTTTCATTTTGCTTCCTTTTGCCTTGGTTCATTGTTATTTTTTCATACCCTGCTGCTGCCTGCCTGCCAACAATCACCACCATTCCTCCTCCATCATTTCCCCCTTCCTTCCTTCCTTCCTTCCTTCCTTCCTTCCTTCCTTCCTTCCTTCCTTCCTTCCAGGTTTATCTATCGTTAGATTGTTAGCCTATGGACAGCATGATTTCAAAAATGATCCCATGCGGTGCCTTGTTCTTTAGGCACAAAGGGTTATATCCAACTAAAGCTGTGCACATGCAATACCTTTAAAGCACATGATTTCCCTCAAAGAATTCTGGACACTGCAGTTTATCCCACACAGAGTTACAATTCCCAGCAAACCTTCTAACACATTACAGCCCCCAGAATTCTTTGAGGGAAATCATGTGCTATGTATGAGCTTTAAAGGTGTAGTGTGTATGCAGCATAAGTACTGCTCAGATTACATTCACTGAGATTAATGGGTCTAAATTAGTCGTGTTCATTCATTTCAATAGGTCTACTCTGAGTATGACTAACATTGGATATTATTCCTTGAAAACACCTTGTTTTTGTAGACCTTGGGTCCAACTACCACAGACTTGATGAGAGGGAACACCCCGCAGGAACACAGGACGACTTAACTAGGAACAGAGAACCCGGGCAGATGAGGTAGTGGCTGTAGCAATTTCAGACAATAATGAGCTTATTATTGCATTCTGGACAGGAGTGGTGACCTAACCAGGGAGGAGCACATTGGTTAGCCCTTTGTGACACAAGCAAGGAGCTCCAAATCTCCAGGAGCTAAAATATAATTTAAATGCAATTTTGCACAAGGCTATTTTTTGATATGTACACACTCCCACAATAGACACCAATTGGGAAGCACCTGGAATTCTTGGGAGCAGGGGGGTGGGCAACCTTCTTAGGACTGTGGGCAAATTTGGATTTTTGAACAAGTGTTACAGGAGTCAGTCTTCCAGCTTCCTCCTTCCGCTCTATGTACTTTTCAAGGGAAGAAGAAAAGTAACCACCCTCATCACCTCATGAAGAAGTGGGCAATGAATGGGGAGCTCAGAGGCTTTGTGGGTGCTAGGAGAAGACTTCAAGGGTGCCATTGCACCTATGGGTGTCACTGATGACCCCAATCTTTGTGGTGAAAGACAGGCTTCCACAAAAAAGTCCTTCTCAGGAAGTGCCATCCAAAAACCCTTTAAAAACCATGCACCCAAACAAACCAAAACTCTCATCTAATTTCTTCTCCTCAAGTGCTCCTTCCCCAAACAGGAATTCAGGTTAACCAAGTGCAAGTTCATATGAAGTTTTCTTCAAAGATCTATCTCTCCTTTTGCTTTGACATCTGCTAGCAGCAGTCTAGGAAGAAGTTAATAAGAAAAGTCTTAGACAATACCATGAGATTATGGCTGTCTCTAGTGCTGGGCCAGTGGGGGATTAGAATTAAACCCCCAGTGACAGGACTATCATCTTTACTGGCAATTAGAACCATGCTGAAGCCTGAGAGGAATGTTTCCAGGGGAGCAGGAAGAGAGCTGAGCAGCAGTCCATTTGAAAGAGTCACAAAAATCCACCTCAGGAGTTTCTCCTAGCTCCTAAATGAGCAGAGAGAATGCTCTCTTGCAGCTGGAGAATATTGCAAACCAAAGAATATACCCACAGGTCTTCATGAGATAAATAAACTTCTTTTGGAGACTTGGCTTACCTACCTATGATTATATCATAAAAAATGACATAAGCCTGCAGTAGATCGTTCTAAAGAAAAGAAAAGCCTGGGTAAGAAGAAGAAGAAGAAGAGTTTGGATTTGATATCCCGCCTTTCACTCCCCTTCAGGAGTCTCAAAGCGGCTAACAATCTCCTTTCCCTTCCTCCCCCACAACAAACACTCTGTGAGGTGTGTGGGGCTGAGAGACTTCAAAGAAGTGTGGCTGGCCCAAGGTCACCCAGCAGCTGCATGTGGAGGAGCGGAGACGCGAACTCGGTTCCCCAGATTACGAGTCTATCACTCTTAACCACTACACCACACTGGCTCTCACCACACTGCACCCCTGAAACATCTTTTCCCACTCAGAAGTGGGATGTTAGGAAAGTTGCATTTTAGAAATGCGCCGTCCATTCTCTCCATTTCTTCACCACTCATTTATTGTGGGTCAGATTTGCATTCTTGCCCTCATTAAAGAAAAAATAAGGGGGGGGAGCAACAACTGCTACGATGTTCTTGGCAATGGAATGGAGGGCTCTGACCAAGCACAAACACAAGAGAATTAACTAGAAGACATTGCAGGAAGGGAGTGGGTTTTGCAAACAAACCCTACTTTGTCTTCTCTTCCCCCTCCCCTGGCGCTTATTATACTCCCTGAATCAGCAGCGGCAGCTCACATGACCTCACAGCAAGACAAGCATCCAAGGCAGCAGAGAACGCGGAGACAGAAATCTTGCTCTTCGTACAAGATGCTTTCAGAAAAGGAAAATAAAAAATTATGCTTCTCCCAATTTGCTCAGCCCAGGGGTCCTGGCAGCTTAGGGAAGGAGGATTCCACATCATTATTTCCATCCCACGCAGAGCAGTAGAAAGTATCTGGAAAAGAAAAGACTAAAATAAATCCAGCCAGGCATTAAACAAACCTCAAACTGCAAGACTCTGCTAGACAAGATACCACTTGTGTGCCTATTGATGAAAGCAGCTACTCTCTATGTTGTTCCCCTCACTCCATAACATCTCATAATCCTTGGCCATGTTGTGATGTCACAGCGCTCTATATTGCTGCTCAGTAGCAGCAGCCAATGAGGGCTAAGGAAAGGTAAACAAGATGTGACATCACATCATAGATAAGTATGTTGGTAGATATGGAAAGAAGAAATATAGCTGCTTTTTTGTGGTGGCGGTGGCTAGATGAATCTGTCCATTTCAATTTCAGATTATTTTCCCAGTCTTAAATTTAGCTCTCCGTATTTCCAAAGCTAGTTGAAATAATAATTTTAAAACCCTCATGAAAATTCAGCAGCATTTTAGAGTGAATTTATTTTAAATTACACATTTTTTTGTTAGTTTTATTTTTAAGAGTGATTCCCCATATGTATCATTATGAGTTTGCAGGTGCCAGACCCTTCTAATCCCTGGATCTACCAATTTTTAAAAATCTAATCAAGCCGAGATAGCTTCCTGAGAGGTGATAGCCGGGGTGACGAGCCATTAAGTGGGATTAAGGGGCTCTGTGGGAGATAGCAAATGGGTGTGGCCCCTTCCTCAACTCACAGATAGTGAGAAGAACAAAAGTCAGAGTGTAGACTAGAGAGTTTAGAGTGGAGAGTCAGCAGGGATGTGACCTAGAGCTAAACCAGCAAGCTGGAGAGAGAGTCAGAGACCAATGTTTGATGCCTGTTTGAATCCAAGGCTATGGCTATGGGAGAAACAAGACCTTTCGGGGCTGTTCATGCTGTGAACTCCTCCATCATAGGCTCATGTTGTATATATAGGTAAAGAAACCATATATCATAAAGACACCACAGTCTTCACTGTGCCTCACTTCCAAAAGGAAACACGAATCCTGGGATCTTGCGCCACTTGGAGACTGGGGTGGTATGCAACTATATGTATTTTTGTATATTTGGTTGGACACTTGCATTGCAAAATTCAGAGAAGTGTGAATTTTGAAAGATTTAGTTTACATGAGGGTTCGAGGAGTGCATCTGAGATGACTTCTGATTAAAGTGGAATCAAAATTCTCTCCCATTCTCATTGGTGGCAGATGTGTATTATTTAGCATCCTTTCAAGCCTGGGTCTCAGAGACATGCGGAACTTAAGATCACTTCACATCTTACATCAGGCATAGGCAAACTCCGGCCCTCCAGATGTTTGGGACTACAATTCCCATCATCCCTAGCTAACAGGAACAGTGGTCAGGGATGATGGGAATTGTAGTCCCAAACATCTGGAGGGCCGGAGTTTCCCTATGCCTGCCTTACATGTTGTGTTCGGGGGGCCATAGCCATGCAAAATACCAGGTCCTCATATCAACTGAGAATGGCATATGCCTGTTTGAATCCCTGTGTCTGGAGGTGAGATCTGTGTCTGAAGGTCACCAGGAAAGCACTGTGCCCCAGTTTCTATGGGCTTTCCTGTAAAAACAGACAATTGCAATGTACACCTGCCATTTTCAAATGACACAAGACAGAATACATGTATTTTCTACCCACTAACAAAGAATAGAAGATGCCTTCATCTCCCAAAATATTTGGCTCATCAGTTAGGGTACACTACTGAGCTTTCTGTTATTCTGGCAATTTTAAGGTAGCCACACAACTAGAACCTCATAAAATACAAATTGGATGCATGCATCCAATTGAATTCCTTAAAAGAGACCCTGCAGAACTACAGTGCCTTCTCTCTGGTGTGTTTTTTTAAAGGATCTGGCAATCGTTTTCTTCCTTTCAAGGCTTTTCTTTCTTCTGCCAAGAGTTAGGACATAGCAACTCATTTCAAATCCACCCTCTGACTTGTCCCAGCACTGACCTTTTGGGGCTGTGACGCAGCCTCATCACTGTCAACACCAGTCCTTGTCCACTCCACATTGCACAAGACTGTTTGGCATGGTTCTCACTTTCAACAGTATGCCTGGCCCATACCAGTGCCATCATTTACAGAGGCACTGTGATGTAGTGGTCAGAGTATTAGATTAGGACCAGGAAGGTAAAGGTTTCAAATCCCCACTCAGCCATGAAGCTCACTATCTATCAGTCTATCCTACCTTTCAGGGTTGTTGTGAGATAAGAATGCAGGGAGAACCATTTATTTCACCCTGAGGTCCTTGGAGGAACAGCAGGATATAAATTTAATACAAAAAATTAAACTTTGCATTGTGAGGAAGGGTAATGGCAGGTCATCATTCTGCCCAGCTAGGCAGAAATGTTTCCCTCCTTTTCAGTGATTTCCGCAACCTGAGAAGAGGAAGGAAGTATTTCTCTCCAATGTCTAGTTAATATGGCTTATTTTATCGATGGCCGTTGAAGCATGAGAATAAAGTCTCTGAAAGTTATTTCAAACCATACATGCACTATTTCTATTTCCTTCCAGGAGCTTCAGGAATATGGGAAATGTTCAACACACACACATAATGCCTTCTTGACTGTGTGACCAATCAGAGAAATAGGTAGTCCAAAATAATGTGATTACAGTGGTACCTCGGTTTTCGAACATAACCGGTTTCAGAAAACTGTTCGAGTTCCTAAATGTTCGAAAACTGAAAACTCAGTACAGAAGCCTCAAAACGGAAAACTCGATATGGAAAACTCGATATGGGTTTACGGTGTTCGAAAACTGAAATGTTCGCCCTAAACAGCCTTGGTCCAGTATATCTGAAGGAGTGTCTCCACCCCCATCATTCTACCCGGACACTGAGGTCCAGCACCGAGGGCCTTCTGGCGGTTCCCTCACTGCGAGAAGCCAAGTTACAGGGAACCAGGCAGAGGGCCTTCTCGGTAGTGGCACCCACCCTGTGGAACGCCCTCCCACCAGATGTCAAAGAGAACAACAACTACCAGACTTTTAGAAGACATCTGAAGGCAACCCTGTTTAGGGAAGCTTTTAATGTTTGATGTATCACAGTATTTTAATATTCTTTTGGAAGCCGCCCAGAGTGGCTGGGGAAGCCCAGCCAGATGGGCGGGGTATAAATAATAAATTATTATTATTATTATTATTATTATTATTATTATTATTATTATTATTAGAGACATTCAAAATCCGAGGTACTACTGTAGTTTTAATTCAAGATTCAACACAAAAGTTAAACCCAACTGCAAAACAATTCCCCAATTTGTCAAACGATTTGACAAATTTGGGCCATGTTGCTTTTCATAGTTTCAAAGCTCTTTCCTGGCTATGAAAGCCTAGCTAGGAAATCCTCAGCCACACACAACACAAGTTTCAGAACTAGGGTTAGGGGGTCATGAAAAGAGCCCATCTGTGTTTCACAGCTCCATTCATCACTAAGGTGACTGACTAACTTTCTTCTTGGAGGCAAAGCTGCTATGACTTAATCATTTGCTCCAGCCCTCCCTTTATTATAAATATTATTACTAACTCATCTTCTCCAAGTGTGCTTGAGGATTCAGGCCTGAATGAGCTCACTTTCTAAATCTGGCGCTAGCTAATGAGAAAAGATGAAAACTGGAACTTATGGAATGCTCTAGGACTGCGGGACTTGGCTGTTGTCACAACATTCATCGGAAGACACATATATTTGGCAATTGCTATAGCCTGAGGCTGAGGAAAGCCAGCAGCTGCTGCAGTTAGATACATCTTTTCAGGGGATGTTTCCAGAACAAAAAAAATTAGTTGCCTATATGAAATCTTATCCCACAGAATGGTTCTCTGTCCCCCTCTGTTGGCCATTTCTTGAACTCACTCAAGTTTGAAGAATGCACATAATAAGTAAAGACCCATGAAATGTCACAGAAATGCTGGTGCAGAATTCAGCAGAATTGCAAGACAGTCTGAAAAAGTCACACCATTCCTGGCAGGATTGCACTGGCTACCAAAGCGATGAAGAATTTGTGTGGGTAACTCACTGGCAAGAGACTTCAGGATTGGCAAACCCAGATTACAGTCCCATCCCTTCTGTATGACGGCTGCATATTCATGACCGGTGTGGTGTAGTGGTTAGAGCGCTGGACTTGGGAGACTGGGATTCCAATCCCCACTCAGCCATGGAGCTCACCAGTTGACCTTGGGCTAGTCATCTCGTGGCCTAACCGCCTTCACAAAGTTGTGAAGGTATAAGAAGAACAAGGGGGAATCAGAAACCTCATCAGAGGTCAGTATCCATGGGATTGTTAATGCTGTGAATTTCCCTCTTATGCTCAGTCTGTATATCAGTGTAAACCCGAGACTACAGAAAACACCATCTGCTGAGAGTGACCTTCGGTCCAAGAAGACACAAACCAAGGTATACGCTGGCACCCCGGAGATCTCTTCGTGCATAGAGATTGATAGCAATCACCATCCATAATTAAAATCAAAACAACAACAACACTTTTCATCATAATGGCTAATTAAAATCAACTTAGGCTATTTTTAGGAAAGGCAAGCAAGAGCAAAGACACATGGCGAATATTAACCGCTTTCAGTTTTAACCTGAGGATTTATCATTTGTCCAGTTTGAATTTGAATTTATTTGAATTAATTTTGGGGTGCATTTTAATTGATTGATTGCTTGTTTTTATGCATATTGTATTATGATGTTAGCCGCTCTGAGCCCAGCTCCGGCCAAGGAGGGTGGGGTACAAATAAAATTTTATTATTATTATGCATACATTTTGCAGTGTGGCTGAAGTGAGCATTTCAAGACACCTTAGCTGCCTTTCTGGGCAGAGTCTGCTCAAGCGGCTTCCTTTTTTAAAAAATATATATATATTTATTAAGCTTTTCAAATTTAATACAATAAAAAAAAGGAAAAAGGAAAAAGGAAAAAAGTTTAAAAACACATAAATTTCACAATACTTATTTTTCAATGACATATTTCCCTGACCTCCTCATACCTCCCCTTCTTGTATTCCAATTCAAATTGTTAGTTCAGCAAATCCTTATCGGTAATTTTTAACCTATTTCTATACCCTCCCCCCCCCATATCGCTCACAACATTACAGCTAAAAACCCCTTAATTTCTGTCCGACATCATTCAACATTCAGTAATTTAAAATATTTCTGTAAATAGTCCTTAAATTTCTTCCAATCTTCTTCCGCCGACTCTTCTCCCTGGTCACGGATTCTGCCAGTCATTTCTGCCAAACCAATACAGTCAATCATCTTCATCTGCCATTCTTCCAGAGTGGGTAATTCTTGCGTCTTCCAATACTTTGCAATAAGTGTCCTTGCTGCTGTCGTGGCATACATAAAAAAAGTTCTATCCTTCTTTAACACCAATTGGCCGACCATGCCCAAGAGAAAGGCCTCTGGTTTCTTCAAGAAGGTATATTTAAATACCTTTTTCAATTCCAACCGCATTGACTGAGAATGTGTCACCATGTCTGCCTTTGCCCCAAAACATTTTGCAAATAAATAAATAATCCTCTCTTCCCGTCTCGCCCCCCTGGGAATCCAAAAGTTCTGTATTCCGAGAAACCCAAGGAAGAAGAACATGCCGGCTTGTATCAGAAACCTCAGCTCCACTCATCTTTGTCAAAATATGACAGTACCTTCCTTCAGGAAGACAACAAATCAGGGAACAGAACCGTGCAGGTTAGGTCCGCACTGGCAAATGCCGGTGAAATTGCCTCAATTAGTGTTCTTGTGCTTTCCACATGACTTTCATTTTCTCTGCAGCAATAAAGAGGCTATTTAGACAGAGCTTGGGTTTCACCTCCCTGAAAGGGGCACAATACACAGGCTTGCTTTCCTGGAGACAGAACACAGGCCTCTAAATTCAAGCCCCGAGTGAACCTCTTGCCTAACAAATTGCTAGCAAGTTCTGGGGTGTGTGGGGTGGGGTAGAGGAGGAGATAATTCAGAGCAATAGTCTTTGGGGCTGTGCCACCTAGCCCCACTCCTGGTCAAGTCAACAACGGTATATTTTCTGCTTCTCTGAGGCCCGGCAGGCAGTGTTAATCTATTTGGGCAGAGGGGAAAGGTTAATGGCTGGGGATGCAGAAAATAAGCCCGCAAGCCATGTTAATGTCAAGGGCAGTGATGTCAGCAGTGTGCTGCAATCTGCAAAACACCAGGGCAGACTGGAGAGCCCATCACCCCCCTTTCACTTCAGATATGCAGATGAGAGCTGCACCCCAGCAATCAGGTTCTTTTGCCATCCATCTGAAATGCAAATATGTGTTATTTATTCTGTCAATGGACCATGCCTGGCAATTTTATATTTTTTTTTAAAAATGTTTTTGACCATTAACGTGATTACTTGTGACCACACATGCAATTACTCTGTATACACAATGGCGCCAGCGGTGGCATGTAACGGACAAACTCTGACATGGAGGTCACTGGGCCTCTGTTGAACTCACTCGAGACAATTATCTGAAAGCCTCTTGCTGTGGAGCTGGTGGCAGCCTCTGCAAAATCCTACCAAGGGCAGCAGCAAGGCAGCCGCACTACTGCCTTGTTGGAAATACAGGCCTTCACAAAGCAGAAATATTCTGTCATGACTGTCTTTAAAAAGCTCATCTATCTGAGCTATACAGCCTGCAAAAAAAACAATGTGTCTGCACTTCAGTTGGCTTTGTAACCAGTATCGCTTGCCTGAGAACTCTGGCAACTGTAGTTCTTTGAGTGGAGCTAGAGATGGCTAGACAAAGCACCTTCACCAAACTACAGATCCCAGGATTCTTCGGATGAAGCTAAGGCAACTGTAAAGCAAGTATAACTTTGCAGTTTCAATATACCCTTTTTCAGATGTTCATTATAAGAGCAATGAACACAGCTGCGGCTACTTCAGGGTAGGGGATCCAAATGTTTACCCTCCAGGCAGCATTTCAATTCTTGGGATGTCACTAGCCATAAAGTTTTGCGATTCCTGCACTGGGAATATGACTCTAACTGGCCTATAATGCTTGTTTGAAGTGCAACAACAGGGATCATTCTGTTGGTAACTCATGAGTTAATTTCATCCCCAGTACGTCAGCTAACCAAGAATGGGGTGATCTGATTGGCTGTCTAGTTCTGAGAGAGTTTTATTCTGTATGTTTGATTGAATGCCTCTTTGCTATGTACAAGCCCAAAGTAAGAAAGGCAAAACCCCTCTGTTCCCTTCTCACATTATACACAATGCACCTCCAGCTGTTTCATCTGGTATCAGTGATATGTTCTGCTGGTGTTCCAGTTGGCACTGGCCACTACCAAAGCAGGCACTGGATATGTATGGTAAGCAGGATTTCACCTAATGCACCATTACTTTGCTGAACCACTTCCTCTGCCTGCTGGGAAGAGTCTCATCCCACTCCACATCAAACTGGGAAAACCCAGCAGTGCAACAAATGTATATTTTCTCAGGGCATGCAAGACAGCAATATGATGGCCAGCCTGGGCAACTGGCTTCCTGTATGCATGTTCAAATTATGCAAAAACACTAAATATTGGCTTGTATTGGGGTGGCATGGGGAGCTCAGAAAATTGTTAAGGTAATGGGTCCTAAGATGATAATATCGATGAGCTATTATAAAGCCCTGGTCCCATCTGAAACATTTTCTAATTTAGCCTTGACAACGCAAATAAAACAAATGAATGCCAGTTACCCCAGTTGCGTCCTTAACCCTGCAGACTTATTCCAAGTCATGAGAAACAAGCATTAGCCAGAAATCCATAGTCAACCAATCCTACCCAAACGGTTGCAACCAGTGTTTAGCAGCTATTTCATTTTCTCCATTTTAACGTACTTGGCAAATGAAATCACCAAACTTACTTCAGACAAATGGATGGAGAAGAAGATTCTCTCCCCGCCCCCCAACCCTTTTTCATTTTTCTGGCAAGGCTACTTTAAACAAACTGGGAAAAGGCTTTTATAGCTGCAGCCCAAGTAGCAACAAATGTTAGTGGCATGCAAAGGGCATGTGCAGAGAAAAGCAAATGAGGCTTTCATAACAAATGACAGGACCTCGAGAAACACATCTAAGAGGCATTCTGGGTTTAGACAAGCATTATTTCTTACCGAGAAATGGGGAAGTAATAATTCTCCACATTCACATCCTGGCAATAAACGGGGCGTTGCTTTCTACATTTGTGCCACTGCTGAACACAGTACATAAAACCCATCGATCTAGCCAATCTCAGCATTTCAAATGCCATGCTAATTTGCTTGGTAAATCTCAGTTTAGGATTGCTTCTGCTTTTGAGAGACAGTGCTTTAAAACCACACTGGACTTCAGAGTTCCTCTGGTTGTCCAATGCTGTACTGTAAGGCAGGCCTCTGTTTTCATAAGATACAATGAGGACCCTTCCAGGCAGCCAGATTATTGAGCATCCATCCTGATTTGCTTGCACAAAGCGCACACGGAGGTTAGACTATGGTCACATCCACACTATCCATTTAAAGCACTATTATATCTCTCTAACAGTCATGGAGAATCCTGGGGACTGTAGTGTGTTAAGGGGGTGTGTGTGACTTCACAGAGCATTGTGAAGTTTCCAGCACCCTTAACGAACTAGAGTTCCCAGGATTCTCTATGGCTGTTAAAATGTCACAATAGTGCTTTGCATGTCCAGTGTGGATGTGACCTACACCCTGTCTTTATTGAGAATTCAACCTGATATGCTTGTGGGATGTTTATACATCTTTCTGTTAATTATTCATTCATCTGGTGCATTTCTCTGTCACTTTCCTAACTGCAAAAAGACATAGAATCATAGAGTTTGAAGGAACCTTCAGGATCATTTAGTCCAATCCACTGCAATGCCAGAAGATGCAGCTTTCACTTACGGGGATCAAACCTGCAACCTTGCCATTACCAGCACCATGCTCTAACCCAGTGTTCCCCAACCTTGGGCCTCCAGCTGTTTTTGGACTACAACTCCCATCATCCCTCGCTAGCAAGACCAGTGGTCAAGAATGATGGGAATTGTAGTCCAAAAACAGCTGGAGGCCCAAAGTTGGGGAACACTGCTCTAACCAACTGAGCTATCCAAAAGAGAGAGAAAATGTTTAAAGTAGATTTCTTGTGTTTATCGATTATTTATTTTAGCTCATTTATTAAATTTGTATACTGCCCTTCATCTGAAAACCACAGGGCAGTTCACAACATGAAATACAAACTGGTAACACAACGTATATAATAAAAACAAACAAAACAAGCCAATAACCCCCTTCCCACAGACACATTTAAAAAGCCATAGAATGTTTAATCAGCCAAAGGCCTGGTTATAGAGGGGGGGGGATTGCCAGGTGCCTAAGGATATGTGATGAAGGTGCCAGTACAGTGTTAGGATGACAGAGCCCTTTATTCCCCTTAAATACACACATTTAAATCTCCAGCATGCACTTGAATCCCACCAAACAGTGGAAGTCTGGAGGCCCCCCCAATGGTTTTTTGTTTTTGTTTTTTTAAGACAGTTTTTCACTTTGGTGAGACATCACTGTTTAGAAGAGTAAGGGTGCATCTGCACATCTGCTTGTGCCTAGAAAGCATTAGTCCGAAGGGTGTTCTGCTTGACCCAGACTTTCTAGGCATGGTTCCCCTTGTCCCACTCCTTTCCAAGAGTGCTCCTCTGATTGAGTGCTAAAGAGTGGTTTCCCCCAGGGAAAAACAGCAGGACAAGAGTCAGAGCGGATAAGCCCTAAGAGTCAATGCTGTTAGCATCCCCCAGCCAAGGACTAGGGAGCAACCAGATTCTCAGAGCGCTCTCCTGAAGTCTTCATTGGCTTAGCTCTGTGGAGGAAAGACAAGCAGGAGTCTTGACGATCTGGAGTACAGTGGTACCTCGGGTTACAGATGCTTCGGGTTACAGACGCTTCAGGTTACAGACTCCGCTAACCCAGAAACAGTACCTCGGGTTAAGAACTTTGCTTCAGGATGAGAACAGAAATCGCGTGGTGGCAGTGTGGCGGCAGCAGGAGGCCCCATTAGCTAAAGTGGTACCTCAGGTTAAGAACAGTTTCAGGTTAAGAACAGACCTCCAGAACGAATTAAGTTCTTAACCCGAGGTACCACTGTACAGTAAATGTACAAGGGAGATGTTTTTAATAAAATTGAGTAACACGCTACTAACCGTCCCTTTTGCTGCATAGGTAACACCATCAATTCTCCCTCCGTCTGCCTCCCACTTATTCCTGGTTTTAAGGACCACCTGTTGATTCGAGTCTATTTTTATACAGCTGCTCCTTTTCTCCTTTTCACCCTTCTTAAAGCCTTTGATTCCCATCACTTTGCACCTGAATCTGCCAGAATTCTTCCAAATCTGCCCTGCAGCTGCTGGAGAGCATTGTGGCAATCAGGAGAAAGTGAAAGGTCCTTTGTTCCCCACTTTGACACAACAATAGGGAGAAGCAGCACCCGCAGTCAGAAACTTATGCTGCCTTCAATTGCTGAGATATTCTGTCTCCAGACCTCAGCTCCTTATGCAGCAGTAAGACATTCTCCCTTCTAGTACAACAGCCGCATCACTGTATCCTTCGAGGTCCTTCATCCCTGACTGTGACTGTCTCTTCTTTCGACATCATGTCTTCCTGGTTTTCAGGTTTGACAGCTATGCCTCCCATCGTTCTACCCTTCTTCCCAGGGACCACCTACCATTAATCAGAATGAAGTTTGCCCACTGGGCAAACTGAACAAAAACAGTGTATAATCTGAGTTGAAACAAACAGAAATGTTGTCTTCCTTACTCCAAGTCTTTGTGCAAAGCAGGAGACATTCAAGAAAACACACAGAATAAACTCCCTCAAAACTATACAGCAAGTCAGGGCACGTGCTACCTCAGTAAATATCATACTACTCTGCTTGTTTGCTAAGCACCCCTGTCTTGGCTGGTTGACTTTAATACAAACATAATTAACACTTAAGTTACAAATTGAATGATCCCTGCTGTTGCACTTCCAACAACTTCACATGCAACCATTCCCACACAACTATATTGAATTTGAAAGCTACACAAAACCATCTTCTCAGCTGCTTTTAATGTGTTAAAAAGGTTTTATGTAAGCTTTGGTGTGTGTCCTAATTACGGCTCATGACAACTGAACTTGGATCACTTGTAGTTTGAGAACGTGGTGAACCACAATCCAGGAATTGCTCCAAACATTGAAATGCCAACATTCAACAAATTTTCCACCCATGTATACAGTCTTGTTTCTGAGGCCTCAGTTATGCTTAGGGTTAAAAGAAGACGAGCATTGGCAAAGCTTGAGAGCTCAAGCCTAGTGTCTTTCTTAATATGAGGGGATGCACTATTTCGCTTGACAAATCCATTGTAAATTTCAATCACAGTTTCCCCACCATGCAGAGCTCCCACCTCTGCGTGCGATGACTCAGGTGCCCTTTATTAGACAGCCCTCTTCACAGTCTCAGTGCTCTGCATTATTAACTACAGTTATTAAGCTTATTATAGAAATAAAATTTCAGCAGCCGTATCATTAACAAGGGAAAAACTCAAATCTTAGCCTTGGACCAAATTACTCCTGCAAATTACTGTGGGCTCACCCACGTCATAGATTTAAAGCACATGGTTTCCCCAAAGAATCCTTGGGCTGGATTAAACTAAATGATTGCGCTTGCCAGTGCAATGAACCCTGCTTGTATGGTTGCATGTAGAGGGGAGCTTGTTCCATCAGGCAAGCAGGTATGCTGGCACCGAAAGATCAATCACCTTAGCGCTGTGGTGGCGCTGTGGTCTAATCCACATGGATATACTGAAAGAATACAATAACTTTTTAAATTTCTTGTATTTTTATTTGTGTATGGGACGGGATATCAATTGTAATATAGTATAAGGTAAAAGTACCCCTGCCTGTACTCTAGGGTTGTGTGCCCATCTCACTCAAGAGGCCGGGGGCCAGCGCTGTCCGGAGACACTTCTGGGTCACGTGGCCAGCATGACATCGCTGCTCTGGCGAGCCAGAGCCGCACACGGAAACGCCGTTTACCTTCCCGCTTGTAAGCGGTCCCTATTTATCTACTTGCACCCGGGGGTGCTTTCGAACTGCTAGGTTGGCAGGCGCTGGGACCGAATGACGGGAGTGCACCCACAGCGCTACCCGCGTCCCTGTAATATAGTATATTGATGTATAAATCTGTGAAATATGTTCAATAAAGATTTTCTAAAAAGAAAAATAGAAGAACTTGTTTATGTATGCAACAACGGCAGCTCAGATATTGTTAGCCCAACACTGGAAAGAAGAACAAGTCCCTACAAAAGAAGATTGGCAACTTAAATTAATGGGATATGCCAAAATAGCCAAATTAACTGGAAGACGTAGAAATCAAGATGACAACAAATACAGTGGTACCTCGGGTTAAGAACTTAATTCGTTCTGGAGGTTTGTTCTAAACCTGAAACTGTTCTTAACCTGAGGTACCACTTTAGCTAATGGGGCCTGCCGTGCCACTGCTGTGCGATTTCTGTTCTCACCCTGAAGCAAAGTTCTTAACCTGAGGTACTATTTCTGGGTTAGCGGAGTCTGTAACCTGAAGCGTCTGTAACCCGAGGTACCACTGTATAAAGAAGAATGGGAAATGTTTATTGTATATTTACAAAAGCATTGTAAGGAACTTAATACAGTAGCAGGTTTTTTAAAAACCACTTGTAATATTGAGGAGAATGTTTAAATTCGGAAACAATTAAAGATAAGGAAATTTTTGACATGTATAAATTAAGATAATACTTATGTGACAATAATGTTTAATTGTGAAAATTAATAAAAAATATAATAATAATAATAATAATAATAATAATAATAATAATAATAATAATAATAATCCACTGAGCCTCTTGGACTTGCTGATCAGAAGGTTGGCGATTCGAATCCCTGCGACAGGGTGAGGTCCTGTTGCACTGTCCCTGCTCCTGCCAGCCTGGCAGTTCAAAAGCATGCCAGTGCAAGTAAATAAATAGGTACAGCTGCGGTGGAACAGCGTTTCTGCACACTCTGGTTTCCGTCACGGTGTCCCGTTGCACCAGAAGTGGTTTCGTCATGCTGGCCACATGACCTGGAAAGCTTTCTGTGGACAAATGCCGGCTCCCTTGGCCTAAAAGCGAGATGAGCACCACAACCCCTTAGTTGCCTTTGACTGGACTTAACCATCCAGGGGTCTTTTACCTTTTTAAACTTTGAAATCCACCCCTGGGAAGTGTAATTTGCCCCTCGGAGAGCTGCAATTCCCAGCACCCTTAACAAACCACCATTCCCAGGATGGGGGTGGTAGAGGGAAGCAATATACCTTAAAGGTCTGGTGTGGATGTGGCCCAAGCTTGCCCCACTGGCAAGACCAATTGCTGCTTCTCTCTCAAGTCAGTAGGGACACCCTTAAGTGGACTGCATAGACGCATGGCTGTAGATCATTGTGGTGCTCGTACGGAGCCCCCAGTCATCTCACGGACTATTGACCCGTACACCACTAATCCACTGCCACCAACCAGGTCCTCCCCGGTAAATCACTTAGTCTCAGTCAAGTTCTTAAATTAACAATGAATAATGTAGTTTATTGCATACACAAATAAACTTTAAATGCATTCGAAATGCTGTTATCCTTTACCCTCTTAGTCTTATTTTATTCTGTCTCTAACTCTTTTACCTCCCTCACACAAGAACCAACTGCACTAACTGTCTCTCTATTTTTATCTGTCTGCCAACTGCTTTCCCAGCTGCCTTTCCCCAACCAACCAACCAACCAACTAAACCTCAGGCTAAGCCCTTTTATAATCAAGTAGGCTCCACCTCTGGCTTTTCTATTGGTCTATCTATTAACTCTTTCTCTCCCCCTGTACAGACATTTTCAAAATAATGGGCAAACACCACAATCGTGTAATAATTACTCTCTCTAATACTGGACTCAGTGTCCCTCAGCAGACGACAGTGCATGTACAAACAAAAGCTTAACTGAATTGAAGTTTGGCACAGGAAAAGCAGGGTCATAGGTAGGGGGTGGTGAGGTGGGCCCCCACCAGGGGCGCAGGTGATGGGGGGGGGCGGGTGCAAAATCGGCTAAAATATATGTCCATAAATATAAATATTCATAAGAAATGTTTTTTAATAGAGGGTGAATTGAGTGGATGGAGGAGGAGGGGTGTTGGAGGAGAGGCAGAAAGAAAGTTAATTTGTCTGTGGCTAAGGGGCACGATCTGGACAGTTCTGCCAGGGGTGCAAGATCACCTAGCTACAGCTCTGAGGAAAAAGAACTCTTTGGGTGAAGCCATCTCTGCCCCAGCTCTGGAGTGAACAGTGACAGCGGAAAGGGACTTGGCAACACAGTGGTTGAAATTACCTTACTGCTAATGTGAACATAACCTGGGAGTGGGGGGAGTAAAATGGTCTGTGTGAACCAGTGGGGAAGCTGCATGCTCCAGCACTGGGGGCAGAGAGCAGGCAGGGGCATGGCTGGCACATGCCCTGGGACATGGCGTGCATTCCGGGGGCGTGGCGTGCGTCCCGGGGGCGTAGTGCCCAGCGCAGTGGGGGTGCGCGACACATGTCCAGGAGGGTGGCCACAATGGTACCCCCCCCCCAATGGTGCTGGGGGTGGTGCGCTCCCCCCGCCGCCCGTTCCTCCGCCAGTGGTGTGAGCACCTTTCAGCACATAATGTTCTGGAGCAGGGCAGGACTGTCTGCCTGGAGACGCTTCCTAGGAGGTGAGGACCCACTTGCTAGTTTCTTGCAGGGTCCCACTTATACTTCCCCCCAATTGTGTTCTCATGGAGGTGACTTATACCAAAGGTTAAAGGCGGGAGGAGTCACTCTTGGTTTCATCAAAATAAATTACTCAGAATTAATAACTGAACGCAGGGATATGGGGTGGGAAAAAACAGAGCATCGTGTCAGCCTGGAAGTTGTTTTCCTTGCCTGTGTCGCACAGTGCAGGTAATAAATCATAATTAGGCCAGGGGGCGGCGGGGGGGACGACACGACTAATAGACTGTAAGGGTGAGATTCGGAGAACCACATGAAGCTGAGAATCCCAATGAGCAGGAGGAAGAGACAGTGGTGGATATAGGAGACTCAGGCAGCAGCTTTCTGCAACATCTTCTGTTTCTGGCGTGCAAAGTAATAGGAAGATTTTCAGAAAAGGAGCATGGTCCCTCTTCGGTGATTTCTGACAGTGTTTCCAAAGACACTGGCAGAGTTCTATCATTCTTCATTGGTTGTGGATTTTCTATGCTATATGTGTTCACCTCCTGGGTACGGTATGCATTGCGTACAGGAAGTATTGTGCCGGCATAGCGGTGGCTCATCTCCCCATCCCCTGGTATAACCTGTGAATATGACTGTCCCAAGAAATATGTGCTTGATCAAAATTAAATCTCCAGTAGCTGAGTGTTAATGTTATTTACTTAAATTAAAAAATTGTCCAGTAGCACCTTAGAGACCAACTAAGTTTGTTCTGGGTATAAGCTTTGGTGTGCATGCACACTTCTTCAGATATAAAAGCTTATACCCAGAACAAACTTAGTTGGTCTCTAAGGTGCTACTGGACAATTTTTTTTATTTATTTCAACTGCGTGAGACCAACACGGCTACCTACCTGAATCTGTTATTTATTTATTCATTTATAATTCAAAGGCTAGTGAGGTGCAAAACCAGCTTAAAGCTTAGAAATGCATTCCAATTAAATATATATATACTTTTTTTTTAGCATAGGCCTGACCACAGCATGATCCACTAATGTGAGCAGAGCTCATTATTCAAGATTTGGCCGCACATTTAAAGGTTTGATAAACCTATAGTCATGGCCTTCTTCCTGTTAACTCCTCCAGACAGCCTATTTAACTGAGCATTCATCATAATCTGCTTGGACAAAGTTTATAGGGAGGTTAGGCTATATCTGTTCTTTGTTTGTGGGGAGATTATATGATAATGGACATTCATCCTAATTTGCTTCCGTGTTGTTCACACAGTTTCCCATCCCCGTTATCCATTTACCTCACACTTTTCAGTGCTTTCTCCCAGTGGCGTAGCGTGGGGGGTGCAGGGGGGGCCGGCCGCACCGGGCGCAACATCTGGGGTTAGGGCAAATCCACAGGTTAGGGGGCACAAATCCATGGGTTAGGGGGCGCAAATCCACGGGTTAGGGGGCGCAAATTACTTGCCTTGCCTCGGGTGCTGACAACCCACGCTACGCCACTGCTTTCTCCCTTTGCTTTCCTGACAGCAAAAAGCCATTTCAAAATAAACAAACAAGCATTGAGTAACGCTTGCAATGTACTAAAAATTATGGTAAAAATCGATTATTTAAGAAAAATAGAGAAAATAAGAGAAGCAGTTGAAGACAGATTGATAGTGGTAACCATGGAAGAGCAGAGGGGAGTCGAAGGTTTCAGGGAATCCTAAATGATGATGTTGATGTTTAATGTTTGAATTTAAATTTGCAATGTAAAACTTAATAAAAAAGATTTGACAAAACAAGCAAGCAAGCAAACCTTAATTTGTTGCACCAGGGTTACAGAGTGCCTTAATCCACTTTAATTGTGCAAAGCTAAAGTTATGGCTTGCTCCTGAATCCCTCCCACAAAATACTGACAGCGGGGACCTGGGACTGCATTCACCAAGCCACAATACCTGGCTGTGTTCGCACTCACGGCACAGCAGCAGAAGCTTATCATTTGGATCCTGCATTTATGAACACGTCAAAGCGGCACATTTTCAAGAATGCTTGGGATTTAATGAAACGGAGGGGGCCCACTCAGCAAAGTTCTCTAGCGACCCTCTTCAGCGCTTCTAAATGCTCAGCAATGTAGAATCCCAGCATGCACCTTGCAGCTCAGGACCTGGGACATTTCTGACATGACAGCTGGCGCATCTGCTGTAGCACCAAGGGGAAAGAGGGACCGTGTTTCACCGCCCTGCCTCCAAACCAAGCTGCACTTGAGCTGTCACTCTCGCTTTCCAGGAACAGGAACTGGCAGGCAGGGCTTCGTTTTCTAATGTAACGATTGCTCCGCAAACGCAAAGCAGGCACGGAAGGGGTGACCAGCGGGAGCGGGCAAGGAGCAAAGTGGCCAGCGGAATACTGAGTGGGCTTGTCGTAATTGCCAGTGCCACTCATGTGACTAACGAACCCAGAACTGGGGGGGGGGGGGCGCGAGGGCAGAGTGGTGGAAGGAGGAGGAGAAGAAGAAAGGTGATCCTGTCGCTGAACTGATGGTAATAAAGCAGCTGAAAAATGCATGAACAGAATAGATGCCTCTCCCTACAGCAAAAGAGGCAAGATAGAGAAATGTGACTGAAGCTGAGCACGATCAAAGAGATGCTAGATGGGCAGTAGTCGGGAGGCTGGAGAATGGAAAGGAACAAGAGGAAACAAAAGGAGAGAGAAAATGTGTTTTTGTTTAGGTTTTTATGCTGCCTCATTCCAACGGATATGAAAGACCACTTTTCTGTAAAAATGTGGCAAGACACACATTATGGTAACATCTTTTCTCCCCCCCCCCACCTTTGTTTGCTCAAAGCTGATCACAGAGCAGCAGGCTGCTTATATATACCATCCTCATTCTAATGTTATTCCCGATGGAGAAATTCATAGTCAAGAGAGAAAAAACCACACACAATTATATAACATAGGAATAGCTATAGAAGGAAATATTTTGATATCTTGAACCACCTTCTTTTTTGTATATGAGTAGGCATTCATGGGACCATGCCCACAAAGGATCATATGTGTGTTTCCAAATTACAGCCTTTCCAGACAATGAAAATATAGGAATAAAACTACCCAGCTCAAATATTAACAGCACACAACGCATAGATACTTTGCTGTGGTGGTGTGTGCTTGCTGGTGTGTGTGAATTTGCTGATATTCCCCGGGAAACAATTAAATGGGGTAGATGTGGACAGTTCCACTGGAAAGGAGGAGGACAAAAATCTGGAATAAAAGGGAAGGAAGGGGAAGCAGAAAGAAGGAAGGAAGGAAGGAAGGAAGGGGAAATTACGTAGTACTGGCTTGCAAAAGAAGAGGACGTCAGAGCCAGCTTACCCATGACACAAGGTGAAGCACCCACCTCAGGTTGCAGAATTGCACTGCTTTCACCACTGAGGGGGAGAAAAGCCTAGTGAGTAGCAACACTTGGAGGAGCACCCCGGCTCCTACCATGTTAAGTGAAAGGGGGGAGACGTTCCTGCACACTGGCTGTTGCTCGGCTCCCCACCCCCCACCCCCACCCCCCACCCCATGGTTGCCCAAAGAGAATGTGGCCCTTGGACTGAAAAAGGCTCTCTACAATTACTGCACTGGGATGCTTAAAGCTTGATGGTAGCACTGCCTGCGCAACTGTGACCCACCAAACCCAACACAGCTTCTTGACACCTCTCCTTCTCGGAAAGAAAGAGTAGTGTAGATGCCGTTGGGGGTGATCCACCTCCGGCCCCCTCAACCGAAGATCCGTCAATTAGATCATACATTGGCTCAGATGTATATGAATATCTGGACAAACAAACAAGGGGTCTTTCTGCTCTGTCTCCATGCTGACAGCGGGGAATATATTCATGGCACCTACACACATCAGCGCCAGTGACTAAAAAGGAAATGTGATTAAAGGGCTCAGGAAAGTTCAGCATTCCCACAGCTGCTGGCATTTATACAGGAAATTACAAAGAGATAGCTATTTATTTTGCAAACCCAGTGATGGATCATCAGCTTATTCAGAGGAGTAGCTCTTCGGCTGTGAATCCTTTGCACTTTGCTCAGCTACTACTAGCACCAGCCTGAAAAGAAATGACGCCTTTGTTGGAAATAGGGTTGGGAATTTTTGTTCAGTCCGCACTTTCAAGTGAGCTGACCTGATTTGCAACTTCCAGACTAATTCCTAGGCCAGAATGCAGCTATCCACCAGATCTCACACTTCTATCAGTTTTTTTGGAGGCAGTGTTTGTAGGTATTTATTTATTGTGCAGAGTAAACTGCTTCACAACCATCAGCTACCAAAGCAGCTACAATGAGATAAAAATGGAAGAAAATACAAAATGTGATGGACTCGATAATCTAAAAGCAATAAGACTATCTCTGCAGTTCTGCAATGAGAATTTATTGGGGATAATGCGTACAAAAAGGTGTATTTTAGGGGGAAATGCATACAACTGAAATGCAATTTTAATGCATTAAAAAACAACAACAACAACAACCAACTGACAGGAGTAGGTGCCAGGAGCAGGTTAGCAATAAGTCACAGGGTTTCAGCTCAGGAAACCAGGCCTATTGAGCACAGCAACCCGTTCCTGTAGTTCTTGCCCCAATGAGGCAGCTGTGAAGATTGAAGATCTTCTCACGGCTCCCTAAGTCTCCTCCTCCCCTGGTTCCCTTCCCAAGCAATCTGAGGCTCCTTCGTCTTGCCTGTCTTTTTGCTCTGCCCTCTTCTGATCCTGGGAGACCAGCAGGGATTGCTGCCTCTTGGCCCCCTCCTCTCCTGCTCCACTTCTGTCTCTGATTCTGGACTGCTCTCTGCCACAGCCTCTTCCTGCTCACTAAACCCTGTTACCTCTTCAGCTTCCAACACCTCCTCCTCCCAGTCTGCTTCCTCTTCTCCCTCTGACTATCCATCATCATTCCATCACCACTTTCCTGGCTCTGAGCCTTCTTCTCTTGGGGTTCTCTTGGGTGTTCCTCAGCTGGTGCTTCTCCCCTGCATCCAGCCGGTCCATGACAGCAACTGATTGCCCTGGTCTATAGGTCTCTAGAAATGACAGCAGTAGGAGGTTAAAGGAGAGGAGCTGCCATTTTGTGAATGGGTAAATGCAGCTGTTCGTTTACCTAGAAATAATGTGTTGCCTTTCATACTCACATTGGAATCAGGAGACATCACGTCACCTAGTCCTGTGCAATGGTGACATTTGGACCAATTACCACCATTCAGACACAGGGCTGCTTTTGAAGGGAGACAGATTTTCATTTCTTTGCTTTTCACTTGACTTCAATGGTCCTGAATTAGCCAGCAGAGAAGGTTTCTGAAATGGTGAAAGGAAATGCCTGTTTTTAACACTCACCGCTCCTACTTTTATTATTATTCATTTCATTTCTATACCACTATATATTTTTAAGAAAAACATCTCAAAGCAACCTACATTAAAACATCCGATAAAACCATCTAGAATAAAACATGACTGAAGAAAGTCAAATATAAAGTATACATTCAAAGCAACATAATTAACAGGAAACTGTTATCTTAAAGATTTCAAAATAAAAACATTATGAAGGAGGTCAACTACAGAATGCATGTTTGACACAGCAAAGTTTAAAAAAATATTAAAATTTTCAAAAGAAAACATAAAGGAAGTCAAATATAAAATGCACATTTAAAGCATTCGGGTTAAGTACTGAATTCGTTCCGGAGGTCCGTTCTTAACCTGAAACTGTTCTTAACCTGAAGCACCACTTTAGCTAATGGGGCCTCCTGCTGCTGCCGCGCCGCCAGAGCACGATTTCTGTTCTCATCCTGAAGCAAAGTTCTTAACCCAAGGTACTATTTCTGGGTTAGCAGAGTCTGTAACCTGAAGCGTCTGTACTCTGAGGTACCACTGTAATACTAAATAAAAGGGCTCTGCATGCCCCTTGCAGTCTGATTCAGGGCCCAATCCAGTTCTTCAGAACAGCCCCAATTCAACCTAAGATAATTTGAGACTGACTCAGTCTGACCTGGATCCAGGCCTTAATCCAAATCGGGGGCTTTGTACAATGTTTAATTAGGGCTCAACCCCTGATTATACATGGTGGGGGAAGAAGGAGATGCAGGCAGCCTACTTCTTCCTCTCTCTCCTCACCATTGGACTGCTCTTTTTTTATAGCCTTGGACCACTCCAACTTGTGGTCCCAGTGCAATCAAGGATGAACCAGGGCTGCCTTGAACGACTCCTTGACAGTACAGTGGTACCTCTAGTTACAGACTCAGTCTGTTCTGGGGTGCCATTCGCACCCCAAAAAGTCCGTAACTAGAGTGCCGCTTCTGCACATGTGTGCGGTGGGATAGAGTGCTTCTGCACATGTGCAAAGCACGCAGAACACTTCTGTGCATGCGCGAAGTGCGCATAACACTTCTGCACACACGCATGTGGTGAAACCCTGAAGTATACACTTCCGGGTTTGCTGCATTCGCAAGACGAAAAGACACAACATGAACCTAATGCAACACGAGGTATGACTGTACTACAATGTTTTAAGTTTTGGATTTGTGTGTGTGTGAATTAGGTAAGGAATTGAAGTATCAGCCAGAAAACTGAGAATGTGATCACAGCCTGTATCCATGACATGTCAGGAGCCACACCCTTCCTCTGTCCCAAATGTCATTCAAGGGAAAAGATGTGTGACAATCTACCATTCTTTTCTCTTTCACTGGAGGTGCACTCATAGATAAAATATGAATTGACCCTGATCAACAGCACCCTTAACATAAACAGATGGTTTAAATTTAAAATCAAAAGAACCACTTTAGACATTACACCCCTCTGACCAAGGAGGCTGGTTAAACCAGTTACAAAATACAAAGGTTGTATCTGTCTTGTCCAATCCCATGATGTTTCCTAACATGGCACCATCTCCCATTTCTGGCCATGGTGTAATACTTCTGCAAATCTGTGAATTCTAAATCTTCAAACATTAGAGAAACCAAGTGCGTCAGAGCTTGGTAAGTGTCATAAAAGCATCTGCACAATTTTGGGATGTGTGTGCTTGGATGTGTGGGCGTCTTATTAGTATATGTGTTGTCGTTATTACAGTGCTATCCAAAACAGCACTACTTGTTTTCTCCCTGCAAGGGATGCATTTGTTAAAAGGGCATGTTTTCAGATCAAACAGTAGATTTTCACACATTTCCATATATTTACAACGTAAATGACAGCCAGCATTCTGCATCCAGCGTGAGAGTGATCTTTCGCTTTCCTCAAGGGCAATGAGCTGATTTTTTCTGCCCATTTGCCCTTCCCAGCCTCTGCATTACTAACCTTTTGCCCAGTTCCAACACTAATTGCCTCTGCAGTAGCTGGATCGTGGGGAACTGAGTTTGAACCTGTGGAGTAGGGAGTGACATGGAACGGACACCCATCCTTGTTATCTGTATTTCAGCACCAAGTGCCCATGGATGAATTGTTCCTTCTTCCTCCAGGTTGCACTCTGTCTTCTTTGAGGAAAAAAGCATGTACATTGGAAAGGGCTGTAGAGCATTCAGAAGGTCCCAGGTTAAATCCCTGATGTCTCCAGATAGGACCAGGCAAAATCTCTGTGTGAAATTCTGGAGAGCTTCTGGTTAATGGTCTTTGGGAGAGCAATTTTACCACATGTTATGATGGTATGTATGCTTTGGCTGCAATAGAAACAATGGAGAAATACTAGGATAAACAGATGCAGAAGATACAGTTGTGCAGAAATTTATGATAATAATAATAATAATAATAATAATAATAATAATAATAATAATAATATTTTATTTGTACAAATAAATTATTTGTACCCCGCCCTATTTATATCAGAGAAACGTTTGAGGGGATGGAATAGGACGTCCCTATTTTCAGGGGAGAAACGTTGGAGGGGATGGCTAGTCTTACCCAGCCACTCTGGGCAGCTTCTAACAAAGATTAAAAATACGTACATTAAAATGTCACACATTAAAAACTTCCTTGAATAGGGTTGCCTTCAGATGTCTTCTAAATGTCAGGTAGTTATTTTTCTCTTTGACATCTGATGGGAGGGCATTCCACAGGGTGGGCACCACTACCAAAAAGGCCCTCTGCCTAGTGCCCAGAAGCTTTGCTTCTTGCAGCGAGAAAACCTCTAGAAGGTCCTCAGCGCTGGACCTCAGTGTCCGGGCAGAATGATGGGGGTGGAGATGCTCCTTCAGGTATACTGGGCCAAGGCCATTTAGGGCTTTAAAGGTCAACACCAACACTTTGAATTATGCTCAGAAAAGTACTGGGAGCCAATGTAGGTCTCTCAGGACTGGTGTTATATGGTCTCGGCGGCTGCCCCCAGTCACCAGTCTAGCTGCCGCATTCTAGATTAGTTGTCGTTTCCAGGTCACCTTCAAAGGTAGCCCCACATAGAGCGCATTGCTGTAGTCCAAGCAAGAGCTAACTAGAGCATGCATCACTCTGGCAAGACAGTCCGCAGGCAGATAGGGTCTCAGCCTGCGTACCAGATGGAGCTGGTAGACAGCTGCCCTGTATACAGAATTGACCTGTGCCTCCATGGACAGCTGTGAGTCCAAAATGACACCCAGGCTGCACACCTGGTCCTTCAGGGGCACAGAATTTAGGGGGTTTCAAGCATATTAGGAGGTCACTATTAACCTCCTGTACTGTCCAGCCAATTTTGCTTAAAATACTTTAAAAATGTGCAAACATTGTAGGTATGATCAGATACCTATCCCAAACATTTTCAGGAAGGTGGAAGATACTTGCTAGCTGGTCGTGTGAGTACAACAGAACATCTGAGCATGCGTAGGGATAAATGGTTTAAATCCACAGGCATTGCCATGGAGGAAAACCTTTAAAACGTTTTTTAAATGAAAATAAAAGAAAAAGAAAATCAGTAAAACATGGTGTTCGAACATGGAGAAAGTGAGACCAGGAATGCACAGTTGGCTTCCTGTAGGTGACACTCATCATTCATTTTTTTTTTATAATCATATTTATTAAAATTTTCAGAATACAAAAAAAATAAAAATAAAAACTAAAAATAAAAATAAAACAAAATTGAAATACTTTTAGAATCTAATTTTCATTGCCCACTTTCCAGGACTTCCCCCTCCCCCTCCCTACTGTATTCCCCTTTCATAATGTTGGTTCTACAAGCTCTCACTCCCAATTTAAACCTTAAATTATTTAGCCCCAAATTCCAATTTAAATTATACAATCATCATCTTTCCCTTAACAAAGAAAAAATATAAATCAAAAATTCTCTCCCCAAGGCCCCCTTGGTTTCATTCCACGAATTCCCTTTTTCATTTACTAATAACACCCCAGCATAATATAAAAAAAGATTCAAAAAAAAAAATAGTTACACAGCCTTTGGATTCTGATTCTCCCCCCCCCCCCAATCCCCGGTTCGCATTCCCCATGTCCATCAATCTGTCTGTCTGTTGTCTGCCTGGAAATCTTTAGTCCATACACCAATCAGTTCCACCTTGCCAGTTTCTTTTCCTTTTTCCCCTTTTTAATTTAAATATTATTTTTGTAATGTCTAATTTCAAACGTCCAATCCAAAAAAGACCCCAAAGGGGTTCCCCCCATTGTTCTGTTCCATGTTGTTGTCAGGTTTCTTGTCCTGTTCTGCTGCTAGAACATTCTAATTCAAAAATTTGATGCCTCTACAGGGGTTTGTTATTCAGAAACAAAAACTTACGTCCAGTCCCTTCCTTTCTTCAATAGAGAATTCTATTGTCTCCCTTAATGTAAACACCCCTGTAGACAAAATACTTTTTCAGTTTTGCTGCTTTCTCAGGAGATAGCAAGTCCTATACAGTTCCCAGAGTATTTTTCCGCTTGTAGTTCTTGTAATGTCCCGAAACTCCTCTAGGGGGGTTGCAGTAACTTTGTTTCCTCTTGTCTAAAAATCCAATTGTTATTCCATATTTTCAACATTGTATCCAAATCGTAACCAATTGTAACGAAATTAACTAGCAAAGTCCTCATAGCAAAGTCCTCTTTACACTTTCCGACTTTGACAGCCACTTTGACAGCTGTCAAAGTCTGCTTCTCTTTTCCCCAGGCTCTCTCGCGGGTCGCCCCGGTTCCCGGGGGGGGGGGGGTTACGTTTCCCTTCTCACCCCACTCTTCTCCTCCAGCACAATTCTTGTAATATCCCATCATGAAATTCTTGGTTTTTATCCGAAATACGCTTCTCTTTGGACCTTGGTTACTCAGTCCTTGTTTTGAAATGCTTACAATAGGGAGGGGGGACTGACTTCCTTTTTAGATCCCCCCCGCTCGTGCCGAATCCGGAAAAAAAATCCTTTTTTTCTCCTTTAAAACCCGGTTGCCAGATTACTCACGGGTTGTTGTTAAAAGTCCGAATTTTCAATGGAAGAAGTCGGCGCTCTCCACCGGATGGCATGCGGCTTTGCTCGGCAGGGGAAGCAGAGGACTCAAAGCACCACGCCACTCCCCGGCACCCGATCCGTAGCCTTTAAAAAGGCTCCTTCACGAGTCGGGAGGGCGCTAACGGTGCCAGCCGAGTCACCCATGTCCACGGTCTCCGTGCCCGTGGTTTTTAAGGGTCCCCGCCTCGCCGGCGTGGTAGAACCCGAGCCCTGCCGAGCAGACTCCCTCCGGAGCTCGGAGGGAGTCCGCCATTCGGCGATGGCGCCAACCCGGAGGTGACACTCATCATTCAAAGCTCAGAGTTCTTTGTTGCACTTCAAAGAGTGGGTTTTTGCACAGAAAGCTTCGGGGCGAAAAAGGGGAGGCACTTGGACCCAGATCTGCGCCTGGAAAAAGCAGGGCAAAATGTAATTGTAGATAAGCCCCCAGTTTGCTTTTAAATGCAAAAGTACCTAATGAGCACTTAAAAAAAAAAATCACTTTGCAAACTGAAACACATATCCTTTGAAATCCACACTTCTCTGAATTTTGTAGTGCGGCACTCCAGCGAAGTAACGTGTACAGAAATATACCCCAGCAAAATGTGCATAAAAATGCATATATTCGTGAAAATATATCAGAGAAAAACAAAACCATGCATGTTAGGCAAAATTGCATACAAAATTGTGCATATTAGGAGAAATTTGAATTTTCACAATGGCTACTTTAAAACAAAAATTCCGCATACTGACGTGGAAATGTGAAAAGCTGGACGTAAGCATGGAAAAATACAAAATGGGGAGAAACATGAACTGTCAAATCTACCCATCCCTAATTGCAGCTCCCCAGAACATGAGCATTAAATGTTCCACTACTATGTCTAAAGACAGGCCTCTCCTGTTCACACTCGGCAGTGTTTGCCAGCACATCACTTGGGTTTATCATGTAAGGTGCACATTGGCTCTGACTGAGGGAGGCATTTTCATAGTTTCTCCTTCTTCACTTCAAGGCTCCTGGCAGCCTGGAGTTCAGCTCGAACCTGTCTCATCCATCATTCACTGGCGGGATGGGGGATTATGTGACCAGAGGGACAAGGGGAGTGAAAGACAGGCATGCAGATGGTGAAGGGGAAACTGTCAAGATGACAATCTGGCTATGAAGGAATAGCAGTAAGAAGAATCTCTGGAAGAAGTCATTCTGATATACACTCTTCCTATGCAAATGCTTTCAGGGATTGCTTTTGGGATAGTCATGAAGGGGTTAAACAGTTTTAAGATTATTGCAAGGAAATAAATAGGCTCCTACCAGAATCTGTAGCAACGCTGACAAGGATTTGGAGCTGGGTAAGGAATACAAATGATGGAGCCATTAGAAGAGAGGCCAGTTTTTGCTAGGGCTTGTGTAATGTACTCAATAAAGCCAGTTTAAAAAAAAAAAAATCACTTCTTGGTTTGCTGGATTTACAAAAGCATGACTATTTCTGGCATCATCTGCTGCATCCTGATGGTTTTTAGAGATGACACTTAGAAAGGAAAGTGTGCGGTTTAAAAAGACATGTGGCAAGAGAATATGAGAGTAACTGGGACCCCCAGACATCAGCTACACAACATGCTATTTAATAATAAACACTGAACTAATTTGTACTCACAAGCTGATCTGCTGGCTTCCCACTTCTTTCGGAGTTCATTCACTCATGCCAGGGCTTGAGGTCTTTTACAGCTGGGTCTAGTGAATGAAAGGTGTGTTTGTTTGTTTGTTGGTTGGTTGGTTGGTTGGTTGGTTGGTTGTTGGTTGTAGAATGGAAGGGAAGAGCCCCAGGTCCTGCTGTGGTTAAGGGCACTTACAAAGCATCTGTGAGAAAGTGGGGCAGAATCAATTACAGACCACCTTTGTGCATCCTGTTTAGGGGTTGATCTTCATCTGGCAGGAGCCAGGACAGTAGTAATGCCTCTACAGTGGTACCTCGCAAGACGAATGCCTCGCAAGACAAAAAACTCGCTAGACGAAAGGTTTTTCCGTTTGCGAGTTGCCTCGCAAGACGAATTTCCCTATGGGCTTGCTTCGCAAGACAAAAACGTCTCGCGACTTTGTTTCCTTTGTCTAAATAATAATTCGCAAGACGAAAAATTCGCTAGACGACAAAACTTGCGGAACGAATTAATTTCGTCTTGCGGGGCACCACTGTATATGGGTATATAGTTAGCATAAGGATACATAAGCCAAGTTGTCCACAGATATTTTGGTGGAAGATTCCTGTGATTTTAGCTTCCATGCTATGATTTTTAATTATTCCTGGCTTTACACCCAAGTTCTTCCAAGGTTGTATTCCCTTCCCACTCCATGGGAGGAGGGGTGCTATCTTTTGCCATATTGGGAAGAGATGATTTTAAAAAGGAGCTTCTGCTCTTTGTGTAAAGCTGCACAGATCAGTCTAGGTCTAGGAACTCAAACAGTAGGATTCAGGGGCTGTATTCTCTGCACTGCCATGATAGCTTGACCAGAGAATAGAGCTAGTTGTTTGCTCTCTGCTGTGCTTCAGAACTTACATTGCAGAAGGTCACAGGTAATGTTGCAGCTACAAGAAAAGCTGGGACCATGTGGTACAAGAAGCCAATAGGTTATTCTTGGCTGCTTCCTTGGTTTAAGTAACTTGTTCTTCTCAGGCGATGGATGAAGGGCTATAGCTCAGTGGTAAAACATCTGCTTTGCAGGTCTCAGGTTCAATTCATGGCATCTCCAAGGAGGACTGGGAGAGACCTCTGTCTGTAATCCTGGACATTGTGCTACCACTCAGTGTAGACAATACTCAGCTAGATGAACCCGGTGATCTGACTCAGTGCAATGCAGTTTCCTATGTCCTTAGACTTGCAGTCCACCAGTCAGAGACATGGGAAGCTACCGTATAAGGGGGGAAACAGCAGAGTAGAAGATGATGACTCGGATTTTTTTTGGGTCTCCATCCCAACTGCACGGTTTGCTAAAAGCCATTAAATTACAAGAGAGGTTAGGCACCAAGACCTCTGATTTGCACTCTGGTTTGCATGTAGATGCTAGTGAGTCCACAGGGAGTTCAGACTAGAGAGTAAATTTGGGCTGACTCAGCAAAGAGGGTTTGGTTGAAAGCTGAGAGCAATAAGGGGCTCAATCTAGAAGTACAGGGAGCACAAGACTCATGGGTAATGAAAACCAGTAAGCAAGATCTCTACCATGAGATATAATAGTGGGGGGGAATCACCATGATAGGAGGAACCTTTTTGTGAATCAAATCCACCTTACACAGAGGATTAGATAAAGACTCTGGTGTGCTTACCTGAACAAGTATGTCAAGATTCAACTGTTAATCAAATGTTCAGTAAATCTTTCAGGTGAGCACAGTGTTAAAGGGACAGCTTGTCAAGGTAGGTCAATTGTAATCCTAATATTCCATGACAGCACCCCATCAATCTAAATTAAGGATCATGAGTTGCTTGCTAATTACGCCTATTAGGAACGGTTTTGACACACTCAACCAATCAACGTCACGGGTACTTCCTGCATGCACATGAGGAATGACAATTGTGTCAAGAGTTTTGTGGAGCAAAAAAAGACCCATTTCCTGCATTTTTTTTCCTGGGTGCATTTGTTCTTGGTGAGGCCTTTTCAAAACGGGACAACAGAAATCTAAGCTAGGGTGCCATGCATCCTACTTTACAGAGGGCAGTCCTCTGTTTGAAATAGTCCTCCATTTGAAGGGCTGTCCAGCCCAGGTCTGGTTTAAAGAAGAATCATTAAGATGCAGAAATGGCCCAACCATCATTAGCCCCTGGGTAGCAGATTGAGCAGGCACACAGGTAATGTGGTCCCAGACTTCCCCACTATGATGAGATGTGCTGTATTTCTATATAAATCCCAGGGACCATTTAAAAATATTGTTCAGCGCGTGCATATTTCATCCAAATATGTATCCTCCTTCGTCCCACCCATCCTGTTTCTCTGGGGTGATGCATTTCTTTATCTGGCAATATGCAAGTGCCCCCCAATCTAGGAATCCTAATCAAGAACAGAGAGGGAGTGTAGTCTGCATAACAGCTGTGAGCTGAACACAGAACTGAGAGCACATTCTGATCAGGATGATGCCCTTCCAAAAATAGCAGGATCTTTAAACTAAATGGTTGTGGATATGATAGGGAGAGAAAGCTGTTCACCTGACCAATATGACAGGTTTAGAGGTTGAAACCTTGCCTGGGCCTATTTAACTTGGGATGGCAACACATGAACTTTCAGTAACCTCTGATTTGTTCAAAGGCAAATTAGGGTATAGAAATTTGTCTAAGATCCTTGACCAAAAAAGGGACTATCTACATTGCTAATCTTTATGGGCCCATGGGCATGTTTAGAATTTTGAGAGAGTGCAATGAGCCCACACCTCTGGCTGCTTCCCTTCCCCTCCCCTGGGTCACTCTGCCTGACACATGGAGAGAAAAAGCACACATTCACAAACATACATGTGTATTCACTTACACACTCTGCTTTTTGTGGGGTCTGGGTAAAAGTCAGATCCAGTAGAATTAAAAGGGACCCTCTTTTGTATGATTTGACAGAGTTCTTTCCCCCAATATGACAGGTGGCATTCCAGTTTTACTCAGAGCACAACCCTTGAAATCAATGATTCTAGTTGAGGAAACTGTAGTCTTTCCAGTGTTTCAGGACCATAGATCCCAACGTCCTTGCTCATGGTGGCTTGGCCTAATGAGTGGTGCCGTCCAACAAATATCTAGGGGGTTTACCACCCCTGTTCTCGAACAATAACTACATAAAAGTGGGGAAATGAAAATGGGTCTGGTTGTCACATGGAAGATGGAGCAAGCCTGTTTTCTCCTGCTCTGGAGGGTAGGATATGAACCAATGGATTCAAGGTACAAGAAAGGAGATTCCGAATAAACAACGGTAAGAACTTTCTGACAGTAAGAGCTGTTAAAGAGTGGAACGGATTCCCACAAGAGGTGGTGGGCTCTCCTTCCTTGGAGGTTTTTAATTAGAGGATGGATGGCCATCTGTCATGGATGCTTTAGTTGAGATTCCTGCTGGACTAATGACCCTCTGGGTCCCTTCTAACTCTACAATTCTGTGATTCTATGATGAGTTCATGTATTAAGCCATTGTCACAAATAGTTTCTAGTCTAACAATGGTCTAACAATGGTCAGTTATACATGGGGGGTGGGAAATTGCATTTGGTTAACTCTGTATTGCAGTGTGATATCCACATTTAGCGCAGGAATGATGAACCTGTGGACCTCCAGATGTTTTCAGATTCCAACTCCCATCAGCCCCAGCCGGCATTGCCAAGGCTCAGGGATGGTGGGAGTTTTAATCTAGCAACATCTGGAGGGCTGCAGGTTCCTCAACCCTTCTCTAACAGATCATGCAGAAAGCATACTAAAAAATTTTTAATCAGACCAGACATAAACTCAAACAGTTCTCAAAGGAAATGGGGAAATGATGAGACATTGGAAGTTTTGTGAACTGAAACAGCTTTATTTTGTGGGGTTTTTTGCTTGTCCATTCCTTACATCGACAGATGCTGCCTGCAGCTGCAATTTGTGTGTGGTCACAGGGGGGTATTTGCGCACGGTTGAAATTCAATTTTTATGGAGCAGACTTTGCCACTCGCCCACTATCCAACCAATATTTTCCTGTTCATTTGCGGTGTGTTTACTGAATATACACTGCACAAAATCAATCCCAGAGTGTCTCCATGTGGCGTCAATTTGAGGACAACTTCAATCATGTGAAAATACTCTGAGAGCCTGTGGTAAAATTGAAAAGGGGGGGGGAGGGGAGAGAGAGAGAGAGAGAGAGAGAGAGAGAAGTTTTTTTGAAGCCATCACTAATACCTTAGCCACAAAGCTATATTCTTTAAACCTAGATTTATATATCCTAAGCTCCTTCTATCATCATTAACGTCTCTGCAGAAAGGGAGAAAGAACGCAATTGAATTGCTAGAAAAGCTAATGTCTATTAACTGAAAAGCTACCAACTAAATGGTGTGTATGTATCCTGCTCATTAGCCAAAAAGAGACTCCAAGAAGCAACTTACAAATCACTAAAAAAAAGAGAGAGGATAGTCCTTGTCCTCAGGATTACAATATAAAAAGCCACAACATAAAAGGAAAATAAGTTGTGAGGAAGGAGGAAATAAGAAAACACAGGCTCAATTTCTTAGTTAAAAGTTATTTGAATGGCATTGGCAGCTGGGGTGGGAAAGGTCAAAACCTCCTTTATTAGAAGTTTTTAAGCAGAGGTTGGATGGCCATCTGTCGTGGATGCTTTAGCTGAGATTCCTGCATTGCAGGGGCTGGACTAGATGACGCTCAGGAGGATTCCAACTCTACAATTCTATGGTTCTAAGGCACAAAACACTGCTAGTCTTTGAGATGCACCAGTGGAGCAGCCCTGCATTCCATCTCTTCACTTCTGCAGCATAATAATGGATGCTTGGCCAGGTTAGAGCAGGTGGATAAAGGAGCCTAGTTTCTTAGCAGATGATGGCCCTTCTCTGCTGCAGCTCGATGTAAAGACGCTGCCAGGTCACAACAAATTCTGGAATTGCTTTCATTTGCATTCTGCTATCTAAACATCAAGTGCACAGTGCACAGCGCAGGAGTTTTTCTTAGGGACTGTTAGCTAAGTTCGTTGCTTCTCTTGCTTCGCTAGCACACACATTGGATGTGCCCAGAAAAACCTGCAACCGAAAGCTGCTTGGATTGATTTCTAGTTTTTATTCTGCCCCATGATTTGTCTCACACAAATTGCATTCTGTATTGTCTCATGCAAATTGCACACAAAAGCTGAGCGCTCCCCTTCTGGAAATGCCAGGCATCTTTGCTAAAGGCCAGCAGCCTCAATAAGCCTCTCTCCCTAATGAAGGGAAAAGCCTAACTAGCAAATTTGTAATAACTCCATTGCTACCCTTTGCTAATATTGCTGCTTGGTGCCAGTAAGTTCCTAAAGGAAATTAGTTTGGGGTCCTATGCGTTTCAGATGTAAACACCAAATG
Source organism: Podarcis muralis (assembly GCF_964188315.1). NCBI lineage: Eukaryota > Metazoa > Chordata > Lepidosauria > Squamata > Lacertidae > Podarcis > Podarcis muralis. The sequence continues at coordinate 74,710,533 of NC_135659.1, forward strand.
AGCACAGGAAAAACTTAAGATTGCTTGAATCCAGCTAGGTCAGTCTTCCCTAGCCCCGTGCCCTCCAGATGTTTTATACCACTGGCTGGGGCAATGGAAATGGGATGTTTTAGTGGGGAAGAGAGAGACTGGCAGAGCTGGCTCTGATCACTGTGCCACCACCACCTTCTGCCCTGGCCACTTTGCATGCTGTGGATGAGGCAGCAGACTCACCTGTCCAGCCCTGCCAAGGAGCCACCAAGGTTAGGACTGCAGCCTAAAGCATTAATAAAACAGCTTCGCCCTATCTCTGCCACCAACAGTGCAACCCTATGCTTGCCTGCTCAGAAATGTTCTCATTGAGTTCACTCCCAGGTAAATCCGTGTGAGATTGCAGTCTAAGTGGTGGAAGCTAGGCAGTGCAGGCAAGCAAAATGAGTGCCTCTTGGTTAGAAAACCCCAGCGCTTTTCCAGGGACGATGTCTTTGATCCAACGTGATGGTGAAAACTCACATGGACTGCAAGTCTGTCAGAAGAATTTGTCTGAAGTTGCCTACTTAACAGTGACCCAATTAAAAAGTAGATGAAACACACTGAGGTAAGTGGGAAAGAAAGAAGCTCATTTGAATCGGATTAGTACAATTAGCCAATGTCCCCGGGATTGTTTGCAGAGCTGTCTGTTAGGATGGCCTTAAGGAGGGATGTTAAAATATACAGAGGGCATCTTAATATGGAAATCATGTACCCTTACAACCAAGACAGATTTTGAACGCCTCATATTTCACAACCAGGTTTGTATTATGTGGCTGAGGCAACTGAAGACTGCAATTTTTCTTTCTGCAGCACTAATAACTAGGAAGGAAGAGGAGGAGGTTCGGCTGGTGGAGCCTGCGCCAATTAACAGGACCCTCGTGGTCGTCTTTGACATCCCGACATCGAAGGAGAGATGAAAAAAAGTTACGAGGTTGTTAAGATTCAGGTTTGTTTCATATTTCTACTTGTCAGGCAAGTAGGCCAGAAATTTCACTCCTGTTTTCTTCCCCTCTGACGACGACAGCGGCTTTGAAAAGCATCCGCCTCGCCTTTGAGAGTGCTGATATCTGCAAGCCCTCTGGTGGGATTGTAGCAGCTAATTGCCTGGGACTGACTGCACTGAAAGGAAAGGCAGGCGAAGATTGCGGTGCTGTTACTTACAAGGAAATAACAGGCAAAAAAAATTAAAAGGGTGGCGGGGAGATGGAAAGGATGGCCTGGGAAAAGAAAAGAAAAGAAAAAGAGATCAGCTTTGGAAACTCAAAAAACAGCAATGCGCCTTCCCCTACTCCCCCATTTTCTCCAGCTACAGTTCAATCAATATATACAGGGACTCAACAGCATCCATTTTGAAGAGGCAGACTTCAAAAGGGCTTAAGACATCCTGGGGTTTTCTGGGCTACAGAAGTGCCAACATTGTCCAATCCAGCAGCCCTCTCAGGTGTCAAGGGACTATTGTGAAATGTGGAATTACAACACTGTATATCAGGGCTGTCCCCGCAGGAAGGCTAAATTAATAGTTCCTGACATAAAGGTAAAGGTAAAGGGACCCCTGACCATTAGGTCCAGTCGTGGCCGACTCTGGGGTTGTGGCGCTCATCTTGCTTTACTGGCCGAGGGAGCCGGCGTACAGCTTCCAGGTCATGTGGCCAGCATGATGAAGCTGCTTCTGGCGAACCAGAGCAGCGCACGGAAACACCGTTTACCTTCACGCTGGAGCGGTACCTATTTATCTACTTGCACTCTGATGTGCTTTCAAACTGCTAGGTTGGCAGGAGCAGGGACCAAGCAACGGGAGCTCACCTCGTCGCGGGGATTCGAACCGCTGACCTTCTGATCGGCAAGTCCTAGGCTCTGTGGTTTAACCCACAGCGCCACCTGTGTCCCTGACATATTTAGGCATAAATAAGGGAAATAAGGGAATAACCCCCTGCTTCCACCACAAGCCTAGCAGGGATTTGGGTTTTGTGGTGCCTCAACTTTGGGTTTTCCTTCCTCCTCCCACTTTGGATTGCATTGGCCATTAAACATTTAATGAAGTTACCTATAAGAAGAAGGGATTTCAAACTTTGCTCAAGAATGATTCCATCTAGCTTGGCCAAAGCTATAGTGGACCATACTTTATGAAGATTGTCATGGACAGGGCTGAGTTTACACTCCAGAGTAAGGATGGAATTATCTGTCAATATCAGGTCTCTCAGTTTCTCGTTTTTCCAAACTTAAATTCAGTTCTCCACATCTGTGCAGCAATTAATTTGCATTTTTTTAAAAAAGGCAATCTCATGAAAATTTGACAGCATTTCAGTGTGAATTTCCCCTAATAAAAACATTTTTTTTGTACGTAGTTTTAACTACATACTTCTTTACCCTGGCTTTTGACACCTGAGGTGCATATATTTACGACCCACCCTATGTTTGCAATCGAAAGTCACTTTATGTTGTTTTTAACTTTGTGGGTTATTTGATACAGCCCACCCCGGAAGTTAAGGGTGAAGGGCAGGTAATTAATGAAAATAATAAGCAAATGTATACATTTTTGCCAACAGTTCCCCTAATATGCATTTTTACAAGTTATTTTCACTATTATATTCATTTGTGCACACTTTTCTTTAATATATGTGCATTTTTGTAAACATTGGTTGGTTAGAGAACTGCATCAAAACATTCAGATAAGTGCAAATTTTGAAGAATGGCTTGTTTTCGTTCTCGTGTTGTTTCAGAAATTTGATAGAGTTGCCTTTAAATGCAAACTGAATTGAATTTCTTCCCCCATCCCTACGCCAGAGGGTGGTCTAAGAGTTAATTGCCACCTGTTGCCCTTTTGTAGTCACTTCATTCCCTAGAAATTGCCCACAGCTGCTTCCATAGCATGAAAATCACCTACAGCTCCAACATTTATTAGCTCCATCACATCAAGCAGCACATATCAGACTGCAAACAATCACTCACAATCCTTAGCTGACTCACATCTTGTTTTTCTCCATGCATGTGTGGGTGGAATAATGTCTTTAACCACTTCTCAATCATAGGTGGACAGCCTCTGAAATCTCCCATTGTTTTAAAGAGCAAGCTTCCAGTCTCGGCAAACTTTGATCTAACTTCCATCGATCCTATCCTCCATTTTGCTGAAGTTCATAGCATGATTCCACCCTAAAATGCCTGTGTGGCAAAAGTGGGAATAGCTACTCCTTCTCTTTTTGCATCACTCCAGGAAGCAACACCCGTGATGCTAAAATAATATGGTGAAGGAGGAGAAGGTTGAAGCCACAATCCACCGCCGCCACCCCCCCCCCCAAAAAAAAAATCCTTGCAAATTGGCACAGAGGAATGAGGCTTTTCTCCCACTATGAATTTCTCCCCAGAAATCTTCATGAGATAAAATTTGGTCCACCACAGTTCAGTGTATTTAATTATTTTGCTGCAGTGAATCTTTAAGCAGTCCCACCCCCTACTAGCTAAATGCAATTCAAACCTGCCCTGAAAGACTTAGGTTCAAAGGTAGGTCCACAACTAATCCAAGCCCACTAAAAATGTGCTGGGGCAGGTTATCTAGGCAATCCTGGCCCCATCCATGCAAGTGAATGGCATATGGACACCTGATATATAACAATGGGAACGTGCCAGAACAGAAGATGCTGTGATGAGAATTTTGCACTGCCTTGAACTGGCACTCTGCTGCTGCCCTCATCAGGAGGGGAAGGAGGCAGCTAGGCCAGCCTCTGCCCTGACAGATAAATAATGGTAGCATTGCATTTGCTGCTTCCTTGGAGTGGGACAAGTAATGGCACCTATCAGCAGTCTAGCAGGTCTCTTCACTTAATTTAGCCTGGAACCAAACTCCACTGAAACCACCAGGAGGATTAACATGTCTCCCATTGCAATATTGGGCATAAAGCATTCAAAGCATGGGACCCCCAAGATGCAAAATCCCTTTTGAAACCCACCCCTAATTAACACCGCAGTCATGAGCCAGGGAGAGGGGGCAGCATCCCAGCTCACGGACTAATGTGAAATTTAACGTGATTACATAGAATCGGTGGACGAATTGTTGAGCAGGCTGCAGGTGTGTTGGCATTTTGGGGCTGTATCATATCTGTAAGCCTGTTCGTCTTTAGGAAACACTCAAACTGCTGTTTAGAGAGTGCCTTTGCAACTTAGGAAGACAAATTGCACACACACACACCCCATTTTGCATGCTAACAATAGTCCTGGGAGTCTAAGAGAGAGACAGCCCTCCACTCTCCAAATGCTGTTTCTGTGGTCTGGGAAAGGAAACTTTGCAAAGCACTGGGGAAACTCGACAGGCCTTATTACATTGGCAAGACTCAGCTGCCTTGCTTATTCACTTTTCTCAGGCAACATCCATTAATCTAAGAGTTCCACTGAGTCCCTGTTGCCCAACAGAAGCGTATTACCACTAAACGGGAGTCTGTTCAGAAGCAACTGCCTCCAGCACACTTGTGTTGTCAACAGCCATCATGTCACCTTAACAGTAATTTTCAGCTCATCTGCCCAAATCTCTCTAGTGGCAGGCAGGTGGATTTCACAACTTAAGCAACTCCCACTTTGTCAGGGTCCATGTCTGGCTTGCTCCGCTCAGAGGTGGGATTAACTTAAGCTACCACATCACTAATGAGAGGGAGAGACAAAATAAAAGAGGCAAGAAAGAACTGACAACCCACATCTCTGGATAGTCCATATTCTCTTTGGAGCTCAGCCAGCAGCTGCCTGTGGGAAAGATGAATACATGCTACCTTATGTGTGAGGCCAAACCATAGAACCTAAGAATAACCTGGTGGATCAGGCTAATGCCCCATCTAGTCCAGCATCCTATGTCCACAGTAGACAACCTATGTCCTATGCCCTTTTAAAATGTGATTCTTTTTTTTGGGGGGGGGGGTTATTGGGTTGTCGTTTTTATTTTGATTATATATACAGTGGTACCTCGGGTTACAGATGCTTCAGGTTACAGACGCTTCAGGTTACAGACTCCGCTAACCTAGAAATAGTAACTCTGGTTAAGAACTTTGCCTCAGGATGAGAACAAAAATCGTGCGGCGGCAGCAGGAGGCCCCATTAGCTAAAGTGGTACCGCAGGTTACCAACAGTATCAGGTTAAGAACAGACCTCCAGAACGAATTAAGTTCTTAACCCGAGGTACCACTGTATTGTGGTTTTATATTTTGATTTTGTTCTGTGAACCGCCCTGAGGCCTCCAGGTATAGGGCGGTATATAAATTCATTAAATAAATAAATAAAATAAAAGCCAGGTATCTGTGGGGAAACCTCAAGCAACACCTGAGCACAAGAACACTCTCCCCGTCTGTGGCTTCCAGCAACTGGACATTGCTGTCTCCAACTGTGGAAGCAGAGCATAGGCGTAATGTCTAGTGGCCATCAATAGCCCTCTCCTCCACAATACGTTTTATGCATGATATGTGATGTTAATTGCAACATCCCATTGTATGTAATGCATCTGTTTGGGTGATATACAACTAACTTCCCAGCAGTGCAAGGACTTCTGGTTGTGCGGCGGAACTTCCAACTTGAACTTCCAACAAATAACATTGCATGAGCAACAAACATTGTCCACCTCCTTAGACCCAAAACTACATGTAATTCCCCCCCACACACACACATCTTTATGGAGTGTGTGTGTGTGTGTGTGTGTGTGTAGTGAAAATCTAAAGCTCATGTCTCCAACATAGTGTCTGTAGCTACCAAGGCACACCCCTTGGTACCCACCAAGGTTTCCTGCCCCTCCCTATTTTTAAATTAAGGTTTTTTGGGGGGGTGTTGGTGGTTTTGTGTGTAAATACATCTTTCTGTGGTATGCATGTTTCTTAATTTCCAAAGATGCCCCCAAGAAGGTCAGGGAGCTCTGATCTAAACAGACAAAACCTTCCATTTTAATTTAACATGGTTACACGCACATCGTGTTCTGTAACAGATGAAGCACAGAGTTTCAAGTAAGGATACTTAACGGCTACAGCAGGCAGTATCCTCCTAACTGACTTATTGCTGTAGTAAAATGCCTGGCAGAACACCTTGTGTGGGAGAGAAGGTTTTTGCCTCTGTAATTGTTTGTGATTTGGGGGGACTTATGGTTTTAGGCACACGAAGGAGGAGGAATTCCGTGATTCACCTCATTTGCCCCCTAGCAGTAGCACAAGTGTACAATAGTGTGGATAAAAAGCATTGTGGGAAACAGGCAAATGTCCATGTGCCTGTCAATCGGGGTGACCCTGTTTCAGGACTCCGTGTTGTTGCTAAGATGCTCACAGAATTTTAAACGGCTCTTTGCTCGGGGTGCTTAATTCCATTGGCTGCCTGCGATCAGGCTTAGAAGAGAAGAGCTGTTCTGTGACCATCGCTGCTGCCAAAACCCAGTTGGGAACCTTACACCCCTCCATTGAACAGCAAGCTTGTGTCTTTTTGCACCTGTCATACAGCAAGTTCAATAGTGTTTTGTATGCAAAAGCGAAACACTTTACAAATCCACCCCCCACCCCCTGTGTCTCAAAGCAAGAGGAAAAACACCACCCCACCCCACCCCACCCTTGTCAGAGACCGGAAAGGAGTTAATGAAGGAATTAATTGAAAGGGGAGGGCTGCTGCTGCAGTTGAGTACCAAACAGTAATTAACCAAGTCTATAAAGGTTAGACACAATTTTCCAGGAAAAACCAAGTCTTCATGAAAGTTTGGGATCTGATTGGGAACACTTGCATGCATCCAGGCTGGCATGCATCAGAGACTGGCATGGTCAGGCACAGGTTGAAGCCCACTAGATGGCACACTCTTGACTGCAGATGCCATTAAATTGGTCCATCTAGCCTACTCTGACTGTCGATTGGTCTCCAGGGTTTCAGATGGGGGACATTCACAGCCCTACCTGGAGGTTCCAAGAATTGAACCTGGGACCTTCTTCATACAAGACAGATGCTCTACCATCTACAGCCTTTCTCCAAAAATATTCAACTTAGGGATTTGTTGTACAAAACAGAGCAATCCAGACCAGACGACCCAGAGAGCTTCCCCAATCCACTTCCAACTCTATGATCCTAATGGCAGCAGCACAAAAAAAATATCCCTTCTCTGTTCCACAAGAAGATGCCTCTCTATTTCCTTCTTAGGGGGAAATGTTATAATTTAAAATAACCAATGACCCATTTGAAATATCTTGCAGGAGTGGGTGGTGCTGTAGTCTAAACCACTGAGCCTCTTGGGCTTGCTGATTGGAAGGTCGGCGGTTCAAATCCGCGCAATGGGATGAGCTCCCATTGCTCTGTCCCAGCTCCTACCAACCTAGCAGTTCGAAAGCACACCAGTGCAAGTAGATAAATAGGTACCGCTCCGGTGGGAAGGTGAACGGTATTTCCGTGTGCTCTGGCACTTGTCATGGTGTCCCGTTGTGCCAGAAGCGGTTTAGTCATGCTGGCCACATGACCCGGAAAGCTGTCTGTGGACAAACGCCCGCTCCCTCGGCCTGAAAGCGAGATGAGTGCCGTAACCCCATAGTCACCTTTGACTGGACTTAACCGTCCAGGGGTCCTTTACCTTTTTTACCTTTGAAATATCTTAATGATCCACTTATAGCATGACGTCCCCATCTGGAAGCATCCACAGAGACCAGATAATTTATCATTTCCCAAGAAGTGTGCTTCTTATTTGTTTGAAGGAAAAACAACTAAGAGTCTTGAGGCACCATAAAGACTAACAAATGTGCTGTGGCTTTCTTGGATTTTACATTATCAGATACATGAAGTGTTATGCAGAGCTTCATGTATGTGTGTGTGTGTGCGCGCGCGCACACACATGCAGGCATGTGTTGGGTGAGTGGGGTTTTAGAAATTGAGGTCAGAAGGAAATGAGATGCAGAAAAGTACAGGCAGTGATAATTACGCATTTAACAGTGGTAATTCAAAAAACAGCTTTTGATGACACAGACAACCTGACATTGATAAGCCAATTAACATAGATAATGTGCTAAACATCCTTTGTCTCAGTTCAGTCCACAAGTTGATAGCATTGACACCCCTGTTGCATTGTAATTTGTTGGTTTTTATCACGCTGAAATTCTTGATGTATGGCAATGTAAAATTGACATACAATGCATCGTGTCAAAGTTTTACCTTTCTTGTACCGGTACAGCTTGGTGAAGTAACTGCTCCCTGGGAGCCATTGGCATTCAGATACAATTTAAAAAGCAAACGAAATCCTTACAGCACAATAAAAATCTCTGGCATATTATTTCCAAGCTATGTTTTTGGCTGGCCTGTCTCCAAATAGCTTCTCAGCAACACAGCAGTACTCTGGCTGAGCAATTACCAGGATCCCTCCCACAACCTGACATTTTCAATCGTACTACCTCTGTTCCTCATTGTTCGGGACTGAGGAAAGGTTTGCTACCTTGACATGATTCACTGCTTACAAATGGGACGCAGATAGGGTTCCATCTCCACCATTCAGAATTATTAAAATTATTATTATACCTTTTAAATATCCAACCCACTCAGCCTTGCAGCTGGCATCAATCAGCAGCAAAATAAATAGGATGGGTTAGACTTCCTTTCAGTAGCTCCTCTCAGTTAATCAAACTTTTACTGTGATTAAATGCTGCTGAAAAGGAGGCAGCAGTAATATAATTTCCATCCGAGATTTATGCAAAGCTGCTGTTTTTTCTTAGGCCAAGACAGAATTTAGGTTTTGGTGGTCTTTTAAAAACTCATGTAGTGGTTAAAAGCCTGAGCTGTGAGCTAAAGGTAAAGGGACCCCTGACCATTAGGTCCAGTTGTGACCGACTCTGGGGTTGCGGCGCTCATCTCGCTTTACTGGCCGAGGGAGCCGGCGTACAGCTTCCGGGTCATGTGGCCAGCATGACTAAGCCGCTCCTGGTGAACCAGAGCAGCGCACAGAAACGCCGTTTACCTTCCCGCCAGAGCGGTACCTATTTATCTACTTGCACTTTGAGGTGCTTTCAAACTGCTGGTTGGCAGGAGCAGTGACCGAGCAACGGGAGCTCACCCTGTTGCGGGGATTCAAACTGCCGACCTTCTGATCAGCAAGTCCTAGGTTCTGTGATTTAACCCACAGTGCCACCCGTGTCTCTTCAATTCAAAATAAGCCTTCATACACAGGGGGTCAAACTCAATGTGCACCTAATAATACATAGCAGGCAGCTACATATCTCATTTTCCAGTAACCAGCTATAGGTATGGAGCAGCCTAATTATAGGGGAGGGGAGGCTTATTTTTTTGCTTCCACTCATACAGCATATCATTTTCCATAGATAGAAGTGGAGTCCACATAGGAAAAATATTTGACGTTACCTTTGATTTTCCCTTAATAGCCACTACTTCAAATACAAGTGAGTTGTTGTTGTTGTTGTTGTTGTTGTTGTTGTTGTTTAGTCATTTAGTCGTGTCCGACTCTTCGTGACCCCATGGACCAGAGCACGCCAGGCACCTCTGTCTTCCACTGCCTCCCACAGTTTGGTCAAACTCATGCTGGTAGCTTCAAGAACACTATCCAACCATCTCATCCTCTGTCGTCCCCTTCTCCTTGTGCCCTCAATCTTTCCCAACATCAGGGTCTTTTCCAGGGAGTCTTCTCTTCTCATGAGGTGGCCAAGGTATTGGAGCCTCAGCTTCACGATCTGTCCTTCCAGTGAGCACTCAGGGCTGATTTCCTTCAGAATAGAGAGGTTTGATCTTCTTGCAGTCCATGGGACTCTCAAGAGTCTCCTCCAGCATCATAATTCAAAAGCATCAATTCTTCGGCGATCACATACAAGTGAGTACAGAAGGCCAATTTGCATGAAACTGGACACAACAACTCTCTCCTGCAGTTTCCAACAACTGGAATCCAGACTCATACTGCCTCCTACCTACTTCAGCTATGTGATATTCCTTTCAAAATGAGGTGTCCAAGAACATTGATTTATGTGGGAATATTATTAGAGTTTTCCAATATTTTCCCATCACTTTCCCTAATAACTTCTATTATTCTAGCTGACATTTTTATAATTGCAAGGGTTTCTATGTTACCCACAATGCTTGAGTAGCAACAGTGCACATTTCACCTAGTCTTTCTGCAGTGCAGTCTCCGGCCGGCATTCTTTTCTATTACGGGTTGCAAGATTCTACCAAAACAAATGGAGAGAGCACAGCAACAACGCTCGTGGGTTACTCCATCAGAACACAGCATTGTGTTAAGTATTTCTGCCGTGGTGGACCTGAAACTCACATCTGATCTCATGTAGCTGTGAAAAGGTGCACTTTTTAAAATGCCATGTAACCAAGACAGCTGTTTCAAGAGAAACACACCTTTGAAAGGCTACAAAGCAGTTGTGAGCAGCTCTAAATTGCCACACTAATATTCTGAAGCTGTCAGCTGCACATCCCAAGCTGGCAATTAAAGGGCCCTAGCTATGATTGTTTGCCCTGTATTTTGACCTACCTTGACAGCTGTCTCATATTTAAGCTCTTTCCCATAAAGGATTCTAAACATGTCATTATTTTTGCATCTCCAAACATAACCTAGCCTATGAAACACCTGACTTGGAACGCTGCTCTCTGCAAACAGATCAATATGGACCGTGACGTCTCCTATTTTTAGATCTGCCTAGCAGCTCTGACACTTTCCCCTTATAGGCAGATATATAGGCTAATCCAGTTTTCAGACAAGCGAATTTGAATTAGTATGACAATTTCATTGATTGTGGTACACATGACAGCCTCAGTTCTTGATGCAAACCATGGCAGGGCGGGGGAATGGGACCTGGATAAAAGTACGATACAATTTCACAGATGAGGGGTGGCTTGAAATCTGAATGACTCTTAGATTAGTGAAAGCAACACAAAAGCACAAAGGGAAATCATCCAAGAGAAAGCACAATTGTGTACAAGTGCATGATGTTTATATAAAATGGTGCATATGCAAAAAGTAGCAGCAAAGACAGAGATTCATGATAAATATTTTTAAAATTCAAGTCTTATTTCATGCCAAGAAATCCCCCCCCAAGTTTGTCAACATTAAAAAAGATATCCTGCCAGTGTAGATAACCCCTCACTATTATGCCCATATTGCAGGGGACATGTCTGTGGCTGAAATAGGGTGAGTTATACCAGCCCTAAAAAGCAGTACAGTGTTGTTAAACTTATTTGGGATGCGGGAGGGGGAAATTAAAGTAGAATCTGACAACCCTGTATTGTAGCCCACTGTTGTTATCCAGTTTCCTGATTGGGAAATGCTGTGTGTGTGTGTGTGTGAGAGAGAGAGAGAGAGAGAGAGAGAGAGAGAGAGAGAGAGAGAGAGAGAGAGATCTGTGAAGTCAAGTCACACCAGCGCAATTTTAATCAAGGGCTGGAGTGGGTGACAGGAGCCAGGGAAGAATTGAAGGCTTCAGATGGAAAGACATCATTTGGGCACTGAGAAAACAACAACAGATGGGTTGTTAGACCTGATATACAGTGGTACCTCGGGTTACAGATGCTTCAGGTTACAGACACTTCAGGTTACAGACTCTGCTAACCCAGAAATAGTACCTCGGGTTAAGAACTTTGCTTCAGGATGAGAACAGAAATTGCACAGCGGTGGCAGTGGGAGGCCCCATTAGCTAAAGTGGTACCTCAGGTTAAGAACAGTTTCAGGGTAAGAATGGACCTCCAGAATGAATTAAATTCTTAACCTGAGGTACCACTGTACAAATTTCCCAGAGACCATGTCTTCCCACTTCAGTCACCAATGACTGAAGAGTGTAGGGCTGCTTTCCAGCCCTAATATACTGTAATGAGTTTTGGGTACCAGAGTATTTGTGTGTCAGGCACCCATAATTTCTAGGTTTAGTAAGTGCTAGAATATAATCAATGCTTGGAGAGTTAAACTGGGGGGGCATGCTCTTAATAGTTGGACTCAGCTTCCCATGTCCAGCAGAGCCCAATAATGGCCAAGCAAACAAAGACTGGCTGACCATCAAGAAACCCATCAACAAGACTTTACACCTTTTAAGCCATATGTTTGCTTCTAAAACACTCTCTCTCTCTCTCTCTCTCTCTCATCCTCGATGAATATTTCATACCATTTAGGTATGGAATAAAAAGACATGAATGTCACAAGTCAGACTCTACCAGATTGACAAGCATCAGGGTAATCATCACCTCGCTGGCTTATGATGACTAGAGAGAAAGAAATCTGCTGAAATTGCAGAGGCACTGAAAAGAATCCTGGTCTTGCACCTTGTTATCGCTGATTATGCCATGTGGTGATTTTTTTTTTTTTTTAATGCATTACTTTCCAATGTGCAAGCTTCCCCATGACAACTTGATTGTGGAACCAGAGGCACTGTCAACCACTATGAAAATGATTGGGTGAAAGGGGAAAGGAAGGCATTAGATTGCAAAATCTGTTTCCGCCATGATAAATGCGCTTTCTATGTAAGAATTTCCAGAGGGATAGCTACGTTAAGCCTGCTGCAGCAGAAGCAACCAAGTATTGTATAGCACTTTAACAATCAACATACTTTAATGACAAATGGGCTTTCATGGACTGGAGCATCAGGGATTGGCTTCTGAATGTGCACTTAGGCTTCTGGTGTACACATGCAGCAACACAAAGACCACATCCACATCATACATTTAAAACACCATGATGCCACTTTGAACAGTTATGGCTCCCCTTACAGAACTACAGTTTCCCGACTTCCCTGGGAAGAGGTACTGACTGTTAAGCTCTCAATACCCTTAACAAACTACAACTCCCATAATCCTTTGGGGGAAGCCATGGCTGTTCGAAGTGGTATCATCGTGATTTGAATGTATGATGTGAATATGGCCCAAGGGGTAGACTTCTGAAATGGCAGGATGGACTGCACCACTTCAGGCTGCAGGGGGAGGGATTCAAAAATTTGTTTTGCAGCCTTGTGTGAAACAGCAGCAATAACCACATCCTCATAGGTAGAAAATAGGAGGAAGAGGGGTGCACTAGAAGCTTTCTCCCTTATGTGCCACATTTTACCTTTAATGAGTTTTTAAAATGATTATTATTGTGGAGGAGCATTCAAAAATTGCATTTCCCACCTGCAGCCTGCAGTGGTATAATCCACTCTAAGATTCTACCACCTCGTTTTGATGCATGTGTAGACCCCAGCTCATTGTTTTTCTGCTGCTAGTGCTAGCTTCAGCAGAGGTGAGACTACTCTGGACAGCTCCAAGCAGTGTTCTGGCTGATGATTTCATTGGAGCAGAGCTCAGATGTTGCTTCAGCAGTAGGCATCCTCAGACTGAGCTTTCAACAGGAACTGCAGCACAGTCCGAGTAGCTAGCTCTGCTTTTACTGAGATAAGCCTCTTCCTTTAAAGTTGTCCTCACTTTAGCAGTTTTCGACTCCAACAAAGGGGCAGGCAGACTTCTGAGGTGGGGGCCTCTGAGTGAGAGGAGGGGGGGCATCCTTGATTCAGAGGGGCACTGACACCACAGAAAGAGGCGTAGCAAGATTGGGTGGTACCCGGTGCGTAAATTTTTTGTCACTCCCCCACATTGCAATTTTTGGGAACGTTGCCCAAAGCTGTTGAGCTTTTTTAAGGGAGGATTGGCCGCGAAACAGATACGCCCGCAAATTGTGCAAATCTGACCTTGTTGTTGTTTAGTCGTTTAGTCGTGTCCGACTCTTCGTGATCCCATGGACCAGAGCACGCAAGGCACTTCTGTCTTCCACTGCCTCCTGCAGTTTAGTCAAACTCATGCTGGTAGCTTCGAGAACACTATCCAACCATCTTGTCCTCTGTCGTCCCCTTCTCCTTGTGCCCTCCATCTTTCCCAACATCAGGGTCTTTTCCAGGGAGTCTTCTCTTCTCATGAGGTAGCCAAAGTATTCGAGCCTCAGCTTCAGGATCTGTCCTTCCAGTGAGCACTCAGGGCTGATTTCCTTAAGAATGGATAGGTTTGATCTTCTTGCAGTCCATGGGACTCTCAAGAGTCTCCTCCAGCACCATAATCCAAAAGCATCAATTCTTCGGCGATCAGCCTTCTTTATGGTCCAGCTCTCACTTCCATACATCACTACTGGGGAAACCATAGCTTTTACTATACGGACCTTTGTTGGCAAGGTGATGTCTCTGCTTTTTAAGATACTGTAATCTGACCTATGATCCCATAAAAACCATGTCAGTGCTGCCAGCTGGGAGTGCGAGCACTGCCTGCCACGGGTGCCAGTGCCGCCCGCTGATTGTGAAAATCTGACTGCTGATTGCATAAAACCACCTGCCGGGGATGTGAGCGCCGTCTGCCAGGGGTTATGAACACTGCCCACCAGGGGGTACCAGCCTGGTCGCTGGGCGTATTTGTGCAATCAGCGGGCATATTTTCACGGCGGCAATCGTGAAAATCTGCCTGCCGGGGGTGCAAGCACTGCCATGCCCGGGGGGATTTTGTCACACACACACACACACACCCAGGCATGACACCCGGGGTGGACCGCACCCCCCTCGTGTTGCCCCTGACCACAGACTCTTCATGTGAAATTGCTTCCAGTTGGTTAGGTGCTTCTAGGTCTCTTGAGGGCAATGTGTGCTCCCACTCTGAACCTCATCTCCTGAAGATGGGGTTTCTGGTCTGGGGGTCATGACCATCTTGCACTGCAAATCTTATATCTAGCACTTGGAAAAACGTGTATTTTGCCACTTCTTTTTTTAAAGGGGGGCAGCTATACATGACATCACTGGGCAGGGAGAGTGCAGGGAGTCTCCAAAGAAAGAACAGTCTTTTATTTTTTAAAAAAAGAAGTGAAAGATTCATGAAATGGCACATTCTTTCTCCAAGAGGAGCCAGCCAAGCCTTCAGGTGTATGCCACTTTAGAAAAAACAAGTAAAGGTCCACAAAAGTGCTTCTATGCTTGAGTGGTTCAGTAGGGGACCACTAAGCTTCTAACAGTGTTTTTAAAAATCAATATAAAGCAAAACATTTTTCAGAGTTCATGGAAAAACAGCTTCCTTTTCTAAAACACACCTTTATTCTATGCAGGTCGGGAAAATCATCCAGCTGGCTGGTGGAAATATAACTTCATTTAGTGGGTAACTCTTCCCCTTACCCCGCTCAACTATTTTCCTAGTCTGAATTCTACCATACTGAAGCTGAAAAGGAGATGAAGGTATCTGTAATAGGCCTGTATGTTTACATTGTGCAACAAAAAGCAGCTTTGGAGAGAGCAATTTTCCACAGGAAAATAGAGCAATGGGAAATGGTTAATAACCTACTGCTCCCCCATGTTCTAGTCTTCAATAACATGTTGCAGAATACCCCCTGCCCCAAATAAGCACTAGCCCATAGTCCATAGGGGTCCTTAAGCATCCATAAACAGTGTCTTCAAACTGGATGGCTTTGGATCCTTGTATATATCGGATGAATCGTAGCTAGAGAAAATTGCAGAATAGGGAAAAGACTTGCTGCTTTTTAGTTCCCAAAGCATCCTTCCTTCCTTCCTTCCTTCCTTCCTTCCTTCCTTCCTTCCTTCCTTCCTTTATTTCTGGGAAGCATATTTCTGGGATTGTATAAAATCAACTATCAGTTATTTTCAGGTTTTGGAAAGACCTGTTACCCTGCATTTCAACATATAGCAAAATCCTTTGTCTAGGAAAGATATCTAACATAGGAGCACATCCAAGAAAATTCAGATGTAATGAAAAGGGGTGATAGGCCCATCCCATACATTCTGAGGACCTCATTGTCACCATTAGTCCACATCTTCTGTCACTTGGCACTTGTGAGGGAGTGAGGAAACCTTTGAGTTAGATGAATCACATCACATTACTGGAGAGACACAAGACTGCTCTCTCAAAAAGTGCAGTTCAAGCCTCTGCCGCAGGCAAGGTGAGTTCCAGTGATCTGCGATCTTTCATCCACAACAGGCCTTGTTGCATGCTGTGGTTACAAGTATATATTCACATGGTGGGGGGGGGATTCTTAAATCTGCAGCTCAAAGCCAAGGTGAAATCTTACTTCCCTAAACACAAAGTTTCCATTAATGCAGCACCCAAGTCTTTGACCATAATGCAGGTCATAGTCTACCTATTTGGTAGGTAGAATGTAATGACGCAAATTTACCTATTAAACCAATAATATTCATCTGCCGGAAGCTTTCTGAGCATTAGTAAATTAATCTTGAGGCACTTCTGGGAGATGGGATTTGTCCTAATTTTATGGATGAGGGGGCAGGGCTGTAGAACCACTAATCCATCTGTACCAATCTCCCCCCATTTTTACTCTGAAAAAAGATGGCTGGACTGTCATTAGTGGTGGGGGTGCGAATCTGCCTGCTAAGTATGGGTGAGATGGGCTTGAGCTTCAGCTAATGCATACAAAATCTAGTGATTTGAAGAGGATGAAAATGTCACAAATTGATTCCTCTGCTGACTGTTTCCCAGATGCATGACATTGGCTGTGAAATCTGACTTTTAAAAAAGGCAGGTGAAGTTCAGGAGAGGATCAGAGAAGAGACATTCTCTCTCTCTCTCTCTCTCTTTCTAGCATGCAATCTATTTATTTCTATTTTTAAATTATCATATCTGTGCATGTAAAAGAGTGTTTAAAAAATGCCTAGGCACATAGGACTATGCTTTGTCATCGCAGTCATTTACTTATTTCTAAAATTATTTATAGATGTCCTCCCCCAATATCAAAGCAGTGTCCAACAAGAGCCACAAAGAAAAAAAACAAAATAACATATATCTCTATATAGATATCCTATTTTCCTTTTCAGAGGAGCCCATGGCAGCAAACACATCCACATTTTTTTTAAAAAGCAACATTCTAAAACAGTTGAAACATTATAAAAACAGTTACAGTTAAAAGAAATTTAAAAACAGTTTCAATTAAAATAAAATCTCAAAATAGTTTCAGTTATAAACATTACTTCATCCAGGGATCCCAGTGTTAACAGCTGCAATGTTCTTTAGCCACCAAATACCTGAGTAAATAGGAATGTTTTCAAATTCCTCCTGAAAGCTAATAATGATGGAGACAGATGCACCTCCGTAAGCAGGTCATTCAACATTCAACAAATGAGGAACCACCACTGGAAAGGCCCTGTCAAAGCAACAATCCCATTGATGCAAGCAGTGGCGTAGCGTGGGTTGTCAGCACCCGGGGCAAGGCAAGTAATTTGCGCCCCCTAACCCGTGGATTTGCGCCCCCTAACCTGTGGATTTGCCCTAACCCCAGATGTTGCGCCCGGTGCGGCCGGCCCCCCCTGCACCCCCCACGCTACGCCACTGGATGCAAGCATTTCCGCGTGAGCAATAGGACATTCCTCCTTCTTTTCTCCCTTACATGCCCCCCATCTGTTCTGGGTTCTCCCCCAGTCTTCTGGAGCAGATTTGGGGGAGGTGTGGGGTGATTGTGATGGGAGGAGAAGGGGAAAGTAGAAATCTTTGTGCTGATAGGACTGCTCTGTCCTGTAAGAACAAAGCTTTCTGCATGCACTGTAGAACTGCCCCCGTCTCTTCTCCTTGTGCCATGCCCAGATCTGCTCTAGAGGGTTGTGGGAACCCCTTGGCCAGATTTAGGAGGTGTGTGAGGCCAGGGAGGTGGGACATTCTGTTGCGTAAGCAGAAGTCATTGTGCTGATGGAACCTTCACATTGTACTATGTTGGGTGCAACTCGAAGCATGTGCTACACAACTCTGCCACAGCCCTTCCCCAAGCCTAGTCTGCCTTCTGTTAAGCTGTATCCACTAACTAGCTGTTGCTTTGAGTTCATCATGCATTCGTCATGCAGTATCTTTGTAGGCTTGGTTTGGGTGCTCCATTTCCACCCATGTCGGTGAAGCAGAGTGGAGTTTTTGCTTCCTTTCTTAAGAAGCCCGGCATGGCTGCAGGTGATACATATTATATTCTCTAGTCTGTTTTAAGGACAAAAAACCCAAAAAAACAAAGCTCTAATTAAAAAAAAGAGAGGAACAAACTAGGAAGCAAAAAGCATGACTAATTGCTTTTCAAATGCAGAACAAAGACTGCTCCTCTGCCTAATTACACTGCAGGAATGAAGAGAATTTAGCAGGAATTACAAATAATCACACCAGCAAATTAAAAGCAGAGCAGGGGCTCTTTCCGGCAGAGATCTGAGGGCATGCTTGAATATAAAAGCTCAACAAGATGGAATCAAAAGGATGGAGATAATGAATAAGCTTGTCTGGATTCTATCAGGCTAAGAGCCAAACTGTACATTCAGAAAGATCACATGGTACAGCTCTCGGATGACTTTATAGCACTGCCAAAGCAAGGTGGGCAGGCAGTCACATAGAATTGTAGAAGTTTAGAGTTGTTGGAAGGGAACCTGGAGCTCATCTAAGCCTACTCTTGCTCAAGGCATAATTGAGTAGAAAACTCATTGCACGTAGAAAGCTAGCCCTTCAGAGATAAGCTTAGGCTGCAACCTCTCATCCTGACACCCTAGACTTCCACCAATCTTAAGGCACATGAGAGTCAGTGAATATACATCTTTGCTGTTGTTTATTTTAGTTATATGGTTTGTAAGTTGAAGCTCAGATTCCAGCAGGCAATGCTATTGCATATTTTTATTATTTAGGCCCCTGAAGTAGAATAAGAATATTTAACATTGCTTCCTGTGCTACTTCTGACAGATTACCTGACCTTGACATCTTTCTGTTCATTTTCCTCAGGGCCTGGTGGAATAATTTATCATGAAGACTCTTGGTCCAGATGACCAAGAAGCCTTTTGAGAACACCAGCCACAGGTTTCTCTCCGGAAAACTTGATTTGGAGAAGTGTAATACGGTCTAAATTACTGTTTCGCTCAGTCCAAACCTTAAACCAGATGCATGTTGTCTGCCATGCTAGTTAAAGCTGACTATTTCTGCTAGCTGAAAAGAAGGGGGGTGAGGGAGGAGAGAGAGAGAGAGAGAGAGAGAAGAATATCCCCTAAGAAATGTTACAAACATGCTAAGGAAATCAATATTTCATTTCTCTTATTTATCAGGGGGAAGGGAGAAAGCATCTCCCTGGATGAATTAAAGAAAATGGTAATGAGATGGGTTCATGACAAAAAGCTGAGACAATCTGGTGACATCCGCTGGGGGTCATCAGTATGACAACCCAGCTGCATTTTGGGGGTGGGGAAGTGTTGAAGAAGCTGTCAAATCTGTATCAGATGAAGTGCCACGGAAAGAGAGGATAGGAAACAAACAAAGGTCTTTCAGCACCTGTTTTTGTAAATGCTACTTTATCATTCTGGGCACTTAAGTGGAAATGTAGCTTCAAGCGGCACAGGGGGGGAAAGACGAGGCCCTTCAAAAGAGGGGAATGAATCCCTGATGTTGCACATTGTCTGATGGCAATTACAGACTGACGCCAGCCCAGTCCATAGGTGCCCAAACACTATCTGCTCCTCAGCAAATATTCAGAAGTCATTACCCTGGAGAGGAATTGTGAAGCTTTGTAAACTTGATGTATTAGTGGGATGTTAACCGTGTTGTCACAGAAAACACAGATTGTAAAACAAGATCTATTGCATCCAGTCCATAATGGAAGTGAACATACTTCACAGAAAGGACCAAAGATCAGCCTTTGCTGATCTACAGTAAGTAAACAAAAGTTTCATGGTTTGCCTTATAAACAGCAAACCTGCTGACCCTACCCCTTTGGACAGATTGTTAATCCTACTTTAACCTGGATATTCAGGGTGGATTAAGGTTCTGCGTGATGGCAAAAGGTTGCCTATGCTGAGAGCTGGGTGCGGTAGTGAGACAACATCTTCCTCTCTTCCGGATAAGAAAACTACCCACCCTACATTGGAGCTCTGGCTCAGCCTTTGTAGATACCCAGCGATTGCTTTGACTTGAAGAACAAGCTCCAAAACATCTGTGGAGGACAGTTGATTGCTCCAGAGCCTTTAATACAGGAGCCATCAACCTTTTGGGACCAGTGCTTTTGGAAAGTGCTGTGGGCACCAGTCACAAAATGGCTGCTGTTGTGGCATGGCGTAATACAAAATGGCTGCTGCAGGGGAATGGCTTTAATGGAGGAGAGGCTGAGTCAATGGAAACAGAAGCTAAGAAGGAAGAGCAAATAGCCTCTTGTGTATTGTGAATTTTTGAGGGAGTATTTACTGAGACCTTTCATGGGCACCATAGGAGGTGCTGGCAGGAACACTGGCCCCCACAGCCCCCACATCGGCAATCTGTGCTTTAATGGTTGTGGGTGAACCGATATAATATTGTTTTCCCCTTACTAAATCTACAGTGAGTAAAGATAATGTTCCCAATTCAAGGCCCAGTGAATTTTTGCTCACGTTCCAAAACACAATCTGAGACAGTGGAAAGTTGAGGACATGGTGGGCAAACTCAAGGTTATGAGGGCACACTGGCAAGGAGGAAACAGGATAGACTGAGAGGCCAAAATTAGCAGGGGACACTGAGGAGAATCAGGAGACAAACACGAATGAAGTCCAGGATCTCTGTGACAAAGATTATCGGTCCTGTGGAAAACCTGCAGAGCGATAAGATGTGAGTCTGAATCCAGAGAGAGGTCAAAGCCTAAACAGAGCTTTTTAGAATATGGAAGTCACAAAAATGGAAGCAGGTCAGGAGCAATGACGTTATATACAAATGAGACCTCCAAGCAAGGGGGCATCTTTCCTGATATAGTGCATCTCACGTGATTTAGTTCAAGTCACAGTCAGTACCAGTTTTTTGGATAGTTTCATTCATAGGGTTTTGTATTCAGGTATTTAATTGAAGTTTGAAAAGTATAGAATCTCCTAGGGCTTACTGTATTTCATTCATGTCCCACATGGAAGCCAGTTTTGTGCGGACAGGTGCCTATGTAGGTTGTTGTGTGTGAGAAGCATGCACATGTAGTTCCTGCATGGAATCATATAATTTTAGAGCTGCAAGGAACCCTGTGGATCATTTGGTTCAACCTCCTGCAATGCAGGAATATAAAGCTGTCCCATGCTCTAACCAACTGAGCTATCCAGGCTGACCATGCATGCAATAAAATACCCGTGAATACAATAGACATGTGTGTTGCTTGCATTTTCCTATATGTAATTACTTCCTTTAATATATTGTATAGCATGCAAAGTGGTCCTTAGATGGACCATTGAAAAACGAAAAACTCAGCAGACCCTTTTGCCACAAATTCAACCAGAAGCAAAGTGGCTGAATTTTGGCCATACAGAGTAGCATGTTTTCTTTCCATATTTTCCGTATCCGTTCTGTATTTTTATTTCCATGTGCCACCAAAATCATCCAGCCACTCACTACATCTGTTAGTGATGGTACTGGTGCTTTTGCTTCCAGGCCACCCTTATTTTTTCCATAATCAATCTGCTGCATCCATATGAAGGACAGAGTTGGAAGGTTGTTGTTTGTTCCCAAGACTGCTTTGGTAAGATCTGCCCAGACTAACACAACCGCTTGAATTGAAGAGTAGAGCACTCTACTATCGTATTTTTCAAGGGATGATTGCATTTCATGATTCTGGCATGCCTGAAAGGAAAATGCTAGAGTCTCCTGTTTGAAAGTTGATGCTGAGTTCCAGTATCACTAGAGTTGGATTTCTATTTAAAATATCTGCATCCACTTTCTCCACAGCATGCATTGTTATATAAACGTCTAGTATGTCTATCTCTTGCACAGCCTTTTTCATAACCAGCATGTTTCAGTCATATAACCTTTCCTTGTAGGAGAACATATTCTACTCAGTTCACATGGAACACTGGCTTTTCAGCAGCACCAGTTCCCTCCACAAGGCACCCACTGCTTGCTGGGGATGTTAGGTGGTGGTGGGCAAGCTATCTTTCCATGGAAGATTGGCTATCTCTTTTCCTAGTCCTCCTCTAAGTTGGTAGGACTTTAACTATGTGGCCTGATTTGGATGTAACAGTAAACTATGGTTAGCACTAGGTGTACGGGCTTATTTACTCCTCTCACCTTCTCTGGTGCAGCTGTGAAGAGAAGATAGATCAGAAGCTTTCAGTTCAGTTTTCAGTTAAGCAGTTTAACATTACATCTGAATCCCAATCTTAACTTTGGTTTATTCAAACAAATCAACTTCATAAACCGTGGTTTGATGTGAGCTTGCTTCAGCAAACTGTAGTTAAGCCTAATCACAGTTTGTCTGGGTTTTGGCCCAACACTAAAGTGTGGTTAGATAAAAATGACAGGAAAGGTTTCTGATCTCTTCACTGCCATGCCAGAGGAGGAGCAAGAAAGGGGACAGAGAAGCCTGTGGCTCAGTCACTCAGTCTCTGAATGCTAACAATGTCTCCCTTCCTCATTGTCTTTCCTTATTCTTTCTTCTTTGCTTTTCTCTCATACACCTATTTGCTCAGATTGTAAACCTGAGAGAAGGGCGGGGGGGTTTCTCATTATTAATCTTATATGCACTATACAGCATGTTGTTTAAAGGCACTGAAAGAATTATAAGCAATATTTCTGCCATTGCCGATCTATTCATTGAATAATGTGTTGGGAATAGGTGGAAATAGGGACTGCGTTAGTGGACAACATGATTTTTCAGATTTCTTCCAACACTGCCGTTCCATATTTCTTTATCACTATACACTACTTTTGTATACATTTGTTCTGAATTATTCTCCAGAGCCTCTACCAGTTAGGCTTCTTTTCACACACCACTTCTTCACAATCCCTCTAGCCTTGTAAATGCAATAGGCATCCTACTGAATTAACCTTGAATCCATTTCCCTGAGCAATGAAAATAGTATATCTGCTACAGAGAGCACACTGTATCACACATTAGTTTGTTTATTTGCTCTGAATCTTATGGGTCCTGCCTTTTAAAATTATTTGTGTCTTCATATTCCCCCCTGATGAAATGCATTAGTTGCCATGGAGACCGTTATTAGTGACATACACCAAGGCACAAATAAGTCCATTTGCAGATTGCACCTTTCTCTTAGTTAATTCATCGCATAACATGCAATCTATTAAATGGAATCAAAACCTCTAGTACCAAATAATTGTGTAGTGAAAATAATATAGTTTCTACCCAAAGCATAATGTCTGCTCTAATCCATCTCCCAGTTAAGAGGGAGGATGGATCAATTTCTGTTCAGAAATTAGTCAAGAATGGGTGTCAGAGACTCTGATGTGAAGTTTGACCCTTTCATCAGCATGATCAAATGTTAGCAAGGAACAAGTGTTTACTTTATTTAAAAGAAATGAATGTACTGTTGTATTCTCCAGTTTAGGATAAAGACCAGGGGTGGCCAACATGGTGTTCTTCAGGTGTTGTTGGATTCCAACTCCCATCAGCCCAGCTAGCATGTCCAGTGATCAAGGATGATGGGAGTTGTAGTCCAATCAGCTCTGGAGGGTCACTGGCTCCCCATCCCTGGTGAAGACAGCCATGAAATATAAGTGTGTGAGAGGTGTCTAAATATGCTCTGGGGGGGGGGGGACCGCAAGTACAGGAGTGAGGTCAGAGGTGTGGAATATCCCAAGCTTCAGATGTGGTGCCATAAGTTCCCTAACTACCAAACAGTTTGGAGCTGCTGTTCCAATTTTCAACAATGCACCAGAGCAATGCTACATCAGGGCATTTTGGAAAGTGTCGATTGTGAACTACTTCCAGATCCAACCATTTGGCCGAACCTGGTGGGGCCAGGCACGCTGAGAGTTCCAACTGCTGCCCAATGATTGTGTGTGCTGGTGCCAGACCCAGGGCTGATTCAAAGCTGCCATAAGTCACATTCACACCATACATTAAAAGCATTACGATGCCACTTCTAATTTTGAGTGCTGTAGTTTGTTCAGGATGCTGAGAGTTGTTAGGAGACCACTGTTCCCTTCACAGATCTGCAATTTCCTGAGAAGAGGGATTGATTGTTAAGACGCTCAGGGAATTGTAGCTCTGGGAAGGAGCCAGTGTGGTGTAGTGGTTAAGAGTGGTAGACTCGTAATCTGGTGAACCGAGTTCGTGTCTCCGTTCCTCCACATGCAGCTGTGACCTTGGACTAGTCACACTTCTTTGAAGTCTCTCAGCCCCACTCACCTCACAGAGTGTTTGTTGTGGGGGAGGAAGGGAAAGGAGAATGTTAGCCGCTTTGAGACTCCTTAAAGGGAGTGAAAGGCAGGATATCAAATCCAAACTCTTCTTCTTCTCCTCCTAACAACTCTCAGCACCCTACAGCTCCCATAATTTCTTGGGGCAGTGGTTTTCAACCAGTGTACTGTGGCACCCTGGGGTGCCTTGAAGGATGGTCAGGGGTGCCACGGGCAACACTGGCCTCTGTCCCTCTTTCCTTCCCTCCCTCCTTTGATGCCCTCTCATGTTTCTGCCTCCCTAAAGCTTGCGTGGCTGTTTGTTGCAGCAGCCCTGGCTACGTACAAGCTCCCCAGGTGAATGGTGCCTCTGGGGCTGGCCAGGAGAAAGGAGAGGAGGGGGGCTGAGGAAACACTCCACAAGGGAGGGTGTTCGAAAAGGGGTGAGGGGCTGCTGGCTCTGCAGGCTAAGGGTGACATAACTGGACTTCTGAGTTTCCCCACAGGGGTGCCATAGAAAAAATGTAGTTCATCAAGGGAGTTGTGGACTCAAAAAGGTTGGAAACCGCTGCCTTGTGGGAAGCCATGACTGCTTAAAGCAGTATCATGGTGCTTTAAATGTATGGCATGAATGTGGCCGTACACATATTTGCATCTGAAAGGCAAGGGGTGATATCGGATTCATACCACAGATGAGGAGCCAGCTGTTGAGAACATCAAGTCTATCTTCATTTTGCTCCTGCTGTTTCAGAAATGTGGGAATTGACATGATCTTTCTCAAACAAAGAACAGCTCTCTTTGTCCCTTTCAGATCACACCTGCTGCAACACTGATGCATTTATACACATGTACACACACTTCTCGAGGGAGAGGGAGATAGAGATGCCCACATATATACATCCGAAGATGTAACAAGAGGGACTAAAATTAAAAAAAATTAAATTAAAATGCCTCCTTTTTCAGGACTGATTGTGGAAAATGACACTAGTGAAGTAATCCCCAACTGACAGCAATATGTCCAGGCACATGCTAAATCCAAAATGTCAGCTGTTTTCAGGTGATCATGCACAACAGTATAGTTGTAAATAATCACCTACACTCAGATCCAGTCCATGCCACGACCAGCACCAGAAAACCCTCCTAATCATCCTGGATTGAAAAAGCCAAGTCCCCTAGGAAAGGAGCCTATTTCTGGTTCAGTTCCAAACAAGGCTGAATTCTCAAGTGATCCATCAGGCAGGAAGTAAAGGAATTAACATGCAAAGTTGTTCGCGACATCAGGTAGCAATCTGGACTCCTTCTGCATTATAATGTGCTGATAAAACAATGCGGGGAAGAGGGTGGCTGTGGGAGATGGATGTGTCAGGTGGCTGGGCTAAGCCTTTTCTTTTGCTTCTCCCCTGCTTCCCAGCGAGCTGTGCAAATTTATCACACTACCTGAGATAATGAGTGCAACACCTCTATTACTCCTTGTTACGCTTGGAGTTTGGTGGCTACCCGCTAGCAGAATCAATACCAACATCTCTGGGAATTTATGAATGATTGACTAGTCCTTTGTTGTTTGGTGGTATAATGCACAGCACCTTCAAAAAAGGGTAAGGTCCAATTTATATCCACTGCCCTCTCATCCTTTCCTCTTTTCTGCCACCTGAGGCATTTAATGAGGGCATCACAGATCAAACATTAAGGCAGAACTTCATAACATTGTCTTAAACACAATAGAAGCAGTTCATAGTTTAATCGATAAGACATGATGATCTATCCAATTATGTACTTTTTATGTGTATGGTCACTCATCATTGAGAATCCTGAGATTTCCCATTCACTTCTTTTTATATGTTTCTAGACCACATGACTACAGGTATGATTGAAACCATAATGGCAGTCAGAGCCAGTTCCCAGTTTCAGCCACGCCCCACTCCCACATTACAAATTGCCTGTGGTGTTCCCTTTCTACATCTGTGCTCCCAAGCAAGCTTTTCTGCCCCTGTTGTCAGTGGCTGTGGCAGGCAGCTATGAGACATTCAGTTGTTTATGATCCCCAATGTTAGAGTGCTGGGCTAGGACTGGGGAGACCAAAGGTTGAATTATCACTTAGCCACAAACAACACTGGGTCTTCTTGGGCCAATTACTATCTATTGTAGAAACTAATATTGTGCAGTTTGAAGCAACTGGAAGCATAAGAACTTACTCCTTCTGGAAGATATCATTGTCCAGATCCATAAAAATATTACTCAAACTTTTACTTGCAGAACTTTCTTGAAAGCAGAATCAAAATATCAGAAATATCCGTACAATATCTTGTGCTGTCCAGCACAGGCTCAGCATCTTAGAAAATATGAAATAATCCAGACAGACCTGTCTCTCTCCTTCAGCATGCATTTTGCCTGAAGTTATTTTCCTAGAGAGCTTCATTTACATCTTTACTCCAAAGAGTCTTGAGACAGAAGACTCAGCTACCACCCTTACAAGATGGCAGATTTGCAACTCAGTAGCCTCACTACATGAGGCTAGGTTGGCTCCTGCCAACCTAGCAGTTCAAAATCATGTCAAAGTGCAAGTAGATAAATAGGTACCGCTCCGGCAGGAAGGTAAACGGCGTTTCCGTGCACTGCTCTGGTTCGCCAGAAGCGGCTTAGTCATGCTGGCCACATGACCTGGAAGCTGTACGCCAGCTCCCTCGGCCAATAAAGTGAGATGAGTGCTGCAACCCCAGAGTCGGTCACGACTGGACCTAATGGTCAGGGGTCCCTTTACCTTTACTAGCCTCACTACATGATCAAAGGTTACATTCAGTTTAGAGTACAGCAGTACCTTGGTTCTCAAATGGCTTGGCTCTCGAACAAATTGGCTCTTGAATGCCGCAAACCTGGAAGGAAGTGTTCCGGTTTGTGAACGTTTTTTGGAAGCCGAACGTCCGATGCAGCTTCCGCTTGAGTGCAGGAAGCTCCTGCAGCCAATTGGAAGCCACTCCTTGATTTTCCGATTTGAACAGTTTCGGGAGTCGAACAGACTCCCGGAACAGATTAAGTTTGAGAACCAAGATACCACTGTATCAGAAAGCAATCAACAGGGAAACATTAACCCATTTAGGAGTTTACAGTCCCATGTTAAATCTTTTCACCAATACACAGGCATTCCCCATTTCAGTGTCAATTAAACCAATTATATTAACACTATTTCTCAGCCTAACCAACCTCACAAGGTCATTGCAAGGACAAAATGAGGAGAAGGTGAACCAAGTACACTGCTTTGAGCTCACTGAAGGAAAGCAGGAAATCAAATGTAATAAAATAAAATAATAATAATAATGTAATAAAATAAAATAAAATGGCATGCAGCTCCTACATCCAGCCTACCAAGCACAGCGAGAAGGGGACAAATCCAAGGATGCTGATGCTGGTACTGATGACAATAGGTGCCAAAGGTCCAGAACCAAGGAGGCAAATAGAGGGGAGCCCAAATCTGTTTTCTGTGCTGATTCAAGACACTTACGGTAAGTGGGCAAATCAAAGGCACATTTTGAGCCAACAGCTCTCATAATGTGAATATCACTGAATGAAGTCGCCCGTAAGTCATGGTTTGACAGTTTCCACAGTAATGAAATGAAATGCAAATTAGATTAATAACCACAATGACACCAACTCTGTTGAAACCTGGGTTGCAAGATTTAATTAATTTAATCAGTAGATTAATCAACAAAAGCCGTAATTGAAGATTTAAATTAGTTCCCTGATCAATCAGTAGGGCTCAAACAGAAAGATACACTACCTTGCAGGCCACACTATATGTCATTATATTTGATGAAAAGGAAACTTAACGTTAGCATTCCTTTCCAATTATGCACTTGTTGTTTTATTATCTACAGTGTTTTGTTTATGATTATCTTCCTATGAAGCATTTCAAAAAGTGATTTTACAAAACTGTTATAAAACAATTGTATATATAACACAATCAACACAATTGCATATATAAAAAACATGGCCTATGGATACCAACCAGGATAAAAAGATCCACTTGGAGGGCTTTCCTTTTCCAACCTGCCTTCTAACATGGGCCAAAAAGATTGAAAAAATTGTGTCTGTCTGATACTGTATCCAAAGCTAGCAGTTCTTTCACATTGCTTTTATTTTTTTAAGCCTAAACAAAAGCAGAATAATTTTTGGGAAAAGACCTTTGTAAAATACCCGTCCAGCTCATGCAACGCTTTGGATCCATTTACCAAGGCACAAGGTTCTGCATGAAGCAAAAGAACCTGGGAAGTGGAGCACAAAAAGCAATGGACCCTGCGATGAGGATCCTTTCCTTGTTCTGATATAATTACCAGATCAGCCAGCCCTTGATGGTAATTGATTCTAGGAGCATTCTGTATAATGTTGTATGGTATGCTTTTGCATTTTGTGCATTGTAAATTGCTTATTCTAATTTTGTTAGCCATCTTGGGAATTCTGCTAAAGAGTGGGATATATGCACAATAGGTAGGTAGATGATAGATAGATAGATGATGATGATAGATAGATAGATGATAGATGATAGATGATAGATGATAGATAGATAGATAGATAGATAGATAGATAGATAGATAGATGATAGATAGATAGATAGATAGAGATAGATGATAGATGATAGATAGATAGATAGATAGAGATAGATAGATAGATAGATAGATAGATAGATAGATAGATAGATAGATAGATAGATAGATAGATAGATGATAGATGTGGGCTTATTTTAAACCATCCCCAGTAGCAAGTATGCAAGTGTTCTTACAGGTAGTATTCAGAAACTTACCCTGATAGGTGCTCTGACAAAGTCCAACACCAGTCCTTCTGTGAGTCACATGTGTGTGTGCTTAAAAAAAGAAGACTAAGACGCAACCAACCCATCAAGCTTTGACGCACACTCCAACATGATTAATTGCCTTGTCTTGCCTCAGAGCATCTTCAAGGTTCTCATTATGTGCGAAAAGCTAATGACACACATTTTGCAGGAAAGGGGAAATGGCTTAAATTTATCTATTCAATTGGGCATGGATTCAGGAGGCTTTGGGGTCTAGAAAAGATAGCTAACTGCTAGTTGAACCTGTGGCTTACTGGTCAATTCACTCACGAAGGGGGTGGTATTGTGTTCCCAGCACAGCTACACCCCAACAATCCTCCCCTGACTTGGCTTAGTTGTAAATACTTCCACACCAGGCCTGGATCTTTGCCTGAACAACAGTCCACAAGACCTTGAGCTCAAATGCCTACTCTGCATTTTCTTCCGCCTGGGCTTTCCAATTCCTCTTTCCTTCTATCTGCTTGTTAGATGGACTCTTGACTTTGACTCTCCTTGACTCTGGTTCTCTCTGTGCCTGTCAACCAGATGGAACTTCTTATCTAGTACCTGTTGGGACCTGCCAGTTCCAGGAGCCTGAGTTGAATGGAACCTCTTCAGGCAGGGGGGAGTTCATATGCTGGACTAAGTAGAAGCAGATTCCCCCTAGTGAGGACTCAAGGCCAGCAGGATTAAGGATGCCCCAGCCTTGCCTCCCATTGAAGCCAGATCCTTAGATGCAGCCCAATGTCTTGTTCTTGAGTTCCTCCTATGTCATAAGACCACTATCAGCCTGATCGCACCCTGCATCCCAGAAGTAAAGGTGGTGGTGAGCCCAGAGAGAAGTTTCCATTAGAAGGCATGATGTTCATAAGGCATTCTGCTCTTGTGGAGAAGGTGTCAATCAACTTCCTTCAGTTTATTGTTGCTGAGACATTAAAATAGTTCCATTTATCTAATGGGTGCTGCCTTGAGCTCCTTTTTTTCTTGGGAAGTACAATTGTTGAAAACAACCAACCAAAGTGCTTGTGGAATCATGGCCTCCTCCACTGAAGGTGGGCCAGGAACGGTGAAACTGTAAAGTCTGCTTCAAGAACTAACAGTTTTTGCCTGGATGATGCTGACATCAGCCACCATGCGATCTTGGCAGTTGTGTCCTCCAAGCACTGGGGTCCCCGGTGGACTGCCCATGGGCACCCAGGCACCCTCAGATATCTCACTTGGTGTCCACCATTGTCCCCTCCCATTTTTAAAAAAAGAAGGACTGTTGGTTTGTGGGAGAGACTACCTGCTATTTTTGTCTGTGTTTGTTATGGGGTGTATTTTGCTATTGGGGAGAGGGTTCTAGGCTTTGCCAGTTTTTCTTCTGTGAAATGAGTATTTTATGATGCCTACAATGGGCCTGGAGTCCAGAAAGGTTGGGGTCCTTTCCCTGGCACCTGAGTCTAGCATTAGCCTTCCTTCCTAGCTAGGCAGCTCCACATCTTCCTTGCAATCCTGGGACTCCAAATCCATAGACTCTTGCGTTGGTGGAAATGAGGCAGGTTGATCAGTTCCTGGCTTGCAGCCATATCTGCCCCCGTATTGAGCCTCTTGTCATTTTTATCCAGTATTCTGTTCACCTTACACTGCAGCTTCCACAAACTCAGCTGCCTATGACTCCACCCAAACAATAGCTTTTTCTTCCAAGGATTCTATTACAGGGATCCTGCTTCAGATTCCATAACCTGACATGAGAATGATAGCAATATTGTGATTGTATGAGCTCATTTCTCGCCTCCGACAATGAAACCCTAGAAATACAACCAACCAATCTCCAGTAACTCTCGGTGCAAACTGCAGTTCTGCTGATACCAAATTGGACAACGAATGAATGAATGAATGAATGAACATTCTTCCATTTTTAGCTGCATCTTCAGCTGAAAATATGCTCAATTCTGTGGCACCAAGAATTTCTGTAGTATGGTTATACTATTGCACCAGGCTCATGCTGACAGATACAAGAGACAGAGCTTAAAATGACCATGGATATATATATATATACACTACAGATATAAGCTGATTGAATAGTAACGCCCAGCTAACAAGTGGCTCTGGTTATAAAATGTGCAGTCACGGCATGTGAGAAGGGGCACCGTTCCTGCAGTGCACAACTGTCTGCACTGCCGTTCACTGGGACTGGAGTAGGGCGTGGCAGGATAGCAGTGAGTGAAGAAAGCCCTATATTGGTGGCAGAAGTGGGCACACACATCTGTGCTCATCACCTCCCACCTGGTACTTCCCTTGCCCTTATTGCCCCCATGCTCTGCCCTTTATCAGTCCCAGTGAGCAACAGTGACACTGCAGCCCAGAGGGCAGTGTTGAGTCAGGACCCCACCACATCCACCAAGTCTGAAAATCTGCTCTCTGAATTCTGGTGGCTTCATAGCTCAGATGCACACATATTTTCCCTTAGAAAAATAGTTTAGTCTCCATTACCTTTATCAGCTTCCTATTTTCAGGCCTGGGTTAAGGGTATGAAGGGCCTGTAAAGGTAAAAGTAAAAGGACCCCTGACCATTAGGTCCAGTCGTGACCGACTGTGGGGTTGCGGCGCTCATCTTGCTTTATTGGCTGAGGGAGCCGGCGTACAGCTTCCGGGTCATGTGGCCAGCATGATGAAGCCGCTTCTGGTGAACCAGAGCAGCGCACGGAAACACCGTTTACCTTCCCATCGGAGTGGTACCTATTTATCTACTTGCACTTTGACATGCTTTCGAACTGCTAGGTTGGCAGGAGCAGGGACCGAGCAACAGGAGCTCACCCCGTTGCAAGGATTCGAACCACGACCTTCTGATCGACAAGTCCTAGGCTCTATGGTTTAACCCACAGCGCCACCCGCGGCCCTGTATGAAGGGCCTAGGTACAATTAATTATAATAAACAGCAATAATAACAATCCTAAAATCACTAAACAAACCATCTAAAAGTTACAAATATGTTGAATTGTTGAGGTTAATTAATTGTCAGACGAAGTTATTAAACTCATTTTAAATAATATTATAATTTCAAAAAAAGTGTTGTGAGCCCCCATTTTTTAAAAACACACACACATATTTTATTTTAAAAACACATATTTTTGCCATTTTGTCAAACACCCCCCCCCCCAGTGATGACACCCAGGGCAGTCATACCCACCGCACCCCCCTTCCTACACCCCTGACAATATCTTCAAGCCTAAATCATTCACTACACTGGTCTATTCTGTTTCTGGTTTAGCTTGGGTTTTTCTGCTGGCTTTAGCTGTGGCAAAGTCATAAGCACTTAGATTCCCCTTCCCCCCCATCCCAAGGCCTAGAGAGACTGACCAGCCCAAGGTCATCCAGCGAGTTTTGTGATTGAGCTGGGAAACTGAGAGCCTAAAAAAAGGGTTATTAGCCTGAGGATTAATCCAGTCCTGCATAATTTGTCCAGAAACTTCAAATCCCTGAATTTATCTAAAACGGAACCTCCTTGCCCTATTGGTGTTTGAAAAGTCAAGTCCTGATTGCCACTATCAATTCAAAATGTTAAGAAGTCGCATTTGATATGGCTTTAAGAGGGTCTGAATGTTAAAGCTCTCTGGAGCTGTATTTGAAGGGGGGGAAAGCCTCATTATGATTAATTAAGAAATAAGTATTTCGCTTTGGTTCATGGCTGTGTTTGCAGAGAATCTTGATAGTACCACTTTTTGTGAGGAAGAATGTTCATTAGATGCACACACCATGATGGGTAGATCTGCACCCTGGAAAAGGCATGAAATGAATAAGCCCCTCTTAGGTGTCAGAATACCCAGGAGAACACCGTAAGGTAAAAAGAACTACTGACAGGTCAACATCTTCCTTTCCATTCATTTAACCACGTTATAGTATCTGTTTCGCTACACCATAAGGCCATGTTATGAATTGGAATTAAAACAGTTGAGTATTACACAGTTCTGACCCTAGGAACACCAGATGCTGTTTTGTAATAGGCTCAAACTAAAACTATTTAAGGTTAAAGGGATAGTTGCCTGTTTGCTAAGTCCTTTGTAGAAGTTGATGAACTTTTTTAAAAAAAGTATTTCGTGCAGCTGGGATGGAATGACCTTTGGGAACAAAATATTTTGCTTTCAGTGTGAAAAAGTGTCTGATTCCCCCTTCCCTGCCAAAACTAAAGAGTCCAACAATCTTGAGTTTTCTGTTTTTTACAACAGTGCCAAGTTTTCATGGGGAATTTTTTTTATCCCAGAAGCGGTATTTTACAGTTCAACACCCAAAGAGAGAAAGAGAATAACGAGAGCTTTGATCTGAAAAAAATAAAATAATGTGTGTGAAATAACAGATGATAAAAAGAGAGATTGCCCAATTCAAAGCATAGCCTGGCCAAACAAGTCGCAAGCAAAATCTGGAATAAGCATCCCTATGGAATAGATCTCTAAGAACATATGGGACTTCCTTTTGGGAGACGCATTTTCCATCTCAGCTTTGTTCTGCTTTCTGCTATTGATCTTATCATTTTGTTTGTTCGGGGGTTTGTTGGTATAGCTTCCCAACACTTGAAGATCATTCAAAGATATGGCATTCCTGACATTATTAAAATAAATAACTTGATAACACCATGAGGAAACAGCTCCTTGGATGTAGCATCTGGCAATGCTGCTCCCCAGAGGACTCCCAGGCTCAAAAGCCCTTTATTCACTGAGCTTCCAGCCAATGGTCAGGAAGGAAATGCATTTGTTGCACAGAGCAGAAGGATGTGCCATTCATCTTACATCACTCACAAAAGACTTCAAGGATGACACTAGGGTTCAAAGCCATACTGAGCAATGAAGCTCATTGGCAGACCTGAGGCCAGTCACTGGATTTCCATTTAAGCTGCCTTCTCATGAACATGAAGGTCCTCGTTAGCCCTGTTTACTCTCCAAAAATACAGACTCAGTGCATGGAGGGAAGAAGAAGAAGAAGAAGAAGAAGAAGAGGAGGAGGAGGAGGAGGAGGAGGAGGAGTTTGGATTTGATATTCCGCCTTTCACTCCTTTAAGGAGTCACAAAGCGGCTAACATTCTCCTTTCCCTTCCTCCCCCACAACAAACACTCTGTGAGGTGAGTGGGGCTGAGAGACTTCAAAGAAGTGTGACTGGCCCAAGGTCACCCAGCAGCTGCATGTGGAGGAGCGGAGACACAAACCTGGTTCCCCAGATTACGAGACTACCGCTCTTAACCACTACACCACACTGGGATTGCACCCACTGTCCCCATATCTTACCTCAACAGCAGGTGCGGCATCCTTATCTGACCCCTTGGAGTCCTTCAGCCAACTTTCCACAGATCACCCACCCTTTCCACGCAATACATACCTTTTCCACAGGCTACAGCCCTCACTGGCCCAGCTCTGCACCCTCCTTGCATGCTTTTGCGTGGATGGACTATTTTCTTGAACTATAAAAATGCCTCTTGCTTGCCAGGATAGAGAGGTGTGCAGGTGGGTGTAAACGTTGTGTGGCCAGAATGTAGCCTACATACAAAATTGCTCTGCCTGCTTTTGTCTCTGGTCCACCAACCCCAGAATCCCGGAAGGTTCCCCATGAAGGCATGTAACCCTTAGGTTGAAAAAGATCCCACACTGTTGTTCTATGCATTCAGCTGAAGGTGCGAACAGAGCCCTGCATAGAACCATACTAATGCAAGCGCTAGTCTGCTTGGGCTTTAACGGGATTTCTGGTCATGTAGAAGAATTTATGGTCATATATCCACAGAGGGTTCTATTCATATCTTCCATTAAGCTTCCTGGTCACCAAGAAGATTGGCCTTGGGTACAACTGTAGTTGTGATGGACACTACTCATGTCTCCTTCTGAGCCCACAGACACCAGGGACAGCAGGCATGGTTCTTTTCTCTCCTCCAGTCACTGAGCCTACATACTTTTGAAAGTGAACAGAATCACAAAGTATGAAATGAACAGATGTAATGCATCAAATCCCACAATACTATTGCACGATACCAGAAGAACAGACAAAAGAAGCCATTGTAGTAACCTCCAATCATGGAAGCTATTATCCAACAACATTTGAAGGACACCATTGTGGCTATCACAGGCCAACAGAAATATCTCCTGATCAAACACTGTTGGAATGGAAGGGGCCACTTCCCAAGCCACTCTTGTCCCAGTGCCATTCATTTCAATGGGGCTTGCAGTAGAGGACAGACCCAATGGATTGTGCCCGACAATTTGAACCTATGTCTATCATGCCACAAAAAAGTTAAAAAGTAAGGGATGCTTCTTCCCAGTTAAATATAAGGTAAAGGTAAAGGGCGCCTGGACGGTTAAGTCCAGTCAAAGGTGACTATGGGCTTGTGGCGCTCATCTCACTTTCATGCCAAGGGAGCTGGCGTTTGTCCACAGACAGCTTTCCGGGTCATGTGACCAACATGACTAAACCACTTCTGGAGCAATGGGACACCGTGATGGAAACCACAGCACCCGCTGCAGTGGTATCTATTTATCTACTTGCACTGGTGTGCTTTTGAACTGCTAAGTTGGCAGGAGCTGGGACAGAGCAACGGGAGCTCACTCCATTGTGGGGATTCGAACCGCCAACCTTCTGATCAGCAAAGCCCAAGAAGCTCGGTGGTTTAGACCACAGCACCACCCACGTCCCAATTAAATATATGCTGCCTAAGACTGCAGTCCCTTGCAACATTTATGCCACAAGTAAATCTAATTAAACATAGTAGGCCTTACTTCTAAGTATACATGAATATAAAGGGCTGCAGCTCTCTTTTCCAAGCACCATATTGGTAATGTCCCTGTTTCACACTGTAAAGTGTGCAATAGGCAGCAATGGCAACAGCGACTCTGCTTCCAACAGGGGACGACAAAGATCTTAATCATGACAGGCTAATTTCATTTCTATGCCCGCGGGAAAATTCAGCAGGGAGCACGCTTCTTGTTTACAAACGACGCCTTATCGTCTGGAACTATCTGGTTTCCATTTGCTTCCTCCGATGACACCAGCATTATTAAAAGGAGAAGGGGGGAAAGGTGCTGTTAACACTTGGTCCATGATAAATGATAGCGACAGCGCAGCCTTGAAAAAGGTTACTCTGCAGCCTCACCAGCGACGCAGGAGGAGAAACATTTACATTTTCATCTCACCGAGGCTAGTATTTTGCTGGCTGATATTACATTTGCTCTTTTTTTCTTTTTCTCTTTTGCTGATCCAGGCCTGTATCAGGTGTCATCTTATCTTGAGGTTGGCTTTGAGACAGCAAGTTATTACATGCCACAGCAAGTTTGCCTGGTCCTTAATGATACTTTCAGATGCCACAAAATTGGCCTGTGCCTTATTTACTCCCTCATAAAAGTCAGGCTTGCTATGGGCTGATTTTGAGATATTGGGGAAAAGAAATTTTTGCTCCACAATCAAAATGTTGCGATTGGGCAGCTGCCATGGCCTAACCATCTGTTGGATCAAAGGTGGGTATTTTGTTTTCC
This sequence comes from Podarcis muralis, assembly GCF_964188315.1. Classification (NCBI taxonomy): domain Eukaryota; kingdom Metazoa; phylum Chordata; class Lepidosauria; order Squamata; family Lacertidae; genus Podarcis; species Podarcis muralis. The sequence goes on from NC_135659.1 coordinate 74,746,873, forward strand.
TGGTTGGGAAGGAAAAAACAAGCTTCTGGGAATAGGTGGACAGAATTGATCTTACAAGCTCCACATGTGTGTGTGTAACAGGTATAGGCAACCTCAGCCCGCCAGATGTTTTGGGACTACAACTCCCACCATCCCTAGCTAACAGGACCAGTGGTCAGGGTTGATGGGAATTGTAGTCCCAAAACATCTGGAGGGCCAAGTTTGCCTATGCCTGGTGTGGAACAAGAGTCATGGCATAATGTTTGATGTTCTATAGTGTTTTTAATATTTTTTTGGGAGTCGCCCAGAGTGGCTGGGCAAACCCTGCTAGATGGGCAGGGTATAAATAAATAAATAAATTATTATTATTATTATTATATCTTGGAGTCTTAGATATATTCAGTATTAAACAGCAAAAAAGCTGTAAATGAATAAGCAGCTGAGATTGTGCACTCCAAACTAAGCTTTGGGTCATTACAAAGTCTGAAAGAACCCCTTGGTGTACATGTATGCATGGAGGGTTTTCTCAGCGCAACTTTGACATCAGGTGATTGACAGCTGGGTTGTCCTGCCCACCTGTCAGCATCTGTTGTGCAGCCTTTCCCCAGCAGCCGGCAGGTGGGATTATTATGGCCCCTTTCCCTGAGTTGTACACATTTTTATTCCCATTTTGAGGTTGGAGAACTCCACCACAATATTTGGATAAGTGCAAATTTCAAAGGATAGCTGTCTTTTTGGATCACATATTGTTTGAGAAAGTGGAAATTAGACAGGCTTAGCCTTATTCTTCACCCCTAATTGGTTGGCCACTTTATCAGGTTTACTGGACCTGGGTGCAGCTCAATAGTAACTTGGGTTGTAGATAATTCAGGGATCCTTCTTCAAAATTGACCTTTTGTATTGTGAGGATAATGTCTTTTTTACACACACACCCAACTGCAGAAACTAGTTGCCAACGGAAGTGTGTCGCCCACCTTGACCATTGTGAACACAGTCAGTGGAATGTGGAATGTGGATGTGTGACTGTCAGGGGCATCTACAGGCAACAGAGATCTGGCTTTGCTAAGCGAGGGCAGCAGTGGATGGGAAACAGACGAGAAGAATCAAGGGAACGAATGCAGCAGGGAGAAAACAGTGAAGGCAGCACAAAAGAGAAATGAGAGTGAAAGGGAGACAGAGCAAGGAGTTCTCACTGATTGCTGCTAAACAAAATGTTTAGGAAGCAATTTTGCTTAGAAAAAGACGACTGCCTTAATGAATTTGAAGAGCAGAGGAGCTTTTACAGTATTTTATTCTACTTTTATTTCAGTATACTGACATCTGATGGCAAAAGCCTGAAATTGCGTCAGTACCAGACCATCTAATTTCCTGACCTCCCAATCCAGCCCAGGAAACCATTCCTGTCTGGTGCTGCCTCTGGTCTCTTTTTAGCTCCCAGTAAAAACATTTTTAAGGGCATCTAACTGCCTGCCAAACTCATCTTTCTTAGACTTCACTATATATTTTTTAAAGTTTTTAAATATGTAAGCCTCCCTGGGAGTCAGGGCTGCACAGCTGCTAAATAAATGGTTTGATAAAGCTAAACAAGGGAGACAGTTTGCCAGGGGTCATCAAACTTTTTCAGCAGGGGACTGTCCCTCAGACCTTGTGGGGGGCTGGACTATTTTTTGGGGAGAAAAACAAAGAACGAATTCCTATGCCCCACAAATAACCCAGAGATGCATTTTAAATAAAAGGACACATTCTACTCATGTGAAAACACACTGATTCCTGGACCGTCCATGGGCCGGATTGAGAAGGCGATTGGGCCGCATCCAGCCTCCGGGCCTTAGTTTGCCTACCCATGTGGTATGCTGTATTGGTTAGAATGTTGGACTAGGACCTGTGAGACAAGGGTTCAAATCTCCACTTGGCCATGAAGCTCACTGGGTGGCCTTGAGCCAAGAGTTGTGATGATGACATGGAGAGAGGAAAAACCATGCAATTCATGTTGAACTCCTTGGATGAAATGTGGGATAGCAAATACATACATACATACACGCCCCTACTTCACATCTAAGCCTGAATGCTTCTGTGCAAATATTGGTATTTTGAACGACATCTGAGGTGTTTTAGCAACATCTAGCATGTCTCCAAAACACACATAGTATCGTAACTGGAAAATATTGATGACCTACTAATAAGTTAAGTAAAGCATTAGTCTAATACAAAACCAAAAATAGTGTTTGGTATTTAATGTATTGCCTGCAGCGCTCTCTGCTGGCAATTTATCAATCAGCAGAATAATGTGAGCTCCTAATCTACCAATAAATCCAAAATGTGTAAGAAATTACTGGGATCAAAGGAAAGGTGATTGATAATTTGTGTAAAAGTTACAAATGCTTGTGCCATAACTCAGAATTTGTATGGGGACAACCATTATCATTTTTAAGGTTAAATCTACTGTATAGCTGGCAGAAGAGGTTGTTTTTATATTTTCTTTGCTATTAACATTTTACCTCAAAATTTTAATTACTCCCCAAATCATTAACAGAAATACATAATATTTTACCCATCAGTCAGATTATTGTTTCGCGTGTGCAGTTCCAGGCTGAGATGCTTTGAAGAGCATCAAGTTTTCTTAGCATTGAGCACCTCGATCCTGGATATTCTTTCCTTCTAGAAAGATCTCTTCCTCTTCCACCTGCCAAATTAATGCATCTGCAAGACTATATTTAAATAGTCAGTTGGTTCACTTCTGTCATAAATGAGTACATCTATCATGCTTGGAAAACAGCATGACAAAAAAAGAAATAAATGTGTGGATGTGTCAGTTTTGGAACCTCCCCTTGGAGGTTAGACTAGTGCCAGCATTAACTAGCTACCATCACCAGGGGAAAACAATACTTTTCCATCAAGCCTTTGCATAAACAGCTCAGAGGGAGAGGGTGGTACAAACTGAATTTCATTTAGTGATTCGTTTGCTGTGCAATTTTATATTTCATTTTCTGTTCATTTTCTGTGAGTTGCTGTTTGCCCAGATATTGTTTCACAATGGCAAACAGGACAGGACATTTTTAAAATAAATTAGTATGAAGCTATTCCATGGGGCTCATTTCAGTCAAAAATCTAGCCACCACATTTTATACCATTTCACGATTCTAACCGCAAAGTGGAAAGAATTTCAAAATCTATACTTTGACAAAGCAATCTGTTGCTGAATAGCTGATGTTTAGAAGATAAAGGCTATTCGGTTATTTTATGCTATCTCCTTAATATGAATGGGTATTTTCCCGGCTGGCCAGTTCTGGGGAAAAATCCCATCAATTTTACAAGGAAGCCTTCTTTGACAACAGATTATAAGCAATAAGCTATAGCCAAATATTAGCTCTTGGCAGAACAGACAAATTAGGGGAAGAGATATCTTTTATTGGTTTGACAATAAAGAGTCCAATAAAGGTTAACAGACCACTGATTTCTGCCTAGCAGATTATGATTTATCGCTGACTTCCACAGCCTTGTATCTGAGTATCAGACAGAGCTTTGCTTCTACCTTCAGGAGGAAAGGAGAGAATGATTGGATTTTCTTTTTACGGCACTTGCACTGCCACCCCCCTCCCTCCCGCCACAGGCTTCCATTCTGTGAGATTCTTGCTGCTTTCAGTTCCTCTCTCACGGTAGTGTGACACACAGTACTGCAGATCTGCAATTCATAATTATGCAGGTGAGAAGTTATTTAGTGAGTGGCTGACAGATCTCTAGAACTCAGACCCCATCTGCAACTGTACATTTAACGCAGGGCCAAGTCACTTCAAGTAGTCATGGCTTCCCTCAAAAGGAGCTGTAGTTTGTTACGGGTGCCCAGAGTTGTTAGGAGATCACTATTCCTCTCACAGAGCTAGAGTTCCCAGAGTTCCCCGGAAAGAGGATTTGATTGTTAATCTACTCTGGAAACAATAGCCCTAGGAGGGGAATAGGAGTCTCCTAAAAACTTTCAGCCCCAGCGGCCAAATTGGACCACCCTGGAGGCGAAGATTGGTCTGTGAACCAGAGGTTCCTCAGCCCGGGGTAGAGGATTTTGGGCAAAATCTCCTTCTGCCCTGTCCGACCTCACTTTGGCTGCTACACAACTAGCACAATTGTGTAGGCACAGAAAATCCCACCCTAGTCTCTTTCATGCCAGCTGCTAATCTCATGTTCTGCCAGCATGGTAGGTGAAATATACTTGGAGTCCTGTAGTGATTTCATGCTCTTTATTGCAGCTTGTAGAACAGTGATAGAATTGCCCCCCAAACCTCAGGCGTTTACCGTATATACATTATTTATACAATGAGTCCCATCTGATTGGCTGATTCTGCTTCCCTCCTGGAGCCTGTTTGGTCTTTTCCTGCAGGCCAATCAGTTGTTGCAGTCTATGATCCTACTTGCCTATTGTTCTAGGATTCAAGCTTAGTACATAACAGTAGGGTTTCCACAAAATCTTGAGCCAGCGTCACTGAAGTATAGAAGTACACTCTTAATCAATTAAACAGTTAGATAAAGTTAATCAAACTCCTGTTGTCTCCAATATGCAAAAGATACTTATTTAAATCTCTTATTTTAAATCTCAGCAGCTACAAAATGGAACAATGGAACAGGGCACCAGTTACAGAGTCACAGAGTTACAGAGAGTCAAAGTGACTGCTGTGGACACCAATACAGGAGAGACAAGTTTTGTTGCAGCTGGGGCAGATGAAGGCATCCAGTTGTACTGATGCAGGTATATCTTTTTTCGGTGCTCCTCCCAGCAGTCATTCTTCCTCTGGCCACTCCTGTAGATATATGAACTGACTATCTCTAGATGCTATGGTCACCTACAAAGGATTCCCACACAGTGGGGTTAATATTGCCATCCTTCATGTCACGTTTGTAACGTGGAGTTGGTCTGCCAATGGGCCTGGTGCCTGAAGCCAGCTCCCTTGAGGAGCCTACCATTTCCTATACTGTGGACTTGACCAAGGCAGCATAGACATGACCAAGGCACCATGAGACAGAAGTGCGAATGTGCTGGAAACATGGGCTTGGCAGAGCACATCTTTGTTTGAGATTCTGTGCTGCCATGTGATAGCCCAAAATCTTCCTGATGCAGTGCATGTGGAAGGTGTTGAGGCAATGCTCCTGGTGAATATAAGTTACCTATGATTCACTGCCACAAAAGCAGTGTGCTCCACATGCAAGCCTAGGAGACCTTCATCTTGGTATTGGTAGTTCGCATCACATTCTCCCATCCCCTTTTTGAGAGATAAGCCATTGCTGTAGCTGCCTTGACCAGGTCAACATTGATGGAGAGATTGCTGGCTATGGAGTCCAGGTATACAAAATCATCTACCACCTCAAGCATGTGGTCACCAATGCTGACAACTTGCTGGCGACATCTTGACCCAGGAAGTTGGTCTTCATCAAGCTGATAGTAAGGCAGAACTTGGGGGAAATGGTTGATGAACCCCCGTAAAGCTTCCTCAGAGTGCGCTGCCTAGGCTTCCGTGTTTATGATTTCTATATGGCCACTGATAACTGCTATGTATAAAAAAATAAAATAGTGAGTATGTATAGATGGTATATTACACCAGTGAAATTAGCTAAAATGTATAAAATAAGTAATAAATGTTGGAAATGTAAGGAAAAGGAAGGTACATTTTATCATCTGTGGTGGGAATGTAAGAAAGTGAAAGGCTTCTGGGAAATGATTTATAATGAGATGAAAAAGATGTTGAAATATACATTTATAAAAAACAACCCAGAAACATTTTTACTTGGTATTGTAGGCACTGACATTAAAAGGCAAGATAAAAAACTGTTTTTATATGCGACAACTGCAGCAAGAGTATTATTGGCACAGAAATGGAGGCAAGAAGAACTACCAACAAATGAGGAATAGCAGATGAAATTGACGGCCTACGCAGAATTGGATTAGATGACAGGGAGAATTCAAAACCAGCAGGACCAGAAATTCTTGAAAGATTGGAGTAAATATACGTATATATCTGAAAGACAATTGTAACCAACTCACTATGCTTGTAGGACTACAAGAAGTTTTATAAGGAGAACTGTATGAAATATTGCAGAAAAGATTTATGAGAATGGATTTTAAGTTATGGATCATTAAAAGTAATAGTAAGGATGACAAAGGTAAGATTGAGAGATGAGGTTTGAAAATCATTAGACGTGGTTGATGGAAGTCTCAGGCTAAAATAGCCAAAATGTTGTATAAGATGAGATGAGATGATATGTTCTGTTTGGAAAATATATGTAAAAACTAATAAAAATGTATATTTAAAAAAAGAAAGGTGAGTAAAAGCAGTAAAACATCAAATATACAAATTCTTAAATGAAAATGTTGCTTATTCACAACACAGAGCCAATCTAGATTATTGGTAAAACCTCTTGAGGCTAGTAAATTGCTCATTTCCTACATTGTGTGGCAGAAAATGAGCATATTTTTCATCACAGAAACCAATCACGTTTTTTCCCTCCTCCAAGGAAGCTCAGCAATTAGACTCTTAGTGATTAACCAGGAGACAGGAGTCACATTATGAGATTTAGGTAGGAGTCTCTGGTGGGTTTTCTTAGTGAAGTTAATAGACATAGGTGATTTGCCCATGAAACATGAGGATGAAACCTGCAAATTGAAGAGTATTAAAAAGTAGGATCTTTTAATGTTTTCTGGGAAAGGCCTTAAGAGTTGAATGTCACAAACACAAACAGAGAAACCCAAGGGAACTGTATATTTTCAAAATGAAGCAGCGAGTCTGAGAGCAGCAATGACAAGTGCATTTTAATACTAAGGAGGTAATGAATATTAGAGAAGTTTAAATATTTAAAGGGGGGCCTTTGAGAGATCTGCCAAAAGCTTTAAGCTCTATCTAGCACAGGGGCATCAAAATCAAAAAATATGTAGCGCCAAACACTCCACCCAGTAATCACCAGGGGGCTACACCCACAATTTTTTCATCCCCTCCCCCAGAAGCAAGGTGGGATGGAATTGCTATGCAAGCTAACTGGAAGGTGGGTCACTTTTCCTTACCAGAGGTGGCATGGAAGTTGGCGCAGTGCAAACACACAAGCAGGAACACCAGTTTGGCTACACCATTGTATTTGCCCCACACCAACTTCTCCACCAACTTCATTCCTTCCCCCTCTACCCCCCTAACTCAGTGAGTTGCTTCTGCCCTCACTACAAAATCACTAGTTTTGATTTTGGAATTATTATTTTTTAAGTTAGGGCTCTTCCACATTCTGCTGCCCCCAAACTCTCAACCATCACTGCCCTTTTGTATGCTATGTCTCACACTATGCCCTTCAGCACTACCAGTGCTCTGGACCTTCAACAAGCTACGCAAACAATGTTCTAGAACAGGGTGGGGAGCCATTCTTCTGTTGGGGGCCACATTTCCTCAGAATAATGATGCTGAGGGCCACAGGACAGCAGATGATGGGGCTGAAGGGCAGGTCCAGAGCTAGGTTTCCTGGATAGCCACATTAGATGGTGTTCTAACAAAACAAAGGTATGCACATTTGCAATTTATTAAATTTATATCCTACCAATGGAGCCCAGGGAAACCAACAAGAAGTGATATAATAATAATAATAATAATAATAATAATAATAATAATAATAATAATAATAATAATAATTCCAGTAGAGGTGCAGACTGGGAAAGATCTCAACTTAAAAGGCTTTTATCAGTTATGTCAATAAGCAAGACAATACACAGCATCCTATGTAAAAAAATGGACCGCTTAACATCTGCATTTATGTTTTTCCGTCTTGTCCATTGTTCTTACAGATTATCATTTTATCCTTTTATATATTGCCATGTAGAATAGTTTTCATGGCCTCATCATCTTTGTCTGCGACTTGTAATTCAGTTTTGCTGAAGCGTTATTGTGGAGGATGCGCTGCGTGCGAACTGCTACGAAATTAGGCTTTTATGAGGAGCGGGATCTTGCGGGGGAGCAGTTATTGGATCCATTGTTACTTGGTGTCTTGCATTCACCAACCTTGCTTTGCAATAACTGTTACTGGCCCAAAAATGGCAAATGCCTTGTGCCATTTCTTCGATTCTGCACCTAGCTAATATTCTTAAAAGTAAATTTATTTAAAAATAATAAAATGAAGGACTTCAGCGGGCACGGAAAAGACAACATGCTAAAAGTCCAATTCAGTTGGCGTACTCCGGGGTAAATGGGGTTAGGCGTCACTCTGCGTTTTCGCCCTTTCCCGTCCATGGCTTTCTAAAAGCAAAGCCTGCACGTAGTACAAATCGAACGGCTCTAGGTTCGTGGGCCAACGCGCATGCGCAAAAGAGCGATTCTACTACTACCTCACATGATCTTCAACTGCCCCCCCCCCCCGCGCCCGGTGGAGCGCAAACTTAAGATACGGCACGACGGAAGCGTCCGGAGAGCTGCGCGCACGCGCACTCCCCAGCGCCTCTTGTTCTTCTCTCTCCCTCGTTCCACCGGCTCCCTTTTGTGACGCCTTCGCACGCCATTGACCCAGCCCAGGCCCCGCCCACCCCTATAAAAGCCCGCGCGGGGGTGGGGCGCCATTGTGCTGCGGAGCAGGCCGCAGCCGCGAGTGTTCCGAGGCCTTTTCGTCCCGCCGGCGCCCGATCTTGCTTTTCGGCTCTCACGCCTTCTTCCCTCTCTTTCCCCCTTTTTTTTCTCCCTTTCTAGGTCGCGGGAGATGCCGCGCGTCTATATCGGCCGCCTGAGCTACCATGTGCGGGAAAAGGACCTGCAGCGCTTCTTCAGCGGCTACGGCCGCTTGCTCGAGGTCGACTTGAAAAACGGGTGAGGCGGCGGGCGCGGGAGGGTTTCTTCCTCGAGTAAGGCGGGAAGGGAGGGAGCGAGGCGCGGAGGGTGGTGGTGGGGCTTGGGGCGCCGCTTCTTCCCCCTCCCCTCATGCCGCGTGGCGTCGCGTTCAAAATGGCGGCAGCCCCCATTGTCCCGTCAGCGGAGGGAACGAGTGAAGCGGGGAGGGAGAACGGAATGGCCCTCCTTTGACAGCGGCGCCTCAGGGACTCACGACCAGGCCGGGCCCGTTGTTGTTCGCGCGTGCCTGGCGCCGACGTGCTATGCCTATAAGAATGCCTGTAAATAGACACGGGGACGCGCCTATAGGGTAACTTTCCCGTCTCTCCCCCAGGTATGGGTTTGTGGAATTCGAGGATTCCCGGGACGCGGAGGACGCCGTTTACGAGCTGAACGGCAAGGACCTGTGCGGGGAGCGGGTGATCGTGGAGCACGCCCGCGGCCCCCGCCGGGACAGGGACGGCTACAGCTACAGCAGCCGCAGTGAGTGTTGCTCCGCCGCGGCCTACTTCGGGCAGGCGCGCGGAGGCGGGAAGGGAGGACGCGGAGGGGGAGGGATCAGGCGGGAGGGAGGTTAGAAGGGGGGGGGTTGGTCGGACTGGCCCCTCGGGGTGTGGGGAAAGCGGAGGGAGGGGACACGGCGGGGCTTGGGGAGGAGGGATCGTAGGCCCCTGGTTGTGGGTGGGTGGATTGGGCAGGGTTATTAGGAGGGGCTTTACTGCACTTCTTCCCCTTTGGGTGCTTAGCCTAGGGAGTTTTCTGGTGGGGGTTAGGCACCCGCAGTGCCAAGCTGCACTCAAAAAGTTTAGGATCCTTATTTATTAGGCGGGGGTTTCTCAGAGCAGGGGGGGGGGCGTTTGTGGGGGTGGGTTGTATTAAGAACTCACTGCTCTTAATCAGAATGCATTCCGTGCAGATATTGCTTAGCAAATACTGCAATTCGGAGAAAGTTTGTGCTGTGGAGGAGCTAACCTTAAACAGGCACAGCCGTCTTTAAGAAGTATTGTCTTCAGAAGCACTTTGTTTCATGTTCCCAAGCATAAGTAACTGTTGGGACTTTTGAGGGTGGCGATGGCTGACTTTCTCAGAAACGGATTATTTCGAATTGGAAATAAAATGACTACATGCTGATGCAAAGCCCATTTTGTTTAGCTTTTCCTGGAAAGGATCTGGGACGTGTCAGACTTATTTATATAATGGTTAAGAGCAGTAAGGCAGTCAAATATCTTTGCTAATGGGTTGTTGCTGGTGGGGGTGGGATTTCTTGCAAATATGTATGTTTGTATTTAAAATTGTTGCATGTTCAATTCAAACTTTTTAACAAGTCCTTGATGTTTCAATTTAAAAGTGACCAGTGGGGCTGAGGCTGTGTCCACTGAGGCTAAGATGACTGCCTTTCCTGATTGGCCATGGCTTTTCCATACATTGTGTGACCCTTGCCCTATGACCCTTTGGCTGACCTTACCGGAAGCCATGACGACAGCAGCCTTTTGCCATTAGACGCAGGGTGATGGTGAGGATTCCAAGGGTTAGACAAAACTGGTTAAACTGAACTAGGTGACTGTTACCTTGCGTGTGTTGTGGCCAAACCACCACCAAATACCTCATACTGTGATGTAAGTACTTAGTGTAATCTAGTAATCGTTTTTGTAAAATGTAGAAATGCATGTAATCAGTTAAGTTTTATATTTTACAATGTTCTGTAAAATAAAACTTAGCAAGGTAAATCTAATAAGGAGCAGTCACTCTCTAACAGAGTTTAGGAGCAGTCTTGTAGGATTTTAGTCTTTGATTTGCCCTTAATATATAAAATGTGGCGAATTAAAAATTTTGTTGCAGGATTAGAAAGATAAAGTCCTACTCCTGTAAATGCAATTTGTGAACTAAAGTAAACTAACTTTTCATTGCTTTTATACAAGGTTGCTAACTTTGTATCTTTGTATGATAAAGGTGGAGGAGGATATAGCAGTAGAAGAGCATCAGGAAGAGATAAATATGGACCACCTGTTCGCACAGAATACAGATTAATTGTTGAAAACCTTTCCAGTCGCTGTAGTTGGCAGGATTTGAAAGTATGTTGACACAATCTTTTCTCTTTTTTTTTTTTAAAAAAAAGCAAGTTATCAAACAGCTCTTTGAATCCCATAAACTTTGAAGAATGCCAGTTCACTTTGAAAATTATGTGTATTGAGTTTGCTGAACTTGCTGGGATTTTTTTTTCTGAAGCTGGTGTAGTGCCCTTCCTATGTTTGTGGAGAGACTTAATACTTCAATTTTCTCTTTCAGGATTTTATGAGGCAAGCTGGTGAGGTAACCTATGCGGATGCTCACAAGGAACGCACAAATGAAGGAGTAATTGAATTCCGTTCTTACTCTGACATGAAGCGTGCTCTGGACAAACTGGATGGTACAGAGATAAATGGACGAAAGATCAGGCTGGTTGAAGACAAGCCACGGTCAAGCCATAGACGATCTTATTCTGGCAGTAGATCAAGGTATCTTTGGTACTGATGTGGTTTGTAAGATTTTCTGTGTATGACTTAAATCCGGAAATGGGGATATGCAGCAGTTATTTCCCTGAATAGAGAAGAATACACCTTGCAGTGCTGGGTAACAGGGCTCCCCACTTCAGATGTTATACTAAAGTTAGCTGGCTGCACTAATATGTGCACAAGAATATAAATTTGTGGGAACTTCAGGACATATTGAACTCTGGATTGGGACTTCTGTATGTGCAATTAAATTCCGCTTTTGTCCCCAGCACATCCTTCTCAGCAGATTGGGGGGGGGGGGGAGAGAGAAGAAAAAGATGTCCTGTTGTGCCAGTGGTGCATGGTGCCCAAATAGCTGCTGTGTTTCTTTTTTAGGTCCCGTTCCAGAAGGAGATCACGTAGTAGAAGTCGTAGGAGCAGCCGCAGTAGATCCCGTAGTGCCTCAAAAAGCCGATCTCGGTGAGAATTTTTAATTTATCTGTCTGTCTTGCCAACAATGCATTAGGAGGTGTGTCGGATAGAAATATTCTCCTAGCTTAATTGCTCACACTGTGCATTGGTATTTAAATTACTAAGCGTCCAAACAAATGGGCTTCTGTGTGTAGACTTGCAATAAGTAAATAACTTTTGTTCTTTTGAAAAGCTCTAAATCTAGGTCTCGAAGCAAAGATCGTTCACGGTCCAGATCGAAAAGTAGAAAGTCGAGATCAAAGAGCAAGTCTAAGGTGAAATCTGACAGGGGTTCACAATCCCGCAGCAGATCCAAAGAGAAGTCTGAGAAGTCTCGCAGCAGATCCAGGTCTGTGTCTCGATCGCCAAAAGAAAATGGTAAAGGAGAAGCAAAGTCTAAATCGAGGTCAAGGAGCAGATCTCGTTCCAATTCGCCAATGCAGGATGAACCAGCAAAGGCACGGTCAGAATCCCCACCCAAGAGGAATGAATCGCGATCCCGGTCACGATCACATTCAAAATCCCGCTCACGTTCACGATCCAGTTCTCAAGATTAATACTGGAACTCATTTCCCTTTTCACATGATTATGGAACATTTGTATTCCAGGCCAGAGGTCTTTTTTATGTTAGTATTGGCGAAGTTGGCCTGCTTAGTTGCAGAAAGAAGCAGTCTGAAAACCACATAAGCGAGGCGCAAAAGTTTGAAATATCTAAAACTTTTTATGAAAGTGGCAAAGAGCAGGAAAAGATTATCTTTTTGTAGAAATTAGGGCAAATCCTTGATTATTATTTTTTAATAGTGCCCCATTGGAAATCTGGGGAGTGGAAAATGAGTTTTATATAAAATCTTTTGAGTGCAGAAGGTTTTTGGAAAGGTAACTATTCGTAAATGTTTCCGTTATTTAAAATTACTGGAATTAATAGGCTATGGCTTGCTACTAAAAGTGCATGAGAGCCTTAGTGAACAGGTCAGAGATGCTTATAAAGCTGATAAGCCAACTATGAGTTTGAATTGGAACACTTCTTCTGTGTTGTACCCAAACTTGCCAGAAGTTACTTCTTTGCTCCTTTGTCACCATCTTGAGGCAGTATTGACAACGTAATAAAAATGATCCTCTCTAACTTTTGCATGCTGCAGTTTTGCCTAACAAAATAAAGCTAACATCAAGTGAAATTCAAGGTACCACATTACTTTTTAGTTGCCAAGTTCTTTGGTTGGTTGTTTTGTTGTTGTCTTAACTGCTGCCACATTCTGCATCTCAGTTATAAGAGGTTGCTAACTTCCCATGAAATTGATGGCACTTGATGAAACTTCTTGTACTGAACTTAAGTTCTAGCGTTAATGGGTAGTCAAGAACTAGATTTCCCATTATGATTTGTGCAGCTGGGTTAGAAATAAAATCAGTTCCCCTAGTGTTTGTAGCGAACCAGTTAGCAACAATAACAGAATATTAGCACAGCCGTGTAACCTTTATACAATGTGTAGTTTGACTTGTATAAAATTAAATCATTGACTCCAGTGTTTGTAGCATAGCTTTATTTGCTAGATGATGTTATAGAGTAGTCTAACCTTAGCTTTGGTATGCGAGTAAAGGAAATTGGAAATGGCCTGTGATGTTGGTCTATTGCAAATGTTATCACAAATGATTTAATACTATTTGAAATGGGAAACAGATTCCTCTTTTTACTTAGATTGTTTATCAAACTTTATGCTTTTTTTGGGTAAACTCATAACAATGTCTACTCTTTAGCTGCCATTTAGCAGCAATCCAAGCCCTGAAAACTGAAATAGTTCAGGTTAGTACAAGTTTCACTAGCCCCACAGCTCCCCTGACGATGCTTAACAATCATGCAAGACACTGGTCAGCCCCTCCTCTTTACTTCAGCTCTAGTGATAAGCTGATACATTTTTCAGGGACTTTATTCTCTAGAATCATTTGTATTTTTCTGACCTATAATGAGAGCTCCATAAGGTTGTTTTTCTTTGTGCTTATGAAGTTATTTTGTATTTTGCGGGGAATAAGCATGTTCAGTGGTGGTGTACATGGCCAAAGAATACAATACATCAAAAATGCAGCCCTAAAATTAGAAACTGAAGCAATGCAGCATACCATTTGGATGGCATAACAAAATACCTGTTGAAATACGGTATTCAGCATAAGCTTCAAGCAGGAAAAAAAGGGGCCAATTAGGCCATAAGCTAGAATTTAATTGTCCCTTCTCTTGAATTAATGCAGAAGAAGGTCTTAATAGCCCTGATAATTCAGTTGGTCTAGAATGCTGCACCCAGAGGTAGGTGTGTGGCTAGGACTCCAGATTATTCTTTGCCAGTTTCTATAAGTTCAGTTTAAGGTGCCAGTTGCAGACCATGACTGAAATTGTTCAGAATAGGCATTTAACTAGTGTGGATCATTGTTCAACAACTTGGTTAGGATTGTCACATAGGAAACTTTACTTGCTGAAAAGCAAAACTGGCTACATAACAGCAAATAGATTCAAGCAGTTTATATGTATTTTGCCAGGACATCTGAATGTTTTCAGTCGGAGGAATTACTTTCTGATCAGCACCTGTAAGGAAATAACCCTTATAGCTACAGATGACTTTACAACTGTTCATAGTTGTGAAGTCTTAAAATGTGAGTTGCAATAAAAGCTTGCATTGGCGAAGCTCTCATCTGTTCACCTCCAGTGCAAAAAAAGCCATATAAAATATTTTTTTCTCCACAGCTTGCTACCTGTGTTCATCCTAATTTTACTTTGCTGGGGTTGGAGCAAAGCATGGCTGTCACTGAAAGACTTCATACACTTTTAAACAAATCAGGCAACATCTGAATATGTCACAGTTAAAACTCAAATTTCATATAATATTCACCATTTCATTAAACTTCTATCTCACATTCTCACAGAGAATCTAGGAAATTGCAGGCTTTTCAGCATAAAGTCTGTCAGGTAATTGGTGGAATTAAGGGGCCATGTTTGAGGGCTAAGCCCTCCTGACTATTGAAACAAATTTTAAAATACAAACAAAACAGGGGTTTTTTAAAAAAAATAATCCACAGTTGATTAAAATCCAGATTTCAATATTATGAATACAATCCAGATTTAAGCAAATAAATTTTTAAGGGCTGCTTGAAAACTAGCAAAAACAGCCCTGCATGCTCCTTTTAAGAGAGTTTCAAAGAAGGTGACCTACTGAGAAGGGCCTGTGGCTGCCAGTCTGATGAATCTTGAGGCAGGCTTTGGAAGTAGAACAACCTGAAGGCATCAGCAGGTCCATATGGGTGCGGATGCAGCATTTAAAATTACATGTTCCTATTCCATTTAGGGAAAAGTGAATGGCAGTACTACTACATCCTACTTAAACTGTTTTTCCCTACTCATTAACCAAGATGGCTTACAGGTGACTTAGTTCCACCCCCTTCCTTTCTAAATACTATTTAAAGGCAAACCCATTCTGATCACGTTATAAAAGGGTAAAGGGGACCCCTGACCATTAGGTCCAGTCGTGGCCAACTCTGGGGTTGCGGCACTCATCTCACTTTATTGGCCGAGGGAGCCGGCATGCAGCTTCCGGGTCGTGGCCAGCATGACTAAGCCGCTTCTGGCGAACCAGAGCAGCGCTCACATTAAAGCAGTCTAGTATTGATGCAACCTGGGCATGTGTTAATGGAAACAAGGCCATGTTCTGTTGATAGGCTTGAGTCTGACACATTTGTGAATTTGTCTAACCCTCTCTTAAAGCTGTGCAAGGTGGCCATCACCACTTGGGGAACAAATGCCATAGTTGGTTATGTGAAGGATTGCCTTTTGTCTCGATTGAATCTTCTAACTTTCGGCTTTATTGGTGGCTCAGGGTTCTAGTATTATGGGAGCTATACTAGAACTATATATCAGAATAAAACTGCTTATGCTGCCTCAGATAATTTCCCAGTACCTTGGAAGATCACAAGCAGGACATGATTAGGCTCATTGCTCCACACCACGAAACCTCTGAATATGGGGGGGGGGGGGGTGAATTTTGCTGTTGTGGCTAATAGTGATTGGCCTGATGATCATACAATTTGTACAGACTGTCTAAAAATCCAGAACAGGCAATCACCACCTCTTGTGAATGCTGTATATTTTGGACACGCTTTGCATGAAACACTGCCAGTAGTCTTCAACCTTTAACCCAAACATGCATTTGGAGACCCATTTCTTAATGCCGCTGTCCCATGACCTGGTTGGGTTCAAACCAACAAAAGAAGACCAATGTGCTAAACAGGTGGGGAATCTCAGCCAGAGGACCAGATCCTTATCTGTCTACTTTGTCAATGTTGCACCTGTACAATGTGAGCTAATGGATTGCTTTAGAGTAGTGAAGGGCCTCTATGGGAGCTCAGCAGATAAAAAGGTGGAACCCACAGATAACTTGCTATAATCAATTCCAGTAGTCTTCTGTACCACCTCATAGTTGCTGGTCTTTGGAGTGAGTCATGGTTCCATGTTGTCCCTCATGCTTTTTAACATCTACAAGAAACTACTGGGGGAAGTTTTCTAAAACAGCAGTATTCAATAGTTTCCCACCTGAGGCCCAGCTTTAAGCCAAACATTCATTTGGGGATCCATTTCTTTTTTTACCCTATAGTTGCATTGTTGCTGTTGCCACCCATCTTAGATGGTAATACCATCTCTAACCTGGTATTGGGTCCTCCAAGTTGAAGACCAGTTTCCTAGAGGCTTGGTATAAAGTGTGAACTTGATGATAGTGACACACAACTCTACCTCTTACCCTTCTAGTCCCATGGAAACCCTGGTCAGGTGGCTGCTGGTGGTTTTAGAATGGACGAGGGCAAGCTTGCTAATGCTTAGTTAAGATGGGGCAGTACTGTGGGTTGCATCTAAATCTACATCAAAGTTTCCATGTACAGTAGTTTATTTGGCCTGCATTGATTTCAGTACAGCATTCAATATGCAAAGCAGGTGGACAGCATCCATCCGTAACCTGCTTATTTGGATGTACATCAATTTGCTTCTATTTTCTCATCGAGTGATACAAACACACCTTCTTTGCATTGGTTCTGTTTACTTGGGTGAAGGCTGTTCAGCTGCTGCAGCATCTTTTGAACTGAGAATTGCCCAGCTCACAGGTTTGAAGGTCTCCCTAAGTTTAGAACTAGTTCTGCAGATGGCTGCAGCCTTTGCTGTTCGACCTAGGAAGTGCCTCTTGTGAGGTGAAAGGCAGGATTGGCATCCATCCACTCCTCGCAATGGCTTCACGGTTGGAAGAGAGCTGATCGGAAACTGGATCTTACTGGTCTTAGTCTGCTAACCCAGTTTTCCAATCCTGGTTTCTTCCAGATGTTTTGGACAACTCATCTCGGAGGAGTTATAGTCCAAAACATCTGGAGGGCACCAGGTTGCAGAAGGTTTAATCACTGTATCACATTGGCTGTGTGCATATACATTCCTCACTTCTGATAGTTTTCGGGGTCTTTCTCAGAATCCAGTACTTCCCCGCAGAACATGGGGATTCACAGTTTTTCTCCTCTTCCTTGGCCCCTTCTGGCACACAGGATCTCCACATGCAGCATGAATGGTCCCACTCTACAAATGGGAGACTAATACTTGGAAACCCCTCCCCCATTGCTTTCACATCTCTGAAGAACAGTTGTGATTGAGCTGGCATCGCATCCAGCACATGTAATTACTGCTTGCTTTATAAATCAAAGAGGAAAGGATAAAAGCATAGCAATTTGGCTTGCCATTAAGAACAGAATTCAGGAACGCTTAATAAGGATGCCCTTGAGGCTGGATTGTTATATCAATGTAAAGTTAATAAAATGGTATTCAGAATTAAAATAACAAATTGACTAATGCAGAAAGTCAACATTTCTGCATTACGACCCATGGTGTTACTCTTTCTTGAGAGACAAGCGGATCTATGGTTCAGAATTAGAAATCTTTTTAATTAGCAGTCTTCAAAACTCTTCAGAGTGCATTGGAGGGGATTCTGTTTCAGGCTTTGTAAACTTTAGGATCAGTCCACAAACTGTCCTAACCAGGAAGTATGAGGCTTGGTGTCCTGTGTGCCTATTTGGAAAACCAAGGAATAGCCTGTCTTTCTCCAGCGGTGAAAGAAGCTCAGTGCTGGAGTGAGGAGAGAGCTGGATTGCATTGCATTGCCTTGCCCCATGCTTCTCAGCATCGCTTTCCACACCAACTCAGTCTTCCCCCATACTCGCCCGGCTATCTTTATAAGCAGCTGTCCTTCCTTTCCTCTGGCAGCAGTGAGCTCTGCCTGATTGTGGGAGGTCAGCGACTGCCAGCGTAAATGAGGCACTGCTGCATTAACAAGATAGCTGCAGCTGGCGAAGGGAATGGGCTGGTGTAGGACTGCCATCCCCTCCCCGTTCCTGCACTCACAGGGACACACAATGGCACACTGGCCCCAGGAGATGCGGCGGCGGCAGCAATGGCTATTTCTGAAGACTGGCGAAGAGGAAGAGGCACACACCCCTCTTTCTTCAAAATCCAACACAAAATGCTCTTACAATTTATGAAAAACCTATAGACCACAATCGCATAAAAACACAGCAAGACAGCACACAGCATAAACATTCCAATAAAAGGAACAAAAACATCAATAAATTTGGGTTGTTAAAAATGAATCCGCATTGCAAAGAATAAATGCATGTCATCTGAGTAACACAATTTTTAGGAAATCTCTAAAAGAAGACATGAATGGTTCCTGTGAAATCTACAAGCAGTTCCACAGGACGGTACCTGCGACAGGGATCAGTTTCTAACGGGCCAACAAACCTTCAGGGGTGTGAGGAACCACAAGTCATCAGAGGGTGATCAAGACAGAAGGTCCTGAAGGTGCTTTGCAACAATGTTCATGCAGAAACCTTGAACCTGGCTTAGTAGCAAATTGAATACACTTACTGATTTTTAACAATTCAATCTTGAATTCATCCAAGCTTAGACATTTGAACCTTGGCTGCAGCAAATCAAAATATTTTGATTCATCAACCAAACTGAAATCCGCGAGACTGAATTCAGTGCATGAGCTCATGCAACTGAATGTCCCCTTCCTCTCCTTCCCCTTGCAGCCCTCGGTAACATCTGCCAAGGTCTGCTCTGGAAGATTGGGGCGGCAGGCCAGGAGCTGCAGAAGGAGGAAAGGAAGGAAGGATGTCTTGTTTGCTCAATGTTGGTTTCCATCCTATGGTTGGTGTCACCAGCATTGGCAGACCTTGGGGTTCTCACATTTCAGCAGTGCTCCGTGCAACACAATGATAGACAGCTACACCCACACCCTGAGTAGTTGTAAGGAAGATGGCAAGCAGATAACGCTGGCAAAGGGTTGGGCAGCTCCCCGTTTGCTCCATTTGCCCTAATGGGCCAGCCTACACTGCATCTGGTGCTGTTTAAATTCTGTGGTTGCACTTCAGGCAATTGATTTAGGCAAGGCACAGATATACACCCCCCCCACACACACACATTTTATTTATTAATAAATGTTATATCTCACTCTCTTACAGGAGCCCAGGGTGGCACACATATCCTAATCAATGTGCTCTTTAATACAAGTTAATTAAATAAATATGCAGTCGTGCTGCAACCTGTAAAAGTATAGATTATAGCTTTTTCCTCCCAATAACACTGTGTTTCCAAAGAGCTGTGACACCTGAAAACTGTTCCTTTGTCCCAAAGAGATTGCATTCTGGTCATCTTTCCCCTCAGCACACTTTCCTTTTGTGGCTATGTTACACATATTTGGCTTTTCAGTAAATGCATGGCAGGCACAAGATGAGATGTTAACCATTATTACTCTAATTATCAGTGACATAGCACGTTAATGGTTTTTATCAACAGTGCAATAATTAAGTTTTATTGTATCTAAAGCTATTTGCATGCATATCCAGCAATATCTGCTGTAATTTACCAGTGAGGTTTAGATAAATGGGAAGGGTGCTCACTTTGCCCTAAAGCTGCATGAGGGAAACACAGTGAACGGAATACAAAAAGCACTGCAATATATTTAGACTTTAGATGATGGGAGTTCCATTGTATGCATTTTTGTTTACCAATCATGTATGGTTATCATCATCTCCATAATGCAACAACAGCATTTCAAGATCAAACCAATGAGCCAGCTATCCCGGTATTTTATACAGTGGTACCTCGGGTTATATACACTTCAGGTTACAGACTCCGCTAACCCAGAAATATTACCTCAGGTTAAGAACTTTGCTTCAGGATGAGAACAGAAATCATGCTCCGGCGCTGCGGCGGCAGCAGGAAGACCCATTAGCTAAAGTGGTGCTTCAGGTTAAGAACAATTTCAGGTTAAGAATGGACCTCCGGAATGAATTAAGTACTTAACCCAAGGTACCACTGTATCTGGTTGGTTTAGTCTGACCCTTGAGTCAATTGGAATCCAGAATTCCCTGAGGAGTTCCCACCCCCTGATATTGATGGCATCCTGCACCCTTTGCATCTGAAATTTTTGCCATGTCAAAAGCTGAGGAACAATATGTTGGCCATGGCCAGTGCTTCTCTCAGGTATGTTCTCCCACAGCTTCCCAGTCCAAGTACTTCTGATTTAGTGACATTCTCAGGCAGATGGATCCAGGAGGGTAAGTTACTAAAATACACATTGTATTCCGCTACACACAGCGCTCAACCACTTGCCACAGAGTTAACTTTACATAGACTGCTGTGGCAGCTGTAAAAAGAGAAAGGGACCCCTGACCATTAGGTCCAGTCGTGGCCGACTCTGGGGTTGCAGCGCTCATCTCGCTTTATTGGCCAAGGGGGTCGGTGTACAGCTTCCGGGTCATGTGGCTAGCATGACTAAGCTGCTTCTGGCGAACCAGAGCAGTGCACGGAAACGCCGCTTACCTTCCTGCCAGAGCAGTACCTATTTATCTACTTGCACTTTGACATGCTTTCGAACTGCTAGGTTGGCAGAAGAAGGGACCGAGAAACGGGAGCTCACCCTGTCACGGGGATTCGAACTGCGGACCTTCTGATCGGCAAGTTCTAGGCTCTGCGGTTAAAACCCACAGCGCCACCCGTGCCCCTTGTGGCAGCTGTAGTGGCCCTTAAATCTGTAAAGAGCCATCTAGTCAAGGTGCCAGGGATGATGTACAACCTGATGAAGTCTATGCTTGCCCACCATGTTGCAGACAAAGTTCCACATCTCTTGCTTGCTGTGGAATCTCAAGGACATGAGAACTTGGGACTCTCAATGCTGTGTCTGGAAGTGACTCTGGACATTACCTAGAAGACTGAAAGAAAGAAAGTCACTCTCGTCCTCTTTTAATACTTCAAGGTGCTGTCCAAAGTGACAACATTCCACCTCCCATGTGTGTTAACTGGCCCAAGCATCAAGAACCTGGACACTGATGTGTGTGGAGGGGAGCAAGTAGCTGCTTCAGAATACTGCTGTGCTGAAATCTGTTCTTTGATTTCTCGACCGTTCTCTTCCTCTGCTAAAGAGGCACCCAGTTTTCTGCCTCATTCTCATGTCACCTCGTTGCAAAGGAGCTGAGAGTGGGGTATATATTTTCAGTAAACATTTCTTTAGCACTCTGTAGCCTCCTATCAAATGTGTTAATCCTGCATTCAAATTAAATATACAGTGGTACCTCGGGTTACACACGCTTCAGGTTACATACGCTTCAGGTTACAGACTCCGCTAACCCAGAAATAGTGCTTCAGGTTAAGAACTTTGCTTCAGGATGAGAACAGAAATCGTGCTCCAGCGGCGTGGCGGCAGCAGGAGGCCCCATTAGCTAAAGTGGTGCTTCAGGTTAAGAACAGTTTCAGGTTAAGAACAGACCTCCGGAATGAATTAAGTACTTAACCCGAGGTACCACTGTAATGCTAGGGAGTTGCACAGGTGATGCTAAATATATGCATTTAATTTCTCACATTTGTGAATTAGAAAGTTCAGTTGGTTTAAATACAAGCCTTTCGCTTTGTATAGCCCATTTCATTCTGAAATGATGCATTCCAAAGCAGGGAACACTAGAACACATTACAAATGTGTTGTGTTAAAAGGGAGGACGGGGAGGAGGACTTTGGTTGACAATCTTAAGGTCATCGACTCATAGAATTATAGAGTTGGCAGTAAACTCTGGGGGCATCTAGTCCAACCCCCTGCAATGCAGGAATCTCAACACATGGTCTCCCATCCGATTTGAAACCATACCAGACCCTGCTTTGCTTTATGAATGTCATCAATAATAGTAGATATTTTGGGTATGATTTGATACTATCATGAGGACTGGGGGGTATACAATGAGAAGAGGGCCTGGTAGGGTGTTTTTCAGGACCACTCAAATGATTACAGTCATTCCTGGCAGGGAAAGGATGATAACAAGTAATTCTTCTCTTCCTGCCTCCCTTTACATTAGGATCAGTGTGGAGTGCTGCAAGACCCCATCTTATTCCCCCTACAATTCAATGTACAGTCGTACCTTGGAAGTCAAACACAATGTGTTCCAGAAGTTCATTCGACTTCCAAAACATTCAGAAACCAAAGCACAGCTTCCAGTTGGCTGTAAGAAGCTCCTGCAGCCAATCGGAAGCCGTGGAAGCCATGGCGGACATTCGGCTTCTGAAAATTGTTTGGAAACGGGAACACTCACTTCCAGGATTCGATCATTCGGGAGTCATTTTGTTTGGGATTCCAAGACATTTGAGATCCAAGGTATGACTGTATATTATCTGCCTGTTGGATAACACTGCAAAAAAAAAAGGCGGGGTCCAGTGTTAGTGTTTTCTGATAGCACTAAAAACTTCATCATACCTTTTTATCCAAAACAAGGCTTGAACCCAGCTACCCAATGACTGGGTACAGATGATCCAGTTAATGCTGAATATGGACTGAATATGAATATGAATATGGACTGAATATGAATAAAGGAAGCCCTTTTGAACTGGGAAAAATAGTGACTCCTGTTAGTGACAGAGTACTGGCTTCTTAAATTTGAAATACAAATAGATCCATTGCAATAATACCTGAGACTCCAGGATATATCAGAGCATCTTTGAACGTGCTAAAGAAACCGTAAGAAAGAGAGTGGGTTTATTGTTTCTCTCCCATCTCCTGAAGTCCAATGGTGGTGGGGGAGAATGATACAGGGAAGTTTTTAGTGTGTGACATTTTAATGTATTTTGAATCCTTGTTGGAAGCTGCCCAGAGTGGCTGGGGAAACCCAACCAGATGGGCGGGGTACAAATAAATTGTTGTTGTTGTTGTTGTTGTTGTTGTTACATAGTTGCTCCCCACTGTGAGGTGTATATTTTCTTCTGAAACTGGGCCTTTCTTTTCCCTTTCGATGAGAGGCATAGAAATGCAGAGAGAGAGGAAGTGTGAAGCACTATTGTCTTTGCACTCGCTGCAATATCTGAAGTGGTTGGTTATCAACTTGAAGCTCTTTTCAAATCCATTTGTGGGGAAAGCTGTGATTTTGTTCTAGGATTCAGACTAACAATTGTATTTCAACAAGATTACACTTCAAAACATTGGGCGTAGTTATTGTAACGTGCTTGATATAAAAGCTCCAAATGGTGAAGGAAGCAGCAGTCCCAACAAAAGTGCATTTAACCAGGGTCTCCACGGGCTTCCTATTGTCTTCTAGGCTACTTTGGATCTGTGAGTGCTGCTTCCACGTGGCAGCTGGTGGTGGACTTGGGGCTGCTCATGCATGCATCTTTTGTGCAGGACAACATCTTCATCAAAATGACATCCTATATTATGTTTCCATTTGATTCATCTTTACCACTTCTGCGGAAAATCTAGTGGGGGGGGGGGAAGGCTCAGAAGAAAAGTAAATCTGGATTAAAGTGAGAAGGGGAGCAGGGATATGGTATGGCATTTTGATGAGGGTGAAGTCATGCAAAACTTGTGGATGAGCATCGAGGAGTCCACAATAAGCTGTTATGTGGAAGCAGCACCCATAGAGCAAAATGAGCACTTTGAATTGTGCCTGGAAAGAAATAGGAAGTCCATAATAAGCTGCCAAGTGGAAGCACTCTATTTCCCAGGCATCTTCTCCCACAGCCAGGATTGACTCTAAGGTTGAGGTGACCCATCCCAGAGGACTACAAGGTGTTTTTTTACCCACAATCTCACAGAACATCAGAACTGTGTAAATTTCCACAGAGGCAGCCATGCTAGTCTGTTGTTGCAGAAACAACAAAGAGTCTGA
Organism: Podarcis muralis; assembly: GCF_964188315.1. Taxonomy (NCBI): domain Eukaryota; kingdom Metazoa; phylum Chordata; class Lepidosauria; order Squamata; family Lacertidae; genus Podarcis; species Podarcis muralis. The sequence continues at coordinate 74,770,838 of NC_135659.1, forward strand.
TGGCACCTTAATGACTATGGTTCAGAATGGGGGTGATGGTCCACTTCATCAGCTACATTAAGTGCAGGTCCTGCTATATGAACACAATGCGTTTTCAGGAAATCTTTTTTTAGGCCAACGTTTGCATAACAATGAGGCAATTTCCATTTTTTCCTATGGAGAAATTTCTAATGCATTCCTGACCATAGAATTTTGACCCCAGGATGACAAAAGAACACAGGGGAAATCTGGGAAAACCTCTGAAACCTTGCAAAAGGCAATCAGTTATTTGTCTGACCTCTCCCTCTTTCCCCCTCCATCCCACCATGGTTTCTGGCAAAATGGCTGCCGTAGACCAGCAAAGCACAAAAAAGTAAGCCTTGTTTTAGGCTGCGTATTTGCTTACAGTACTAGAAGCAGGTCTGGCTGTTTGGATATCTGAATCTGTGGTGTGTATATCAAGATTTGGATACTCATTTCTTGTGTTTGGATAAGTTGATTTTTGTATAACAAGCGCTTGGGTGTAAGTATACGCACACACAAATTGTTGAAAGAGGGATTATAAACAGTGAGGCCAGAGAGAAAACATTTTCTTTCTCTCTGACCTCACTGGTTCATAATCCCTGGTAAGTAAGTGGTTGTGTGTGTGTGTGTGTGTGTGTGTGTGTGTGTGAGAGAGAGAGAGAGAGAGAGAGAGAGAGAGAGAGAGAGAGAGAGACTTCTATGACTCAGAATAATACTTCCCACATCCAAAGAAGTGTCCTGTATACTGTTTTAGTCTTATAATAACTGTATTAGTCTTTAAGGTACCACACGTCTCTTTGCTCTTCTGCTGCAACTGATGGAACAGACCTACCTGCTCTGGAAACTGCTACAAACGAAGGTGGATAATCTTAGATAACAAATGGCAACAATAAAAAATGAAGCAGCGGACAAGATTCAATATAAAACAGCAGTTAAAACAAAGCAATGAGCAGTGACAGCAAGAAAGATCCACGTTCCCACAAAATTCGGGGAGCAAGATGGTTAGCCTGACATCTAGAGGATGACACTGATAGCATAGAAATATAATGTGAGGTGTTGTTATTCTGTCTCTCACAGCTACGATAAACCTACCATTTAAACTATGGACTGGTCATTTCTTCGTCAGAGGGCAAACGGGCAAATTTAGCAGGGGATCAAATACTTTCCCCCCTCACTGTATATGTTGGGAGTGAGGAATCTTTCTGAGCCTGAGAGCTGCATTTCCTTGTGGGCTACTTTCTGAGGGTCATAGGCCACAGTGACAGACAGGGCAAGTAGCAAAAGTGAGTGGAGTGATAATTGTAGTTTTTACCGTCATACCATAGTCTATGTACAACCCTTTCTACGTTCCACCCAGACAAGAAAAAGGCATTGTAAGAGTTCAAGGACTCATTCCAGTCCAGTAAAAATGTTTAAGGTGTGAAGCATGGTGAGTGAGAGGTGTGGTCCCTGAGGGAATATTATTTTTATTGGCTTGTTTTTGTTATTATGTTATGTATTCTGCGTTTTTATACTATAAGCCACCCTGTGATCTGTGGATGAAGGGTGGTACATGAGCTTAATAAAAATAAATAAATAAATAAAGAGTTCCAAGGGCCAGGTAGAGAGGCCTGGAGGGCCACATTTGGCCCCTGAGCTGCCTCATTCCTGCAGTAAGTCATCTGATATTGATAGCAAACTTTAAGTGCTGAGGGTTGTATCCAACTACATTTTTCTTGGTAGTGTATTCCCTTTGAAATGAATGAACCTAACAAGGAATATTCGGTGTTATGTTGGAGGGGGTGCCAGGAAACGGAATTATGTTCACATGTAGTAGGGGTGTAAATATGTAATAAAAAAAATAATTGGCAGAGGGTGTTTAAGGAGATAACAGAAATCACTGGGTTAAAGCTGACCAAAAATCCAGAGGTAGCATTATTATCAATTTACGATGGTGTGGAGGTTCACAGGCTATGAAGGACTTGCTCACAAATTTATTGACAGCTGCACGAATTATTATAGCTAGGAAGTGGAAGGGGCAAGCAGAATATAAAATGGAAGAATGGTATAAAGAGGTGCAGGACATACCTATTAATGATGAATTAACATGCACCATTACGGTAACACGGGGAATATGCAGGAGAAATTATTTTGAGGAGATAGGGAGGGTGTTTGTAGAATTTGTACTGTTAAAATGGAAAGGGGTCAAACCATTGAAATTTTGGGAGGTTGGATAGTTATAATGGAATGGTCTCAGTGGGGGGGGGGTGCACATTTTTATTCTTATTTATTTATGATGATTACTTTGTCAAAAAAAATTAAAAAAGAAATGAACCTAAGTTAGTCCATGTCAACGAAATTCAATCGGTCTACTCTGAGTAGGACTAACAGTGGTTACAGCCCCAAGTAGGACAAAAGATTCCCGCATTGCAGGGGTTGGAAGAGATGACTGTTGTGGTCCCTTCCAGCTCTGTAATTCTATTATTCTAACCCTGAGTAATGATGGCTGTATAAGCAAGTGTCAGTTATGGCTGGGGAACCTCCATGTTTTGTAGCAGCGGAGGGGGGGGGGAGAACCCACCCCAGCAGTCCTGGTAGGTTCATATGGAGAGAGGCAGCCCTTGAGGTATTGGATATAGAACTGGAGTCCTTCTGCACCAGGGGTCAGCAACCTTTTTCAGCCGTGGGCCAGTCCACCATCCCTCAGACCATGTGGTGGGCCGAACTATACAGTGGTACCTCTGGTTACGTACTTCATTCTTTCCGGAGGTCCGTTCTTAACCTGAAACTGTTCTTAACCTGAAGCACCACTTTAGCTAATGGGGCCTCCCGCTGCTGCTGTGCAGCTGCCGCACGATTTCTGTTCTCATCCTGAAGCAAAGTTCTTAACCCGAGGTACTATTCCTGGGTTAGCAGAGTCTGTAACCTGAAGCATATGTAACCTGAAGTGAATGTAACCCGAGATACCACTGTATTTTGAAAAAAATAAATGAAATAAATGAATTCCTATGCCCCACAAATAGCCCAGAGAGGCATTTTAAATAAAAGGACACATTCTACTCATGTAAAAACACACTGATTCCTGGACCGTCCATGGGCCGGATTTAGAAGGCGATTGGGCCAGATCCGCCCCCCGGGCCTTAGGTTGCCTACTCCTGTTCTACATCATAATTTGCCACTTGAAAAGGCAGAAATCCTAGGTTCCCTCTTCCTGAAGATTCACCAGAGCTGAATCATCTGCACCTTCTAGAAGCATTTCAAGACATCTTTGCTTTTGAGCTGACTTTGAGTGGCTGAACCTGTACAGAGGAGGGCTGATAAGGAGGAGGTGGAGGACCACTTTCCCCATAGCTTTTCCTCCAAGTTGCTCAAGGGTGATGCCTGTGGTTAGATAAGGAGGAAATAACAGAACTGGAAGGACATGACAACAGGTTTGGATGGCATGCTTATCTATGGCATGGAAAGGCAAAAATACATAAAGGGTTTCACAATCACATAATAAGGAGATCATTGTTCAAAGTTTGGGGAAAATATAAAGAATTACTAGAATCTAAGACACCTTGGTGGCTATCACCTATTGAGGCATTGTCACTTAAAACATTGGGGGGAAAGGGAGAATGGCCAACATATAGAGAATTATTGGTAAAACAGAAGGGAAAACTAAAACGGAAAGAATATGAAGAAATAAAAGAACATCTTCAAAGTTGGTTGCACCATAGACAGCTAAAGGATATTTTCAAAGAGAATAATAAGAAAGATTTTTCATATTCGGTTTCCAAATTCCAAAAGGAAGAGATAGAAGAAAATTCTAAATTATTAAAAAAGGCATACAATATCCTTTTGGAATGGGAAACTAAAGATGAAGAAGTAAAGTCGGTGATGATAAAATGGGCACAAGATATAGGCCACAATATACAATTTGAAGACTGGACAAAACTGTGGAAAGTAAATTTCAAATTTACCGACTGTATATTGCTGAGAGAGAATTACATGAAGATGATTTATAGATGGTATATATCACCAGTCAAATTAGCAAAAATGTATAAAAATGAAAAGAAGGAGTGTTGGAGGTGTGAGGCTGAAGGTACTTTTTATCATATGTGGTAGGATTGTAAAAATGTAAAAATATATTGGAAAATGATACACAATGAATTGAAGAAAATGTTGAAAATAACATTTGTTATACAACCAGAAGCCTTCCTGTTAAGTATTTTAGGTCAAGATCTGCTGAAAGAGAAGAGGACATTATATATGTATGCTACTACGGTGGCAAGAATTCTGATAGCACAAAACTGGAAGACTGGAGAAATTCCAACAAAAGAACAATGGCAAGAGAAATTGATGAATTATGCAGAACTGGCAAAACTGATGGATAGACTACGGGAAAAGCACCACAGTGACTTTGAAAAAGAGTTGGAACCTTTTATAATATATTTGCAGAAATAAAGAACATCGACTTGATGGCAGGATTTAAATAAACACTCACATCTTTATTAATAGAAAACATTTAAAATAATGAAGAAACCATATAGTGGATTTTAAGAAACAGCAGTATGTAATAAGAAGCTGAGGGAAGCCTGGGAGGGAAGGGGTGAAGAGGTGTAATATGTATGTTATTGATATGAGATGTATGTAATGATAGAAAAGAAAGTGAATAAAAATTTGTTTTTTTTAAAAAGGGTGATGCCTGTGATTGCTCTCTTCCCTCCTCCACCCCATATTAGTTTCATCTATGTTTAAAAATAAAATACAGGCATTTATGAGTTTGTGAAGTCACCTGCCTGAAGTCTTGGGAGATGAAGCAGACTGCAAATTTAAATAAACACAAAACCTGTTACCTATCTAGGTGTTAGGACTATGTTGCCACAACGTAGAATTGTGTGTATATATATATATTTAACTGCACAGTTGTTATAGCAACCCAAGTTCCACACCAATGCAATCAAATTCCAAAATAATGTGATATGATTAAAAATTGACACTGCAGTCCTGAAGAACAAGTATATTGTGTCGTTATGGAAACTGGGACAGCTAAAACTCCACATGCACACATACATACATTTAAAGCTGGAAAAATCCCGGAGCGGGGAAGGAGAGAAGAGACTCTTAAAAAATCAAAAATAGGGACTGCTGTTCTTTTGAAGGTGTAACAACAACAAAAATCACTCAAGATTAGCAAACTGTCTGTCCTCCAGTTAGTCTATTTATCCCTGAATAACAGACAATTTTAGGCAGGGGTGGACTTCAGTAATCTTTCATAATATGGGGCCCTGTGCGAGGCCAATATTTGGCGCCCTAAAGGTTATTTGCTGTTGCTGTTGCTGCTGTGTGTGTGTGTGTTTTAAAAAGAGATGGATAAATCACTGTATTCTCAGCCCTTGTCACTTTCCCATATGTTCACTCATAATTCCACATTAATCTGATTTATTTTTTTTAAGGTTTAAAATTTTGATTTAAATGCAGTTTTAATATAGTTACTTAAAAGTATTTAAATGCTTTTTAAAAAAAATATGAATTTCTAAAAGTATTTTCTCTCAAGATGCACATTTTTATGTGTGTTGGTATGTAGGCAGGGAAAGAACAATTTTGCTGAATACACCTTTAAAAAACAACAACATTTTGGCCAAAGTGCCCTTTTAATTTAATCTTTTTTTTTTTTTTTTTTGCATTATGACTTAAAGCTTTTTAAAGAGTTTAAGGAAGATCAGAATCAGAATATGAGGACAAACATGGTGTTAAAATTATGCTAACTGATGAGACTGGAAAAGGCAGCATGCTTATTTATATCAGTTTTAAATTTGGGCTAAAACACTTTTAGTGCTGTTGTGTGTCTATTCTAACAAACGTTTAAAAATATACGTGAAGATATATTTTAGCACAAATGAAAACAACCATGTTGATAAAATTGTGCCACTTGGAAAAATAATAGTGAAGGTGCAGTGAAATTGATTCATGACAACAGGCTCACCACTCTTGTCCCCAACAGGTCACTGCACGCATAAAAATCATACCTCTTTAAAAATAAAAATAAAATAAAAATGGAAGGATAGTATGAAGGCTATTAAGGGGAGCTTGCACTTCAGTTCCACACTTTCAGCAACAACAACAATTGGAGTATCTGCAGTTTGGAAAAAAGTGGAAGCATGGAGAAAACACACAAGGTTAACAGTTTGATGATGATGCTACACAGTGCCGGCCCTACCATTAGGCAGAATGAAATGACTGCTTGAGGCAGCAATTGCTGGAAGGGTGGCAAGGTGTTGGTGTCCTCCCATGGTCTGCTTTGTGAACCCCTGAGCTAGCCTGCTGCTTTCAGATTTGGTGTCTGGTTAATAGGGATGGGGGAGAGATTTGATTCATTTCGCATTTTAGGTGAACCTCTCTAATTTGCACTTTCTGAAACCATACGTGAACTGGAACAGAGACATCCTTCCAAATTTACATTTCTCTGAATTTTGCAATGCAGCTCTCTATATGCTAGAGCGAAATGTGACGCTAACATACAAAAATGCATTATGTTAGGGGAAATTGCATACAAAATGTGCATAACAGGAGAAATTTGTAATAAAATGCTGATGTATCCAACTCTATTGGATTTAAATACAGTTTTAAAATATTTACTAAAAAGTATTTAAATCCAAAATGAAAAACTGAGAAAAAACAAAATTGACACCCCATCCCTACAGGAGCGTAATATGGCATTTGTGTCCTGGGGGGGCAAAGGACATAATGGCAACCCTGTTGTTGAGCATTCATTCTGACTTGCTTGCAACAAGGTTGAACAATGTTGCACTCTGCAAATGTCCCCCCACACTTCTTCCCATCATTTAGGAGTATCAGAACAGGTGCTTCTAGACTGTCACTATTTTGGGGTGGGATTCAGTCACACACCTGCAAATTCAGGCTGCACATTTACAGTTCATTGACACAACAAACCTGGTTCTCCCCTCCCCCAAATTGGATTTTTTTGGTTGCTTCTGAATAACCCATATATTGAGCTTTGTTTGCAAGGAGATTAGATGACATCAGCAAAAAGTCCAATCTTTTGGAGAAGCGGATTTGTTGCGCAAGACCTCCAAAACCAACTTTAATTGCCCACCCTAATTTGCTGGCATGTAATTGAATCCTAACCTCAAAAACAGTGTATCAGTGTATCTGAAGAAGTGTGCATGCACACGAAAGCTCATACCAAGAACTAACTTAGTTGGTCTTTAAGGTGCTACTGGAAGGAATTTTTTTTGTTTTGACTATGGCAGACCAACACGGCTACCTATCTGTAACTGGAACTATGGAAGGCACCACATTGAGCTGCATGAAATGGAATTCCATCAACCAGTGTATCTGAAGAAGTGTGCATGCACACGAAAGCTCATACCAAGAACTAACTTAGTTGGTCTTTAAGGTGCTACTGGAAGGAATTTTTTTTGTTCTCAAAAACAGAGATTGTCTGGAAGCAGCCTATACCAGACATGTATAACGTTGCCATATTTTAACCTGATTTTTAGCTTATTGTTGGTTTTGATTATTTTTTGAATGTTTTAAATTGTTCTTTCAGCTTTTTTAATTGACAATTTTATTGTTTTATTCCTTTTGTAAATCAAGTGGTATATAAATCTTGTAAAATAAACTACTAATCCCTTAAAGCCAATTCGAATCACGTTCTCTCCCTCAAAGAATTATGAGTTATGAATCCCAGCATCCCTTAACAAGCCAAAAGGCCCAGACTTCTCTGAGCAGGGAAAATGGGCTAGGAATGGCTTTAAAGGTATAGCACAGGGGTCAGCAACCTTTTTCAGCCGTAGGCCGGTCCACTGTCCCTCAGACCATGTGGTGGGCCGGACTATTTTTTTTGGGGGGGGGGGATGAATGAATTCCTATGCCCCACAAATAACCCAGAGATGCATTTTAAATAAAAGGGCACATTCTACTCATGTAAAAACATGCTGATTCCCAGACTGTCCATGGGTTGAATTGAGAAGGCGATTGGGCCGCATCCGGCCCACAGGCCTTAGGTTGCCTACCCATGGTATAGTTTGTGCACAGTGGTGCTTCTGGCTGGACCCTTTCACAAAGGGTCGCCATTCAAGCCCCATCTTCACAGCCCAACACGTGTACACATGGTACATATACAAGGGTGTCTCAAATTTCAGTGGTGCCCGTGTGACGCCCAAAATCGGTGCACCAATCGTTGCTCACACTCCATTCTAAACCATAGTTGGGGTGTTCCCTGATGCAGTGCCCACAGACCCGCCAAGTGTCCCTATTTTCCAGGGAGAGAAGCCATCCTGGTTTCTGATTTGATCTTGGAATTTCCTGATTTTCCTTAAAGTAAAGGTAAAGGGACCCCTGACCATTAGATCCAGTCATGGCTAACTCTGGGGTTGCAGTGCTCATCTAGCTTTATTGGCCAGGGGAGCCGGCGTACAGCTTCTGGGTCATGTGGCCAGCATGACTAAGCCGCTTCTGGCGAACCAGAGCAGCGCACGGAAACGCCATTTACCTTCCCGCCGGAGCGGTACCTATTTATCTACTTGCACTTTGACGTGCTTTCGAACTGCTAGGTTGGCAGGAGCAGGGACCGAGCGACGGGAGCTCACCCCGTCACGGGGATTTGAACCGCCGACCTTCTGATCGGCAAGTCCTAGGCTCTGTGGTTTAACCCACAGCTTTCATTGGAGAACTGTTGGAGGGTATGGACTTATCCAATCTCCGAGCCATCAGAAGGCAGCCCTGTATAGTGAAGTTATATATATAAATGTTTAATGTTTTATTATATCTGCCGGAAGCCACTCAGAGTGGCTGGAGCAACCCAGTCAGATGGGTGGGGCGTAAATAGCAAAATTGTTGTTGTTGTTAAATAGGGCGTCCCTATTTTCATCAGTGAAATGTTGGACGTCCCTATTTTCATCCGATACATGTTGGCGGAGACGTGCGTAGTGCGGCCACAGCGGCCGCGCTCCCTTAATTCCTCCTCTGCCCGACGCAGCGGACGGACCCAAACCAAACGCCCCTGCGTTTCTCTGCTGTGCTGGAAACGGTCCTCCTCGCAGAGCGGGCAGCCGGCTCGTGGCTCCATGGAACGGGTTTCGCTCCGCTCTCGTTTACACCAGCGCCCTCGAAAACGGATCTAGCTGCTTCCGCGCCCACCCCCTCGCTCTCGACAGGTTTCCAGAATGCGCCTCCTCCTGCGATGCAACCGGGGCGGACGACCCCTTAAAACACAATCCGGGGGGCCGGATTTTGGTGGGGTGGCGGCGGCGGCGGCAGGCAGGGGCAGGATGCGGTAAAAAGCGGAGGGACTGAGCCCTGAAAACGGGGGAGGAGGGGGTGCCTTGCGCACCTCCAAGGCACCGGGATCCTCCAGGAAGCAGGCGACGTTTGCGCAGAGTAAGGAGCTGGCCATCTTCAACCCAGGGAGGGTGGAAGCTCAGTTAGGAATGGGGGGGGGGGGGGGGAGGGAGAGAAGACAAGCCAGGATCATTTAGATACAGTTAAAATAAATAAAGAAATCCCTTCGCCTCCCTCCCACCCCAATGCAGAAAGAGAGACACCTATAATTTGGTGCATGCACGACACTAAAATCTGGATGCGTTGACAGGATGCTTCAAAAACCCCCAAAAAAACCCCAAACACGTAAACACACTCAGAAAGGAAAAAACGGTGTTTGCATTTTATTTGAGATATAGCGAAGGGGGGAGGGATGTGGATGTGCACCGAAGGAAACCCTCCCCACCACGGTCGCATCAGCATAGAAAGCCTGCTTGCTGTACAGGGTGGGAAAAAGACGGGTTACTAGTTGGGTTAATATTATATTTCTGTGAAAATGGGGATTGCAGCGTGGATAATGCTCGGGTCCTTCTCTCCCGCCTCCTCTACTCTCCCTCTCTCTCTCCCTCTCTCTCTCTTTTTCTGTATATTAAATATGCTTTGCTTGTCAATTTCATCGCCCTGTGCATTTCTGCAGGGAAGGCAGCCCCGCCCCCTGTGCGCGCAGGCGCGGCCAGCCCGAGGTTCCCGCAGGCTCAGCATTCAGTGACCACAGGCTGATGATTGTAGGTAAGGAATCAGATAAGAAAGTAATTTATAAACCTCTTTAAATCATCAAAATGCAGCTCGGTAAAGGTCCGCCGCGTGCTCTGCAGACCTTTTGCTCCGCTTTGCATGCAATGCATCGATTCGAAATTGTGGTGCCTGCCTGCTTTTTTTTTTTTTTTTTTTGCAAGTGAATATGCCAGCATTTTGATTTTCTCCCCTTCTTCCTCCTCCCACCACCCCGCTCGAGTGGGGACCGCGAATTCATTTCAGTTGCATTTGCTTTTTGCAAGGAACAATGTAGTTAAAACTAAAGGGGGGGGGGATCTGCAAGATTGACAGAGAGAGAGAAGGCGGGAGGGGGAACAGAGGGGGGAAAGCACCCCAAGACTTAGTGGCCGGGTTTGCTGAAAAATTGGGCTGTGCAAAATTCTGGGGCGCTTTTTCCATATTGCAGTTTCCATGTTTTACACGCGGGGAATGATAATTTGAAGCCCCTCTCCCATAAAAAGGACATAAAAGAGTTGGGATGAAGCTATGCAGAAAGGGGGGGGCGAGGGGAGATGAGATGTGGGCAATGATTTTGTAAGGGAGGGAGAGAAAAGGGGTCGTTTTCACAAACTTTCTCCTTCGAGTAATTCCATGCCTTGCCTCTCTTTCAAATAAAGGGGATCTCTGCCTGTGCAACAGAATAAAAAGAGGGAGAATTCCGCCATTTTGATGTTTTTTTAAAAGTAAAGACTTTGACGGGTTTGTAGTAGCCGCCCTTTGCTGGAGACCAGAGAGAGGGACACAACTCACGCTTTGCCTGTGTGTGCAGCGAGGTCTTTCTCCTTTTCATTTTAAGGTGGGGGGAGCCTCCCTTTCACCTCTTGGAAGATTGGGATTCTGATGCATGAAAGTGAATATTTGCTGAGAACAATTTCTGCAACCCAGGTACTTTATTATGGGGGCGCACAGGCAGTACCAATAGCATCTCCCTTGAGGTCTGAGCTGCCTTGGAAGTATTGGCCCAAGTTTTTTTTGGTTTTTTTGTCTGTGTTTCATTTGTGGTTTTAATTCTGGAAGTGTGCATGGGCTATTACCATATCCCCTCCAGCACATGGGCCCATTTTGTCCTGCCAGTTTAAACGTGTGGGTTTCAACACACCTGACTCCAGCATCCATCTCTTAACAATAATAAAGGGTCCCAGGAATTTCTGTGTCCCTTTCTCCCACCCCTATCCTGCCCTCTTCTGCAATGTTTTACTCCCCATTGGTTTGATCTTGAAGGAAGTGGTTTGGGGTTTTGTGTGAAGTACATCACACTGGAAACATTTTTATGAACTGCTTGTTAAATAGCAATGAGGTGTGATCATCTTGCTGTTTCCGAAAGTCGAGGGGAGAAGCATGCTTTTGTGTAGAATCGGTGATTTCGGTTGCTTGTTTGAATGGTCTTGGACGAGGCTTCCTTTTAATTAACCACTCACGCTTGCAGAATGCTACTAATGATAGTGTAGTGCTAATTGCTAATCCTTAACGTTAGAACTTTATATTATTAATAGAGATCACAGCCACAGTGGCTGTAGAATTGAGCAGCTAGATGATAAGGTAAGATTAAGCACCTGTTATTGAAACTTACTCAAAATGCTTAACATTGAAAATAATTCTGATGGCAATGTCATAGATGTGATAAGGAGCCAGGCATTTGTAGCAGTCAGTTTATGGCTTATGCAACACGTGATCTGCCACAGTTTAGGTATTACAAAAGACCATTACCTAGAAATAACAAGATTTCCCCGCTTTCGCTCCAAAATCGTGGTATTTTCTCTTCTGTTTCCTTATGAGTCCTCTGTTAAGGAGAGCGCTAGAAATGGAAATGGCCGTGATGATTGTTTAATAGCTGGGAATTGTGTTTTCAAATTATATAATAAAACCATCATCAATCACAAGAGTGGATAAAGTGCCTGATTGGACCATTTTATTGCAGTGACATTTAATGGCATTTTATGTGCCCACAACACACTACAGGCAGTCTTGGGAAATGGCGTAAATGCCCTTCTTGCCGTTTATTGGATTTTTATTTTACTACTAATTCTCGAACGTGGGGTGTGTCTTTGGAAAATCAAGTATTAATGGGCACTGCACAACTATTTCCAAGCGCTACATATTCTTGAGGTGTCTGGATTTGTTTTTGTTTGCTTTCCCCCCACGTGGAGAGCTTTGATGTGTATCTATGCGGCTGGTGATGTTCAGAGTTGCTGCTCATTGAATAAACATGCAAGGATGTATTATTCCCCCTCAACTTTTGCAGTGTTCGTAAAGGGAGATTTCAGTGCTCCATCTCCTTTCCTTGGCTTAAGTCAGTGATGTCTGAAGACTGAGCTACGCTTACTGATTCCTTTTGTTTGAATTCCTTTTAAATTGCTGGTTGTTTATCTCAGTTTATAGCCCATCATAGCCCACCATGTCAGAGTGGATTACTATGTAGTGCAATATAAACAGAATTCAATTGTACAGAGGCTTATGGCCCAGAACCTGGGTATGAAATTAATAACCAAAAACTTGTCCATGTTTTACAGACTGCCGGTAGAAATGTGGAGTAAAATAGTGGGTTTTCCCTCGCCCTATTTTAGATCTGGGAACCACTTTCCATTTTAATCTATCACAGCAGTCCCAGTTCTAACTTTGTATGCAACTTTATGCTTACAGAGTTCTTTCTTTCTTTCTTTCTTTCTTTCTTTCTTTCTTTCTTTCTTTCTTTCTTTCTTTCTTCTGATGTTGTGCCATCAATATACTGTACTTAGCATGGTGCAAAGTAGAAAAGGACAGGGCTTTGCCCTTTGGAGTTTACAATCTAAAAATTGTCTCAGGGGGGACAACAGAAGATGAGGAGGGAACTGGAGCTGAGGTAATCAGGAGATGAATATGCATTTATACCACTTAACACATACTTCAACTCCATTTCAGTAGGGCCTCAGCCAATTTTTTAGGGATGATGGGAGTTGTATTGCAGCAACTTCTGGAGGATGCCAGCTGCTCCATCCTTGCAGGTGGGGAAAAGGATTGTTCTTCCCTTTCTGTTCATTTTTCTCATTTTCCCACTTTCTCTGACAAAACCAATGGTGGTAGCTTGACAATTCCCCCCTGTCAGATCTTTTGCTTATGATTTTTTATTTTTGCTTTTAGTTCATTTTCCAGTAATGTATTGTCTTGTGTGTTTATGCTGTTTGGGAGCAAGAGAGGGTGAAGGGAGGAAAAAAGAAGCCTTTGGCCTTTAACAGGCTTGAGACCCATCAAAGTGAACATAACTGACCAGCTTGTATTGAGGCCTCTGAGATGCCCATGTGCTCACCCCTGGATTTTGCAGGAGTAAATGGGGGGGGACACCAAACATGAACCATTCAATTTATTGTGCTATTGACAAACCAGCCTATGTACATGGTGTGTTGGTGTTGTTGTTGTTGTGAGGCTGCCTTTGTTTTGATGGGTCGCAGGTTGTACAGGGGTGGTGAAGATTGGAAAATAACATGGCGTCCAGTGGTGGGTTAATAGTGTTGTTTTTCTATCACATGCTTGTATCATAGGTAACGGGCCGAGTCGTGACAACTTCGTAAATATATTTCATCCTTTCAGTAAGATCAACAATGCTTTTAAAAACTGCAACGTATGTGCCATCTTACAACAGCCTTTCAAAAGCCCCCTTAAAAACCCATGCCTTGATCTGGTGCTTAAATATCTAAAGGGAGGGCACCGGCTATATTTCAAGGGGCTGGGAGTTCCAAAGCTTCTTGAGGGGGGCGGGATGCCATGCAAAGAAGGCTTGACCGTGCACCGTCACCAGATTCATCACTCCTTAATGGTGGGGTGCTCAGGAGGCCCTACCTGTTAGAGCTTAATTGCTGAGCAGGATTATATAGCGAGTGGCATTTAGGTCCCAAGTCATTCAGGACTTTATAAGTTACAATGGTACCTCGGGTTAAGTACTTAATTCGTTCCGAAGGTCTGTTCTTAATCTGAAACTGTTCTTAACCTGAAGCACCACTTTAGCTAATGGGGCCTCCCACTGCTGCTGCACAATTTCTGTTCTCATCCTGAAGCAAAGTTCTTAACCTGAGGTACTATTTCTGGGTTAGCGGAGTCTGTAACCCGAAGCGTATGTAACCCGAGGTACCACCGTATCTGTATATGGACTGCAAACAGTAGTATCCTTTGCGGGAATCCCTGGTAGCTGCTCAGTGGCTGGAGAGGGTAGGAGTAAGAAGGTAACTGTCATGGCAATTTATTGCAAGAATTTCAACAGAGGCACAGTTTGGTGCTTGGTATCATTCCCAGGAGTGGTCTGAAACAGGTGTACAATGCCACTGTGCTTAAGTTCTGGTTTTGTAAACTGACTGGATGAGAGACCATTAGGAAATTCTTTGTACAGAGCTGATGTCAGCACCTGACATTGTCAGGACCCCAGCCCCTCAGCAGGACCCCTGTTCCCTGTATCTGCCCCTCCTTCATTCATTCATTCATTCATTCATTCATTCATTCATTCCTACATTCTTAAATTGCTCCTTGCCTTGCACTCCAAGAAGCCCCTGGCTGCTAGGGCCAGCTAGCCTCCATTTTAATTTCCAGCAATGTCCCGATGTTCCTTTTAGGAATTGTGGGGAAGTGGTGGCTAGGTCCAAGCACCCATACTGGTTGGAGTGCTGCTGTCACCCTGAACCCACCAGAGGTATGTGAGGGACCCACAAGAGTGAAGTTGTCCAGGGACCCCTCAAACCTAGAGCTGTCCCTGCCTGTGTATACTGGGATACTGGGAGAGGAGCGGGATAATCAAGATGAGAAAGTGTTTGAGCATGTGCAGAGTAGCATACCTGTGCCTTACTACTGATCAGCAAGAGCAACACATTTGGAATTATTACGAGGGCTTTCATGATCAGAAGAGAACTGAAGAACCTCTTGTTTTTGAAATTAAGCAGGATGGATCTGGATAGAAGACATCAGGATTTGGTATTGGGAGAAAGGATATATGCACGCCATTGGAAACAATAGATATGAAAAAGGAGAGAAGTGTTGTTTCAGATTATATCTCTGAAAGGAAAAAAAGGAAAAAGCAGGCGCACACTCTTTTGCAAATAAGAATAGGCAGTTTGAGACCTCCATCTTTCATCAGAAGTGTTGCAGCCTTGACAGTGAGTTCTGTTAATTCCATTTCAGATAATGTGAATACTCACTTTTTCAGCAACCAAGTAGTCTGGGTCTCCTGAGGTCTCCTTATTACCGGCCACTGTAGTTATATTTGAGCAGTGCTTTGAAGGATTGCTAAATTCCACATGACAGGAGATTGCTTTACTGTGAAAGCATTGTGTGGTGCATGTACAACCTGAATCAGAGTGTGTGGATTTTTCTAAAACCCTCGAAAAAAACACCATTGCAGGCTTCCACAGCTGAGCTCAGCCTCCTACGAAAGCTTCTTCTGTGCATCCAATGCCGAGAAACTGAGCGTGTAACATGCAAATGTGTTTGTGGACTGGGATTGTGGCTGCAGGACCCACCCACAATTTATACTTGTGCTATGGGAAAGAACACTTCAGACATACAGTGGCACACATGTGGGGTCTTTTCATTAGATATGAATGGATTTAAATTGGAGGCAGGAGCTGCCATCACCACCACCCATCTCCCTTGCTCCACACATCAGTTCCTCCATCTGTTGAAAATATTTATGGAAGACAAGGCTCTCAATGGCGCTAGCCAGCATGGTTCTGTTTTGCCTCCCTGTTGGAGGCTGTATGCCTCTGTATTGCTGTGAATCACAGCTGGGGAGAATACTGTTGCATTCAGGTCCTGTGTCTGGCTTCCCATAGGGGCATGTCTGCTTGTCACTGTGAGAACAGGATGCTACGTAGACTGGATGGGTCACTGCCTTGACTCAGAAGGGCTTTCTTAGGATCTTAAAAGGGCTAGACAAATGTGTGGGATCTCAGGAAGCTGAAGGCAAAACAACTGGGAAGTTCAGATGCAAAAGTCCAGAGGGGAGGGGAAATGCAGGAAATGTTTTTTCTCTCCCTAGGGTTTTAGCTCTTTCCAACCCCATTGAATGAATCCCCCCCCCCTTTTCATTTGTTAGTTCTTATATCAGCTGAAAAACTGCTTTGCTTCCTCTGAAGCTGCTCACCAGCACTTCGCACACGGGCAGGAGACTTAGCAGGTCACCACTCACAGACCTCCTTGCTACAATTTCAACTCAAATTAGAGTAAATCATTATGCACATTTTATGCAAACCTGCAGCTTCTTTTGCCCTTTTTTCGGTCGGGTAGATGCAGAATTGCTGCATTGTGTGTGCACGTTTGTGTATAATGTCCAAGCGTTTGTGTAGGCTCCATGGTCAGTGTATATTCCATGCTTGGTGCACACGGCAGTTTGCGCCAAGGTAATGAAGTGTTTTGTGTGCTGTGTCCCATGGCAGAATGGCGATGCTCATAATGCTTAGCTCAGTACGTGTGGAGTGTAAGGCAACTTTTCTTTCTTTGTACCTTGTGTTACAATCAGTGGTGTTTTTTCCTGGGGCTACTGAAAGGTACACAGTCCCGGCACCTTTTTTCTAGAAGAAAAGCACTGATTACAACAAATGATTTGCCAGAGGAGGGATGGCGTTCAGCTCCGTTTTTTGAAGAAGAAAAAAGCAGAAGCAGGAGACAGGCTTGTTTCCTGTCAGAAGCAAAACTAAATAATCTAGATCTGAGAGTTCTGCAATTTGGGATATGTATGGAGCACCTTTAGAACCAAAGGTGCAACATTTCCTCCTCCCAGTCACTGAAACCACAGAGATCTGAGCCTCTGGCGAAGAGAAACAATTGGAGATGGAGCAAAACTGACAACCTGGTCCTCACTAGAAAGTGAGCCCTGGTGATTCCGTTCGAATTTATTTCTCAGCTAGCATGTTTGAGGTTGCAACCTGAGCTGTGTGCAGATTAGGCCAACTCTAGGAAGAAGACAAAGGTAGCAAGACCTCAAAGCCGCACTGAAAGTCAATTATTTGACCCAATACATTTCAAGTCAGCAGCCACTCTCTGGAACAGCCTGTAAGGGAGATGCCTTTGTTGTACTATTTTTGATGCCTGCCAAACATGTTTTTTGTTTGTTTAGGGAAGCCTGCTCAGATTTTAAATTTTGTGATGTGCATTAGTTTTTAAAGTTGTTGATTTTATCTATAGTTTGATAATGCTATTATGTTGACTGTTTTAAAAATGTGCTTTTTTACCATTTTTGAATGAACATTCCGTACTATGTCATGTAAACCAATTCGATTATATATAAATATTGCTAAATATATGTAAATAAATAAGTCAGTAATATGACCCCCTGTTTCATGGCATCTAGTTTAACACAACTTCTTTAGTTTCTCCTCTGTGCCCAGTGTAGAAATGCAGTGGGCAGCTGCAAGAGGGATGGACTCTCTCTTCCACTTCCCAGTAGGCTGGTAAACCATTTTTCAGGCTAGTAACTCTTGTGGGCTTATTTACAAGGCTGATATAAGTCTTAAAAACAGCAGACACCAGCCTTCCCAGCACGACAGTGCTCTGCCACACCTCACACACATTTTGCCCCCCCCCCAAAAAAGTTCTTTACACTCGTTCCCCCTTCCATCACTGTGCATCTCCCCTGATGAATAAGTAAAAGAAAACACAAACACAAACGTGTTTATTCTTAGAGTAGCAAACATATCCTCCAAGTAGCAAGCTACCAAATCTATTACACAGGGATTGGAATATAAATGCTACAGTTGCTAACTTGGTGCTTGCACAATTTTAGCAACAATTGAACTACTGTATCAGATAGGGTTGTTGTTTTTTTTAAAGTATTGTCTTCTGTAACTGGGGCAACTGAATAACTATTTCGTTCTCTTCTGAAAGGCTGCGATGATTGCCTGTGTGCTTCTTTTATATCTGGTGTCTTGAGAACAGCACCACAAAATAGAATGGTGCTGTGCAATAGCAGGGACAAACAATAAGGGATAGGCTAGCCCATCATTGTCCTGCAATGCATCTGACTGGCTGCTGGAGGCACAATAATGCTGGTATATATGGGACCTTGCTCTGCTTCATCAAGGCAGTTCTCACTGTATTATTAGGAGCTAATTTCCAGAAGGGTAGCCATGTTGGTCCATTGTAGCAAAACCAGCAACGAGTCATCTTGTGGCCCCTCAGAGATGAGCAGATGTATTGTGGATCACAGTTCTCTTTATCTGGCACGTGAAGTGTAATCCAGAATCGGCAAACACATATAACATGTGGTGAAGGAGAAGGAGCTCTGATCTCTGCATCCTCTCCATAGGGAAAGAAATACTGAATTGATTTCTTTCAGCCTTGGAAGACGTAAAGGTATAGCAGAAAGGGTTTGTGGGGATGTGACGGACCAAACTCCTTCTTAAATTGAACTTAAGTCTCCCCACCCCCCCAAGTAGCCTCCCATTGTGACTGTCTGAATAGATAATATTTGGGGCTAGCCAGACCTGTGGCTGTTGGAGGTGTCTCTCAGGCCTTTCTGACAAATGCTGGTATGTGGATTTCAAAGCATTTTGATGCAGGAACAAGGTTTGAAGACTGACGCTCTGCGTGCTGCTGACAGATGGGTTTTAAACGTAGCACAAACTTGTTTATATGAAAACAGCTGCTTTTATTAGGCTAGCTGCAAAGAAATTTGTGGAGAGATTTCAGGAGTTGTGAGTTTTGTTTTGTTTTACCAGAAGCAATTGGTTTGAGACCTTGAGACGAAACGTCTGTTTCCCAGGAGTACCAAGCCCTCTGAGTAGGCGCTGGGTCATTCCTGTTCAGTGGAATTCCTGCCAGCTTCTATAAAGGGGTGTCGTTAAAATTTGATACAGTGAGAGCTGTCAGTTTGCAAACTCAGTTCAGAAGAGAAGCATGGCAGGTAGAGACAATGGTACTGAGTCAAAAGTACATCCTATAACAGCAACCATTAGCTGCAGACAAAATTTTATCACAAGAGCCAGGTTCACCCTACCGCAGGCAGACCCAAAGATTTCTCTTCTGATCTCCTGTACTCCCATAAGATTAGAATTATGGAATAAGGCAAAGGGACCCTGACCATTAGGTCCAGTCATGGTCGACTCTGGGGTTGCGGCGCTCATCTTGCTTTATTGGCCGAGGGAGCCGGCTGGTCATGTGGCCAGCATGACTAAGCCGCTTCTGGTGAACCAGAGCAGCGCACGGAAACACCGTTTACCTTCCCGCCGAAGTGGTACCTATTTATCTACTTGCACTTTGACGTGCTTTCGAACTGCTAGGCTAGCAGGAGCAGGGACTGAGCAACGGGAGCTCACCCCATTGCGGGGATTCAAACCGCCGATCTTCTGATTGGCAAGTCCTAGGCTCTGTGGTTTAACACACAGGGCCATCGCATCCCTAAAGAATTATGGAGTACCAGACATTAAATTAAAAAACAAACAAATGAAACATTATGTACAGGCTCATAATGCCAACATTTACTTGCTGGAGGAACATGGGGGGGGGGTGTGACTTCAGCCATGGAAATTTTCTCAAATTGGATACAACCCACCATTCATGTGGAAAGGAAAACCTCATGCTCAATTTCAAGTATCAGTGACATGTGAGCAAAGATGCAGACAAATTCACTCTTAAAAATGTTTCATAAGATAAGTTATAACCAGGCCAGACTGCCCTATGCTACTTTGGTCCAGTATTCCTGACAACATCCCTCTCACCCCAGTTTCTGGTATTCTTTTCTGTTCTACTCGGATGTTCATCAGAACATACTGATGACACATGTGCACTCTTAACTCCACAGAGTTGATAACCATCTATTTGCATTCTTCTGTTGCCCTCCAGTGGCCATAAGAACACTGAGGATCAGCTGTGCTTTTGACTCCAAGCTTCCAAAGGGATTTTGAGGCTTTCCGGAGCAATGATAAATGCAGCATTGTTTCCCCTTTTTTGCAGGGGATCCAGAGCTTCATGCTACATTTCTCTTGCAAAGATTCCTCAGCTTTCCCCACTCATACCAGGGAAAATTCAGTTGTTTTGGTTGTGACAGTGTTGCGTGAAATATGATTGCATGAACAAGGACTTATTGGACACTGCTATGATGCCAGCATTGATGAGTGACACAACCCTCTCCATACCAATGGCATGCCATTTGTGACATTATAATTATGGCAGCGCACCCTTGTGCTACTGAAGCCTGGGAGAGTTCGTGTTTGAGTTTTTCCTCTTTCAATATGTTTTATATAAACATGTTTATCCCACATTTGAATACTATCAAGGCAGCTCACAACTTAGGTTTAGAATCAACCATTACCAAATAGAGTTTTCCAGCAGCCATTCAAGATGAATTACTAAATAAATAAAATTCGTCTAACATCCCCCCCCCCCCCGAAAACACAGTCACTTTTACCTGCTGCTGAAATGTCAGTGTCAGGTGAAGTGGTAAGGAGAAGAAACTCCATACAGCAGGTGTGGTGCCATCATGTGTTCTTGTCTCTGATGTCCGCTCACCTCAGAAGTAAAGGTGCCCTGAGCTGGATCTCCAGGAAGGTGCTCAATAACCAGACTGGTTCGTATTGGGAGAAGGTGGTCCTTCAAATATGTGCATTACTATACATGTCTACTCAGGTGTAAGTTCCATTGATTTCAGTAAGAGATTTGAGGGTGTGTAACAGGAATGGAGAACATTTTAGCCCCCAAGGACCACATAGAGAAGTGGGTGACTGATTGGGCTGCAGTCCTATTTACCACAGGATTGGGAGACTGCAAGCCTGTGTACTGTGTTCAGCCATCGAGGGCTTTCATTGAAGCCTGTGCAGGTACCCAAACTGCACACACCCACACCTGCAAAATTCCCCCCCCCCCCGCTGCTGAATGCTGCTGCCAGTGTGATTTATAAGAGAAGGACAGTGCACGGGGGAGGAATGTCCATTGAGGACTAAAAAGCTGTTCATCCCTGTACCTAGGAGTAAACCTCAGCTCCCTTACTCATATCAGTGGAACTAATTTCCAAGTACAGTGGTACCTCTGGATGTGAACGGGATCCATATCGGAGCCCCTTTCGCATCCTGAAGCGAACCCAACCTGTGTGTGCGCGTCTGCACGTGTGCGAGTCGTGATTCGCGTGACGTAATTTTGAGCGTCTGCGCATGCGCAGGCAGCAAAACCCGGAAGTAACATGCTCCGTTACTTCCAGGTCGCCATGGAGCGCAACCCGAAAATGCTTAACCCGAAGCTACTTCAACCCGAGGTATGACTGTAGACATGTGTAGGATTGCATATTTGAGGTGCAATCCTGTACACACTTACCTGAGAGCGAGCGCTGTTGAACATAGCGTCATTTGTTCTGGAGTAAACATGCAAAGGCTCACGGCATTTGGGCCTCGGAGATAAAACATTAATGCTTTCACGCCTAGAAATGAACTGGCAGCAAATTAAGCTCTGTTAGCACTGATCAGAAAAGTTCGTTTCTAGCTGCACCAGGAAGCAGACAGCTGAAGTTTCCAAACCGTTTTTAAAGGCAGTGCTACACAAAATGCATTCCAGTAATGTAATCTGTATGTTATCAGAAGATGGAAGGGTTTTTCCAGGAAGATTGCAGCTGGCGCACCGGACAAGATGATTGAAGGCACTTTCTGCAACCGAGGTCATTGTTTTGTGCATCCGTTCATTGAGCCAGATATAATAGCATCTCCAAGTTGTGGACCTGATCCTTTAGGAAAGTACAGCCCCATCAGGAACAAGACAAGTATCTATTTCATGGTCATAGTTATCCTTGGCGCAGGAGTTTATTTATTTACAAAAGTATCATAAATATCATAAAAAATAGCAAAGCAGTTTACAGGAGTAAAACCATAAAAAGGTTAAAAACAGACATTGATGAACCACTATGGCTAGTTAATTTGATCATCCAATATTCCATCCATGTGTGCAAAAACAAATGAGAGATGTGCAAGCAAAATCTTGCATGAGAGGGGACTCTGCTGTCTATATCTGTCCCTCTAAAGAAAAATAATGGTAATACATCTTAAGTTGCTTGTGATTCACATACGCTTCCTCCCAAATGCTAAATGGGATCTCTTCTTCCTGGTTGTGTTCCAGTTCTGTTCTGTGTGGCTTAGGCAAGGTGATGGATGGACGAGCAGAGATGGAAGTGATAAGAAGCACAAAAGGCAACGCGACAGGGGAAGTCAGTGTCCATTTGGTTGCCAATGAGAATACTGTGCAAAATGCTCACCTACCAGCAACCGCCTTCATCATACCAGGTGGGTACTTGGAACTTGAAGCACCTCGCTGTATTTTCAGAGTCTCCTGCTGCCATTGCTTCCATTCTTTCTGGTCCAAAAGGCAACAACTTATGTTTATGGCCCCAAAGGCAAAGCTAATACCCACCTGCTCTGTCCACTGGGTTCTGTGTGTTTGGTCGTTCAGTTTGCAGTTGAATGTATTTTCAGGGTACGTTATTCAAAGCTGGCCTGTGTGCAGTGTGGTGAACGAGGACCCACCCCCACCCACAGACCCCTGCCAGGCATACCTCTGAAGCTTGTGAGCAAAGTAGAGGGTGGCGTCCAGCTAACACATCCCATCTACAGTGGTACCTTAGTTCTCAAACCCCTTGGTTCTCAAATGCTTAAAACCCAGAAGTAAGTGTTCCGGTTTTCAAATGTTTTTGGAAGCCGAACGTCTAATGCAGCTGTCTGCTATTGTTTCCAGGGACCCTGCACCAATCAGAAGCTGCACCTTGGTTTTCGAACATTTCGGAAGTCAAATGGACTTCTGGAATGGATTAAGTTTGGCGCTTTTGTTTTTGCTATTTGTTTTGCGTTTTTGTTTTTGAGGCTTTTCTGGTTAATTTGTTTTTGTGATTGTGTGGAACCCAGTACAGCTACTCATTGATTGATTGATTGTGTGACTGTGGAAATGGATAAAAGCCCCCCATCCAAACAATGACTATTATCAGTTCAGGTAAGAAAAAATAATAATTTTGATTTTTATGATCTACAATACTGTCTTATTTATTTTCTAGTACAGTACATTGATTATTGCTTTCATTTTATGGATAGTGGTCTCTATAGATAGTAAAATTCATGTTAAATTGCTGTTTTAGGGGTTGTTTTTAAAAGTCTGGAACGGATTAATTCGTTTTGCATTACTTTCTATGGGAAAGCTCACCTTGGTTTTGGGACACTTTGGTTTCGGAATGGACTTCTGGAACGGATTGAGTTTGAGAACCAAGGTACCACTGTATGCATGGATTTCCATTTGTGCAACATGATTTCTCCCTCTCTCTCCTCCAGCCATACACACTCTGCACCATCAAATCTCTGGAGGGTTGGGGGAACCCCCAGAACAAATAGAGGGTGGGAGCAGGGGGAAGTCTCTTTATGCAAACAGAAATCCTTGCACTGACGAGTAGCATTACTCTGTGCTGCTGTGGATACAGCCCATTCATTTAAAACTCGGATCAGGTAATAGAGAGCAGATAAAGTTGTAGAAACACCTAATGGTGTAGATCAGTGTTGTAAGAAAAGCAACGAGAACCAAGATGTAATGATCTAACTTGCAGTAGACATGTGCCTTTAGGACTTGATTT
Source organism: Podarcis muralis (assembly GCF_964188315.1). Lineage (NCBI taxonomy): Eukaryota > Metazoa > Chordata > Lepidosauria > Squamata > Lacertidae > Podarcis > Podarcis muralis. The sequence goes on from NC_135659.1 coordinate 74,794,446, forward strand.
TGCTCTGCATCTATTGATCACGGCGTTCTTGGGGTAGGAAAGGAAGAAGCAACTTTTCCTTCATGCATCCAGACTGTAACATGTTGAGACTAAGGAGAGCAATTTAAGCTTGTAGGCTTAACTATCAAGTTTGTTTTTGTTTTGCCGGGACCTAAAGCTGTTCTCACCAAATAATGGTACAGTGGTACCCCGCAAGACGAACGCCTCGCAAGACGGAAAACCCGCTAGACGAAAGGGTTTTCCGTTTTGGAGGCGCTTCGCAAAACGAATTTCCCTATGGGCTTGCTTCACAAGACGACAGCCCATAGGGAAATCTCCGGGACAGCGGGGAAGCGCAGCGCATCTTCCCCACTGTCCTCGGACCTCCTCCGAAGCCTGGCAGCGGGGCGGGGACACCTCCTCCCGCCGCCGCCGGGCTTTGGAAGGCTCCCCGCCGCCCGCCTTCAGATCAGGCCCGGGGACAGCGGGGAGACGCGCTGCGCCTCCCCGCTGTCCCCGGAGCTTGCGGTGCAGGCAGCGGGGAGAAGCGCTCTTCTCCCCGCCGCCCGCCTTCAGATCAGGTCCGGGGACAGCGGGGAGACGCGCTGCGCCTCCCAGCTGTCCCCGGAGCTTGCGGTGCAGGCAGCGGGGAGAAGCGCTCTTCTCCCCTCCGCCCGCCTTCAGATCAGGTCCGGGGACAGCGGGGAGACGCGCTGCGCCTCCCAGCTGTCCCCGGAGCTTGCGGTGCAGGCAGCGGGGAGAAGCGCTCTTCTCCCCTCCGCCCGCCTTCAGATCAGGTCCGGGGACAGCGGGGAGACGCGCTGCGCCTCCCAGCTGTCCCCGGAGCTTGCGGGGCAGGCAGCGGGGAGAAGCGCTCTTCTCCCCACCGCCCACCTTGAGATCAGGTCTGGGGACAGCGGGGAGACGCGCTGCGCCTCCCAGCTGTCCCCAGAGGTTGCGGTGCAGGCAGCAGGGAGAAGCGCTCTTCTCCCCGCCGCCCGCCTTCAGATCACGTCCGGGGACAGCAGGGAGACGCGCTGCGTCTCCCCACTGTCCCCGGAGCTTGCGGGGCTGGCGGCGGGTCTGCCTTCAAAAGCCATCCGGGACAGCGGAGAAAAGCGCTGCCTTTCTCCGCTCTCCCGGGAAGGCAGGCAGGGGGGAGCAAAGACTTTTGCCCCCCGCCGGCCTTCAGAAGAGGTCCAGGACCTCTTCTGAAGGCAGGCGGGGGGGCAAAAGTCTTTGTCCCCCCTGCCTGCCTTCCCAGGGGCTTTTAAATCGCCCCGGACAGCGGAGAAGTCCTCCGCTGTCCCGGGGCGATTTTAAAATGCCGCCCGCCAGCATTTTAAGATCGCCCGGACAGCGGAGAAGCCCTCCGCTGTCCTGGGGTTTTTTAAAATGCTGGGGGTGGGAAGAAAAGCCCTTGTCCCCCCCCCCCCCAGCCTTCAGAAGAGGTCGGGGGACAGACTGTCCCCGGACCTGGTCTGAAGTTGGTTTCCATAGGAACGCATTAATTGATTTTCAATGCATTCCTATGGGAAACCGTGCATCGCAAGACGAAAAACTCGCAAGACGAAGAGACTTGCGGAACGAATTAATTTCGTCTTGCGAGGCACCACTGTAATGTGGAACTATGCAAAGTGGGTGGGAAGCCTTGGCAGGCTTCATAGACTCATAGGGTGGTACAGTTGGAAGGGACCCCAAGGGCAATCTAACCCAACCTCTTGCAAGGCAGGAGTCTTTTGCCCGACATGGGGCTCAAACCCATGCCCCTGAGATTAAGAGTCTGATTCTCTACCAACTGAGCTATCCCTCTGGAAGTCATTAATCTTACATCACCTACACGTATAGCAAGGATGAGAACTCTGCAGCCTCCAGATGTTGCTGCTGGACTACAACTCCCTTCATCCCTGACCCAGCTTACTGGAGTTGGACTCCAGCAACATCTGGAGGGCCACAGGTCCCCCACCCACCTCTGCCTTATAGTAAAGGATTTGGGCATATCCTCCCTACCCATGTTCTCTTCCAGCCCTCTACTCTGCCCAGACTGTAATGCTGTGTCCCTCCTTTGTGTCAAAATCTTCTGGCTGTCTCTGCTGTGGGAGATGTTTTGCACGTGCATGCGCCAGGAGATGGTGGTGACACACTGCTTTCCTTCCCCTCTTCACAAGCAAACACAACCACTGTAAACCTTCCAACAAGCACCTTAGAAATCCAGCGATTCCCTCGGGAACCCCAGAAAAGCGTGGGGTCCGAGAGGCAAAGAGAGGGCATGGGAAGCGAGCCGATCACAGCGACAGTCATCCCCCAGATCAGCGGAGTTCAGACCTGCAACACCATCCGGGTTCTGGAATGGAAGGATGGAGTGGCCACTCTCCCTGGAAGCAACCTGAGGGTAAGCGGAAGAAAGTCTCTTTGCTGTTCCTAAATCCCTTTCTCCTCAGCTTTCTAAGGGAGCATTGGCTTTATTTATCGCTTCGTTTCAAATTCATCAATCGCTTTAAGAAGCAAACGTTGCTCAAACAGTGTACAATAAAATAAAGGGGAAAAATAAGAAAAGACATTACAAACTCTTTAAAAACAATAAAAGTATTGTACAATTTATTATTCTATAAAATGACTGGGTCACACTTCCAGGAATGCCTTCTTGAACAAAAATATCTTTAATAGATGCTGAAATAGTAAGGCACTGGGTGCTTGTCTAATTTTAGTTGGTAACTGATTCCAGAGGGATGGAGTTGCAACACTAAAAGCAGTAATGGTAGCACCAGAGGCTTCTTAACATTACACAAAAGGTCATGCATCGTGGAAGGCTAAGTCCTTGCATTCTGAGCTTTTTTCCCCCTGGATTGTGTCTCTTTAAACTTCCCCTTTGGAATCTTCAGCGACAGCACAAAACTCACTGCTTGCTCTTGAGCTATTTTTCCAATCTACCCTACCTTACAGGATTGTTGTGAGGATGAAACAGAGTGGTCCCACGTTCATTTTCCCTAATCTCCTTGGGGCAAAGGCAGGATACAGGTGTATTGATGATACCGCCTTGATTTCATTCCAGCGCGATACAGCCATTGCGCCTAGATTTCCCCCTCCCGTAACTTGTTACCTTCCCTCTCTTATTGATGTAGTTTCGGATAAATGAATATGGGACGCTGAAAGTGGTCAGTGCGGACAAGCTTTTGCCAACAGAGCCCCTAAAGGAGTGCCACTCAGAAAGAGAGGGAGAGGATGAGGCAGCAGCGCCTCTCAGCAAGGATAATCCCACCGTCACTCAAGGTGAGGATTGCTCCTCAGCAAGGGTTCAAAACTTTGCATGGAATTTCGCTTGTAGAAGCCCCTGCTGGGCCATGGTGATAATGAGAATGCTGGGGTGATATTGCTACCTCTTAATGCTTCTCTGGCTTCACACATGTGGAGAAATGTGTGATTTAAATGTATAATTACAGGTTCCTCAGATGTTCACACCACACATTTAAAGCACCATGATACCACTTTAAACCAGCATGTCTTCCTCCAAGGAATCCTGGGAAACGTCATTTGTTAAGGATGTAGGGAGTTGTTAGCAGACCCCTATTCCCTTCACAGAGTTACTTTTCCAAGTTCCTTGTGAAGAGAGATTCGTTGTTATACTACTCTGCGTGTTGTAGTTCTGTAAGGGGAACAGGGGGTCTTTCAATAACTCTTAGCAAGCAAACTACGGCTCCCAGAATTCTTTGGGGTAAGCCATGACGGTTTAAAGTGCTTCAAAGGTATGGTGTGAATTTGGCCTAACTGTTATTCGAGAGCACTGGGCGTCTGTGTCAAATTGCACAATCGGCCAGTGTGGTGTAGTGGTTAAGAGCGGTAGTCTCGTAATCTGGGGAACCGGGTTTGCGTCTCCGCTCCTCCACATGCAGCTGCTGGGTGACCTTGGGCTAGTCACACTTCTCTGAAGTCTCTCAGCCCCATTCACCTTACAGAGTGTTTGTTGTGGGGGAGGAAGGGAAAGGAGAATGTAAGGCGCTTTGAGACTCCTTAAAGGGAGTGAAAGGCGGGATATCAAATCCAAACTCTTCTTCTTCTCTGTGTATGAAAGATCATTGATTTATTTATTTTAAAACATTTCTAAATTGCTTAATGGTTAAAATCTCTCAGCAGGGCACAAACACTAAGCCAGCAACATAAAAACTGAGGTGAAAGGATCCAGTCTTATGGGTCGGGGAAAACCTGGACAAATATATATGCCTTCACATGATGTCTGAAATAAAATGTGGCAGATCACACATGGCAGAAGGAAAGGCAGGGGCAATGTGGAAAAATCCCCATTTTGAACTTACTGCCCTGTGACTCCAAAACAGTACAAATCCAATTCATAAGAAATAACACAAGCAATAAAAATATAAATATAAACGATACTTGTAGCACGGTACATTACAGTAGCTGCAAGAGGCGGAAAAATCATTCAGTTGTTCACCCCTAGCAATGTTCAGGTGGTCTATGTGGGGGTGAAAAAGTTTCGGAACCACTAATCTATGCGATCTTAGTCATTCGGGTTACCTGAGTTTATTTTCTATCTAGTCTCTGAGTGCTTTGTTACAAGGCAAAATTTTGAGCTTGTGTGTCACTGTGCAGACGACCTAAAGCTGGTTCTTAGCATTGTGCTTCTGACACGAGTGCTCAGACAAGCACTTTTGCCACGCCAGAATCTGGGCCAGCTGGCTGGCCTGCTGCTGTTGAGTTCACTTGTGACCAATGTGGCCCATTTGAGTTTTTGCTTCTCTTTTGGTTTCCCTAGACTCGGATGTCCCAGAGGCTCCCAAGCTGCCATCTGTGGACAGCTTGTGCCATTGCAGCACCTGCGGCCGAAGAAACGTTTCAGGGTCAGCCCAGGAAGGAAGAGGGTTTTGCAGTGAGAACTGCCACCGGCAGTTCAAAGAAAGGTAAAAAAAAGAAGGGGGGAGGGAGAGAGATGCTGTCCTTGCATGATAGGCAGAAGGAGGGGAGGAATTTTGCAGCTCTGCATATTCCTAATTCTTCTAATTTGGAGAGAAATGGAGAGAAAGAAATGCTGCTGTGTATCTGCCAGTACTGGAAGCTCTCTTTCCTTTGAGTGGGTTATATTAAACCTGCTCCTGTGCTGAAATGTGCTCCCCTGCCCCAGTTTCTCAAGAAGAGGAGACGTCCATTTTTATTGCCTCAGTCACAAGAATTCAGGGGGATTTTGAACTCACAAATGGGCCAAGGGTAGTGTGCATGTTTCTTCTTTCCATTAAACGTTTCTCCAGCACTCTGCCACCTCCATGACTGTCTGCACTTCCTCATCGGAAAAAGGCCCCATGGGACAAGTTACCTCATGATGTCTTTCCCCTGGCTTTTAGCTGAAGTGTCGGCATCTGAGAAGGTGGGCAGAGCACAGACTGCTGGTGACTTGATTTGTAGGATGAAAGAGAGGCAACACATCTAGGAGGGGTTTAAGAGCAATATTTATAGCATTTGTGTCTCACCATGCTTCCAGGGAGTCCAGAGTGACTCACGTGGGGGGTAATAATAATAATAATAATTTATTATTTATACCCCGCCCATCTGGCTGGGTTTCCCCAGCCACTCTGGGCGGCTTCCAACAGAACACTAAAATACAATAACCTATTAAGCATTAAGAGCTTCCCTAAACAGGGCCGCCTGTTGGGGCCAGGGCTGGGGTATCACATTTTATCCTTAAAACAGGCCAGTGTGGGCTTCCCTGTCAGCTTCACAGCTGTGCAGGGACTTGAACCTCTCGTCTTCTTAGCTCGACACAATATTATCTGGTTGGTACAAATAGGTCTTGCTTCCCTAAAAAGTCAATCCCCTCCAAAGTGAGGCTTTGCCTCCTCCATTCAGTTTCTACAGCGATCACAATATTGTTGCAGGAGCCGGTTCTAGTGCTCAAGGCCAAGCAGTTCCCGTTGCTTGGAAAACATGGTTGGCGGTAGAAGTCCTGAGTCTGCAAAAGTTTGCTTTGCTTTGTAGGTCTGTCATCGTGGAGAATTCTGCTGGCAGCACCAACTCCACTGAAATCCTCAAGCCAGTGAAGAAGCGGAAGAGGAAAGATTACCAAAGCCCCTCCGAGGAGGAAGAGGAAGAATCAGAGCAAATGGTACAGCTGGGGTGTTCTTCCATATATGTGCAAGACTCCCTAAGCAACATTTTCTTTTCATATATACAATTCCTCATTTCATTGACCTGACCGACTTGTTTCTAACTGATTTTTTTTTTAATACTTTGACTGTCAAAACTTGTGTGAGGGATTCAAATGTACATGCACTGTTAAAGTGGATTAGAGCTCTCTCCTGTCCTAGTGCAACAAATCTACTCTTGACAATAGCTGGGTTTTTTGCAGTTTGGAAAGTGATGGGGAAATTCACTGAAAAGTGTGGGGAGAATGAATGCTGAATAGAAGGCATATAAATGCCCCACAAGCAAACCAGGAGGAATGCTCAATAAAGACCAGATATAGTCTAAGCTCTGCATAAGCTGAGTGCAAACAAATCAGGATGAACGGTCAATAAACAAGGTGTCTAGAGGAGCCCACAGATAGCATAAAAACAATGCAGAATTTCGGTATTGTTTCATCATGGGGAAACTGATCTTACAGCAACTACCCTAGGAGTTCCTTTCACTTGGATAAATAGGGGAGTCTGAAGTTAGCAGTAAATTAATTCAGAGTAGGAAGGTTTGATTTTTGTTTGTATGATGTAGGAAGTGAAGCAAGAGGAGACCAATGGCTCTGGGGGAGAACTTCCTGCTGGCAGCATGGGGCATGAAGAATGGAACACAAGTCAGCCTGGTAAGCTCATGCCATAGATCTCTTGCTCAAGCCATTCAGATTTTCTGTTTACTAAGATGATTCCTTGCGTAAATAAAGTGTGGCACTCCTTATTTACTCCTGTTCTCTGGAAGGTGGAGGCTAAACTGTATTGGGATGGAGTGGGTTTGGTTTAAAAGTTCCTGTTAGGCTAGTCAATCAAGAGTTCTTTGGAGTCTTATGATCCAGTGGTGCATTTCAGAATGCTGCAGAGATTACAAAACACACAGAAACACCTGAAACCATAAAATAGATATTATTAGAAGTAGTTGTTGTTGTTATTTCCTACATTTATATCTAGCTGTTAAACCATTCAAGCAAGTGCATGTATCTGTCTACACAACTTGGATTTTTTGCTTCATATAATATTTTTGTATGGCAGTCCCTGCCATTAGTTTACAGCTGGAGGAGGGAGGCATTTAGCTAGAAAGTAGTAGTTTTTGGGACGCGGGTGGCGCTGTGGGTAAAAGCCTCAGCGCCTAGGGCTTGCCGATCGAAAGGTCGGCGGTTCGAATCCCCGCGGCGTTGCTCGGTCCCAGCGCCTGCCAACCTAGCAGTTCAAAAGCACCCCCGGGTGCAAGTAGATAAATAGGGACCGCTTACTAGTGGGAAGGTAAACGGTGTTTCCATGTGCTGCGCTGGCTCGCCAGATGCAGCTTTGTCACACTGGCCACGTGACCCGGAAGTGTCTCCGGACAGCGCTGGCCCCCGGCCTCTTAAGTGAGATGGGCGCACAACCCTAGAGTCTGTCAAGACTGGCCCGTACGGGCAGGGGTACCTTTACCTTTTTATTAGTAGTTTGGGTGCAGAGGAGAGATGGTGGTGATGCAGTTGGAGGCTATTGTAAGTCAATGTAAAAGAGCAAAAATGAAATACTTAAGTCTATTACATTTAAAGTTATTTAATTGATTGAATCGTTTCAATAAAGCAACAGTGTAATGCAATTACATTGTTAGTGCTGAGTCTCCTAAGTCATCCCTTTGCATTGATTGACCAGCGCACAGGGAGGCAGGAAGAGGTTTACTTCATACTGCGCAAGTGGGGAGAATACGGCTTGCTTGCATTTGCTGATGCTTCAGTAGAGAGAGGACCAAAGTCTTAATTAACATAATGAAAACTAAACGTTCTAGGAGGGGTCCACCCATCTGCCCTCTGTCTGCCGCCTTGGGGAAAAGGGGAAGCTCAATATAGGAAGTGCTTTCCTTATATACTGCATCAGAAATGCAATCCACTCATGATTATAAAGGGTTGTCCATCATCCCATTAACTGAGTTGTCACATGATGGAGTAACATTATGCATAATGTGGAGGAAAACTAGATAGAAGTCTCCCCCCCTCCAATCTCCCCTAATGCTAGAATCCTGGTATCATCCAGTGAAGGTGGATGCTGGGATATTCAGGGCAGAGAAAAGGAAGGGTTTTTTTTAATTACACACAGTGCATGGTTAAATTATGCACTAAGTTAGTGTTTGAAGTTTTATTATGTTTCTGTATATGCTGGAAGCCGCCCAGAGTGGCTGGGGCAGGTGGGGTACAAATAATAAAATTATGATTATTAATTATGAAATTTGCTACCACAAGATGTAGTTAGTGATGGTCACCAAGCTGGACAGCTTTAAAAGGGGACTAGACAAATTCATGAAGGTTTAAGGCTATCAATGGCCACTTGTGTGCCTCTGAATAACAGCTATTTGTAAACGTGGGGTGGGGGGGAGAACATTACAGTTCACCTGCCCTGCTTGTGGGCTTCCTATGGTAAGAAAAAGATGTTGGACTAGATGGGCCTTTGGTCTAACCTAGCAGCTGTTTTTCTTATATTCCCAGTGTCTGTGACCAGCAAGAGGGCAACTGCTGAATCAAAGTCAGAACACCATGCTTTTGGGTAACATACATCACTTGTCCTGCCCTCAATTACTGTGTCTTCAAAAGGCGGAAGTAGTTGAGGGTCATAAATGGCAGTACAGTGGTACCTCAGGTTACAGACGCTTTAGGTTACAGACACTTCAGGTTACAGACTCCGCTAACCCAGAAATCGTACCTCAGATTAAGAACTTTGAGATTGAGAACAGAAATCACACAGCAGCAGCGGGGCGGCAGCGGGAGGCCCCATTAGCTAAAGTGGTACCTCAGGTTAAGAACAGTTTCAGGTTAAGAACGGACCTCCAGAACGAATTAAGTTCTTAACCTGAGGTACCACTGTATGTGTGGCAGGAGGGCAGCACCAAGAGAGGACAGGACAGGGGAACTCATTTTCCTGTTTTCTGAACCTTGCCCCCAAAATGTCTAAATGCCAATGAAGCTACTATTGCTTTGACCATTTAAATTTGGTGTGCGTCTTGCTGTTCTCAGTTTCCAGCGAGGAGAAGACAGAAGGTTGGACCTGGGCATCTTACCTTGAAGAACAGAAAGCCATTGCTGCCCCTCTAAATCTGTTCCAGGAAGTGAGTTAACAGTGCCCCTGTTTCTGTCATCTGTGGGTATACCTAATCCCAGCAAATTCTAGGAACTGTAGTTCCATGAGAGAGATTTCTGTCAAAGAATTATTAGCACCATCTACGGACCACAGTTTGCAGGACTCTATGTGAGAATCTGTAGCAGTTAGACTGAAATAAAAATTGGGTAAATTAGGAATGTAAATATGGCCAAGTGTGAGGAAACCTCTTATTCCGTTAGAAGTCAGTCTCTATTTTCCGCTGCCTTCCACCCGTGTGTCCTTGTTTCCAACTCAACAATTTAATCATGGCTTCTGCTTTATTTTCCTTAAAAGTCTAATCATGTTTTTCTGTGATTCTTCTCAGTTCCATTTATTTTCAGTTGTTGTTTTTTTGCTTTTCTGTCAGTGGAAAATCACATGGGAGAGTAATTCTAAAAAGGTGTTGAGGGAATAAAATGAATCTACAGTGTATTCTTTTGAAAGTATTATATATTTTTTAAGTGATCCATAGTAGTTTAACGTATCTATTGGAAGCACTCTGTTTGAGATTAACTTGATTTGACCATGTAGACAGTATTTTTGGATTAGTGAGGAGGCTGCATCACTTACTCCCCATTTTCATACACGTTTTCCCCATCCTGCTGGATGTTCTAGATAAACCAGTTTCCCACATTTTCAGCACACTTCATGCTAAGCCTGAGAGAATCTGATTCCTCTTCCCAGATGGAGAACAAAGCTGTGTGTATGGCTGCTGCAGGGGTCTATTGACTAGTACCTGTGACATCACTCAAGGCATACACCTCTCTGGAGCTGCTTTGTGCGTGTTTTAATAAAGGCTGTGTTCATACATAAAGCATGGAGCATTAGACAAATAGTGTGTGCTTGGTTTGGGCCTTCTTATTCCTGCAGGGGGAAAACTAACTATGATCCTTGACTTAGTGTGGTGTCCAAACCCAGGGTTCATGCTTTGTTTCACTCCAACAAACCATGATTGGCAAGCCAATTCTTTATTATGCATATGCCAGTTTTGGTTTCTCACGGTTCCTAATTTTTTCAATCTTAAGTTCAGTTCTCCACATGTCCTCATCAGTTTGCAGGTTGTTGTTGTTTTTAAGTTCTCATGAAAACCAACTGCATTTTAATGATAAATTCTCCTGATATACACATTTTTGTATGCTATTTTTTCCAATGCACACATTTTTTGCAAACGATTTCCCCTCTAATATAATGCAGAATTCCATTGGGTGAGCGGTGTAAAAGACAAGCAACCTAGCAATGGCAATAAAACATTTTTCACCTTTTCCTGTGGTTTGTTCCTTTTAGCACCAGTCGACCCCCCAGCACAAGAATGGTTTCAAGGTGGGGATGAAACTGGAGGGGATCGATCCTCAGCACCCTTCTATGTACTTCATCCTGACTGTGGCCGAGGTGAGATGGGTCTGTCCATTTGCGTTCTCTTGCATCTGAGCTGCTGAAGGCCACGATAGGTTGCATCTAAAGTAGCACTGAGTAATGTGTCCCACCGGCGCATGGATTTCTGCTTGTGTAATGGGACTTCCCTCCGGTCTCCTTCCCCTGCATATGCCCTAAATTTGTTCTAGGAGGACCTGCATATGGGGGGGGGGGGCAGGGGGCATCGCGCATGCTGAAATCCTTGTGCTGACAGGACATGTTAGTAGGATACCACCCATTGCCTCCCTCTGGGTTTCTTTCTGGCTATTCTAAATACAACTAGAGCACAGCACCCTCAGATCTGTTTTATGAGTGTTTGCTGAAGTACAAAGCTTAAATAAGTCACCAATCTCCCTGAAATGGAGTTATCAGATCCTTGCAAAGGGTCTTGTAGAAGCTCACTTCATGGAGCACTCCAGGGCTCTGGGTTCAAGCCAAACTTGCAGAGCAATCCAGAATCCCAAACCGCTGTACTGTAGGGGGTTAGGTGCCCTGCGTCAAACTCTGCTGGGCTGGGTTGGGATCTGCTGGTTGGGGCTTTGGCCACTGTGGATCTCCCAAGAGCACCTACCACAGGTAGGCAGAAGCTACTGCCAGTAGTATTCTGGCTGCTGGCGTTTGGAGTATATCCTTGAAACAGGCTCAAGCTGGGCTAGCCAAGGATCCACTGTATTCTGAGCTGGTCCAGCTACCAGAAGGTTAATGCAACAGGTCTGATCCTGACATCTGCTGCACCTGCCTGGAGCTGACATAGCAAAAAATACTGGAGTTTAATTCCCACCTGCCAACTGTAGCTGGCAGGGCTCTGAATGTGACAATAGCTCTTCTGCTCTGTTTTTTATTTTGACATATATATTTTTATTGATGCTTATACAAAAGTTCATGCCCAATACAAAGTATCTTTGTATAATACACCAGAATAAAAAAAAGTTTAAAATCTAATCTAAAAAGAAGAAGAAGAAGAAAACAGGAGCAAAAAGAAGGAAAAAGAAAAAAGAAAAGAAAAAAGAGAGAGAAAATTTAAAAAAAAATTCAATCTTCAAATTCAGATATTACAAGTTCATTTTCTCTTTTCATCAAAAAGTTTCCAGTCTTTAATAAATGTTAGTAATGATTTGTCTCTAATTAAACATGTTAACTTTGCCATCTTGGCTAAGTCCAATAATGCTATCAACCATTCCACCGTAGTAGGTAAGGCTGTATCTTTCCATCTTTGTGCATATAACAGTCTCGCTGCTGTAATCATATATTGGAATGCTTTTCTCTGTTAAGCCCCATTGCTGCCTGCCAGGGGTTAGACAAGACCCACTGAACTTCGGATCCATCCCTGTGTTTGCAGAATCCATTTCATTAGACATTGTTAATATGAGATAGAAAGCAGATATGAACCAGTTAGAAATCAAATGTAAATGCTCACACTATTGTAGATTTTATGCACAGACTGCAGACTGGGAAATGTATGAACTATGATGTAAGCATCATTTATCTGTGCCAGATTCCTACCTCTCTGGAGGTAGAAAAATAACTGGTTGCTGGACCCAGCATGTCAGAATTTTGACACACCAGCCCAGTAAGGGATAGAATCAACCAGTAAGTTTGGCTTATCCTATCCAGAAAGAGCTGCAGAATGAAAACCCATTCATTGAGATGGCATGTCCCTTTCTGTTGCTTTTCCTGCATACAGGTATGTGGATATAGGATGCGCCTTCATTTTGATGGCTACTCTGAATGCCATGATTTCTGGCTGAACGCTGACTCCCCCAACATTCATCCTGCCGGCTGGTTTGAAAAAACAGGACACAAACTCCAGCCCCCAAAAGGTGAGTGAATTAGGGCGGTGCATCTGCAGGCACAGCTTTCAATGAGAGTTTCCATCCTTGCTGCCGGAGAAATTTTAGCATCTCTCCAAGTGTGGAGATAGCCAAGCAAGAGAATGCAGTGGCTGCCGGCATGTGGGAACCTGAATCACAGCCCTGTTTGCATAACTGAGTTGTGTAAATTGCACCATAGGTAAATTGGTTTGAGAGAGGGGCCTCAGTAGCTTTCAAGGTGTGGGTGGGGAAAACGTGGCTTTCCAAATGCTGTGGTGGTTGCTCTTTCTATCCAGTCTTTTTCCCTGATAGGGACTCAAGGTGGCTTAAAACTAAAATAGGAACAGCTGGAAACATAGAACCCCCCCCCCAGTTAAATATTAATGGGGCTGATGGGGATTAGAGTCCATTAATGTGTGTGGGGCCACAGGTTCCCCATCAGTGTCTTAAGGAAACATTCACACTGTGCATCTAAAGCACTATGGTAGCAATTTAAACAGGCATGGCTCCCTCTAAAAAAATCCTGGGAACTATAGTTTGTTAAAGGTGCTGTTTCCCTCACAGAGCTACAATTCACAGAATGAAACGGGATTGGTTGTTAAGCTGCTCTGGGAATTGTAGCTCTGGGAGGTGACGTGGAATCTCCCAACAACCCTTGGCACCCTCAATAAACTAAAGCTCACATAATTTTTTGGAGTGGGGGGTGGGAATCATGACTGCTTGAAGTGGTACCACAGCACTTTAAATGTATGGTATGAATGTGGCCTTAAAGTATCTCAGTGTCATCCCAAAAGAAGCTGACATTTGAGGAAGCTGAGAAGCACCACCACTGTTCACTTGTTTCCGTAGGTCAAAGAGGGAGGTGTGGCTGCCCACTGAAATGCTTCTTTTCGCCTCTTTTTTATTTTAGGGTGTCTAGGTTACAAGGAAGAAGATTTCAACTGGGCCAACTATCTGAGGATAACCAAAGCTCAGGCTGCTCCAAAGCACCTATTTTTCACTCCAGACAGTGTGAGTAGCTGTGATGGCTTGTGAATGCTCTTCGCAAGAAGTACCTCTGCTCACTCAGATATATATCTAGATAGATAGATAGATAGATGATGATAGATAGATAGATAGATAGATAGATAGATAGATAGATAGATAGATAGATAGATGGATGGATGGATGGATGGATGATAGATGATAGATGATAGATAGATAGATATACACACACATACACACAATCTTTATTTTACATATGTACAAGCAGCGCATTACAATCATGCATCTGAATCCTCCGGCTCAGATTCTGGGAGTGGCTTCTTCTCCAACAGAAAAAGCAGGGAGGTTTCACGTGATGCCTCTCCCCCCTCCTCTTTAACTCTCTCCTTTCCCTGGCAAACGGAATAGGCATTGTCTCACTGTCTGTGCCAGAACTTCCTGTGTGGTGCTGAGGCTCTGGTTCAACATCTGAGAGCCATCCCACCTCCTGGCTGTCCCCTCCTTCCTCAATCGCCACTTCCTGCCCCCCCTCCCTCTGCCTGTTCCTGCTCTGGCAATACCATGACAGTAGCTGACCCGTTTGCCTACAAACTAGCCCCATTCTCTGTGCTCTGGAAATTGTGGCAAGAGAAATATTTCTGCATACAACGACACACAAAAGAACCTAGCCTGCCCCATTAGTGTGGCCCCAGGATTGGAAAGCTTCAGAGGAGTAAGTTTAGTATTGATGCACATGCAGGACCCCACCAGACTGTCAGTATTTCCGGCATACTGGAAATTAAGGTTTCTGCAGTTAAAGTGGATTAAGGTCCTATTGCAGCAAGTCCCTCCCTCCTTTTAAAACAGCAACACTTGGAAAGTGACAGGGATATGCCTTGAATAGTGTGGAATGCAGGAATGAGTAACAGGAAGACGTGTCAACACTCCTCAAGCAGATCAGGATGAATGGAGGATGAATGCTCATCCTCATTATAAGCATCCCACAAACAAATCAAAGCAAATGCTCAATAAACACTAGATATCATCTGATCTCCACAAAAGTTTTGTGTAAGGAAACCAGAAGAACTGCTCAGTAAACAGGTTATCTGGAGGAGCCCATAGTAAAAATAAGGCTCTCAACAGAATAAAGAATTGAATTGGATTAATACTGTGGCCTTCAGCAGATTGATTACATGATGGAATTTAAATGAATTACCAATACTTCATTATAGCTGTTCGTTGTTTTTGTAGTTGATGCCCTGAAGGAAGTGTGAGATAGGTGCACACATCACTGCTACACCTCAGGATTGCAGCACATGGGTGCATGTATGAAAAGGGCCTGTTTTTTTCTTTCTTCTGTTTCCTCAGAACGCTGCTCCTACAGGGTTCCAAGTGGGTATGAAGCTTGAAGCAGTGGACCGCATGAATCCTTCTTTGATATGCGTTGCCACAGTGACAGATGTGGTGGACAATCGCTTTTTGGTGCACTTTGACAACTGGGATGACACATATGACTACTGGTAGGTGAGAGAGGAGCAGAGAGATTGCACAGAAAGAGCAGTCTTAGGCTGAGTTGTAGGTGTATCTTGCTTGATAAAAGCCTTTCGAAATATCGAGGGACGTTAACGTGAAGTTGTCCTGAGAGTTATAATTGCACACCTCTCATCGAGCCACTCTCTCTGTTCCCTCAAGTCTACTGTCTTGGAACATCATTTTGTATTTTGCTGGAATCTTGGTTGTAACTGTTCAAAAATGGAACCAAGTTTATTAGTATTATTATTTACAAAGATTAGTCACATTTTTTCCACTCAGCTGTTACATGGTAACTTGTACAAAGTTACTGTTTGCAGGCCTTTTTGTACTTACCTAATTTCTGTGCAACTTCCCTGTCCCAAACATTATTGATCCTGTGTTAGGGTATTTGGGCATTCGTTAGTTGATTAAGGAAAGGAGGAACCATTAAAGATGGTTTGGAAGCATCTGATGAACTCTTTTAAAAATCTACAGCTTTCCTGTAGATTTGGTGGATAGAGGTGAGGTCAGGGTGGCATGGGTGCACCTACATAGCCCAAACGTACTGCCACCTTCCTAAACCCAATCCAGGTAAGTGTAGTAACACCAGTAGGGAGCGAGTGGCGCTGTGGTCTAAACCACTGAACCTCTTGGGCTTGCCAATTTGAAGGTCGGTGGTTTGAATCTGCCCAGTGGGATGAGCTCCCTTTGATCTGTCCCAGCTTCTGCCAACCTAGCAGTTCAAAAGCAAGTAGATAAATAGGTACTGCTGTGACGGGAAGGTAAATGGTGTTTCTGTGCACTCTGGCACTCATCACGGTGTCCCATTTCGCCAGAAGCGGTTTAGTCATGCTGGCCACATGACCCGGAAAGCTGTCTATGGACAAACACCGGCTCCCTTGGTCTGAAGTGAAATGAGCGCTGTACCAGTGTTGGGAGAGCAGATCTGTGATGCCACCTCGCCACACAGCCAATGACTAGAAATAAAATATATATTAAAGGTTATCAAGAGTACAAGTTAAATCAACATCAGCAAATAAACCTCCTTTAACATATACCCTTTTTACTTGTTTTGTTCCAGGTGGTGAGGGAGTGGGCTTAAAAAAATTCCACTTTGGGGTCAATATTTTGGGCCTCTTTTAACAGCTGCCATCTTTCCAAATATATTGCCGTGCTAGCAAGTGTGTGTTGTGCTCATGCTACATAACTAATCTTATTTTCAGTTTTGGATGGATGGATCTGTCATTCTCGGCTTTCTCGCTTTCTCCTTTCCCCCACCTTAAGTTCATTTTTCCGTATTTCTGTATCAATTTGCAATTTTTAAAAAAAAGACAATGAAAATTCCCTGCCATTTCAGTGAGATTTCTCTGAATCGACTCTTTTCTGTATTTTGCCTAACACGTGTAATTTTGCAAAGCAATTTCCCCAGTATAATGTGTTTTTGCATCTTATTGTCACCAATATAGGCATTTATATGCACGCTTTACCCTTAGTATATGCATTTTTGTACACACTACTTGGCTTGAGAACTGCATATCAAAATTTGGAAGAGTGTGCATTTTGAAGGATGACTGTGTTTCAGTTTGCATATTCTTTTGGAAAGTGTACATTTGGTAGCTTTGCCTTTAAATGCAGATTTAATCAAATTTCTCCCCTGCCACTATTTGTATTGCAGGTGTGACCCCAGCAGTCCCTACATCCACCCGGTTGGTTGGTGTCAGGAACATGGGAAGCCCCTCACTCCTCCACAAGGTGAATACACAATTGTTGTCTGTTCTGCTTCTTACTGCAGCTGCTTCCACACCACACAAGACATGCCCATTGGGCCATATTGCTTGGTACTGTTATCAATTGCAAGTTTTTAGTTTTTGACCACCTAGAAACTCACAGTAGCATTCACACAAACTACACATCCATGTGGACATGATCTCCCCATCAGAAAAAGTGAAGCAGCTGAAAGTCTTTGTTGAAATGGATGTCAGTGCAGAATTTGCTGGAGCAGAGTCAGAATAATCTCTCAAAAATCCTATGATTATTCAGTTCATGACAGATTTTGAAGCAGGTGCCTTTGGGCTGGTGCCTGCATTCCCATCAGTGTATTGCTTATTTCTTAAATTTCAATTAGAAATAGAGCAGAACATCCATAAATCAATTGTAAAGCCTACCTTTGTATAGCATGGGCTGAAGGTCACGGGGTGGACAAACATTGCGGGGGAATCCACTTTATAGGTCAGTGATTTGCACATAGCTGCTGCTGACCATCTTGAGTTCCTGAGAGCTTATTGCAACTAGTGAAGGATTCTCTCTAGCAAAAGCCTGTCATCTGGCAGACCCTTTCATTTCCAGACTACCCTGATCCTGAGAACTTCAGCTGGGAAAAATACTTGGCGGAAACAGGTGCTTCTGCGGTGCCAACTTGGGCCTTTAAGGTGGTGAGTAGTCTCTACCGTATATAAGCAAACATTTCCAGGAAGGGTTGTGGCAATGGTGGTGAAATGGGTACAGGCGAGGAATCTGACCTTGATGCATGTCCCATGCAAATGTTCACAATGCAACTTTACATGAAGGATAGGGTTATCAGTGGCTATGACTCATGATGGGTCTGTTACCTCCAGTATTGGAAGCAGTATGCCTCTCAATATCAGTTGCTAAGGATCCCAAGCAGGAGAGTGCTATTGGGCCTGTGAGTTTCCAATAAGCATTTGATTGGCTAGTGTGGGAGTCTAATCCAGCTGGGTTGAATTCAGGTTGAATTTTAGCAATCTGCAAGGCTTCACACTCTTGCCAAACTAGTAAACTCTCCAAGGCCATCACTGCAGATATGGATGGATAGATAACTGTTCTAACCACTCCATTCTCTTCCCTCTCCAGAGGCAGCCCCACGGCTTCCTGATCAACATGAGGTTAGAGGCAGTGGACCGAAGAACTCCCTCCCTGATCCGAGCAGCCTGTGTGGAGGATGTAGAAGACTACAGGGTAAAGGTGGGTTTCTTCCTTGCTCAGTAGTTATACCTTATTGGTGAATCACTGAAATGTAGGCCAGTTGTTAATAGGGGTGGTTGGCCTACATTGGAAGCAAGAGCAGAACTTCTGATATAACATTGAAGAAGCAGCCCTGGATACATGTGTGTCTCAGAACATGCTTGTTGCCTTCCTCCATGCTGGTTTAATGCTCAGGAGATGGATTTCTAAGTCTAATGGCAACCTGTTGATTTGTGCCCTACAGATCCATTTTGATGGCTGGAGCCATATCTACGATTTCTGGATAGACTCGGACCACCCAGACATTCACCCAGTGGGGTGGTGCTCGAAAACGGGGCATCCACTGCAGCCTCCTCTCAGTAAGGACAAATATTGTGCATGGTGCAAGTGTTCGCTGCAGCTCTGTTTAGCATACAGCAGCACTAGCAAACTCAGGTCCCCAAGGCCTAGTTCACACATCAATTTTAAACCACAGTTTAAAGTGTGTTGGTCACACTGTTAAAAACAGTGGGCACTTCTTCTCTGGTCTCACTGCTGCCACGCTGCTGGGAGTTAAGCCATGGTTTGGCTTAGTGTTACATCCAAAGGCAGACTTTTGGTTTGTTTCTCCTCAACAAGGTATGAGTGGTAAGCCGATAACAGACCATGATTATAGCTCTTGGTTTGGAGAGAAGCAAAGCATGCACCCAGCTTTGAAAATAATGCTAAACCAATGGTTTAGCTCCAGCAGTGAAAGAGGAGCAGGGAAAATGGGAGGTAATTTTCGGACTGCACATTTCCTCTTTCCTGCAATCCATATCATGCATTCACCTTTAAGCCACAGTTAAGCTATGGTTAAGAGACGCGGGTGGCACTGTGGGTTAAACCACAGAGCCTAGGACTTGCCGATCAGAAGGTCGGCGGTTCAAATCCCCGCAAGGGGGTGAGCTCCCGTTGCTCGGTCCCTGCTCCTGCCAACCTAGCAGTTCGAAAGCGTGTCAAAGTATAAGTAGATAAATAGGTACCGCTTCAGCGGGAAGGTAAACGGCGTTTCCGTGCACTGCTCTGGTTCACCAGAAGTGGCTTAGTCATGCTGGCCACATGACCCGGAAGCTGTATGCCGGCTCCCTCGGCCAATAAAGTGAGATGAGTGCCGCAACCACAAAGTTGGCCACAACTGGACCTAATGGTCAGGGGTCCCTTTACCTTTACCTTTTAAGCTATGGTTTAAAGTGGTGTTTGAAGGATGTCTATGACCGTCTTGGTGGTTGTCCAGGGTTTCAGACAGGAGACATTCCTAATCCTATGTGGAGATGCTGCGGATTGAACCAGGGACCTTTCTGAATGCAAAGCACATGTCTTTCCCCTAGAAATCCTAATCTGGATCATTTTCCTCCCCTTCTTGTGCAGGGCCAAAGGAACCTGTCTCTTCTGCCAATGGGAGCTGCCCAACTTTGGCCTGTAAGACCCTCCCCACCACCAAGAGTTCCAAATACAGCTTCCATAGGTGAGCTCTTGCCATAAGGTACAGAGGGAACTCGTTGCTGAGTCTACTGCTGTAGGCTGCATTCCCCCAGGTTCCCATTACCCATAGCTAAGGAAGCAAGTACTGTGGTGGCCCATGCAGCTTACCTGGAATATGGGTTGTCAATGTAAGTTAATTGTGCTGTACCTGCACACTTGTGGCTCACCAAGACTGTATCCATGTGTGGATCAACAAACTTCTGTTGTTGCTGGGCTGTCACAGACTGGAAAAGCATGTGGGACTATCAAGCCCTGGCAAGATACAGTACATGGTTGCTGGGTTGCATTTGGCTTGATAGATCAGAGGTTGGATGCAGTTGTGCCTTATGTGGCATCTGCCCCTATATGTGACAGCTGTCAGTCATACTCAGAACTAAGCACTCCTTTCTGCTTCCCCTGTTCTCCAGGAAGTGTCCAACCCCCGGTTGCGATGGCTCAGGTCATGTGACCGGGAGATTTACAGCACATTACTGCATCTCAGGGTGCCCCCTGGCAGAGAAGAACCAGGGAAGAATGAAGGCAGATCTCTCAGACACAGAAAACTCCGTCCGAAAGAGGAACTTGATCGGCTTCTCTCAGCGGAAGAAATCACGGCACCATGGAAGGTAAGAAGGCAGCTGGCCCTGGTGATACACTTGGACTTCCACACTGAGATTAGTATATTATCACACCCAAGTGAAACGTTTTTTGAAGTGAAGGACATGAGGCAGGAGTTGATAATGCAGGTGAGCTGCGCACAGGTGAGCTGCAAGCAAGCTGCCGGCCAGCTCTGTGGAGCCTCCTTTTATTGACACAAATATGCAAACCCAGGCAGATACATTTTGGGCTGTGACCTTTACACATCTTCCAATCCTGAGATCGTGGGGTGGTACAAAGTTATTTCGGCACCTGTTTCCACCGCGTCATTTTCCCCTTGCACAGTGTATGACGAAGGAGACAAAAGGTCTCGAGAGACAAAGGTTACAGACAGGGCACTGCAGACTACTGAGACCGCAAAAGGTTAGACAGAGGGAACGATGTTCAGACAGCTGTGGCTTTGTCTGTGAGGGAGAGTGTGCCCCACACCCCAAGGTCATGTATGCAGGCAGGCTGAGGCTGTCTGCGGGTGGGGAGTGTGCTCCAGACCCAGCGATCATTCCTACAGTTTTTCTCTTCTTTGCTCTGTGGATGCTCCATAGAGCTTAGCCATTTTATATTACCCCTCCGTATCTATAGCAAGTTTGGGGAACCTCTGGTGCACAAACCAAAGGCAAGCCCCCACTCCACACTTCTCTGTCTGGACCATGTTGTTCCCCAGGCCATGCCCCCTACTAGCCCTGTTTTACACCCTCCTTGTTTCCCCCCAGGTAAGATGTGTCCTTGAACTCTTATAACGCTTGTTGCTTGCTTGCTGGGAGGCTAGAGATGGGTGTGCAATTGTGTGTAGAAACTAACCTACTGCTCTGCTTCAGGGTGGAACTCAACATAGTGCTAAAAAGCTTGTTCCCATCAGCACAAGATTTCTGCCGCCCCTCATGCTGTTCTGCGGGTTCTTTAAACCCTTCAGAGTGGATTTGGGGGAGGTGTTGGGAAGGAAAGATGGGGAGGAGCCCCATTGCACTAGCTTCTGCTAATGGAACTGAATCCAGCCCTATATCTGCAGTGAGACGCACTGTCCTTGAATGTTGAAGGAGCACGTTTGCCCCCATTCCCCTCCGTTACAGTGATAATCCTCAATGTGAACCAGATGCGTTAAGGAAATGCCTGGACCAGGCTTAGGCAAACTCGGCCCTCCAGACATTTTGGGACTACAATTCCCATAATCCCTGATCACTGGTCCTGTTAGCTAGGGATCATGGGAGTTGTAGTCCCAAAACATCTGGAGGGCCGAGTTTGCCTATGCCTGGCCTGGACATACGGAGACCTGGTTCAGACAATTCTCCCCTGACCTTAAAAAGATGTGTGAACCAGGCTTCAGTAAATGGGATTTACCAAAACTTGTCATCTTTCAATCCATGCACTGTGGATTTTGAAGATGAAGCTTGTTTTATTTCTCTAGGGGACGACCTCCGAAATACCGGAAAATCCAGCAGGAAGACTTCCAAAGTAAGGGCATATTATCTCTGGCTGTGTTTCTCTAGCAAGCAAAGAAAGAGCATCACCTATAAGAGTGTGTTAAAAGGTGGACAGACAATACAACAGGGACTCTTTTTATATCCTAAACAAATGGACAAAATGCACTTTTTAGTAAAAATATATATAAAAATGCAGTTTAAATTATGACATGCATTTTAAATATGATTTTTATTTTATATTTTGAGCAGTATCTTTGTTAAGATATGGTCTGATGCTTCCCGCATTTATACTGTTTAGATTACTGTGCCTATCACCAGTGACTAAAATCTTCCTAAAATGGAATGTGAGAAGGGTTAAGATGTTATTGAGATGCTTCTTGGACTTCTGTAAACCAAAAGCTTTCATCCACATGTCTGCAAGCCACCTCTCCCTTAGCCCTTTGCACAGCATCCTTTTCAGCGCTAAAAGCTGTCAACCTGGGCAGTTTCCAGGAAAGCTTCTCTCTACAACCAGATGGTGATTCCTGATAGGTTCATTAAGTCCTGCTTCATATGATTGTCTATGTTATGTACTGAGTTGAATAGGATCCAAAAGGCAGCAGTCTGATTGGTCCTAGAACAATAGGATCCAGAATGCAGCAATTTGATTGGTCCACAGGAGCCACCCAATCCAGCTCCAGGTGGAAGGGAATCCGCAACCTGATTGGCCTACAGGAGAATCCCGGAATTAGCCAATCACGTGGGGCCCATTGTGTAAATAATGTATATAAAGCAGACATTCTGGGGGAACTTCCATTCCTCCTCACCACTATGAGCTGAATAAAGAGCATGAAATCCACTCTCGACTCGGAGTATTGGGGAACTTGTGGCCCTCCAGATGATGGTGGATGACTTCTCTCATCCCTGCCCATTAGCTGAGCTGGCTGGGGATTATGGGAGCAAAAGTTAAACCATTTCTAGCCAGCCACATGCACACTTAGGTTGCAGTTTAAATAAGTGCCTATGCACATCCCTGATGGGTTGCAAATCGGCCTGGATGGATGGATCAGAACCAGGAGGAAAAGAAGAAGAAAGCAAGCCCAGCTGGGGTGCAGTGATTCTGTGAAGGATTTAGCTTCACTCATGCACCGCTTCCATGGATTTATTTTGCAGCAAGCATGGCTTTGCTGCTGTGCTGTTAGGTCCTGCTTGGCCCTGAATCTCTTCCAGGCTTCACAAATCATTCAGACGTTATTACCCTAAGCTCTGAGAGAAGAAGAAAAGGGGCCTCTTTCTTTGCACGTTAGCCTGACTTGATGCTTTGAATGTCATTGCCAGCTATTTCTTCAGACAATATGCACCAGTCTCTCTTTATGTCAGCCTTGTCAGCGCACCCAGACCGTTCCCTCTCCCTCTGCTGGGAACAGCACTGTAAGCTCCTGCCTGGAGTGGCTGGGATCACAGCATCTACTGTAGCCAAGTGGACCATTGATGAGGTGAGCCATTCCTCTTGTCGTTATCATTACTTTTGATTGATTTGGACCCCGCTTTGTAAACGAAACATACACAAGATGCCTTAGTTCACATCAGTATATAGTAAAAAGCAAAGTAAAAAATGCAGGTGCACCCCCCAAAAAAAGACAAACAAAACGGAACAGGAATTTTACGCAGCACCAGAACACACAATAACATGAATTTTATACAAAGGCCAGGTTAAATAAAACCATCTGGAATATTGGGGAGTTTGGGTTTGCTGTTGGTTTGGTTGTAAGTTGTTTTGGGTTGCCCTGGGCAAAAAACAGTGACTAACAAATTCAATAGATGGTAATAATAATACATAGGTTTTCTCTGAAAGGCAGCGGGGGGGGGGGGGGGGAGAGAGAGAGGGAAGTGCTTGTTTCCATTCCCACAGTTATTTCCTGTTGTGTCTTTTCTGCAAAGGTCTTCAGCTTCGTACAGACACTGACAGGTTGTGAGGACCAAGCAAAACTCTTCAAGGATGAGGTAAATTCCATTGGTATTTGGAGAACGATGCAGTAGTAGAACCATCAATTGCAGGCTGGTCCTAGAAGCCCACCTTGGCAACACCACATCCTGTTTGGTATATAGTTTCCCCTGTGTTCTATTTCCTCAGAGACAAAACCAAAAGAGATGGGATTGATTCAGTGTAGCTAACATTTTAAATATCTGATGTCTGTGAAGTGAATTTCCATATTTTCAAACTTATATAATAACACCATGAAGATCACACTCAGGAGTTGTACAAACAGGCAAAACCACCAGGAGCCTTTTTCTGTTGGTCTGGCTGAGAGTTACATGGCAACCACCTTCCTGGAGACAAGGCCGCTCCCCTACTTTTCATATCAAACATGATTTAGTTTTGGCCCACAGCAAGCAGGAGAGGAGAGCTGGTCCAGAGAGAGGATGGCAGGAGGCCCAGTGGCTCCTTCCACTAAACCTCCGCGAACGTCTGCTTCGTCTAGTGTCCATTCCGGTGAATGTCTGCGGCAAACCCACAAGTACCAGAATGGATTACTTCCAGGTTTGCAAACCGCTCCGTGCATGCGCAGATGCGGCGTTTTGCCCTGCATCCTTTTCAGTTAGGGGCTGGGGCTCCGGAACGTATCCTAGTTGCAAAACAAGGTACGACTGTATAGCTACAAAGCAATGAGTTTTATGAATTTAATTCTTATTGATCTTACTGATCTTCGTAAATTTACAACATACTAAGCAGAAATGACTGCAATATCCCTGGCCTTTTAGAACAAGAGAGCAAAAGATGCTACATGCAAGAAAATGTGGCCATGTGATCACCTCATTTCTGACTGCAAGGGGTTAACTTATTTATAAAAGTATTTTAACATGATCCAAAGTAAAGTGGTACCTCGGGTTACAGACGCTTCGGGTTACGTGTTTTCAGGTTGCATACCGCAGGAAACCCGGAAGTACCGGAAAGGGTTACTTCCGGTTTTCGCTGCTTGCGCATGTGCAGAAGCGCCAAATTGTGTCACACGCGTGCGCAGACGCAGTGCTGCAGGTTACGAACGCTGCAGGTTGCGGACATGCCTCCATCACGGATTATGTCCGCAACCCGAGGTTCCACTGTATCATTATACATTGTACAACTAGCTGAGTAGGGAAAAGAGGTTGAATGGCAACGGAATTGGGGCTCAGCTTTCAAAAAGAGTGGTACCATCATTGGGTTGACACCTGGCAAAAACCCATCAAGAGGGGCTCGTTATTGGGGATCAGCAGTTGCTTAGCCACATTATGCATAGGTCTGCAAAGTCACGTTTTCAAATGCTGAAAGGCCATCAATAGGGATGGGTGAATTTGTCAGCTTCATTTTCTCATTTTTTCCAATCTTTCATTACACATTCCAACATCAGTTCACAATATTTTTCTTTTAAAAAAGGCAGCTTCATGAAAACCCTCTGTCCACAGTTCCAGTCTCATGTACGAATTTTTGCAAAGCGCTTTCCCCGAATATCATGCATTTTTATGTTATTTTCACGAACGTATGCATTTTTGTGCACACTCTACCCTAGTATATGTGTTTTTGTTCATGTTACGTGGCTGGAGAACTGCATTGCAAAATTTGGAGAGGTGCAGATTTTGAAGGGCATCTGCATTTCAGTTTGTGTATTGTATTGGCAAGTGCAGATTAGGTGGATCTGCCTTAAATGTGAGCTGAATCAAATTTCTTCCCCATTCCAGGTCATTGACAATATTTTCAAATGTACCCATTGAATTATCTCAGTGTTGGTGCTTCAAAAGTATTTATTGATTCCTGGGGTACATCTGCCCTTTTTTTTGGCAAATCCAGCATGCAAACATAGACTGGCCAGTTCTTGGAAAAGCAGATAACACTTTGCCCACAATATTCCCTTCTCAAGTTTTGGATGCCAACCATAACTATCACACAGGCGAGGCATGTCCTGGAGTCATTAGCTGTATACATGGCCTGGTGGATCAGGTTGGGATGAAACTTCCTGGCGCTGGTCAGATGCTAGGATGTGATGCGCTGTTACGAAAACTGCATTTTATCCCAGAGGAAGCATTGGGTGCAGATAGCTTGCAATCTCAATCTCAAACCTTTTATTGGCATATCGACAGAATTCTAAAAGGTTCAGTACAATAAAATCACTCAGCAAAATCCAGCAATGAAAACGCTGTTGTATAACATTTTTGCTTTGTGTACGCTTGCATGAGAAACAGGCACCTTCAACCATCTCTCTTTTCCTCCCCAGATGATTGATGGTGAGGCATTCCTTCTGCTGACTCAGACTGACATCGTGAAGATCATGAGCGTCAAACTTGGACCAGCGCTTAAAATCTACAATGCCATCCTCATGTTCAAGAACGCTGATGATACCTTGAAGTGAACCACCCTTTGACTTTTCTCCCACGTGGGAGCTGCCAAACTCTCTGTCTCGGCAGAGTAGAGACCTTCCCGGCTGCTGCAGCTGTAAAATCCTGCCAACTTGCTCTCTCTTTTGAGTCTTCGTCTTTGTTTACATGCCAAATCCATTCCCTGTCTGTCTTCCTCCAGCCAGCCTTTCCAAATACTGCCCTGATTCCTGTCTAGCAGTGGAGCTCCAGCACTGACCTGCCCAATCTCACAGACCCTATTCTCCTGATGGTTTTAAAGGCACACGCAACAGGAATTTGGAGATTTGGTTTGCTATCGGGTTTAACCTGCCTTGAATTTAACTTACTCAGCTGCCCAGGTTCTTACATTATAAAGTGTGCCTGGATTCACATGATCCAGAAGAGGAAAATATCTACAAATGGACCACTGGCGTGATCACCAAATGGCAGCACGCACTGGGAAGCAGCTCTGATGTTTCAGGGCAAAAGTCAGTTTCCTTAATAATCAGGGATTCGATCGTGAACTTCACAAGGGGCAGAGTATCTACAATATATCCAGGGACTGGCACTAAGTGTTGGTCCTTCCAAGACAGGCTACTGGACAAAGTACATTATTGATGAAGGAATCCATCCTAACAATTCTGGAGTCATTGCTGCTGTTGCAAAAAAAGAAAAAAAATGGTGCTCAGAATTTATAGACTTGTAATATTGCCATGCTACTTGTGGAGGATGAGAGAAACAAAGAAGATCATGTAATAATGTTCCTTGGTTTAACTTCTGTTCCTTCTGCAAATCGCACTTCAAGCAATTTTTCTTTTTAATATAAACAAGCAAACTAGCAACATTAGTACTTTAAGCAAAAGCATTCTTCTGATCCATGGGAGGAGTGACTGCTCTTAGGGATAGCCAGCTAACGTCCTTCTGGCCTGGCAGGTGCTTGTATTGTATGAGAAAAAGAAAACAAATTCTGTACAATGCAGCAATTCTTAATTTCTTTGTTCTGGACGCATCAGCTGTGCCCCATCAAACCATATTTAGTTCAGTGTGTGCCAAATGTTTACATTCAGCTGCTTGACAGTGTCCCTTGAAAACGAGAAGCTGGCTTTAAAAAAAAAAGTTTTTTACCATATGGATACAATGTGAGCTTAAGCTTTCAAGCTTTTGAAAATAATTCTGCTGTTGACTACATGGGGTTTTTTCCTGTGCCCCCTTGATGTTGACTAATGAAGCAATGGCAGAGGCTGTTCTGATGAGCTACTTTCCCTATAGTGTAGCCATGTGACTAAAAGGCTCAGGTTGCAACATCAGTTCTACCCTTAGATAGTGAGGAACTGGCCTCAGGCGGCAGATTTCTGAATGCCGTTAAAGGACAACAACTATCCTATTAATGTATTATTGTTTGTTTGATGGAGGTTGGAGAGCCATATGAATTTTCCACCTCCAGTGCCAAAATATCTTGGAATGGTCCTATAGAGTTGGGGGATCCCTTCTAATTTCAGCAGTCCCACATTTAATTCTGGACCTTTTCCACTCCATTCTCCATTAGTCATCTCGCTTGATGGTGGTCCCATGTAATAAATTATGATTGAAGGCTTCCATACACAAGCAGTGATTTGGATCTAGGTTTCTTAGACCCAAATCCAACCCATTTGCTACAAAGCATTCTAAGTGTATTTCCTAGTGTATGAACCTCCTTAAAACCAGCTTAAAGTTGTTGTTTTTTGTCCTGCTTAAATCTGTGAAGGAAAGTCTAAAGTTCCTTAACCATACATACACCAGCAACATGTCTCATAGCAGTGTGGTCTGCGAAGTCTACTTTCTAATGTTTGGGTCAAATTCATGCTAAGCTTCCCATGGAAATGCAGCATTTTGACTCTGATATGATTGAATGCTTGGTCACTATTTAGGTCTCTATTTTAACTGCTGGCTGCTTGCTGTTCCAAGATAAATTTATATATTGATTTCTCTCTCTCATGGTCATGGCAAGCATTTCTTTTTTTAGCAAGTTTCCTGCTGATTGCGAAATATCTTTCCTTTGACTCCCCCTCCTGTTTACTTGTTTGGAGGCAGATTACTGGGAAGAAGGACATTTTTCATTTTTGAATCAAATCCTTCTAACAGATGCTGCTGGATGGTGCCAAACTATCCCCATATCCAAAGAGATGCTCTTTTTAGTCAACCAGGAAATATGAAGAAGGAAAGAACCACTTGACATGCCCAGGTGATTCTTGGTGGGTTTTAAGAGGAAAACTTCCTACTTTTCTTTTTTTTTAAATGTCCAGTTTGCTGTTTTAGCTGCTTGTATAAAGATCAGTCAGCTTATTTGTAGGAAACAAATCCTACAAAGCAAGATTTTGTTTCATTAACATTCATATTATGAATGTTCTTATTAACATTAATTTTAAATCTCCAGTTATGTATACATTCCTCTTGTATTTGAGACAGAGACTTTGCCAACTCAATGGATGGATTGCTGGGAGTTGCAAGGCATTTGTCTCTGAATTTGAAACTGGATGAGGAGGAATATGGCTGGTTCGGGACATACTCTGCTAAGCAGAGGTCTTTAGGTGCTGTTAAGACCACTTGAAAGAAACAGGAAGTGTTTAATGGTGTTGAGGCCATCTTTGCTATTGTCCTGCTGGAACTATAGCC
Source organism: Podarcis muralis (assembly GCF_964188315.1). NCBI lineage: Eukaryota > Metazoa > Chordata > Lepidosauria > Squamata > Lacertidae > Podarcis > Podarcis muralis. The sequence goes on from NC_135659.1 coordinate 74,822,955, forward strand.
ATGAAGAAAATGGCTTCCTTTGTGCCATTTTGAGACAGTGATGGGCCAGTTTGCCTCTCTGCCTCTTCAAAGGTTTGAGCCTCTGTTGTTTGGCTCAGGTGAAATGTAATTTTCTGATGGGTCTTGTACGCTGAACTGCAACAGGTGGCCTCTTGAGGTCCTCGGTGCCAAATGGTTATTCATGTAGGCTTTTGGACTTGGGCACATAATCTGTCCTAGATTTCACACCAAATCCCTCTTCCCCACTCTGTCATGCTGGCTACTGAGCAAGCTGAACTCGATTTGCACCAGGAATGGAGTCTAGATAGTGCACTGCTCCCATTGACCCCAAGTTCCTCCAGAGAAGACAATTATCCTTAATTGGAAGTGTGTAAAATGCGTGATCTAATATTGTGTGCTTGTGTTTTTGTGTATGTATGTGTGGGAGACAGAAACAATTATTTTAGTTGTTAGGAATATGCACACTTTTAAGTAACTCCAGCCCTCACCACCCATTCCCATTCATCTACTGCCATAGGTGTGCAACCTCATACTTCTTGTCCTTCTGAGGCAATTGCACAGATGGCTAAGGGATATTTCCTGCTATGATATGGTTGGAACCTTATATTTGGTGTAAAGCAGGGGTAGCCAATATGATGCCCTCCAGATGTTTTGGACTCAAACTCCCATCAGTTCTAGACAGCATGGCCAACCATCAGGGAAGATGGGAGCTGGAGTCCAGAACATCTGGAGGACATCATATTGGCTTCCCCTGGTATAAAGAAACCCCAATCTTATATGTGCGCATGTATGTGAGGGAGGGTTAAAATGAAACTACCTTTCCTTTGTTTGCTCATTGCTATTTCTGCACATGTTGCTGCCAAACATTTGCTCAGAAAGGCAGCAAGTGTCAGAGAGAGAGGAGGCAGCCTGGGCCTCACCAGATTCTGCCTTGAAACCTTTGGCACCTCTAAGTGGCAGGGCTGATGAAGACCTCGGCCAGAGGCCCTAGAGAGCTTCTGCCAATCTCAACAGATGGCAGAACCCTAGATGGATCTTGCAAGATATAAGGCAGCCCATTTTATACTGCTTGTATGTCCAGTTCCATTTACTGCTGTTGTTTTCCTTATGTTTAGGAATACTGGAGAACCAAGAGAAGCACCAGACTGGTTCTCAGAATCTCACCTCAGTAGGCTATTGCCCGCTCTGGCACTACTGTTGTCAGTAGAATTATGTATTAGCTGAAACACCATAGGAGTTATTTTGTCTCAAGCATCTAAATAATAGCTCCTTTTTGCGGGGAGCTAATGGCAGCTAAAATGTCTCCTGAGCAGAATACTCCCATCAGTCCTCAGGTTCTGTACTTGTATCCTAGTCAATTCCTCCTTAGTAGGCTTGAGGTCATTTCTTCTAAGACCAAGCGAGACAATCAGCCAGGCACCAATCCCAAGGGCCGAGGAGCGTGCACCCCCCCCCCCCAGATTTGCTAATGGCAATATACTGAGTGATGCTTATACAGAGTAAAGGTTACAATGACTTCACAAGGGTGCTGCACAGAGAGCTCTTCTAATTATTCTTTGCATTGCTGTTGCTGGAATGATTTATATAGCCCATTAAGAGATTTAGATCCCTGTTCTTGTTAAGAACTGATGGGAATCAGTAAAACCCTGACACTAGTTCTGGAGTCACTCTGTGTTATGGAACATCAGATTTCATAAAAGATCAAGCCAGAAAATCTGGGAGAAAGACATTAGAATTACTTGTTTGCAGAGGGATCCTTGTGTTGAGGACACTAACTTCTTAACCCGTGAAAATCCATGGGTTGAAGCGCACCTAAACTTACACTGAATCATGGCTGAGTTGTACCGTAGAGGGGTACAGAGCAGGGACCGCATAACCTCTAAAGGTTTTTTATTTTTATTTTTGTTAAAAACACATTACATTATAAAGAATCAGTTCACAATATGGTGAAGGCTAGTGTGTATGGTAGGAGGGGTGTGTGAGAGTTGTTACTCATCTGTAATTAAGATGCAAGCTATCCCCAGTCGCAAGCAGTATCATTGCTCACAATTGCCACAATCCAGTCATGTATATATGCAGCAAACAGTTACCTATTGTTGGACTACAACTCCCATCACCCCAGACAGCATTGCCCAATGATAAGGGGTGATGTGAATTGTAGTGCAGGATTTGAAAGGTGCCATGTTTACTGCCCCGAGCTGGTTGGTGCTATAGTTCAGTTACTGATTGGGTTTATTCATGAGTAGCCCTCACTCCAGTATCAGGCTAGCAAGCAAACAAAAGCAAGAGAACTTTTGCTTGCACAGTTCCTTGTGCACCTGCTCATGAATTTCTCCCTAAGTGGATCAGGACCTCTAGAAGTGAGTGTATTATTCGGGGGGGGGGGGTGCATTTTCTTCTCGGCTACAAAATAGTTCGGTTTGATTGCTCAGAAAATGTCATTGTGTTAGCTTGAAATCTGGGTAGGCTGTGTGGAACAAATGTGAATTTACTGCCTAGAAAACTCTTCACTTTAAAAGGCCTTCTTAACTGCTAGCCCAAGACTCATACTCCTTTAGGAACTCTTTATCAGGAGATCTGGTACTCATTGCAGATGTGTGGGCCAGCTAAGGATCCCTTTCGCGCTGCAGAAATGACATAATGTTGCTCAAAGATTGATGTTCCTGTTGCTGAGTCTCAGCCAGAACAGGAATGTGCATTCCTTCTTCTGCACCCTTGATTACCCTTGATTACTCCCTCCCTAGAAATCCAGTTTCGACATCAACTTCAAGCACTTTTGAAATGCAAAAGTCCAAATCAAAATGATAAGGCAGGTTTACTGTTTAGGGCTTATTTGGGGCTTGAGTGCAATGGAAGACAGGAAGTCTTCAAAAACCCTTGATCAATCTCCATCTTTTCTTCTTCCTTTCCCCATGGTCCCTGGGACTGCTGGGTTCACCCTAAATGGGAAGGGAGGGAAAAGTCAGGTAGGTGTGACAAATTCTGCCCAAATGCCCTTTGTTTTAGGGACCAGCTTTCACAGAGGGCAGAGGCGGTTTTCAGAAGAAGCATTTTCATGGAACCGAAGCTTTTTTGCACTTTCATTCATTTGCACTTGTTTAATTTGTCTTTTGATATTTGCACCTTTGTGTTTTCATGATGGAAATACTATAATTGTATCCAGTGCAGCTATTCTGGAACTTTGTGTCCTGAGTATACAGAAGGTTAATATTAAAAAAAAAAGCAAGATGTGATATGTTTCGTCAGTGTTTTACAATAACAATAAATGTGAATTATGGAATTATACAAATGATATAGAGTTGATGTTTTTGTTGTTTTCAGGGATTTTATTATGAATCATTTAATAATGGTTATGATGATGTATGTAAAATAAAGTTGAAATGAATATTCAAAGTAAACAAAACCTGGAATTCATTGCGTTTTTAAAGGCGTGTGTGAGAGTGCTTATCATGGGGGAATGGCACATTGAATGGGGGAATATGCCCACCATGAGCCCAAACTGCTGACAACATACACCTGAGTGTAGTAACTCTATTGAAACTTTGTCACATTGTACACTCACTTCCTTCAAGTAATACAGGCCAGAACCTCAACAAAATACAAGAGTAATAGCCTGTCCTTAATGATGTCCACCATGCCTTTCTCCATGTTGGGGTCTTCACCAGAGGCATATTTCCAATTTAGCGCTAAGTAACCCTCCCATCAGTGCAAGGATTTACTCTCATGCAACAAAACTTTCCCCCCTTTCTTAACCCTAAATCTGTTCTGGGGATTTACCTCTCCAGAGAAGATTTGGGGGAGGGTGTCAGGCACACATGTGGAGAGGGAGAAGGGGGGAATTCCTGTTGCACAAGTGTAAATCCCTGCACTGGTGGGACAGGTACTTGCTGCTACATTGGCCATAAGCCTTACAATTCAGTCTCATCCCAGTGTGCTGGGCTGGTTGATAACAGGGTCTCCCCAGCTTCTAAGGCACCCAGTAACCCCTTTCTCAAGGCTATGGGGCTAGGAAAGTAACATGTCCAGTGGTTCTGCTACTTCTTCCTCCTTAGGACACTCTAGGGTCATAACCAGTGGGCCAATCCCTTGAATGTTGAGGTGGTAAGAGAAGCCTCGGGGGCCCCTCTACCTTCCAGCTGGCAGGGAAAGAAGTGGTAACAGTCATAAGTTGGCAGTCCCTCAGTTTCCCCACTGAGTCACAGGAGGCATCTCAATAAACATTCTTTTTAGCTAACTGCAAGTTGGAGCACTTTCCCATGAGTAAAATTAATGCAAGTGGGAGGCATCCCAGTCTGATATTTGTCCCTTGTGTTTTTTTTATCCTTTATTATTCTTTGCACTGTTTGGTTGGTGGGAATGTTTTAAACATACAGCTACAAACATAAACACCATTGAATCACCATAATTCACACAAGTGGCCTTGTGTGAGCAATGTAACATCTGCAATGGAGGCACTTGGAAGATTGCATGGGTTACACCTAGGGATGGAAATATTGTGAGATGAACTTTAACTGCCAAAGCAGCTGTGGTAATCTCTGTGTTTCCTTTTGTAATGGATCCCCAAACATACACACATGAAATCTTTGAAAATGCTTCTGCGCCTGCTCTTAGAAACATTTGGAGGCCTATGGAAATCCCAAAGTGTTAATATATTCTGTCAGCTTATGATTGCACTACACTTGACCACTCATTTCTATGCTATAGAGTGTGACTACTATGTTTTCCTTTAAGTATAAATAGACGTAGGCAAGAACCAGGAGGCAATTGCTGCCTAAAGGTAAAGGTAATCCAGGCATAGGCAAACTTGGCCCTCCAGATGTTTTGGGACTACAATTCCCACCATCCCTGACCACTGGTCCTGTTAGCTATGGATGATGGGAGTTGTAGTCCCAAAACATCTGGAGGGCCAAGTTTGCCTATGTCTGGTGTAATCTTTTTACAAGCAGAAATACCCTCTGAAATAGATAGTGGATGCACACAACCTGGATATTTTCTCTGTGCACATCTTGCGCTCATCATTTTCTTCTGTAAAAGTACCTAACTTCTTCTGATCTCCACCAAGTTCACATGACTCCTTTGTCCCTCTTTCCAGTTCCTTGCACGTCCTCCCCAGTCATCGGTAAAGGTAAAGGTACCCCTGACCATTAGGTCCAGTCATGGCTGTCTCTGTTGGGATTCGCAGGATACTGGATAAGTCTGCAGGCTTCAACAGGATGATGCAATACTCTGCTGGGTCAGAGTGACTCAGCAGGAGTGTGATTAGTGTGATTGGCTATCACCTGTTTTAAAAGGAAAGCCTGTTTAACAGTGGGTGTGGTGGTTGTGCTGTAGTGTGGTGGTGCTGTGGTGGAGAGTATTCGTTTGTAAGTACTCTGTATGGACTGTTTCTTTTGTAAATGCCTGTATATAACTCACATTAAAAAGGACTGCACTGAAAACCTGGAACTCTTAGTGCTTTGCTGAAAACGCCGCGTGGAATACGCGACAGGGTTGTGGGCCCAGCACGCTTCCGCTGCGCAAGAGTACAGGTGGCAGTTATCTAGCCGTGGGTGCTGGAGGTGAGCTGCAGGGATGGAGCAGTCCAGAACTGGCGTGTTGCTGGAGAAGCTGACGGCCACGAACTACAGCATCTGGTCGGTCCGCATGCAACACTTCCTCAAGCGTGAGGGCCTGTGGAAAGTGGTGGAAGATCCACCGCAGCCCCCTGAGGAGGATGAAAGGGATGAGAAAGCTTTGGCTACGATCATCCTTGGAGTGGACGACAGCCAGCTAGTCTACGTAGCTGATAAGGTGACGGCAAGTGAGGCGTGGAATGCGCTCAAGGCTGTCCATGTGCGAGAGACAGCTGGCTCACTGATAACACTGACCAGGAGACTGTACCGGTGTCGGAAGAAACCGGGGGACTCCCTGGTAAACCACCTAAAATTCCTAACAGGCTGTTTCCAGGAGCTAGCCTTAAGAGGGAGGCCTGTGGGGGAAGAGGACAAAGTCTTTATAGTCCTGAGTTCCCTTGATGACAGCTATGATATGCTGGTCAACTCCCTCGAGTCGGTAGAGACTGATAAGCTGACTCTGGAATACGTTACCGGACGGTTGTATGCAGAGGAGGACAGGCGTGCAGAGCGAAAGATGACCTCAGCCCAGCTGTTGGAGCATCCCAGAGGGAACAACAGCCGGCAAGAGCAGAGGTGTCAGGAGCCAGAGAAACAGCCAGGAGGAGCTGCTGCGGACCAGCCGGTGGTCAACAAAGTAAAAAGGTGTTTTTGCTGCAAGTCCAGTGGACATCTGCTTCGGGACTGCCCGAGGAAACAACAAAAACAGCAGAAGCACAGGAGGCAGCAGAGAGAGTCTACCGCTTGGGTGTCTGCAGATGGCCAAGAAAATGAAGAACTGTGGGTTCTGGACAGTGGAGCTTCTCAAACCTTTTGTAAAAGAAAAGGACTGCTAACTGATGCTAGGGCTTCAAACAAAAAACATGTAAGTCTTGCTACGGGCCAGAAAGCTAATGTGGTTTGTGAGGGGGAGGTTGTGTTCCCACAGCTGGGACACACATTCAGGAATGTGTTGTGTGTGCCTAGTTTGCAAAACAATCTCCTGAGCATTCCTGACTTGGCAAAAGCAGGCTTTGAAGTAAATTTTGTGGGAGATCAGTGCCAGATAAAGCAAAATGGGGCAGTGTTGGCAAATGCTAACCTTAGAGCTAATATGTATGTACTGCAGTGTGAGTCTAAGGTTGCAAATGTGCAAAATGTCCCAACCCATGATATGTGTATTCATCTCCTGCACAGGCGTCTGGCTCATGCTAGCTATAAGGTGCTAAACAAAACATTGGAGTTGTGTGGGGGGATGAAAAACATAAAAAGTTGTGATAATTACTTAGACTGCAATATCTGCAAGGAGGTTAAAAGCAGGGCTTGCCCAGTAGCAAGAGCAAGCCAGAGAGAAACCAAAAAACCACTGGAGTTGATTCATGCTGATGTAACTGGTCCTTTTCCACCAAGTGTCTCCCACAACAAGTACTGTTTGATCCTAGTGGATGACTATTCTAGATTTGGCTGGGTCTATCCATTAAAGCAAAAGTCTGACGTTGCCCAAACTTTGAAGTTCTGGGTAAGAAGGGTAGAAAGGCAACTTGGCGAAAAGGTGTGCTCTATTCAGACAGACAGGGGAGGAGAGTTTATGGCAAGCTCCCTAAGAAACTGGTTGCGTTCCCGAGGGATTAAACATAGGCTTACCAATGTGGCAACGCCTCAGGAGAACGGAGTAGCAGAGCGTAGGGGAGGTGTCTTGCAGACACAAATGAAAGCATTGTTAGCAGATGCAAATCTTCCAATTAAGTACTGGGCTGAGAGTATTAAGACCGCAAATTATATTGGGAATCGCTTGTGGTCAAGGGTACTAGATGACATACCCTATAAAATTCTCTATAACAAAAGTCCCAGTTTGCAACATTTGAGAATCTTTGGGACAAAGGCGTGGGTTGACATACCTGTAAAGAACCGAAGAAAAGGTGGGAAAAGGGCACATCAGTTGCTATTTCTTGGGTATGAAAGTGGTACAAAAGCCTATAGGTTTGAAGATGATAAAAATCTTTTGAGTTATAGTCGATCAGCCAGCTTTAATGAGCAAAGAAATTGGCCCAAGATACATGCAAACCTGCTGCCAGAAAAAGTTTTACTGCCGAGCGTACCTGATAAGGCAGCTGAAAAAAAGCTAAGAATTGGCAGCTCTCCCAGAGAAACTGAAAGGGAGGAGGTAAAGACTGAGCATTTTTCTCCAGCTGCTAGCATGGAGCAGGGGAGAGAAGAAAGTGCAACAGGGACAGGAGGAGGTAAATCTCCAGAATCAATCCACCCCAAAAGCAGTCCTGAAGGTAGCCCAGGGGGTGAGATTAATGAACCAAGGAGGTCTGCAAGAAGTAATAAAGGTCAACCTCCAGACCGTTATGGGTTCCCAGCCACCATAAACCAGGTTTGTGTAACTGAGCCAGAAAACTTTGAAGAAGTGCAAGAGTTACCTACTCTAGAGAAAGAGGCGTGGTTAAAGGCAATGCAGGCAGAGTATAACTCTCTGCTAAACAACAATGTGTTTGTACCTACAGAATTGCCTAAAGGTAAAAAGCCCATAAGCTGTAAGTGGGTTTTTAAAGTGAAAAAACTGGCTGATGGTAGTTATCAGAGGAAAGCCAGGTTGGTTGCAAGGGGCTTTACACAAAGGAAAATGATACATTATGATGAAGTGTTTGCCCCAACAGCAAAGGCTGAAACAGTAAAATCAGTTTTAGCAATGGCAAGTCTGAGAGGGTTAAAAGTTAATCATTTTGATGTTGCCTCAGCATATTTAAATGCTCCTATTGACGCCGAGGTGTATTTACAGCAAATACCAGGTTATGAGCTGGAAAAAGACAGCATGGTGTTAAAACTGCAAAGGGCACTATACGGTTTACACCAAAGTGCACGTCTATGGCATGAATGCATAGACACAACTTTGAAAAAGATGGGATTCAAACAAAGCCTGGCTGATTCCTGTTTATATTCAGCAATGGTGCAAGGAAGTGTTTGTTATTTACTTTTGTACGTTGATGATATCTGTCTAATAACAACTGCACAAAAGCAAGTGTCTTGGTTTATAAACAGCCTAGGTAACAAATACAAACTGAAGTATTTGGGAGAGATTCAGAATTACTTAGGAGTAGAGGTTCAGAGAAATGAAGAGGGTGTCTACTCTCTGAGTCAGAAGGAAAAAATCGAAAAGTTGCTGAAGACATATGGAATGGAGAGGGCAAATGAGGTTGACACTCCCATAACTACCCAGTACAAAAATGAACCAGAAGGGCAAAAATGTGAGAATGCAACAGCGTTTCATTCTCTGTTGGGTTCTCTGTTATATTTAAGTTGTTGGACAAGACCCGACATAACATTGGCAGTGCACATGTTAAGCCAAAGAAGTGCAGACCCGGCTCAGAGAGATTGGGTAGCACTTAAAAGAATCCTAAGGTATCTGAAAGGCACAAAAGATTACAAACTGGTGCTGGATACAGGATATGATCAGCAAGTGTATGCATACGCTGATGCCAGCTGGGGGGACAGAGAAAATGGAAAGTCTACCACTGGCTATGCCATATATATTGGAAATGCCCTGGTTCAGTGGAAATCCCAGAAACAAACATTTGTTGCCACAAGTACTTGTGAAGCAGAGTACTCAGCCATAAGCGAATGTGTATCACAAATAGAATGGTTTGCTTGCCTAACAAAAGAGCTTGGAATACCTTCTGAAATGCCAATCACTGTGCTAAGTGACAACATGGCTGCACAACAGCTTGCCAACCAACAGAACTTTAAAAGCAAGAGTAAACATATTGCTATAAGATACGGAAATGTGAAAAATGCTTTGGAAAGAAATGTGTTAAAGGTACAGCACTGTAACACAAAATGTAATGTGGCAGATTTGTATACAAAATGTTTGGATGCTCCTAAATTTCGAGACTTAAGAGAATTATTGGGTCTCAAGCCTTTGACTTAAGGAGGAGTGTTGGGATTCGCAGGATACTGGATAAGTCTGCAGGCTTCAACAGGATGATGCAATACTCTGCTGGGTCAGAGTGACTCAGCAGGAGTGTGATTAGTGTGATTGGCTATCACCTGTTTTAAAAGGAAAGCCTGTTTAACAGTGGGTGTGGTGGTTGTGCTGTAGTGTGGTGGTGCTGTGGTGGAGAGTATTCGTTTGTAAGTACTCTGTATGGACTGTTTCTTTTGTAAATGCCTGTATATAACTCACATTAAAAAGGACTGCACTGAAAACCTGGAACTCTTAGTGCTTTGCTGAAAACGCCGCGTGGAATACGCGACAGTCTCTGGGGTTGCGGTGCTCATCTCGCTTTACTGGCCGAGGGAGCCGGTGTACAGCTTCTGGGTCATGTAGCCAGCATGACTAAGCACCAGAGCAGCACACGGAAATGCTGTTTACCTTCCCGCCGGAGCGGTACCTATTTATCTACTTGCACTTTGACGTGCTTTGGAACTGCTAGATTGGCAGGAGCAGGGACCGAGCAATGGGAGCTCACGCCGTCACGGGGATTCGAACCACCGACCTACTGATCGGCAATTCCTAGGCTCTGTGGTTTAACCCACAGTGCCACCCGCATCCCTCCAGCCATCTGTAGCTAGCTGTTAAAAAGAGAGCATGAAATGCCTGCATCAGTATGCTGAACTCAGTTTACTGACCCAGAATTCTAGTCACTAATGTTCTAGAGCCAATGTAGTATGGCACCTTAGACTTCAACCAGATTCAGAGCTTTGCTCAAACATGAACTTCTCTTGGGTCCCCCACCATCTCTCTGCCAAATCTACCTCACAGGGGGGTTGCAAGGATAATGGAGGTGCCGAGGGATAAATGGACACCACCACGGGCTTCTTGGAAGGAAGTCGGTATACCGATGTAATTATAGTAATTAAGCAGCGATGATGGTTCTGCTCATAAGAGCTGATACCCCTGCTGTTGTCCTAAACACAAAACCATGTTTTCACATGCTAGTTGTATGAGACATAGCCTGCTCTGGCTAGTCTTGAGAAAACCTCCCTTCTCTTTGTTTCTGATATTAAGAACTGTTTATGTGAACTTGTAGCAGCTATGAGAAAAAGGGCAGTCTCTGTTTTCACTAAGGCAAGACAACAGAGCAAGATAATAAAAGATTCCACTTGTTAACCCTTGCTTGCATCTGTGGCTAGTGACTGATCTGGGTTGTTTAACAATATATGCAAGGACACAAGCCGCCATTTTGGAAGTGCTTGTGCCCATGGCTACAAGCAATGGCCAGGTATGCTGTTTTTTTATTGAGAAAAGTGAGCTGGATTTGATGGCTAGATGTGTGTTCTTGTGGTGAATGTTCTCTGCTATTCTTTAACTGGCCTTTCCAGACATTTTTTTTTTGAAAAAAACCCTGCTTTTATTATTTTAATTAGTCCAATTATTGCATTGATGGCAATCTGGTGTCAGAAGGGGACAGATGTACCTATGAAAAATATTTTTTTAAAGAACAGGAGATATGAACTCTTTACATCCTGAAATAGGAAATGCATAGTGTCCAATGAAATTGAAGAAAGGTCGGTTTAGAGGACAATGCTGGGGAGGAGGAAGTAAATTGTGCTGATGTTGGCCGTTTTTTTAAACACCAGATTTTAAAGAAGTACAGTGGTACCTCAGGTTAAGTACTTAATTCGTTCCGGAGGTCCATTCTTAACCTGAAACTGTTCTTAACTTGAAGCACCACTTTAGCTAATGGGGCCTCCTGCTGCTGCTGCGCCGCTGGAGCAAAATTTCTGTTCTTATCCTGAAGCAAAGTTCTTAACCCGAGGTAATATTTCTGGGTTAGCGGAGTCTGTAACCTGAAGCGTATGTAACCTGAAGCATATGTAACCTGACGTACCACTGTAAAGTTATAAATTAAAACACAACTTTAGGACTTTCCCAGGAAAGTGTGGTGAGGATTGCAGCCTTTCTTCTGAGTCAACATACTCAGACTTGTCTGGTAAGACAGGCAGGCTTACAGTTAGCCACTTACAGAAAACAAAAACAATGGCAATTCCTTCTGGACAAGAGGCTTGCCATAATCCACAGCTCAGGCTCCCAAATGATACTGGGACTGGGTTTGTGTGACAGGCTTATAATATTTTTTTTGGTAGACCAATCCTTCCTTCTTTTAAGCATCAAGGAAATTAGGCAATGGAGGATTGAGATTCCAAGAGGTTTAGGCTGCAATTCTAAATACCCTTGCTACAAAGGGATTTACGCGAAGACAGTGGGGCTTACTTCCAAGTAAATAGGCACAGTTTAATGGCATTGGAAAGGCAAGACTGGCTAAATGGGATGAATGAGACACTGAACAAGCCTCTGAGAATATTTCTGGGGGGTGTTCATTGTGGGATAATTATTTTTTGCTAAATCCACATGATGTCATAGATCAGATAAATCAACAAGCGGTTTGATCAAACTGCTTGTTGATTTATCTGATCTATGACTGTCAGTATTTTGCAGGAAAGATTCAAGCATATACCAGTGGATGGAAGTGCTCTATGGCAGTTTTAAAAAAGAAATTAACTTCTTGTTGTTAGGAAAGTTACAAGGAAGTGCTCTGAAAAAAGCGTGGCGTATCAGGAGGAATGTTCATTGTTGTATAACCTCTCTGCAAACACATTAAAATGAATGCTCAAATAAAGTTCAGAAATATCATAACCTCTGGGTCAGCTTTGTGTAAGCAGATCAGGATGAATGCTCAATGAGGAGGCTGTCTGGAGGAGGCCAGATATATAAACACACATATGGGAAGGTTGAAGTCAAAGAGCATTAATAGCAGCTAAACCGTGAGAATTGCAGTAGCCCAGTTTCTACAGAATACCCCAGTTACATGGTGCTCACAGAGGATGCACGTTTAGCAAGAGTGGTGCTCACACATTACATTCAACAAATGCACAGTCTGTGTACTTGTGCACACAATAGTTCAGCTGCACACTCATACAGTTATTCGTGCTCGTCGTTCAACAAGTGCCCAGTCGGTATATACAATAGCTGAGCTGCAACAAGTGCTCATTCCTTCACCCAAAAGCTTGTACATGGCGCAGTAACGGCTTGTCCCCGTGTTCAGTATAATGTGAAAAACAAGCCTGAGGAAATGGAAGCATCAGGAGGTGACCAAAAAGAGAGCTGTACGGTGCATGGAAAACAAAGAGGAGCCACACTACATAAAAATCTGGTCGGGTTATGGTGCGTGGCTGATGGTGGAACTCCTGAGATCATAGACATGGCTGGCACAGTCAAAGGTATTCAGGGTGAAGTAGCACTCACAGTTCCCAAACTGTCACTGCTGCCGGCATTTAAAAAGCAACTGCAAGCTTTAATTACCTCCGTTTGGCCCCAGCATGTGACTCGCTTCCAGACAACGGTGCACTTTGTTTAAGCAGTTTTCATTTTCATCTGAGGGGCTGAGCTGGCCTCTAATCTTCCGGTGAGGAAAGCTGCTCTCCTCCACCAACACTACCAGCAGCATTTCCACCCCTCCAAGCCAATAGCAGGGTAATAATTTACTTCCCGGCATAAGCCACTCCTTGAAAATATACTTGTGACCTTCATGCTAATTCATAAAAACGAAAACAACAGTCAGAGCCGGGGAGAGGGAGTCTTGCAAGCAGGACTACTGTAGTTACAGGTTGGCGTTCTTCAGCTTCCTGAGAGCCCTTGAGACCCCTGTCTTCTCGAATTCCATCCCCGAATAAGCAAACTTTGGATCTGCACACTTACTCAGGTATTTCTGAAGACTCACCAAGGAAGTGCTTCGGGAATAAACTGATCCTAAAACCATGCAGAATATAGGTGGATAGATCTGTTCGGGCAGTGGGACAGTTAGGTAATTTTAAACTCCAGCTGTCATGGTCTTCTGGGGCACTTGTCTTTAGATGCTAACCTGTATATGATTTCATTTGCAATGGTAAGACAGCTCTGCTGTGTTTGGGGCACTGCTGCTCAGTCTGTTGAGCTGAAGCCCTGAACTTCTGCCCCAAAGACCTGGGCTTGTATCCAACATAGTGTTAAGTAACCGTCCCATCACTGCAAGGATTTACAATTCTGGAACAGGCCTCACCCCCCTTCTCCTTGCTTGTACGTGTCCTGTGTCCTCCCCAGATCTGCTCTGGGGGATTGCTGGGGGAGGGGGACCCATAACAGATTTAGGAGGAGTGAGGGGAGGGGAGGGGAGACAGGATCCATCGTGCAAGCATAAATCCTGGCTCAAAAAGAGTGCTATAGGCAGTTGAAGTAGGACAATTGCATCCTTCCACACTGGGTTTGAAGTTTTGTGGGCAACAGGCTTCTTCGTTCTATGCTCCTGAAAGCTCTTGCTTGGGTATTACAGATGAAGGGTGCAACTTCTCTCTGTGTGTGTTTGTGTTTGTGTGTTTGTGTGAAGGAGGAGTTGCAGGATCATTAGGAAGAACAGACCCCATGGTTTTAGGTAGGCAGTGATATAGGCAGACCATGTAAGAGCAAAGCAGGGCTTCCAGATCATACTGTAATTTAGACCAATGATCGCTGTGCAGACTGGGGCTGATGTAGTCCACCTGAACATCACTAGGTGGGCAAAGGCTTCCTTAGTAGCATGTTTGAGAACATCTGGGCCATGAGAACTGAGGAAATCTCTCTTCACTTATTGTTATTTCTCTAGGAACTAGACTGTGGAAAGGAAGAGACTGCTTCTCTGGAGTGGGCCACCTAGTAAAACTATCAATAAGAAAAAGGAGGAAACTGTTCATTTCATAATAATTTTTAAAATTACTCAGAAAATGAAAACGAAAAATGTTTAGCCTCTGCAGAATCTCCTTCAGTTATTCTTCCATTAATTTGAGGTACATTCTGTTGCCCAAACATTAGGTTAGATGATGTCAGCTGTTCAATGAACATTCATTCTGAATTGTTTGTGGGAAGTTTTGATGATGTTGGGTCAAGCAAATGCTATCCCACACTTTTCAGTGCATTTCCCCTCCCCCTTTCCTATTGCATAAGTCCAGTTTGGGGCAGGAAGCAGGTTTGTTGCACAAGAGTTCCAAATCAGCTTTAACTGCACAAACTTGAATTTTCTGCTTTGCGACTGAATCCTACCTGAAATTAGTGACAGCCTGGAAGCAACACCTGATAACAAAGTAAGCTGATGGTGGAGAACTGCATGGTGTTCTGTACATCCTTCCCTGATGCTGACCCCTATTGCTCATTGCATGTTCAAAAAAAGCAAACATGAGGGCAATAGATAATCATGACGACTGCAAGGAAGATCGTTGCATTGAGGTTAGGGATGAAGATGAAATTCAATTTAGCTTGCATTTAAAGGGGAACCTACCTAATCCATACTTTCTGAAACAATACACCAACTTAAACACAGCCGTCCATTGAAATTCTCTGAATTTTGCAATGCAGTTCTCCAGCCAAGTCATTTGTATGAAAATGCATATATTAGTCGAAATAGCATGCAGAAATCCATTATATAAGGGGAAATTGCATTGCAAAAATGCATATTCTAGGCAAAATTTCTTTCAGAGATGTGTTTTTTTTAGAGAAATGCGCTCTAAAATGCTGTTGAATTTTCAGGATGACTTGTTTTGTTTTTAAATTGCAAACTGAGGTGGAAGTGAGGAGAATGGAACTTTAAGAGCAGACAAATAAGAAACTTGAGAGAAAGTGACATTGACACATCTACCCATCCTTAACAGAGGCGGGCACAGGAGGCAGCCTCCAGTATCTCCAAACTGCAAGGAACCCAAATATATTAATCCATGCACGGCAATTCATTTTTAGTGCTAACAGCTTGTGCATTTCTATTCAGGGGCACATGAGAGTCCATGTGTTACCCTTTGTGTAGAAGTATGCACCAGTGGCCTATGTGCATGGTTTAAGCTGTGGGCCTTGTTTGGATGTGGCTGATTTGGACCTCCAGGCTAAGCATCTGACCCTGATTACAAAGTAAGTTGATGGTGCAGATGATGCATGAGTTTCCCCTACCCTGCTGCTGACCTGTGTTGCTTATTGCATGCCACCATTTGATCTCCCCGCCTTTCATGTACAAAAAGAGAGAGTAAACATGATGACAGTAGATAACAGTGCTGGCAGCAGCCAAGGGCACTGAAAGGAGGCATTCTCCAAACCACTGGACCCAGCCCAAATTTATTCATCCCTTCTCAGCAACACACATCTAGGGGTGTTGTCCAGTCAAATATATTCAATGCTGGTAAGTGATACATAGATAGAGCATGGCGCCCACAGGGTTCTCACCCCTAATGCTAATGTGGTACAATGGCTAGAGCATTGGACTAGGGCCTGGGAGACCAGGGTTCAAATCCTTACTTAGACATGAAGGGTGACCTTGAGCCAGTCACCGCCTCTCAACCTAGCCTACCTCACAGATTTGTTGTGGGGATGAAATGAGGAACCTTGAGCTCCTCGAAGGAAAAGGTGGGATCTAAAAACAATAAAATAAAAATGTGCGAGCAGGCCTTAGACGAGTTGTGAGGGTGGGCCAAATTATATTAGGCATACAAAGCTGTAATTTTGGCCTTTTGTCTCTGGAGTTCCGTCAGCATTGAAACGATCTTGGCTGCTTAATATTTAATTTATGTGTTTAATTATTAAGCAGCCTAGTTCTTCTTTTGACTTGAAGTTGGTCTCAAGAGGGAAGAAGGCATGGCAAGTGGGGACTTGCACAGTTGCTGCCACATCTCATGCGTGGTGGTTTATCAGCGCAGAGGACAAAATGTGCAGGTAGGATAATTTACAGCTCGCGCCTGTTGATTAAGCCTTTTACTACCCTGAGAACTGTCTTGATACTAGAATAACAAATGGGAGCTGTCTGGGCAGAGAGTGTGCCAAACCTAGTCTCTCTTCATCAACTGCCCCGACTCCATCCTTGTAATTATTTTAGAAATATAATGTAGTGTGTGTGCTCTACTTATGGTTCTTTACCTCTGAACTGAACTGGGAACAGATGGTGCTACAAATAGATGGCTGTCCTTGGTAAAGCAGGGCTTAATAGGCTTGTTCACAAGTTCCACTGAATGCAGGTACAAGCTGTCTCTGCACGTGTCCAAGTGTTTATGAAATAATGTGCATTTGCTGATTTGCACAGCTCAGCTATTGTGTATGTGGGTTGTACACTTGTTGAGCACCTCAATAGCCACGCTGGGTCCCTATGCCTGTGGCATAAAATCATAGGATTGTAGAGTTGTAAAGTACCCTAAGGGTCATCTAGTCTAACCCCCAGCAATGCAGGGATCATAGCTAAAGAATCCCTGACATATGGCCACCCAACCTCTATTTGAAAATCTCCAATGAAAGAGAGTCCACCACCTTCTAAGGCAGTCCATTCCACTGCCAAACAGCATGCTAAATAGAGAAACAAAAACTGACCCAAGTCACCTTTCAGATTCATGGCTGAGTTAGGATTTGAACACAGCTCTTTGTCCCACCACCACTGCCTCAAGCCTGTTGTTACTCACCATTCGTAAACTTTTATTGCGCTAACAAGAGCCATGGCTTTGGTGTCCCTCTGCCAAAGGAAGGGAAAGAAAGAAGAAGAAGAAATCACCGCGCTACACCCTTTGGTTGACACATGTTCCCTCCTGCCTCTCTTTCCTCCTCCATTCTGCCATTTCGGGGTGGTGGTGTGCAAAAGGTAGGCTGGTGAAACAGTTGGGCTTCCTACAGCCTCCTAGTTGCTAGGATTCCTGGAAACAATGTTGGACTAGAAGGACCAACCATAGTCTAATTCAGCAAGACACATCTTGTGTTCTTACACAAGAGCGAATGCTCAAGGTCACTTAACACATTTAGTTACGCCTCAGCTGCTAAGGGATCCTGAAGGCGCACCCTTACTTTGCACATTTAAGACATATCAGTGGACCACAGGGATTCTTAGTAAAGGGAGAAGAGGAAAACAGTGCATACAAGGCTGACATTTGTCCAAGCATAAGACGGCAATTAGCTGAAGATTTCTGATGCTTCGGTTCCCACAGCAGCAGCAGCTCTTAGCTATGAATTGCTCACAGTACTGTAGACTCGGACAAAACGAGACCACAACAAGATTTCAAGGTTGAACATCCAAGGCGTGCATAAATACTGCTCTTGCTACGCTTGCCAACCATTCCTTTTAAAGCAGGAATAGAGAACAGATGTTGCTGCACCACAGCGACCATCATTCTTGATCATTGGTCCTGCTGGCTGAGACTGATGGGAATTGGAGTCCAGGCAGACCTGGAGGGCCACAGGTTTCCCATTCTCTGTTAATCAATTCATTCATTATTTCAAGGCCAAATGCTATCGGTGGCAAAGAACAGCAGCACCAGTTCTGTTTATACTTAGCCGCTTGTATGTATCCTTCTGGAATAAATCCAGGGAATGGTGACTTCATGTGACGCACAACAGCAACCACATGTGATAAGCAGACGCTCTGCTACTGGATATGCTCCTTTGCTTAGTCAGAGTTAATAACACAGCACGATAATACAGTAACACTTTACTTGAGTACAGGACTTTGCTCCCGACATGTGAGCACCTCCAAGCGTGGAAAACTTTCCACAGTGCACCATATGGCTGCAGTTCTTAAACTATTGCAAAAAAATAAATAAAATGGTTTTGGTATATAATATCATAGCCTCTTGAGACCTATGCTGGCAGAAGATGGGGCAGATTCCATGTAATGTTTTGGTTAAGTTTGTATCCTTTAAAAGCTTCTTTTTTGGACTACATACACTCAGGGTTCAGGACCCTTCACCAAAACTTACGTTCAAGCATTGGTGGTTGGTGGGGGGGGGGGAGGATTAATGGGTTGGGTCTAATGCTGTGCAAGCAAAGTCCCCCAATCTTCTGGAACAGATTTTGAGGGTGCACAGAGAGGTTGCTGGGGAGAAGAGAGCAAGCAGACATCCACTGCACAAGAAGAACAGTAGTGTTGGACACAACCGAGTATCACTAGGCACCTCTCTAGGACTTTGGCTTATGTGAAATGCATTTGTCTCTCACATCTCTCTTTGGATTGCAAACGACTTCACCATCCCAGGCAGGACTAGCAGAGAGGCATTGTGGGTCAAGAGAAATGCTGAATAGCTCATGCTCCAATTGGGTTGCATTTCCTGTGTATTATATTGAACTGTACCATTTTTCTGTTTTTATATAAAAAAAATTAGTTGTCTCAAAGGATGCTTTATAGATTCCCCAATGAGCTGTCAAAGTCATTTTCAGCCGTCTTCTTGGAACAGCTGTTCCCGAAAGCTTGAGAGACCAACAGGGAACTAGCCTAAGGGTCAACAGCATCTTGGGAATTATTCCAAGCCATGGTGCATCCAGACCAGCACTCTTGTCACATTTCATTTGATTTCATTTTACTTTGTGTTCCTTGCTGCCCTGGTTCTGATCTTTCAGCATTTAAAATACTGCTGAATTTGTATGGTAGTGCCTATACACACTCCGGTGAGTTAGATGGGTGGAGTGCCCAAAAGTATGGGTCCATTACCACTGCTGCCCTGCCAAAGGGCGAGAGGCACCTGTTGAGGTCATAATGGTGCTGTGTTCTGAGACTTTGAGATCTCTTCCAGGGAAAAAATTAAGAGAAGAACTGAGCAGTCCAACCTCTTCCCCCTTCTTATTGGCTGGGAAGGGGCTGGATTCGGTGGTGTCCCTCTGCCACAGGGGCAGTGAATCCTGTTCTGCTGCCGAAGGTGAAATGGGAATAATCACGAATGCCTAGAGTTTCCTGTGAAGAGGAATGGATTCTTTAGTGACTCTGGAAACTGTAGCTATGCAAGGGGAATAGGAGTTTCCTAACAACTCTTAGCACCCTTAACAAACTACGGCACCCATAATTCTCTGTGGGAAAGCTATGACTATTTAAAATGGTATCATACCGCTTTAAATATATGGTGTGAATGTGGCCTTAGCATGATAATGAGTTTCCACCTGTGTTCAGGCTCAATTGCTGGCTTCCAGCCAATGCATAATCACGTCTTGCTTTTTACTTCCTACCTGTAGGAGAGCTGACCTTAACATTTGCAGGAGAAGGACATAAGATCAGAGACCTTCAAATTACCTCTCTGTATTCCTTGCTGCCTAGACTGCTTGGATAAGGTCAATTGGACAAGAAAGCTGACCCAGAATTTCTCCCAAAAAACACACCAGCATATACATTTCCAGGCTGACTTGATGCACCCAACTGGGATAGAGACCGTCTTTGAAACACTGGGAAAGGCAAAAGGTAAAGTCCAGCTTATTCCACACCTGTCAGAAAAGACGACGGAGCTGATCTCTAATGTCAGGTAAACTCTTGGACTCTATGACTTACAGCATGTACTCTTAATAGAACTAACATGGATTGCTTGCCTTTTAACATCCTTTAAATAATATTGCACTGGCCCAGTACGGTTTCAAAGTGGTAAAAAAAATATATAGATTTCTTCCCACCAATTCCAGCTCATTTGTATGGGTGAATTGGAGCAGCAATAAACATTTAGGGGTTCGAGTGGTAATTATCATTGCATGCAAATCGTGTTGTTTGTGTGTGGCATCTGCGAGGTTGCCAACTGACTAAAAGGAATCCAGTCTGGCCAGCTCTTTTGCCTTTAACAGCATTAAAGAAATCAGTAGGAGAAGGTTTTTATGGCATGATGATGGGCATTATCACCTGCTGATGTTTTCAGATCGTGCTGCTGTTAAAAATGTTAGCAGCCCTAAACCAGCCTCTCTGCCACACCCCTTTTTCATTTGAAAAATATCTGTCTACTCTGTGCGTTTTTAGGGCTTGTTTGGTTTTTTTGCAGTCTACTTTAATACCCTCATTGCACCTGTTACGTTTTTATCTCAGCTTAATTGTATTTTTATTGCTGGATTCTCTTGAAGGGTTTTTTTTTTTAATTGCTTGGGTAACTATCTGGAACTCTCTAGTGAATGCTGTCCTCATAGTAGTGTTAGTTGTTCTGGTATAATAGTTAGGAACTGAGTATTGTATTCATCTGTGGTTATTGGCTTTGATGATTCATGTAACAAATTTAATTGTTTTATTGTGTCTGATGCAAGGCCACTTTGAGTGCAATAATTTCAGATAACAGGTTAATAATAATAATAATTTATTTGTACCCCGCCCATCCAGCTGGGTTTCCCCAACCACTCTGGGTGGTTCCCAACAGATTAAGAACAGAATAAAACATCAGAAATTAAAAACTTCCCTAAACAGGGCTGCCTTCAGATGTCTTCTAAAAGTCAGCTAGTTGTTTATTTCCTTGACATATGATGAGAGGGTGTTCCACAGAGCGGGTGCCACTACCAAGAAGGCCCTCTGCCTGGTTCCCTTACCTCACATCTCGCAGGAAGGGAACCACCAGAAGGCCCTTGGGGCTGGACCTCAGTGTCTACTCTTGACTTGACTGGTGCTAGAATGTGCAATACCTCTTTAAGGAGCAAGCAGCTCTTAAAATATATGAAAGGAGGCACATAAGGTTGGTCTAGGCAAGCAATTTTCTTCATATTCATGCAAAGAGAGGGAGCAATTTTCACAGCGTCCCTCACTCTGTAACTTTCTCAGTTTGTTACACAAAAATATTGTATAATTGACCTAGTTTGAGGTGTCCCATCTTCCTGCTACTTAGTGGTGGAGCCTTGTTTCCCCCCCCGCAATGAATTTCTTGCATTGTACAGGAGTGCCCATTTCCCCAAATACCTTACTAATTTTGTCTATTATCAGAAGAAGCCACAAATCAGTTCCTACTCAGCCACTTCTGACACAGCTGAGCTTTGTCATTATTGTAATGTGTGTGAGTTCATAGGCAGCCTTTCAGATATTTGGGACCTAAGTTGTTTAGGGCTTCAACTCCTAATGTGAGTACCTTGAATTGGGCCCAGAAGCAAGCTGGCAAGCAGTGCAGTTGCTTTTTAACTGATTTTATGTACCACTCACACATGGAGGGAGCCGATGATTTCACAATGATGGGAATACTTATTTTTTATTACTAATTTTTTAATTAAATTTGTATACTGCCCTTCATCTGAAGATCACAGGGTGGTTCATAACATAAAAATACAAAATGAGAAGACAAAATATGTAATAAAAACAAGAACAGAAACAAATTTTTAAAACCCATCCCTTCCTCTAGCACACCACACCCATCAACTGCCCCAGAAAAATTGGGACATCCCATTGGCACAGCGACCATTTTGGAAAAGCGATTTTTCCAGGTCACAATCTCATGCAGATCACATGACTTGTGCAGAATTTCAAACCTGGGAGATGGTGTCCTGGGTTTGGGCATTGTCATGTTAGATGGTTTGGCATACACCTCTGCCTCAACACAGCAGCATCACCTCCCTCCTCTCTCAATTACCTATTTGCATACAAATCCCCTTTAAAAGAAAAGACACTGTGATTTATTTATTTTACCCTGTATATATTAAAATTTTAATGTGCAACCATGCCGTAACAGTTACACATACCCAGTTTAAAGGTAAAGGTACCCCTGCCCGTACGGGCCAGTCTTGACAGACTCTAGGATTGTGCGCTCATCTCACTCTATAGGCCGGGAGCCAGCGCTGTCCGCAGACACTTCCGGGTCACGTGGCCAGCGTGACGAAGCTGCTCTGGCGAGCCAGCGCAGCACACGGAACGCCGTTTACCTTCCCGCTGGTAAGCGGTTCCTATTTATCTACTTGCACCCAGGGGTGCTTTCGAACTGCTAGGTTGGCAGGCACTGGGACCGAACGGCGGGAGCGCACCCCGCCGCGGGGATTCGAACCGCCGACCATGCAATCGGCAAGTCCTAGGCGCTGAGGTTTTACCCACAGCGCCACCCGCGTCCACCCAGTTTAGCGCTTACTAAATGGAAGAGGAAATGCAACAAGCACTGTGTGTATTTTGTGCATAACAGAAAACTTTCTTTTGTGGAAATCTTGAAATTTAGCCGCCTTCCATTATTATTTAGAGGCCCTTCATAATCTGAATAAGCCGTAGCTTACTTAGCTTGCATGCAAATCTGGCAATGAGAAAATCCTTTTCTGCCCTCTCCCAGTAGTTTCAAGGAGCATGTATTGGATTTATATCCCATGCTGTGCAGAACATGGACACAACTGTGCTGAACAGTGTGGTGGGAGTAGAGAGGATGTGAGTGCCGAGTTCTACACCTGGGGCTACAGGAAGCAGTTGTTAATCAGGTTCTGCCACTCACCCCACCCCAGGCCATGACCTTGAGCTGTGCTGAACAACACAGGCTGTAAGTTTCCCTGAGCATGCTGAGGCCCAGGCAGAATTCCAGTGAGGCAAAATGGAAATTAATATTTGCATTGATTTTACTTCATCAAAGCGAATATTCAACATATCTCACATCCTTGTGGCTAATGAGAAAAGCTTGAAAGAAAAACTTCCAGAGGATAAAACACATCAAAGTGAAGTGAAATAATCCCCTTGTTTATTATTTCATAGAATTGTAGTGTTGGGAAAGCACCTGAGGGTCATCAAGTCCAGTCCCTTGCAATGCAGGAATCTCAACTGTTGGCTTTAGAAAAGCTGCTTTGGGTAGCATGACAGAGAATGGCTTGTAGGTTACTCAAAAGCAGCTAGCAACTTGCTTGTTTTCTTTACTCAACCAGGATGTTCACTCACCTGACAGAAGCTGTGACGGGTTGACAGGTGTGTGCTTATTTCTCTCTTCCTTACTCTTAGATTTAATTTACAATTTGGCAATGTTGCCATCTGCACAGATTTAATTCCATTTATTTCCATAATTCAGACAGGAGGGTCCACAGGACTGTGATGTAGGAAAGCATTGAGATGTGGGAGATATTACTGATCACACTACTGGCTTAATTCTGTGGTGAGGATAAGTAGGCTGCTACCTTTCTGGGAGTGCTTGTGAAATACTTCAAGTGGCAAAGGAACACCGACAAGTGGAACAAGGCATGGCACTGAAACTGTGATAGGAAATATGTCACTGCTTGATTTCTAACTGTATCCCAGTTTGTTCAAGATAAGGCGAATAGTGAGTCAAATGTTGGAGTGTAGAAACAGATGGTTCATGATTTTCTGCAGGGGTGTAGAACTGTCTTTAGCCCCACTTTGTGCATTTGCAGGTGTGGTTTAAATTTGAACCATATCTGCAAAGGGACAACTTCAAAGGTGTTCACTGTCAGCTCTGTCAGCAAACCCTGCTCCTCAAAAACCAATCTAGGGCATATGTTAAGCTTCCAATTGTTTCTTCACTGCTGACTGTACCTGCCCCAGATCTCATATTCTATATGACATCAGGTGTTGAGCAGGTTGGTGTGGTTGCAGAGTTAAGAGCTGGCCGTGATGTGGCCTAGAGGTAGAAGACGTTGCAGGCTGGTAACGATAGCAAGCTGCAGAGAGGGTCAAAGCACAATGGTTAACTTCTGTTGAATCTAGGGCTGTGGCTATAGGAGAAACAAGACCCTGGGGTTTCAGGCGCTTACCAACGTGGTGTAGTGGTTAAGCATGGTGGACTTGTAATCTGGTGAACCGGGTTCGCGTCTCCGCTCCTCCACATGCAGCTGCTGGGTGACCTTGGGCTAGCCACACTTCTCTGAAGTCTCTCAGCCTCACTCACCTCACAGAGTGTTTGTTGTGGGGGAGGAAGGGAAAGCAGAATGTTAGCCACTTTGAGACTCCTTCGGGTAGTGATAAAGCAGGATATCAAATCCAAACTCTTCTTCTTACCTAGGGTCTGTGTTTTCTTTTGGAAATGAGGCACAGTGATATATGATATATAGTTTATTTACACCTATATACAACCTGAGCCTACGAAGGAGGTGTTCACAGCAACAACAATCCAAGAAGGTCTTTCTTTTCCCATAGCTGCAGCCATGGATTCAAAACAAGACATCAGCCATTGTGCTCTGACCCTCTTTTCAGCTTGCTGCCTTTACCAGAGTGTAACCTTTGCCATCCAGGTCATATCACAGCGAACTCTAAAACTCTCTTTCCAACTCTGCTCTGTCTTCAACACTACATCTGAGCCAAGGTCTCACCTGCTTGCCATCTGGCTCTCCTAACGGCTCATTACCTTTATCTTCCTAATGTCCCATCACCAACTGTCTTGCTTTCTATTTTAAATTTTGGCTTGATTAAATTCTAACCAACTACTAGACCCAGGAATTTAGGGTGTCTGGCACCCACAAACACATTACATTGTGTTTTGGGAGCCCATGGCTGAAAAAAAAGTGTGATAATTCTAGTACTGGCTTGCCTTGGTCTGTTTGTCTTCTCGTTTTGTATTTTTCTGTTGTGAACCACTCATCTTTGGATGAAGGGTGATATACAAATTTAATAATAATTCTTTCCAACACCTGCCGCTTCCTCCTCCTCCTCCTGACTAATGCAAAGGTAAGTAGTAAGGAAGCAGGCAGAGGGCCTTCTCAGTAGTGGCGCCCACCCTGTGGAATGCCCTCCCATCAGATGTCAAGGAAATAAACAACTATCTGACTTTTAGAAGACATCTGAAGGCAGCCCTGTTTAGGGAAGTTTTTAATGTTTAATGTTTTATCGTGTTTTTAATATTCTGTTGGGAGTCGCCCATAGTGGCTGCGGAAACCCAGCCAGATGGGTAGGGTATAAAGAAATTTATTATTATTATTATTATTATTATTATTATTATTATTATTATTATTATTATTAATTAGGGACCAGACAGTTCTGACTCACTTAAGCTGCAGGCCTGTACAGCATTAGTTTATGTGAAGCTTGTGAGTCTATGTGAATAGGCTTTCACAAGTCTAGGATGCCACTTGACACAAAGTCCAGGGTGAAACTGGGCTACATATGTGCCTAGAAGTTATGAAGGTGACCTTGGTGTAAAAAAAGAAAAGAAAAGAAAAGAAAATCTGCTGTGAATCCTCTTACTGAAAACTGGGCAACAGCACTAGCAATATCATTGGTTGTGTGTGTCTAGGTGCCAGTGGGCAACCCCTTAATATTTAAAAATGCCTTTCCAAGAACATGAGCTTTGGACATAATATTTAACTCTGACTTTTAAATATATTAATGCCCACACTTGCGAGACCCTTTTGCATGTGCTGTAACAGACTAGGCACGGCTCTCCCTCTGGAGTAGCAGTAGAAAATAGCTCAGTGCTTGTCATCTTGAAGTGAAAGTTAGTGCTTCTTGGGTAAGCTGCAGATGAGATCTGTGTTTGAAGTTTACAATCTAGGTTAGATGATGCAGTAAGGCGGATGATAATCGGGCAAGAGAGGGGTGGGTGTTCAGGGAAGCTTGCAGAATGAGACTTTGAGGCTGCCTTTTTCTTGTAAGGTAGGAATTGTATTGCAAACTGATTCTATTTTCAATTGATTTATTATAAGCTGGGAATCAATGGGCTGCTTTTAAGTGTGGTTTGAGAAAACACTAGCTGTTAAAATGGGATCTGTGTATGTTGATATACCAAAATTAAGCTGTATCTTGATCCTTGGAGGGATTTCTTCCCTTTTTTTCAGTCAATGAAAAGGGCAACACAATGGCATGGGCGTTTCAACTGCAAAGTGATGCTTATTGGGACCAATGTTTCCAACTTTAGGTATACACTGATTGGATCTGAACTGTAACTGCTTGGGAAATTGCTGTTGGGGTCATCACGATGGTTAGTAAGGAAATGTCAAGAAGGTGTTTGGCAGCAAAGGAAAGATGCATTCCATGCTAGGGATGAGTAAGGAGGGGAATGAAAATTAAACAGCCAGTATTGTAATGTCTGCAGAAAAATATATGGCGTGGCTGCATTTGGCTGTAGAATTGAAAAAGACAAACAACAACAAGAGGTGGGAGCACTTTCCGTATGATGAAAAGCTAAAATGTTGGGGCACTTTAGCTGACTTACAGGGAGGCTCAGGGATTTGGGGGTAGAACATTTTCCACAGACATTTTCCCCAAATGGAATCTACCATTTTTTCTGCCAATATGATTCTATAAAGTTTGTGTTTCATAATTTTATTAACAATTTTATTGTTGTGGGGGAGGAAGGGAAAGGAGAATGTTAGCCGCTTTGAGACTCCTTCGGATAGTGATAAAGCGTGATATCAAATCCAAACTCCTCTTCTTAGGAACAATGAATGGATGCCATTTGCAAATGCAATACAGTGCTACCTCGGGTTAAGAACTTAATTCATTCTGGAGGTCCGTTCTTAACCCTAAACTGTTCTTAACCTGAAGCACCACTTTAGCTAATTGGGCCTCCTGCTGCCACCGGAGCACGATTTCTGTTCTCACCCTGAAACAAAATTCTTAACCC
This sequence comes from Podarcis muralis, assembly GCF_964188315.1. Classification (NCBI taxonomy): domain Eukaryota; kingdom Metazoa; phylum Chordata; class Lepidosauria; order Squamata; family Lacertidae; genus Podarcis; species Podarcis muralis. Next base: position 74,849,756 of record NC_135659.1, read on the forward strand.
GAGGTACTATTTCTGGGTTAGCGGAGTCTGTAACCTGAAGCGTCTGTAACCCAAGGTACCACTGTATTAGGCAAGCTTGGCAATTTCAAAGTTGTCAGTTTGGTTTACTGAATGCACATGAAACGAACCTGCAACATTAGACCACTCAGTAAATTTTCTGGTGGAGATTACTGTAATTTGCATAGGAAGATTTTCCAATTAGAGATCCCACATGATCTCTAGGGCGGGGCTCTGTGGTTCAGGGTAGAGCACATGTGTTGCTTGCAAATGATCCCAGGTTCCCAGAATCTCCAGGTAGGACTCTCAAACCATGGTGAGTGTCAGTGGGGAACAGGGGTGGGGAGATTTTTGCCCAGGGGCTAAATACATCCCTCTAGTGCACTCTAGCCCTGGAGACATATCCTTGGCTACTCTTCTTTCTCACTCCTCACCAGTGGCGTAGCGTGGGGGGTGCAGGGGGGGCCGGCCGCACCGGGTGCAACATCTGGGGGTTAGGGTTAGGGGGCACAAATCCACGGGTTAGGGGCGCAAATCCACGGGTTAGGGGGTGCAAATTACTTGCCTTGCCCCGGGTGCTGACAACCCACGCTACGCCACTGCTCCTCACTCACTCCCACTCTCCCCAAATCACAGCTCTCACACGGGCCCTGAGCTGCACCCTCCTTGAGTGGTTTTTCCCCTAACTGGAATGTATCCTTGAACTCTGATTCCCTAACTGGAATGTATCCTTGAACTCTGATCCAGCTTGCCTGGATAGAGGATACAGCAAGGCGGTGCGCATCTTACAAAATTGCAATAAGCGCAATAAAAACATCAGTAATTATTGGCTGGTGAAAAGAAATTCTCATTGCAGAGTCCTGTCTGAATGACAGCATTTTTTTGGAGATGTCTAAAACAATGAAAGAATTATTCCTGCCAATCGCTTACTCCCCTGAGGTTCTTTCCGCCATTATTAAGAGTGGGGAACTGCAAGTAGTGCCCCATCAGAGGATCTCAGTGATCAAGATGGAAAAGTATGCATTAATATTAGTGTATTAGAGAACATATGTGTTCATTAGGGGAGATTCACAGTAAAAAAAAAGTTGACATTCTTGTGATTTTCTTTTAACCGTGGCAAATTTCTGTGGAAATGTACATAACTCAGTTTAAGATTAGAGAAATGAGATGTTGAGAGAAACTGAAATTGACTAATTTGCCTATCCCTAGGCTGGATCACAGCTACATTGTAGGAGGACAGTTGGTGATGAACGTGAAGTTTATCCAAGTCAGGATGGAATCCTAATAAAGATGGATGTGGACCAGAGCAGTCTGGGAAAGTGAGGCTTTAGTGGACTCCATGTGAAATGATTCACTGTAAAGTTGCAGCTGGAGTGAAACTTAAGAGATTGATGCAGCTTTGGGTCAAGCTGTCCTCTTCACCTCCAAAACATCTCATCCTGATTCTCTAAACAATCTCTCTGCACTTGACCCAGCACTTCCTTGCAGAGGAGGAGGCTCATTATTTACAGCACGTACTCGTTGGTAGAGTTAGCCTGGCCTTAAATAAACGAAGATGGATCAGCTGCTTTCTTATGTATGAACTGTGCTTAAGATTTAGATAGAACTTCAGTTTTGCTGGTGGAAATTCTAGAGTAGATCTGTTGTGGTTGAGGCAATCCCAGGCTCCATGCCCAAAACATGAATTTTTAAGCTGAAGAGTGAAAAGCTAAAGTTACGAAAGTAACCGGTCTCCATTATGTTCTTTTCCTACTGAAATACTTTAAGTAGGGATGTATGGATATGTCAGTTTTTGTTTCTCTCAGCTTCTCATTTACCAATCTTAAATTCAGATTTTCACATTTCCATGTCAGTCTGTATTAAAAAGAAGGGGGAAAGGTATGTGCTTTTTTTGTAAGGAAGTTGATAGTGTTGGCAGTTCCCCTTGAAATCTCATGAGGAGCTATGCATTTAGGACCTTTTTTGGAGTTAAGTTATATCTTCACCCATAGGAGCCAACTCCTAGGGGCCGAAGTCCCTTTGAGGCCCCCAATAAAATATTTGAGGGGGCCACTCCCCCCAAGTTGATGGACATTGCCATTCAAATGGTGGTTGTGCACCACATCTTGTGATTGATTATGCATGGCAGGGCTTACCTGCCCTCCTCCCAATATTTTATTCAAGTTGGCACCCCTGTCTTCACTTATGCTCAGCCTGTACATATGGATAGAGAACATGAATACATTGTGTGCCATTTAAGTTTTCATTGATCAGAGAATTGATGCACACACAATATGATGCACACACAATACTAGGTTTTTAAAGGTGTCATATTTCCCTATCTCCATTTGTTGGGAGACATATCTTCAAGTTCTCCCACTTCAAGTTCAAGCTAGTTCTGTCACTGAATATGGTCAGTGACAAATGGGGCCTCCATGGTTAGCTGCAGTGTACTGATGCTGGGAGCAAATAGAGTGTGGTATTATATCATGCCTTGCCTGAGGTTCCAGGGCATGTTGCTGGTTATTGCTACAAGCAGAATGCTGGAGTAGAAGAACCCTTTTTTTAATTCTTCAAGCTCTTGAGTCAAAGTGCAATGGGTTTCTTTGTGTTTTTCCCATAGCAAAACTGTCTTCTGAATAAGTTTGTTTTCATGCTCCTTTCTCAGGGCACCAGGCCAGCAGTCTTATTTTATTGCTGTCTTTATTATGACAAAATGTGGGCAAAACAAATTCCACAGTAGGTTTCACTAGTTAAATATTCTGAGGTGCTGTTCTGTCCTTTTATTGGGAGAGACAAAATAAAAGACCAGGCAAATTTCACACAGAAGGACTTTATAAAATAAAGAAGGGCAGTAGCGCTCATTCACTCATTTTTCTCAGCAGCTGGAATCCAGAGGCATGCTCCTTTGATCCAGGAAGAAATGACTAGTGGCCAGTAATAGTAGCTTTATTCTCCACGAATTTGTCTAATTCACTTTTAAAGTCATCCAGTTTGGTGACCCTTCAGGTTCTTCATTGTCCATTGCATATTTGCACATAGGAGGGGAGGGATTTTTAAAAGCCTGCTTTTATGTTTTTCTCTCTCTCTTCCTCCTTCTGTGACATTGGCCTTGATCCAGCATTGTCAATATAACTGCAGCTATAATGGCAGGGTGGGAGGAACTGTGATTGTAGAAGAAAAGGCGAGTTTTCTTAACTAGATGGCTTCCTTTAGGTTATCCTGGTGAGGCTTCTTGATTGGACTGGAAGAAACTTCTGGTCCAGTCAATTTCACTCTTAAGGTAAATTTAACTTGCATAGGAACTTTCCTCGCTTCTGTGAATAGGTTGTGTTAATGCACTAAAACGAAACAAGCCAGCCCAGTTCTGTTCACCACTCTTTAATAGACAACCACAACAATTGCAGCAAAATCTATACAAGTCTACTGAATGTCTCACTGACCTGGGCAAATCATTTCAGCATTCTCCTTTGAGAAAGGAGGATAGTGCTTGTGCTGTGATGCGCAATGCATGTTCGTAAAATGCTTGGAAAGCTTTGAATGAGAGGGACTGAGCTTGTGCCAAGTATGATGTATCAAAGGGGCAGCTCCTCTGCCTTGTGATCTGTGTCTCACAGAAAGGCAGGACAATCCCGAGTAGTATCCTTGGAAAGGGAGGCTGTCGTTTACAGGGCATCACTCGCTGGTTTCCGAATTTTGCTTCTGCACTCCTGTCTGAATAAGGTTAGAAGCTTCCTTTTGCAGCAACCGAGTCTCTTCCCTAACTCCAATAAAGTTTGCTTATTTTGTTTTGTGGGTGGATGCATGAGAAGGGCAAGGTCACTTCAGAACAAATGTATCTCTGTGTGTATTTCTTGTGATTGCTGCCAGTGGAACAGTTTGCTAACTTTTTCCTCCTCCCTTTCCTGTAGATCTCATAAAGCACGGGCGAGAGAGGTTAGAACAGACCATCAAGACCTCCAGTTCCAGACTGTGTTCCTAGTGAGTATAAGGCTCTTTCTATTAGGGGGTCACTGTCACTTTAAAGCTGAGCCTGATCATAATCTCCCACAAGCAATAAGCAGTGAATTGAGCTGGCTGGCACGGGGTGTGTTGCAGAGGGAAGCATCTCTTGCACAAACTGGGACTTGTTGCTCAGTATGGCTTTGTTGCTCAACTCTGCTTCAGATGAAGGCTTTTACTCATGCAGATGTAAGTAACACTGCTAAATGAGATGTTTCAAAATGAGATCCTTTTGAGCGGTGATGTCTATTCACGGCATGCTTTGAAATAAGGGGCTTCTGTGGAACTGTAGGACTTACAAAATAAGGGAAGGGGTTTGGGCTGCCTCAGAGTATTAAATGTCAAAAGGTTTTGTCTTGTAACTTTCCTGCTCGGTAGAAGGGGAAGCTTGATGGTCAGGATTTCCCCTGGGGCTTTAATAGCAAGAGTGTTCTTCCTATCAGCCTATCAGTAAGGGGGATGGATATTCACATTGTTTATATTCATGTGCTACAGTTTGTTTCACCTGGTTTTGTTGGCTGATATTCCTTATTTGGGGGGGGTGGAGGGAAGGAATGTACAATATGAATGTCTGTCTCCCACCCACTAATAAGGGGTTCAAATTGCCACTTGGAGGTAGCCTTTGATCAGCAAAATACTACAGATAGAGAAGGGTTGGACCTTCCCCTTGATTCAATTTTGCCAGCTCCCAGGGGCTGCTTTTATACTTTGAAAATGACACTGGCATTGTGTGGACTTTGGCCCCTAATTAAGGCACCTAGAATGGGGATATGGCACCAGAAATAACACAGCATGCATAAACATTGCATCTACAGTACCAGCCACTGTGTGCTAAAAGCAGGAAAGAGGACAGAGAACTATTTTGCTGCTGAGGGTTTTGTTTCTTACTGTCTTGAATGGAGACAGGAGAGGGGTTAATTCTGTGTCCATCTGGTATGCCGGCTGAGACCCTACCTGCCTGCGCACTGTCTTGCCAGTCAGATGGGCGGGCTACATCATCTGTATTCAGTAATAATAAAATCTCAGTTATGGGCTTGATAGAATACACACTTAATAAACAGCTCCCTTGGGTGTTATTTTTCCACCTATGGCTGACAACTTATCCCTCTAAGTTAGAACAACATCTGCGACTTGAGGGCTCTCCCTGTTGAGGCAGAGGCTAGAGTTGCCCTGCTTTCTACATCTCTGAAACTGACTGTTGTCTTGTTTTTCACAGTGCTGAAAGGGTTGCCACCTTAATGGACCGTTCCAAAAGCCAAGGTGACAGCCAGGTAAGGTCCTGGTACCTTCTTTCTTAAATGTATTTAGATGGGTTCAAATATGAAGGTGGAAAATTTTAAGCAGCTCAGTTCCTTACCTGTTCAAGGGAGTCTGCGGGGAGGGGGACTGGAAAGCCTCATCCATTGGAGTAGGCTTTGCTGGTATGCATTTACTGTACCAGAAAGCTCCACCTTCTCTCACACTGTTGATCAACCCTGGCGGTCTTAGCTAACGTCAGCTCTGTACTTCTGTCATTTTTCAGCCTTCATCGCCAACGGACAACATCAACCTTGGACCTTCTGCTAACCCCAAGTAAGTGCATGCAAAAGTCAACACATTTTGCAAGGTTAAGAAATGCAATGAAACTCTACTTCACTTTCCTTAATTTGCTCTTCTGGGGTGTCTGGAGCTCCTGAACACAACTTCTGTTTGCAAAACCGAAGTGTTGGATTGTAGGCAAGCCAGGGTAGTGGTGGGAGTTTTATCGTACCGTGTTGGTGACGTCACAGACACTAGCCAGTATATGGTCAAAATACATGCAACCCCACTCCTACCAGCACTCCAGGTAGCTGTGCCACTGTTAGCTGGGGGAGGGGGGTGTCAAGTATTTCCATCAATGATATATTGCGGTTTGAGAGCTGGGAAAATGCAATGTCACTAAAACAAAAGTGCTTCCTCAAATTAAGACATTTGTATTGTGTGCAACAAATCAATATTGTTCATAAAGGTTACATAACAGCATCGAATGGGGTATAGCTATGTTGCTTGTTTTCACTATTCTTGTCACAACCCTTATCTCAGTAGATGCTTGGGACATACTATATTGCAGTCACACAACAGCAATGGATGTACCAACTGTGAAGGAAAAGAAATCTGTGTTTCTGTGAAGAAAATCGAATGCAGTTGGTTATTGCAACGACATTCCTGCAACAAAAGCAGAGCCTCAAGGGAAACATCCCCACTTATCCCAACAATTGTGTGATCTATTTATCCTCCTAAAAGTGCATTTGTCCTCCTGTTGCCCACCCCCACAAGCTGTGTAACCCCAGCACATACATCTCCCAAACAATGGAATATAAAGCCTTAGCATCAAGACAAGCCAATCTTCTTTTGCTGGGGAGAGACGAAGAGCTCTAACTACACTCTTGGCCAGAGATTGTGGGTCAGCTTTAATACTTTGGGAAACTTGGGCTTGTGAGATCCCCAGTCACTCCTTCGTTCTCTGGCTGCGAGTTGTCTCCTACAAAGGAGGGTGGGCATCAAGCTTGAGAACATCTGCTTTGCTTTCCCCCTAGAACCCCAAGATCCACTAGCTGGACCGAAGTACAAAACAGTGGCTTAGAGACAAGGGACAGAGATGCATATAGAATTGAGGAAGAGGGCACATCTGGGTGCACTTTAGGCTAGACATTTGTTTGCAGTACTGAGCTGATGGGCCCTTCACACACATTCTGGGTATACCCTCCAGCCTCAAATTTCTTTGTTATAGTGGACTAATTTAGGGGAAAGCTCCTATTGTTAAAAGAATTGGGAATCCAAAATATTTGGTGATCAACTATGGATCACCCAGAGATCTATATTCTGCCCATCCCTAGTGTTGTTTTGGATTTGTTTGGAAGGAAGAGCCAGATAGAAATGTTGTTGTTGCTGTTGTTGTTGATACAGTTCTAGGAGCTCTGAAACAGATTTGTGTAGAGTAGGACAGCTTTGGAATCCATGCTACGATCCCTCATGCTCATCTACTCCTAATAATTAGCATTTCCAGCAGGGGTGGGGTAGCTGCAGCCCTTCAGCTGTTGTTTCGCTCCCAGCTCCCACCAGCTGCCAGCCAGCCTGGCAAATTTTCAGGGTTGATGGGAGTTGGAGTCCAACCACATCTGGAGGGTCACAGATTCCTCAGCCCTGGTACTCAAGTTTGGAAGCAAAGAGGGCTTCAGGTTTGTGTATACAGATAATCCCTAATATAATAGCCATTAACCCAAATATCCTTTCTATCATTTCCATGTGAGAGATTATTTTACTGTGTTTGTATCTGAACCTTTTGCTCCTATTTTCTGCTTGGTTTTCCAAAATATGTACCTTAAGCTACAACAATGCCAAGAGAATAGCAGGTTATCTACGGTAGTTATGAAGAGTTGAATGTCTGTAAGAACGGTAGTGGTAGTCAGCTGATGTTTACTCAGAATAGACCTATTGAAATTAATGAACATGACTAAGTTGGGTCCATTAATCTCCACTCTGAATAAACCTTAGCTGACTACCATCCCGTGTCTTTATCTGCCAGGACAGAATGACAGAATTGAGGAAAGGTTGCGGTGGGGAGAATCTAGCTGACTGAAGAAAAGAGCTTTGTGTGTTTTACTCTGTTTCCTTTTTCTAACAGTGCCAAGCCAACAGATTTTGACTTCCTAAAGATAATTGGCAAAGGTAGCTTTGGAAAAGTAAGTGGCCTAGTTTGCAAGAATTTTATTTATTTACTTTTATTACTGTGTCAATGACACGTGGCAACCATCATCCCATTTCTTTTCCCACTTTGCTTTCATATGCATGGCTTCTGGTGTTTTTGAACCGGTGCCCTAAATTCTAGCATTTGTACCCACAATGTGATTCTTCCCCTCCCCATTTGTTATTGCTATTCCTGCTCTTTAGTCTGCCGCTCCCTTTTGCCATCTTAAAGTAAGGAGCTAGAACGCAATCTGGAGAACAGATCCTTCAAGGGACTCAGGGTTCTGAACCTAGTCCCCATCTTTATCTTCTCAACCATCCTGTTAAGTGACCATCATGGCTTGGCAAGCATTTGAACTAGAACTCCCCAAGTCTTAGCCTGACATGCTCTCTCACAGCATCTCAGTGGTACCTTTAAAGGGCCCATTTTAATAATGAAAGTCGTATTAAGAAGTTTCAATGCCATTCTCTTTTCAATTTTACTTTTGTGCCTAAGGTAGGGAGCAGTTACTGTGTGCAATGGATTAATTAGTGATAAGCTGCTGCTGCTCTTGATTATTGGAAATCCAAAATATGTTCAGTTATGCATCGATTCACCCCAACACCAACACCAAATTGTTCCTAGGAATGGGGCCTGCTGATTGGCACAATGGAGGAAGCAAAGTCTCCCTGCCCTGTACATTGTGCAGCTGCCAACTTGGCATGCCACTGTAATGTGAACATAAAACACTGACCAATTAGTTAAGGACATGAAAGCTGGACACTTCTCTTACCCCCTCGGTTTTTCAATCCTGCTTCAGGTCCTTTTGGCAAAACGCAAATCTGACGGGAGGTTCTATGCTGTGAAAGTTCTGCAGAAGAAATCTATTCTCAAGAAAAAAGAGGTATCATTTCAAAGGAATCTACTTGCACTTTCAGCAAATGAGTTTTATTACTCTCTCCCTATGCTCTGTATATCGTGCCCCCCTCTCTGTGTGTGCGTGAGAGATTCTATCTGTGTCTATATCTGCAGGAGCACAACTCTTAATAGCTCTTCAGGTGAATAATTTCTGGGCTTTGAAAGCTATTTTATACTTGCCATCTCCCTGGAGTCGGCTACATTCTTTAAAAAAAAAAAGTGTTTAAAATGCATTGTAACACTGTGACACTAGATGGCGCTGTGGAGTTCTGTCTTTCAGCAACGTTATTTCCCATTATGAGGTTTACAACGCGTTACAATGCGTTTTCCTGAAATGTTTTTTGCTTGTGTCTAGATCCAGCCTCTATCCTAACCCAAAAACATGGTCTGCCATTGGTGAACAGCATCACATTGGTCTGAGGGCCAAACTGCGCACAACACTAAATGTGTCCCTTGTAGATGAATGAATTGTTCTTCTTTCTTTCTTTTACTCTATAAATTGCACTTGTGGGGGTCTCAGGGATGGAAAAAGAATCCATTTCAAATGGGTTTATACACCGAAATTTGACATTCACAACCTGACTGTGCTTCATTGAGCTTCCGCTTATGTCTGAGCACCCATGCATTTATTTTTCTTTTTAAAGCCTGACTAATTATATGCAAAATTATACATACATTATACTTGTAATATGTATGAGAGTCAGCCCTTGTAGAATAATAAGCATTTTCATACAGTTGTATGCATTGTATGTATAATAATGCAAATAATATACGAGAATATTTTGCATTTTTGTTGGAGCCAGCAAAACTCTTCTTGTTGAGATCAAAGAGTAAGGTGGGGATGAGAAAAATAAAATTGGTGTATAGAAGCTAAACATCAAGATTTTCAGAAAATCCCATCCATGGCTCCAATTAGGACCCCAGCTCTCGCTCGGGGGGAGGGAGGGGGTGTAACCATTTCCTCCCATGCCAGAGATCCATTTAAAATTCCTCCTTCCCTTGAAGTTGCTGTTAGGCTTTGCTAAAGACATTTATGTATATGTGTGTGACTGTAGTGAATTTAATTTTGAAACGAAACAAAACTTGATCTGTGAACTTAGCCCTTCCTCCCTCCCTCCCTCTCTTTCTCTCTCTCTCTCTCTGTCTCGGTTCTTCATAGCAAAATCACATAATGGCAGAACGCAATGTGCTCCTGAAGAATGTGAAACATCCTTTCCTTGTGGGGCTCCACTATTCCTTCCAGACCAAAGAGAAACTATACTTTGTACTGGACTATGTAAATGGAGGAGAGGTGAGTGAGTGTCAGTTTTTTGCATCACACAGAGCATTGGGTTCTGTCAGTGCTATCATTCTGGGCTTTACCTTCAACATGAATAGGTGCAATATTAAAAGTCTTCTGAATGATTCAGCATATGTTCAGTTCTAGTTATCATATTTAATACGCTGTACCCCTGTGGTCTTCAACTTTTTCAAACTTAGGACTACTTACTTATTCATCCATTTAGACCATTTGTACAGCACTCTTCAGGCAAAATACCGTATCTCCCAAAGCATCTTACAAACAATCAAAATAAGGCAGTCCCTGTCGGCAGGCTTACAATCTTAGCAAAACATGACAGACAAGGGAAAAGGGACAGTGAGGGATGTTAGAGAATTCCAACGAAAATGGAAACAGGTGAAGAAATTGCTTGTAGTCACTTATTCATCTGATTGCATTCTCTCCCCCCCCCCCATTTGCACTGAAATGAATGGTGTAGAACAACATAATGACAACATAATGTATGTAATTAATTACATAATTTATATAAGCTACGTAATTTCCCCAGCCCAGTGCATCCAGATGTCTTGTACCGCATCTCTGATGGGAAGAGTTGTGGTTCAAAACATCTGGAGGGCACCAGGTTGCTGTGTTCCTGAAATAGCCGAGGAATAGGGCATCGGGTTGAATACTGAATACTTGGTATTCCATGAGTGTGGAATAATGAAGCTGTTTTCTGAGGAAAGTGTGTCAAATCCAAAACCCTGTTATAAGCAACCTGTTAAGTCTCTTGATTCAGGCATAGAGGTACTTACGGAATAAGTTTTCTCCAGCCTCAAATTCTCCCATCTTGGTTCATAGCTCTTCTTCCATTTGCAAAGAGAACGTTGCTTCTGTGAACCTCGGGCCCGGTTCTACGCAGCTGAAATGGCCAGTGCGGTGGGCTACCTCCATTCACTGAACATCATCTACCGGTACAGTATTTTTGCAATAACAGCAGGTAGCTTTAGTAAGATATATTAAGATGTTTCATAGGAAGCAATTTCAATAATGCTGCTGCTGCTGTGATACATTAAGGTTGGAGTGTTTTTTTTCCAGAATAGTGTTGCCTTTAAAGAAGATAAAATTTTAACTCTTCTTTTTTTTTAAAAAAAAGAATAGTTTGGAATGTCAACCTCCCCACCCCCCCACCTCAGCCACTAAAGAGTTGATGAACTAGATTAGTAGTGGTCAAGAGGCAATCCTCCATATCACTAACCATTCCCTGTTTGTCCTAATGTGTTTCTTTCACACCCCAGAGCCACTTAACAGGGAGGTGGGAAACCTATACCCCTCCTGTTGTTGTACTACAGCTCCCATTATTCCTGGCAACTGGCCATGTTGGCATGGGCTGATGGGAGCTGGAGTCTTACACAGCAGTGCAATTTTCCATCACTTTTTTTATCGGCCCCTTCAAGGTTAGAAGAGTAGCAGGATGTCTGCACTAAAAAGTGTGGCATAATGACCAAACAATTGTGCCAATGAACAGATGATCTAGGAACGCTAGAAAATAAAGTTAAGTGTATAAGAGAACCAATTTCATTGGTGAAAGGTAACTCTGGAGACTTTTTGGAATCTGCAAGATGTAATTCTTTTAACAGATACATCTAAGCACTTGAAGCTGGCGAGGAGGATTCCCTGAAATCCCACCAGATTTTAATCACCATATTCCCACCTCCCTTATTCTCTTTCCTCCTTTCTTTAGGGACTTGAAACCTGAAAATATTCTCTTGGATTGTCAGGTATGTATTTATGGATTCCTGCACATCACTGTGTGATCTACTTCAGTTGTTATTTGTTGGTAGGAAAAGTTTTGTAATTATACTGGGACAAACAAGTCAAATAGGAATGCAAAAGTGGCAAAATATGGAATACAGCTTCCTAAGGAGCTCAGTATTTCTCCTTTTTCTTTTAGGGCCATGTTGTACTGACTGATTTTGGACTTTGCAAAGAAGGAATGGAGCCAGAGGAAACAACATCTACTTTCTGCGGCACCCCAGAGGTATGATTATGAAAACACGTCTATGTGTTTCAATAGGTGATTTTGTCTCTGCTTTGACTTTTCCAAGGAACTGAGCACCACCACTGAGAATGGATTGTGCCAGCTGAGTAGGCTTTTTAGTCCTGTAGGCTTACACGGAGTAGCCCCTACTGATGTTGTTGTGCCATGACACACAATGCAATTCTCTAAATCTGGGATCACGAAACTAGTCATGGGCATTGTGGTACTATCAGACACCCCTTGGTGCCTGCCAAAGCCCTCTGCCCCTCTCAAGTTGTGATTTATTTTTTAATTGAGGTTAGGTGTTCGTTCTTTTTTCCTTTTTTAGAATAAGTGATAGTAGGATTGATGGAAAATGAAATGCAAGCAACAGCCAGATACCCATGCTCTTATGGGACCCATATGGAGATGCATTGCCTGTTTTCTGCTTGCTCATTTGTTTTGCCTGATTTTTTTGTGGGGGGTGTTGCAGGATGTTTTGACTGCTTTGGTTTTTCGGGGGTTGGCTGTTTGTTGGAAGGTGCTTTTTGTTTGGGGGTTGCTGCCTGTTGTTTTTTTTTTTAATCTGTGTTTGTTTTGGAGTGTGGGTAGATGTTTTGCTTATTGTTTGCCCTTTTTCCATATGTGAAATGGGTATTCTGTGGTGCCCATGACACTTACTTACATTTCTTAATGTGCTACCTGGCCCCCAAAAGTTGAAGATGTTATGTACTGAAGTTCTCACCCTGGGCCAGCAGGGGGATACTGTAGATAGTTTTCACTCAGGTCCACATATGCAAATAAGGGATTGAAAGTGACGTTCAGTGATTGGATAGTTACAGAAAGTGGTTACTGTGTCGTTGTAGTGGAGCGCTATATAAGCAGGCTGGCTGAACCCTTCAGTTTAGTTCTATTCTGGCCTGTGAATAAACAAGAGCTGTTTGAAGAATCGCTATGTCATCTGATATGTTCACCCACAACTTAACAGAGGACATCTGCTCTAAATCTAAAACAAACAACAGTCCAAGTACTGAATCTGAAGCTGCAAATTGGTCCCCTTCTCTTCTCTGCCAGTTGTGTGAACTCTGTAGGGACAGTGAACATCATGAGCTGAAGTAACTTATAATTCTGTTAGGAGGAGCTGAAAGTGTCAAAACTATGAATTAAGGCCTGAATTGGAGGTGTGAGGCTATGCTCCCATTTAAAACATGCTGGGTAATCTTTTAACAAGCCACAGCAAAAACAAAAAAGGGTTGTTCAACTTAACTTGAAACTGGATGGGTTGAATTTCTCCTATCCTTTTTCCTCCCTACCCCCTACTCCAGTAAGAATTTAGAAGCACTAATCTTTATAACAGGGGTAGGGAACTTGTGGCCCTACAAATGTTGTTGGCCTCCCATCAAACCCAGCCAGCGTGGCCAATGGACAGGGATGGTGGGAGTTGTATGTTTTCATACAAAAACACAGGGCAACAGTCTGTCACATAAAGAAGCTTGAATCCTCCAGATGTTGCTGGGCTACCAATCAAGGATACATATGTGACGCTGTGGTCTAAACCACTGAGCCTCTTGGGCTTGCTGATCGGAAGGTCGGCGGTTCAAATCCCTGTGATGGGGTGAGCTCCCGTTGCTCTGTCCCAGCTCCTGCCAACCTAGCAGTTCAAAAGCACCTCAGTGCAAGTAGATAAATAGGTACCGCTGCGGCGGGAAGGTAAATGGCGTTTCCGTGTGCTCTGGCTTCCGTCACGGTGTCCCATTGCACCAGAAGCAGTTTAGTCCTGCTGGCCACATGACCTGGAAAGCTGTCTGTGGATAAACACTGCCTCCTTTGGTCTGAAAGTGAGATGAGCTCCGCAACCCCATAGACGCCTTTGACTCAACTTAACCATCGAGGGGTCCTCTACCTTTTTCACCTTACCTATGTGGCTTCTGGAAAGTTACTGGGATACTTCATGGTGGTGTGCTCTGTTTTTAAATCTTCTTGTCCTTTCACAGTATTTGGCTCCAGAAGTGCTGAAGAAACAGCCCTATGACAGAACTGTAGACTGGTGGTGCCTTGGAGCTGTTCTCTACGAAATGTTGTTTGGCTTGGTGAGCTTTCAAAAACTGACGTTGCTTTTGCAGGCAACAGTTCAAGTGCTGAAAGTGGTTTGAAAGAGAATCCTAAGCTGTGGGCAAGCCGATTTAGACCACAGGCAACAGTGGGACAAACGGCTTTTACAGGTGGTTTGGAGCAACAGAAAAAGCTGTCATCCTGTTTAACCAGATGCAAAAAGCAGAGGTGTTTATACCCATTTACAATGATCCCTAATTCAAGCCACTTTCAGCTCTCTGGGAAGAAGTCCCATTCCACCCCCACCCCCGGCCTCTTTAATAACCCTATAATCCAGAGACATTCAATGAAGCTGAATGTTGGGGAGACACAGGAAGCACAGAAACAACAAAGTTTGAATACGGAATTTGCTACCACAAGGTGTGGCGATGGTCACCAACTTGGACAGCTTGAAAAGGGACTTAGACAAATTCACAGGCTTCTGATGGCTACTGGTTATGGTGGCTACATTGCCTCCAGTATCAGATGCAATATGTTGTTGTTGTTTAGTTGTGTCCGACTCTTTGTGACCCCATAGGTGCAATATGCCTGCCTCTAACTACCAGTTGCTGGGAATCACACGTGAGAGAGGCTATTGCAATCATGTCATCCTTGCAAGCTTCCCTTAGGCACTTGTGGGAACAGAACGCTGGACTTTGATCCAGCAGAATTTTGCCATATGCTAACTCACACTAGTCTTACACTATTGACACGAGCCTGGCTCCTCCTTACTCCTCTGTGCCAGTGGAATTAGCTCAATTAGCCCAGGCATAGCTATGTTCTGGGGACAAAAGTTGACCGTTCAGCAGCTGCTGACACTGCCCTGTATCTGACTGTTGATTTGTGTTTGTAGCAATCTGTTGCAAACAGTGTCACAAATTGGTGCACCATATATGAACCGTAATTATAGGATTCCCAGCTGTGTTTGCTACCTTTTGCTTGAGTGTAGGTTAGACTGAGGTTGCGTTAATAAAACAGAGCAAGCTGTGGACTGCATGCTTAGTCATTGCTAAGCAACTGAGGATTTATCTGAAACATTCCACAGTAGTATATGAAACAAAAATTTAAGAAGCACTATCCCCTCTGTTTCCTAGCTCTCCTGTTGAACTGTAGAAAAAAAACAACTAGCATGAATTTGATGTCTCTGCAATATTGCAATGCATGCTTATGCAACTTGACTTTTCTCCTCCTTCTTCTTCTCCCCTCCCACTTCTCTCCTATCAGCCTCCGTTTTACAGCCGGGATGTGTCTCAGATGTATGATAATATTCTGCACAAGCCACTTCAGATTCAAGGAACCAAGACCATAGCAGCTTGCGATATCCTGCAAGGACTTCTCCATAAAGATCAGAAGAAGAGGCTGGGAGCCAAGACAGACTTTGTACGTTTAGAGCGCTAGTCACCATTACTCATTCCTTGTTTTCACTAAGAATTTCATCCTTCCCCGAGAGAGCAATATTTTAACACCTGTTGAAACACCTGCAGCCTCCCATTTTCTGTGTCAGTTATTGGCTGATCTGCACTGTCCCCTGTCATCTTTGCTGCTCTCTTGTCAGGTTGTCTCCACATCCTTCATTTTTGTCCTTATGCCTTGCATTGATTGCAAAACCCCTAAGATGTGACCATGTCATTTCTACGTTTTAGGGGACTAGAGACTCTGCTGCTGCTGTGTAATCAATGTTTCGTATTAGCAGCTAGCAGTGGGTGAATCTGTCAGTCTTGGTTCCTCTCAATTTCTCATTTTCCATCATAAAGTTCAGTCTTTCACATCAGTTTACATTTAAAAAAAAGTCATCATGAAAATTAATTGGCATTTTAGCATGAATTTCTAACACATTTGTGTAGAATTTCTCCTAATATTTTTGCAAACCAAAATGCATTTTGTATCTTGTTTTCCTTAATATATGCATTTTTATGCATGCTTTGCCCTAGTATATTCATATTTTGCACACATACTTTGGCTGGAGAACTGCACTGCAAAATTTGTAGAAGTGCGAATTCTTTGGGTGCATTGGAAAGGGTGAATGAAATAGGTTCACCTTTAAATGTGAACTGAACTGAAATTCTTTTCCCATTCCTGTTAGCAGCAGTGATAATAACTCCAAGGATAATAAGTCCTCCAGACTGGTATTTTTTTTTAATGCGGATGTATTCTGCAACGTGCCATGGGCACAATAACGGTACATTAGTGGTGGATTTATACAGACTTGTTCACATATCATTCTGCTATATTAGTTGTTTTGCAGTGTTCCTCCAATGTTACCCTATTATTGCTATCTGGAAGGGCACTATTGCACTTTGGTGCAAGAAAAGTGGGACCAAAAACATGGGGACATTTTATACCACAGCAGGTATTTACAAGATATACACTGATTGAAAATGAAGCAATGAGTGGTATTCAACTAAGTTTTACTTACAGCAGACCCACTGAAATGAGTGAACATGGCTAAGTTATGCCCATTAATTTCAATGGGTCTACTCTGAGTAAAAACTTAGCGGAATACCACCCAGTATGTACACACCAAAGCTTTTGAAAGCAGGACCACGTATAACTGCCCTGATACCATCATGAGCACAAATCATCATGAATGCACCATAAAAAGGATGTCTGGGGAAACCCAAGGACGAGTAGAAGCAGTATGGGGATAAGATCAGAACACATTCGGTACAGAGGGCTACTGCTAACCTTCATAGTTAGCAGTATTTAATTGGCTGCTAGTGATCGCTTTCATTGCATACTATGATACTTGAAAATATGTCGACATTTTCGTATGCATTTCTTGCTTTGCCCACATTGCAGCGCTTGATTTTGTATGTCGGTGCTGCTGCTTTCTCTTGATTAATGTACTGTTTTTGGAAATTATATGCAGGCAAATACATATTGCTGACTGTGTTTACAGAAAGCTGTGTTCACCTGCAGGAGGGAAGTGCTTAAGAGATCTCAGATGAGCTGAGAGATGGCCATGGTGGTGCTGTTTTGTTTTTTGAGGTGGGGGGGGATGCATGGAAATTTAAACGTACAGGCTTTTGTGAGTAGATACAAGTGAATGTGCCCAACATTTAAGTTCTAATAATTTATGGCGTGACATTCATTTTCTTCACAGCTTGAGATAAAGAACCACGTGTTCTTCAGTCCAATAAACTGGGACGACTTGTACAGTAAGAGGATCACGCCTCCATTTGACCCTAAAGTGGTAAGTGGAAAGTTTTCTACTTTGTAATGATGAATAGAGACAGGGCATTATTTAATTTAAACTGTTTTATCCCACTTTTCAGGAGAAAAGGCTTCTAGAGCAGCTTACAGATAGCAAGGGGGTAAGATAGTCCTTGCCATCAAGCCTGCAGCCTAAAAAGACACAAGGAAAATGGATGGGGCAGGAAGGTAGCAAGTTCAGGCATTGCTTCTTATTGTAATAACCAACTGGAATGGAACAAATTAGGATAGGATGAGCCAAGAGTTGCTAGTATTTTCAGTGGAGCCAATGGAGAGCCCTTGTTGTCCCATCTTCCCTTTTCCTAGAGCCTGAGGGAATTCCGCAGTTGGGGGAGGATCCTGATGGAACATTAAGAAATGCTTAAAGAGATCACCTGCTCCATCTTCTTTTAGGATTTCTGGGGCAGAACCTCCACCTCTCCCCAAGATCATACAATCCAAGGCACGGTAACTTGTGGTTCTTCAGATGTTGCTGGACTATAAATCCCACCCTCTTTGTCCATTGGCCATGCTCATTGGGGCCAGGGGGAGCCGGCATGCAACAACATCTGGAATGCCACAGGTTCCTCATGCCTGATATAACTGGTCAGGGAGCTTCCTGACTTCATAGGATTATAGAGTTGGAGGGGATTCTGATGGCCATCTAGTCCAACCACTTGTGATGCAGGAATCGGAGCTAAGCTTGCAATATGCTGGCCAAGTCCAAGCATCATAGCCATGTGTTGGTCGTTGGGGTTGCATAATATCATTTGCCTCTCAACCAGGGTTGGAAATGGTATCCAGTTCTGGTTTAGAAGAGCCATAGTTTGCTCAGGCTTGGCATAACATAACAATTGCCCTTGTGTCCTGTCTGTGGGCTTTCAGCAGGTATCTGGTTGGCCAAAGTGGAAAATACAATGCTGGACTTGACAGGCCTTTGGTCTGATCCAGCAGGGATCTTCCTATATTACCATCTCCTCTCTCATTGGTAATAATAAAAAACAGTATTAGTATTGCTGTCATAAGCTGAGGCTTGCAGAATAGAGAAAAAATAACTTGCTGTTCCTTTTCAAGGCTGGTCCTGCTGATCTACGGCATTTTGACCCAGAATTTACTCAGGAAGCGGTCTCCAGCTCCATCATCCGTACCCCCGACTTTGCTACCAGTAGTTGCAGTGCAACAGATGCTTTTTTGGGATTTTCTTATGCACCAAATGATGAAGACTAAAGCAACCTATGTCAACAAGGCTTGAGAAACCCAGTTTTTGCTCTCCATTTAAACAGAGAGGAAGCCACTACCCTCTGACTAATCTTCTAACTGGAACAGAACCAAGCTTTCCTTCCATGACATATAAGACCTCATAATGTGAATGCTCCTCTAAAGGAGGAAATGTTGATTATTCTAGCTAGAATTGTTTTATTTGTACAAACTTGAACACAGTTAATGATACAATCTTGTGCCAAAATTGATGTCCTCTTATGAGAATGCAGGCTAACCTCTGTTTGAATTGCCACCCAAGGTATTCTGGATAACCAGCTGTTCTGGGCTCAGTTGGTTTATAGTAGGTACACTACCTGTTCAGATATTTTGTCACCTTAGTTTGTGGTTCACCTCAATTGGGTCCATGTTCTGGCTACATACTCTTAGGGAGTAGCCAATGTAGTTCATATGTTGTTGGACTACAGTTCCCATTATCTCCAAGCTTTGGACATGTGAGCAGGGGGTGATGGGAGTTGTAGTCCAACAACATTGGCTGCTACAGGGGATTCTTAGAAAAGGCCTTTGGAACTATCCAGAGAATCCAGGAATCCCCTCCCCAATTCCTTGTAGCTGGTCCTTTTACAGCTTTTGCACAGAACTGTGTATTTCCAAATTGATTGCCTCTGGAGCTTTCTTTCTTTTTTTCCTTTCAGTATTATGAACCACAGGTGATGCCACCTACAATTTGCATGAGTGTTTCTTTTCACAGCTGAAAGCATTGCTCTCCAGCTAAATGGCACTGATGGGAGCAGCTCTATCGCACCACACCTGTGCTAGATATAGTGATTTGTGATTTTAACTTGGAAATGTTGATAGCACACTGCTTACATTTTTAGTAATTGTATTTATTTCCCCCTTTTAATCTGGAAGGTGTGTAGTGATAAGCATCTGGTCATAACTACCTCTTTACTGCATAGATAGAGTACAGCCAATGGATTTTCTTTTTACGAAGATAAAGGAAGGAAAAAATATAGGTCTGTTTTTTAAAAGACCTGCCTATTAAGAACTCCTGAGCAGAGATGAATTGTACCAATGTGTGATCTTTTATTTACAAAACTGAGAGCTGGTGCAACTATAGCTGCCACAGGGAGTAGTGTCATTACCCTCATGTTATACAAAATTGCTACCTGTCCCAGGATGTTTCTATGGAACCCTTTAATCATTGATCTCTTAGTCAAAATCATTTAAAATTATATATTCTTCTTATGCTGGTAAGGGATCTTCCTACAAAACATGGATATAAAGGTATTGGATTAAGTAACAAAGCAGGCTGATCCTGGAAATAAATTTCCCCTGCTACCAGCTAAAGGTAAAACACATCCACCCTGATGAATTATGAAGGTGGGATGTGTTGAGGTGCCTAGAATGGGCTGCCAGTATACATATAAGCACAAGTGTGAATGTCATTGCCAACCTGAAATAATGCAGAATGATAATTTTTATTTTGCTGTTTAAAACAGCACAAGGATCAAGGTGCAAACCTGGGGTGTGGAGGATTCAACTGTGATAATATATACTACAGAAATAACTGCCAGTTTTGGTGCCTTTGTACCTCTTAAACACCTGCCTTTAAAAACAAAACACTATGTCCATGTTTAGCTTGAAAAGCATCCACCATCTCTGTGCATTTTAATTTTTAGACACTATGGATGTTTATCTATGTGTTAAGAAATGTGTCTAGTGTCCAAGCTTGCTGTGGGATTTTCTTTTTGCTTGCTTGCTTGAGTTTGTTGTCAAGGCTATGGTGGGGGGAAATATAATAGTGCTTGCATGACTGCTCCTCTTTGAGTGTCGTGGATATGCTGATATAACTCCATAATCATGTTGAAAGATCCTTGCATTTTCTCTTATGTTCTCTTCCTAACCCCAGTTTTTATTTTGTTGACTATTTAAGAGTTTAATAAATAAAATAATATATTTTAAAGCAAACTGTTGCATGACTGATAAAAAACACAGTGGGTGTTTTTTATGGTAATGTTTAGGTGGCTGTGTAAAAAGTAACCATATTTTTCTGTCCTTTTTAACATCTGTCCAATATCTTAAGTAGTAAATGCAAACCAGACAATAAAGGGAACAACAAGGTTCCTTAATACTCACCATTTAACTGTGTACACATCAGCCTAGCTAAGTTACCTTTCCCTACACTGGAATTCCAACCCCCGCTCACAGACTTCATGAATATTTCTGGGAGTCTCAGCAAAGCACTTAATAAACTTTTTTGGTATTCTACAAATTGAAGCACATTGCTTGTTTTAGTAAGCATAGTCTTGCCTTACTAATGTGACGTATCTGCTTTTTCTTTAACAGCTGCAAAATAATATTTGCATCATTGTACGGAAGCAAACATCACTTCCCTTTCACTCTTAATGCTACCCGATGAAACCCTTAGGAGCACACATCTGACAAACTGACCAATAAATAAATAAATAAATATACAAGCAGGGAAGCAGATACTAGTGATAATCATTTTCACAGGTTAGTTGACCAGCAAAATGCAACTAAAGCTATCCTCAGAAAGGATATTCTGGAGTTCAAAAAGTTTCAAAAAATGGCAACCAAAATTATCAAGGGGGTGGAAGAACTCCCCTATAAGGAAAGTTTGCAGCCTTTGGGACTTTTTAGTTTAGAGAACAAACGAAGAGGGGACACGATAGAAATTTCTGCATGGCATGGATACAGAAAGGTTTTTCATCCTCTTTCATAATATTGTGTACAGCCAATGAAATTGAATGTCGGGAGATTCAGGACCACTGAAAGGAAATATTTCATGCAGTACATAGTTAAGCTATGGAGGTATAATGGCTTTCATATACAATTAGACCACCATGAATCTGTCTAGCAATGTCTACTAGCGGTGGTGGAGGCAGTATGCTTCTGAACACCAGTTAATGGAAATCACAGCTTTCCTACACGCACCTGGATATTGGGATAGATGGGCCACAGGCATGACCCAATACTAGGCTCTTCTTATTTTCTTATCCTCACCTGAAAACACACAAAGTAGTCTTGACACATGTATTAGAGAATAATTGAAATGGGTTGGGATTCAGTTCCCTAGCCTGCATGTTTTGCAATACAGTGGTACCTCGGGTTACAGATGCTTCAGGTTACAGACTCTGCTAACCCAGAAATAGTACCTTGGGTTAAGAACGTTGCTTCAGGATGAGAACAGAAATCGTGCTCCGGTGGTGCGGCGGTAGCGGGAGGCCCCATTAGCTAAAGTGGTGCTTCAGGTTAAGAACAGTTTCAGGTTAAGAACGGACCTCCGGAACGAATTAAGTACTTAACTTGAGGTAGCACTGTATAGCCAAGTAATGCACCCATCTTCAAATGGTCATTATTGAAATACACTAGAGAGGGGGTGCAATTCTGCACATTGACCTGAAAGCCTCTCATCCCTTGGTTCTGTCTTGCAAGCAATTGCAAACTCTCTTGGAGTTTTCTCTTCCATAGCAGGTGAGAACAAACCATAGGCATGACATAAGCAGGCGTGTGTGTGTGTTGGAGGGGTGGGTAATAGTAATTAGCATGTGCCAGTGTCTGCCCTTTTGTGGGTGGGTGTGATCCATTTCCTCTATTTTGCAATATGTAATTAGCTGCATTATGTAGGAGGGAGACTCCTTTTTATTTATTAGTTGCTTGTGTATTTATTGCTTGCCAGTAAACATAAAACATAAACGGGTACAAGTTGCCAAGAGAGCTTACGCGACAACACAAGTAAAAGTGACAAAATGACCAACAGAAGAATACAGTACATGTTAGGAACGTGCTGCTACTCAGCACGAAAGTGGGGAGGGGGGAGAATAAGATTGCTGGGATTTAGGTCTAACCCTTCAAGTCACACTACACCTAAACTTTCCACATCCAGTGCCCTCTGCTGTTTCCAAAACTCTTCCAAAGCAAAGCAAACAAACAAAAACGTTGCCAAGAGAGATTTTCCCTGCTCCTGCCGCTGCCGACGTTCGCGGACTCCCCTCCACCATCGAGAATGGAAGATTCCACCGCTGAATGAGCCTTTTCCCTGTAGCTCAAGGAGACTCTAGGCGGGCCTGTGTCGTCATCACGTCGGACGCAACGCGGCTTTCCCTTCCTCTCCCCCGCCGCCTGCTTTTGCCAGCGAAGCCGCTTTGGGC
This sequence comes from Podarcis muralis, assembly GCF_964188315.1. Lineage (NCBI taxonomy): Eukaryota > Metazoa > Chordata > Lepidosauria > Squamata > Lacertidae > Podarcis > Podarcis muralis. Next base: position 74,872,291 of record NC_135659.1, read on the forward strand.
GCCTGCGCAGACGGAAAGGGCTCCCGTTGCTAGGGAGGGAGAAGGCCCTTAGTTACCGCGCGTTGCTGCTGCTCCGCGGTTGGAGGGGACGGGGAAAGGATGGTGGCGACCCCGCAGGTAAGTCAACTTTTGTGGTGGCGGGGGAGAGGTGCTTCCCCCTCCCTCGGGACCATTTATGGAGGCGGAGGGTTACTTTGTAGGCACGACCCTGGCTCCCCTCACCTTGGGACCTTGTAGAAGTCCGAGCTGTTAAATTTTAGTTGCCTCCCGCCTTTCCCTAGCCAGAAAAACCATGCTGAAAGGCGGCTTACAAACGGGGGACGGGGCGGGAATTGCATAATTACAAACATAGCAAAAGCAGGCAGGAGCAGTAAATAAAACACGTCCAAAACCATGCAATCATATTGGAAAATTCCCACACAAATCATAATAAGATCCAAAACAAATGTACAAAAAAAATTCAATAGCAGCAACAAAAGCCCCCTCAAACAAACATTACCCCAGTCCAAAAGTCCTCTTGAATTTGATTTTTTTAAAAATGGGATACATGGAAACCACCATCAAATCACAGATCAAATCTGCGCCTAACAGATTGAATCATACAGAATCAGAGAATTGTAGAGTTGGAAGCAACCCTGAGGATCACCCCCTGCAGTGCAGGAATAGATCCCACACTTTGTGGTGCAGCAAACTTGCAGTATTTTTATACTGATCCCCCCCCCCCAAAAAAAACCTACTATTAAAAACATGACATCTGCAACATGTCAGCCAACACCAGAAACATTGTGGCATGGTCTGAGGATACAGATGTAATGTGATTTGATGGTGGTTTGAGGGAGAGGCTCCTGTTCAAGAATCTGTAAGGATCTGTGCCCCCTAGGCCTAGATCCAATGGTTAATGCTGTTAATGTGAAGCACTCTGAGGTGCTGCCTGTGACAACAGACGTCATAGTGGTTTTGGTGGCATTCTGTATAAATCCTATGTGAAAAATCTGCCCAATGCCTCAGATCCATGTTTTCGTGCCATGGCTGTGTCAGAAAATACCAGCTACATCATGATTCTTCATGCTTCAGCCTCTGGAGAGGGAGATTCTATAATGGGATTAAGATAAACTTTTGTAAAAATGCAATTTCAGGCAGATTGTTTTTTTTAATTACTAGATGCAACTCCTACTTGCTTCCAAATATTCTTACTGTATTTCTGTTCCTCAGTGCCAAATCATAGACTTACTGATAGAATTACCCCCATTTTTCGAACTACAAATGCTTAGGAAATCTCAGCACTGCAAGCTTGTAATGATTTTATGCCAGTTTATTCACTGCTATAGCTCTCCCAAAAGAGTCCTGGGAACTAGCCCTTGGAGAGAGTTTTTATCCTGTGTAGTAATACAGCTCAAGAACAAGAGATCCTGGCCTACTATTTTATTGTCCCAATTGCTGGAACAGAAGTGGGGTTGCTTTGCTTTCTACTAGAACTCTTAGATCCACCAGCTGTAGCCTGGTACAAAAGACATAGCTAAGAACCAAACAAAGCTGACACTCATACCACTCAAAAATACACTTGTTGCCCCAAGCTTTCTTCATTTTCACTAGCATTCTTTTTGGCAGGTTCGGGTATTTGGAAAGTTGGAAGTCAAAAATCCTTGCAGAGAACCCAGATTTTCTTTCTTTCCACCGTGCTAGATCAGTCAATAAAACATAATGTTATTTGGTTAATTGTGGGTATTCATTAATTCTACATTAATCTGGGAAAGGTTCTTAGAATTTCTGAATAATGATAGCACTTTTTCCTTTTGCTTTGTTTTTTATTTATTTGCCTGTGCTCTTTCATTTTTGAGGTAACTATGGAGGGAGAACTTCGTAATATAATCGTCTTTAATGCTTCTAAAAAGGAAATTTTTACTATGAACAATGGTTATAGGATTCTACAAAAAAAGCTTCGAAGCAACTGGAAGATACAGAGGTGAGTGGAGTATGTATTGTTTTCTTTTTTCTGATCTGTGTTAGCTTCCTGCATTTTACTACTGCTGTTCTGGGAGGAGAAGGCGAGCCATCTTTTGTTTCTAGACCAGCATTGAAGTTTGATGAAGGCATAAAAATGCCAGGACAATGGCTGCCCCATAACAGTTAAAATTTTGCTCTCCTCATATCTTGTACAATATCTGTATATCTGATTGCAGATTTTAAACAAGCTTATTTTGTTAGTGTAGGATAGTGGCAGAGTGTGGGTTTCATAGTCTTGCATTCAAGCCTTACCTCAACCACAGCTTTTCAAGATGGGTCTAAGCCCCTGTTCTTTAAAGCATCAGCCCTTCACCTTCATTGTGGGGATAATTGTGCAAGTGAAATGAGGCTTTTAGCTTAATATACCTATATGCATTTGGTATTAGGTCTTCATGGTTTGTAATATATCTTCCTTGAACATTTTGATAATGGAATGAGATTTGGTAATCTTGTTCAGGACATCAGTCTTTATTTTAAGGTTGAATACCTTCTCATTTTTGTAGTCATTTTCAAAGTAGAGAAGAAAATTAAAAATACATTATAATGCAACATCTACCTAGACAATTGAGATATTGACCCAGCATGCATGTCACAGTAAGTCATAGTTCACCCTGAACACCGCTAAAATGGCTCTTTTCCTCCTCCCTGCTGAGAAAAAACAAAACACGATCACTGCCTTTGTGTTATGTACAGTCCTGGAATAGTGGTTTGCCAATGATATGTGTTGTTGGGTAACATGTCTTCTATTAATTTGTCCATAGTTTAAAAGATGAAATAACTTCAGAGAAGCTGACCGGAGTAAAACTCTGGATTACATCAGGACCTAGAGAAAAGTTCACAGCTGCTGAAGTATGTAATTGTCTTAAATACCTCAATAACTGTTTAAAGATCTATTTACCTTGCTGATCTTGTCTAGTATTTTGATCCTGTGAACTTCTTCAGGATTCAGTGGTTCTCTTGCATCACATCCTATAGGCCTCTTGTATTCATAGAAGCAGAGCAGGATGATGCACACTCTGCCCATCCTGTTTTGTATGATCTGGGTTAGGATTGGTGCCTTGCAAATGTGTCTGAGCCACAGTGCTGTACCCTGTATGTATGTTAGGTGGGCTGTTCACTGTTTACTAATGGATTGCCTTCTTGTTGGGATTTTTGCAAAGAGTGCTAGACATAGGGCAGAATTCAGTGTAGCGTTAAGGTTCATGTTCTGTCAATGCAAGGATTTTTCCTGATGCAGTGGAACATTCTCCCCCTCTCCTCCTCTGTGCACCCCATAAATCTGTTCTATGCATTCCCCCAGTCCTCTGCAGTAAATCTGGAGACAGCGTGCACAAAATTATTTAGCTGAATACCGCCCTAACTGTACAATTCTAACCATGTCTACTCAGAAGTCTGTCCTGTTGGATTCAATGGGGCTTACTTTCAGGTAAATAGTTTTAGGACTACAGCCTAAATGTAATCCCCTAAAGCACTAAACATGAATGCCTACTCAGAATTGCTTAGAGCAGATTAATTATGCCATAACTTGTAAAGAGACCTTGAGTATGCACTCATACTTGATAAATTTAAAACACATTGTTGGACTCACAGATGAAAAACAGAAAAGAAAAGAAAGTGGACTATGGAAGACTAAAGTTAGCCCTGTTCTGCTGTATGCCAAACAGCAGGTAGTTTGTTAGCTTAAATGCCTATTTGCACTGCTTAAACTTTAACCATCTTTGGGGTTAATTTCCCCTTTGTCTTGTAAGAATAATAAGATGGGGTTTCTTTACCAAAGGGGACTTAGTATTTTGTAAGGATGTGCAAGCTGTGTTGTGTTGCTATTCTAATTTTCAAGGGTTAAATTGTGTAAAAGCAGGAAAACCTTTCATCCTGGCACTCAAGACTTTGTTGCAAAGAACTCACATTTTGTGCTTTTTTTCCTTTACAGTTTGAGGTTCTGAAGAAGTATCTAGAAAGTGGTGGGGATATCCTGGTGATGCTGGGAGAAGGTGGTGAATCTCGATATGACACCAACATCAACTTTTTATTGGAAGAATATGGGATCATGGTCAATAATGGTAATAACTGACCTGAGGACAAGCTTTCTTTTTTGGTCAGTCTTGAGAATGTTTACATATCGTATAGTCAGAAACCACAAACAAGTGACCCAGTTTACAGCAATTTGAGTGTGCTTTATTAATTTGATATTGCTAGGTCCCAAAAGAGCTAGTGACAGAGTATGATTGTAGCTTTGCCATCTTCCCTTTTCCATGTTTGCTGATTTTGAAAATACTAAGCAAGTGAACAGTACTACGATAAATTACATCCAAGTCTGAGGGATATTTGGTATGGCGGCAGGCCTGAACTCCGTGTGAGCAGAGAGCAAGGTCCACAGAGTTTCTCTCTGTTAGGCTCTAAGTGAACATCTCTTGCTGTATCTCTAGCTGCGCACCGTTGCGCTGTAATTTTCATTTTTCTTTAAACCATTGTGTGCATTGCACATTCGAATATTCAGCAGCCCCTCCTCTCTGTGGCCTCAGTGCATGGACTGCATTCAGTGGATGCAAGAGCAGAGCAGTGCAAGGGCTTGGGGAAGATGGATTCATGTGCAATGTAGAACTGCCTTGATGAATTGTTTCTGATACAGCAAAAGAGCTACTGCACATCTTATCTTTCTTTGTGACTGTTCCATTTGTACTTTTGCTATGATTGTACATCTGCATCCTTTTATGGGCTGCCACAAGGAAAATATGAGAGATTTGCCAGCTTTTTAAGGACCATGGGCACATTTGCAAACTGAAACTGTTGTGGGCGTCACATGCACACCTCAGCCAGGCACACACTGCAGCCTAGTCAATTGGCTACTATTCTTCTTTCAAGCCAAATTTTAGTAGGGTGGGGCGGGGGGGGGATAATATGAAGTCAGAAGGTGCTTTGTTGGCAACATCAGCCTTCATACAATTAGAGAACCAGGATCTAGAATCCATAGCCCATACTTTGCAGCGCTGCATATTACTGAAAAAAATACTATTTTTCATTTCTCTTAAGACTCTGTGGTGAGAAATGTGTATTATAAATACTTCCATCCTAAAGAAGCTTTGGTCTCCAATGGAGTTTTAAATCGGTAAGTATTTGATAGTGGATGGTGTGTGGGTGCATTCACATTTTATCTTGTGTAACTTTGCTATATTTTACAACTACAAATCAGTTATTTTTGGGTTTCCATCTATAAGGGAAATCAGTAGAGCTGCTGGAAAAACAGTGTCTGGGATAATAGATGAAGACAACAGTGGAAATGATTCACAGTAAGTATCTTCTTTCCAGCCATGTTACAAATGCCATCAATGTTCATTCTGAAAAGTTATAATAAAGCATTGTGTGGGAAGTGCTCTTGAAATATGTAGAATATTCTAATTAATGCCTAAGATTTTGTATTTTGCCTCTTGAAATGCTGCTTAAGTGGAGTAATGCTACAAAATCCAAGGAAGGGAACAGTTTTGCACAATGTTCTGGATTTTTTTTTTTTTTGCTGTTTATGGACATTTTTTATACATGCTTTAAACATGTCACCACAGAAAGCAAGAAAAACAGGATTTTAATACATCGTAAAGTACAGTGGTACCTCGCAAGACGAATGCCTCGCAAGACAAAAAACTCGCAAGACGAAAGGGTTTTTGGTTTTTTGAGTTGCTTCGCAAGACGATTTTCCCTATGGGCTTGCTTCACAAGATGGAAACGTCTTGCAAGTTTCTTTCCTTTTTCTTAACACCGTTAATACAGTTGCGACTTGACTTTGAGTGTGGTAGCCTTTTTTGAGGTTTTTGAAGACTGGTGATTTTTGAAGCTTTTCCAAAACTTTCCCGACACCGTGCTTCGCAAGACGAAAAAAATCGCAAGATGAAAAAACTCGCAGAACGAATTAATTTCGACTTGCGAGGCACCACTGTATAGTCCTTTTAATTACTGATTTGGATCCACTATTGGAAGGCCTCTTCCACTCACAATGCAATGGAAGAGCACTGTTTTTAAAAAGAGACACCCAAATCCCAAGAAGTTATTGCATTGTCACAAGCTCTTTTTGAAGCACAGGTTCCTTCTCAAGACTTTCTTGTGGCCTGGAGTCTATAAACTTCAGCCTTTTTCCTTCCTTATTCAGTCTGATGCCTATACAGTATTGTAACCTCTGCTAAATTGTGGTACTGCCCTGGGAGAAGACTTCTGTGAATGCTTGCTGAGCAGTACAAATGCACCTTTCGTCCACTTTTGGTTCTTTGGATCTAAGCCATCACAATTAATTCTAGAGTGTTACAAAGACAAGGTATCCTTTTTACTTTTTTTAAAGAAAAAAAAACTCCTACCAGCAGAAGAACATGAAAGGGTGTGGACAGAGAGAATGGTTGATTGTGTTTGACAGCATTGCAATTCTGTGAAATATAGAAAATGCTTATGACAGACTTTGTACTATTTTGTAGGGCTCTCACTTTTGTGTATCCATTTGGTGCTACACTTAATGTGATGAAACCAGCAGTGGCTGTTCTGTCCACCGGATCTGTCTGCTTTCCTCTTAATAGACCCATCTTGGCTTTTTATCACTTTAAGGTACATTACTGCATGAGCCATCAAATACTTGTAAAACATGATATTTTGTAACTTCGTTCATAATTTCTGTTACTTGCACATCTTGTGCAACTTTAGCAGGAAAGCATTCAGATAAAAGCTCCTTTATGTTGGAACCTTTGAAAAGAGTTGACCTATAACAGGGTGGGGAAGCACATTGAACTGTTATTGCAGTTCCTCCCCGGTTTTATCAGTCATTAGTAATAATAAGTATACCATTTCTAAAACTAAAGATAGGCCCTGTTCTAAATTTACATTATCATACTTTTACTTCATTTTTAGTGTAATTTACCAACTTTAAATAATGTATGGTAAATATGTTCATTTGAATTTACTTACTTATTTTCTTAGCTTATCCCAAAATATTTGGAAAAGAGAACAGTATGTTAAGCATCCATACAAATTCAACTGAGATGGATAAAAACAAGATAACTTGATATTTGTACACATAGTTTATCCCTGTTATTAAAGCCATTCCAAAATTTATGCCTTGTAGTGTCTGTCCATTCATAATCTGTATGAGTTTGTTGTTGTTTTTTTGCAAAAATTTTATTAGTTTTTACAATATCAACGACAAACAAAAACATAAAACAAACAAGACAATAAGGTTATGATTTATGTTTGTTATGTCTCATAATCTGTATGAGCTTTTAATGCCTTTGTAGAAATATGTAATATGAGTATATGGTGTCCTCAAAACTGAGACTTTTATTGGACAAATTAATTTTTAGTGTCCGAGCCAATTCTAGGCTGCATCAACAGAAATATATTGTCTAGGTACAGGGAAGTATTAGTTTGCTCTGTTCTGCCTTGGTCAGATGCGATCAGGAGTACTGTGTCCAGTTCTGGGGACCATGGTATAATAGGGATATTGGCAGCTTGGAACATGTGCAAGAGGATTCTGAAGAAAATGGTAGAATGTCTGTTAGGGCAGAGAAAATGATCAGAAGGAAAATCTAAAATCTGTTCAAGACATATGAGGTGGAATTCAAAGAGCTACTGTAGTACTGTGCCTCCAATACCTATCCCACACAGCCAATCTATGAAAATACCATGGTCACCTGTCACATCTGGCTTGTGAGGTGTAGTGGACAGAGGGATCTGGCCTGTTGGTCAGACCAGATTCCCCAATCCTGCAATGTAATGCAGAATGTTAAAGAGTGTAATATAAAAAGTACACCTGGTAAGACAAAGCATTGATGTACAGTTTAAGTTATTAAATCTGTTCTACTGATTTCTTCTTTGATAGAATCAAGGTGGCAAGTTAGCTGTACTAGGATCTTGTCATATGTTCAGTGACCAATATTTGGAAAAAGAAGAAAACAGCAAGATTATGGTGAGCTTCTGTTGTCAACTTCACTGCTAATACTTTAATAATGTATGCCCTCTAATGATCAGTTGACCAGGTTTATTTGAAGCTTAGGAGTTATTCAGCAGAGTGAGCTGTCTTTTCAACCATATCAAGTTGAAGTTTTTGCTACTTACTTCTTTTGGACGCTATGGTATGTAGTCTTTTTTGCAATACAGTCGTACCTTGTTTTCAAACAGCCTAGTTCTCAAATGTTTTGGCTCCTGAACGTCGTAACCCGGAAGTGACTGTTCCGGTTTGCGAACTATTTTAGGAAGCCAAACATCTGACGGAGTTTCTGCGGCTTCCGATTGGCTGCAGGAACTGGTCAAGCTAGAGAAATGGAACAGAGCACTCTGCTTCATCAGCCAGACCAGATTGCATACTGGCCATGGAGGAGGTGACAAACTTCTGCAGCCAGTAGTGAAGATGATTGGGCTGACAAAACAGAACACTCTCTTGCCTTCACTCGCCTGGAAGCAGTTCCACTGCACTCACTGTAGAATTCCTGGTTGCCAGTGGTGGCTAGGAAAGGGATGCAAGACAGGACTGGTTTAGTGTGACATCAGAATGCAGCCACCACCTCTCTTGTAATCATTTAATCTAAATAATGTTTCCTGCTTCCAGCCAATTTACAATCTCCTAATTGTGATTGATTGAATATGCCAAGGAACTTCTTTTTTTTTTTTGGGTTTTGTGTTTTTTTTGCACTGTTAATATTGGTAATTCAAAGAATTCCACAATTATAACTGGGTTCTTTGGTTTCTTAGGATGTACTGTTCCAGTGGCTTACAACAAGCGACATCCATTTAAACCAGATTGATGCAGAAGATCCCGAGGTAGGGGAACTAATTCAACATTATTTAGTAACATTAGTTTTGTATATCATAAAGTATAGCTGCCAACTTTGCTGAATTTCTGTTTTTGCCTCTTTTACTTTTTGTTGTTGTTCCTGCCAAGAAGGAAGCCTTGATAAGCTGAAAGCAGGGGTAGCTGGTGCTGTGCCCTCTAGATGCAGGCTCCAGCTCGCATTATCCTTGACCATTGGCCATGGGAACTGGGACTGATGTGGGTTGAGGGTTTGATAACATCTAGAGTGAATCCCATTGACTACTCTTAACTTAAAGACAAATAGTTGAGCTGTTAATTTTTACACTTGCTGTGTAAAGTTAATACAGTTCTATCACTGTTTCAACTTTCCAATTATCCAAAACTTTAAAATTACGTAGCAGTTTGTAGTAATGTCATGTTGTGAAGAATACACTGAGATGAAAACTAATTTTCTTTCCTATGATGTCTGCCATCAACAAATAGGTTTTATCATGAAAAATAAAAAGGTATCATAATATATGTGAATTTAGAAGTACGTACAGAAGATAAATTTATTTCGACCAAACTTACTTAACTGTTGAAGAAGCTTTTAAAATCCGTTTCCTATATCAAGAGATGTATATAAGTGCTCATAACTATGACGGTTAGAAAATTGGCCAAACTAAATTAAAATCCACACTCTTAAGTGTATTGTTTCTTGGATATATGATTCAAGATGCATTTCTCTTATCATGTAGTTGTTTAGCTCACTGGAAAGGTTCCATTTTTAGTGTGAGCTGTCTCTTTGTTCACAGCAATTTCCGTGTGCTTTTCCTCCAGATATCTGATTATACGATGCTTCCAGATATAGCAACCCTGTCAGAGCGACTCCGCGTTTGCCTGCAGGAAGGAGATGAAAATCCACGAGACTTCACAACACTTTTCGACATGTCTATTTACCAGCTGGATACCACTGCACTTCCGAAAATCATCAAGTTGGTGACCTCATTTATGTTTCCCAAAACAATGGGTTGAATCCAGATTTTGCTGCCAGCAGCAGGAGTGAGGAGGCAACTTTTACCAGTTTTCCCCATCACTTTGCACCCTGTGAAACTCTGCTCCAGAGGCTTGCTGGAAGAATCAGCAGAAGTCACATTACACACACACACACACACACACACACACACAACCTGATCAAAAGTTTCCTGTGTACAAAAGGAGATCTTCCATTTGCAGACAGTAAAGTCAGTGTCTTTTTCTTTTTCGTTTTAGTTTAATAGATTTTAGGGCCTATTCATTGCATTATTTTCGTTGTTTATAGGCTCTTTGAGGACAGAGTCCTCTCAGGCTGGAGAAAAAGGTGGAGAACAATAACACAAACATTAAATTACAATAAAAATACATTTCATTAAATACTTTTTAAAAATTAAAAATATACAACAGTAGGCAGCAATATAAAATAAGCAATAGAATCAGCAGCAAAGTGCATCTGGTAAAAGCCACTTGAAACAGGTAGGGTTTTTAAAGTCTTTTTGAATGCCAGGACTGAAAGGGCCACTGTGTATCCTTTGGGAGTTACAAAGAACAGGGGCCACTACTGCAAAGACCCTATCCTTGGTGTCCGCCAATCTTAACAATCTTAAAGGTGGCACAGAAGCAGAGCTGCTGATGCTGTTGTCTTCAAGGTTCATATGGGCAGATGCAGTACTTCATATAACATGGCCTCAAGCTGTTCAGCATTTTTAAGGTTCAGTATCAGCACTTTGACTTGAATTTCAATATGTTATGCACCATCAGCAGAAAGGTGGTTAAATTTGGGGGTTTGCCCATGTACACTTCTAATCCTAGTTATAATTTTGGCACAGTTAAATTAATATCTATCCTGGACTCGTGGTGATAGTAAAAGTTGTTAACGCATGCCAAAACTCCAAAGCAAAAAACCTTTAGCCGATGCTGCAAACTTTACACATTGTTATACGTTGCAGGTCTTATGAGCAGCTGAATGTGAAATACGAACCGCTCCAACTAATTCAGCCTCAGTTTGAAACTCCGTTGCCTGCACTTCAGCCAGCTGTAAGTAACTGTCCTGGGAGAGGAAGGAAATAAGGTTACAAGCATTTATGAGTAGGGTGAACAGATGGGGATTGGGTGATTTCAGAAACAGAAGAGGCAACACAATATATAGTGCAGGGAGAGTTCAAGGCTTACGGGGTAGGAAGAGAGGATCAGGCAAGTCATCTTGGCAGAATGACTGAAAGTCACAATGTGTGTTGAAGCAGGTCTATGAATTGTAGGTCAGTGTTTCTCAACCTTTTCCCCACCATTGCCTCCTTCTGACCTTGTTTCCTTCCTGTGGCCCCCCCTGTCCTACTGGCAGAAAGCTATTCAGATGTTTTGTTTGTAAATAGAACATGTTATATATATTTAATTTATACAAGATACATAAAAAATTATACTTTAAGTATCTCTCGATCAATGTGACCCTTGTGCTTGGTGACCAGAAACAAGCTTTTTTATATCTGGTTCTTTTGCTGCAAGGGATAACTGAAGATCACCTCTGTCCATAACGTTGAGCCGATTTTGCGTGAGGCTGAGTAACAATTGCATGCAGCAACATGCCTCCTTTCACAGTAATACTTGCACGAAGAAACAGCACCCCGCACACTAACACTGCTGCAACCATGCATCTTGCCCGTGTCAAACGACATGTGGACAACTTGGTGCATGCAGTGGTAGAGTGCCGAAGTGGGAGGGAGAAGGAATTGGAAGCGATGTCACTGCAAAGTGCGTGTGGCACTCCATCCATTGGGAATCACGGTCACTTCTCTGTTCCCTCTACTTCTCTGTTTTCTATATTCTTCACTTCTTTGTTTTCTTTTTTCTTTTCTTGGTCACTTTTTTATTTTCTTCACTTTTCACTTCCCCTCTGTTGCTCCCTAGTCTCGTGCCATGGCGTCCCATTTATGCGTTTTTCACCTGTGGACCCCTTGGAATATCCTGGGGTGTCAGAGACCAGACTGAGGATTACAGCTCTGATGAGGAATGGTGGGAACCTCTCCCTCCTGCTCCTGACCTGGATCCTGAAGCTGCCCAGGAACAGTAGAGCAGTATAGATCTAGAGAATTGGTTTGCAGAGGGACATAGTTCGGAAGACAAAAGCTGGGCAGAGCTGAGTGGGGAACGGAGAAACAGAACAGGAAGAGAGAGAGATAACTGCCTCCCCTTCGCTGGAAATTGTCCAGCCTCTCTCTCCAAGGGCAAAGAGAGCTGATAAGATTACTACGCAGAAGGCTCAGTGGTTGCAAGACCAGGTTGCCAGAAGGGGAAGTGACGAGCATGGCTCGGGGGGAAGTAGGAAGAAAACTTAATTGGGAGAACCTTAACTTTGAGAATGGCTGTTTTGTTCTTCATCTGTGATCATTAAACACTCTTAAACTGGCAAGGGACTCTAATTGCTTTGTTCTTCTGATGCACAGCCAAAGGGGGGGGGGGGAGGAAGCCATTTCCCCGACGCCTGAAATGGGAGGGCCCAGGGGGCATATGGCCCCCAGTTGGGAAACACTGTTGTATGTGGCAAAAAGTTTGTTTTTCAAAGGAAGGCAGTGAAAATGAGGAAAAGTTTAACCCAGACATTATGTTCTGCCCATCATTCCTCAAAGTTAGAAATTCCCTACATGGACAGCCTAACTTATTTTGTGTGTCCAGTCCTTGCAGCTAATCACATTTCTCTCAATTCAGGCTATGCCCTGAACACACTCTAACCCTTCCAAGACCTGACATCCTGTGGTTAGGAAACAAGTAATCTGGTGCTTGCTTTCTTCTCACCAAAATGCTTAAGCTGAATGTCACTGATTTTCCCGAAGTAGAAATTGGAAATGTCAAACCTGTATATGTTTTTGAAGGGTTTACTTTCTGAGGCTTACATAGTATAAACAAGATTACAGCATGCAAGTAGTTTAATTGGAGCCTGCACCAATGCTCTTTTTCTCTGAACAAGTATGGGCAGACTCAGCATGTTAAGTTTTGCCTAATCTTTACTAGGTTTTTCCACCGGCCTTCAGAGAGCTGCCTCCTCCCAGCCTGGACCTGTTTGATTTGGATGAAACTTTCTCTTCTGAGAAAGCTCGCCTTGCTCAAATAACAAACAAATGTAAGTAGTGCAAACATTTGAACTTGGGATTGCTAAACTATTTGTGGGATGGGCAGGGGAACTTTCTAGATGAAGAGCTTCTCAAACTTTTATCTCCAGGGCACACTTTAGAAAGCTGAAAATTACTGAAGTCCTCCATATTATGCATACCTTAAAAATTTTCCAAAATGCTTTGCATTTTGTTAAGAAAACCAGATCTTTTAAATCTGTTTCCTCCATGCTAATGGAGGTACTCTAGATCAGTATAGATAATATGTGGCCCTCTTGATGTTATTGGACACCAGTTACCATCAGCCCAGCCCCAGTGGTCAGGGATGAAGGATCCTGTGGTCTAGTAATGTGTGGCTGCATATAGGCTCTGCATTCCTTCTCTGCTTGTGGAAACCCATATAATATCTTTAAATGGTTTGGCAAATTTTGTGTGTATTATGCTACTTTTATGTCCTTATTAGGCACTGAAGATGATCTGGAATTCTATGTCAGAAAATGTGGGGACATCCTAGGGGTAACTAACAAACTACCGAAGGAGCAGCAAGATGCCAAACATATCCTGGAGCACATTTTCTTCCAAGTGGTGGAGTTCAAGAAGTTAAATCAGGTAAACTAATGGACATTTTTCTTGAAGCCCTGTCCAAAGGTCATTGGGAAAGATATGAAAGCCAGGTTTCTGGGAAAGCAGACTCCTTCCTGATCTCAATGATCTATAGAGGAGGCACCACATTAAAATGAATAATAAAACAGGACTTGAGCTTTATCTAATTTGCTTTTCAAGTTAATTGAGTATTCTGTTTCCTCTTTCAGAAGAAAAAAAAGATGGGTGGAGAGAATGCTTTCTAGCTTTTTTGTGATTCTGTGTGCTCCTTAGAGAAAGCAATATTAAATACCTAGTTGATAGTTGAGCATATTAGACTTTATGCTTCCTCCTTCCTTGACTGCCAAATTCCCTCCTTCATTTTAGCGGCAACCCTCAGGCAGTGTTATATGTGCACCAATGTTAATGCTAACCAGGGCTGTCTAAACCCAGAGTTTGCAATCCCATCTCTAGCTGTGACTACAAACTGGTTAGTGGTAACATTTTTACGGACATCGATAGTCAGCTATGCAAATAGGAAGAGGAATTTACATAAGAAGAGTGGGGAAGAAGAGTGTGTGAGCCTTCAGGGTGCTCCTAATCTGTTAAACATGGGCAAGAGTTTGGGAACATTGTATCGGCCCTGGGCCATAAAGTCCAGGAGCTGAAAACCTTCAAGACCATTTAAATTTTATTTTGGACCCTGAAAATGCAAAGGAGCCTAGAGTCACTTGTATGTATTGACAAATATCCTTTTTCTTTTCTTTAAAGGAGCACGATATTGATACAAGTGAAGCTGGATTCCAGGGTGGCTTTTGAATATTTGAAAGGAAATTTGATGGCACAGGGAAGGCACAGAGAAGAGAACAGCTTCTCTTCTCTTATTTTGTTTTTGTTCAATAAACTGGCTTGCTTTGCTTCTTCCTGTCATTTTCTGTACCCTATGTTAACTTACAAATGAGGGATTGCCTTATAGGCAGCAATAATTTTGATAATTTCTTATGTATGAAGCATTCCATATTTAATATTTCTATTTATAAACAAATAAATATCACATTTTGTACAACCTAAAATTCTTGTTTCTAGCTGTCACCCTTAAATGTGTCTCTGTGTGTGGATTAATACAATATGCATATACAGTGGGGAAGAGGCAGATAATCTTCTAGAAGGTAAAAGAATGGCAATACAACAAACAGCATATCCCTATAAGTAGGGTGGGTGTTGTCAGAAGCTTGCTTGCTCCTCTTTACTCAAGATTTTGCACATTCTGACTAACGGCCTTGTTTGGTCTTTACTGTAGCTCCCCTGCTGCAACCATGTCCTGTAAATCCTCTTGCAAGTTAGGGATTGCCTTGGAGTGGATGTTTAGGAGAGTATATTCCAGGCATCCCCAACCTGCGACCTTCCAGATGTTTTGGCCTACAACTCCCATGATCCCTAGCTAACAGGACCAGTGGTCAGGGATGATGGGAATTGTAGTCCAAAACAGCTTGAAGGTTGGGGATGCCTGGTATATTCTAAAGGCAAGTGTATGTCTCCCACCCACTGTGTGTGGTTTTTCCAACCTCATCTCGGCACTTGCTCCTTTTCAGATCATTAATGTCACTTAACTGCCTTGACAGATGCATGTATTACTGAGCTGGGAAAACTTGTAAGAGTTTAGAATACTTAAAAGTAACAATCAAAATCCATGAGAAATGCATACAATTTTAAGAAATAAAAAGATGCCCATTCCAACTGCTGCATTTTAGCAACATAATGATAGAAGTTTGCAGGGCCAATACTAAGACTTGGAAAGCTACAAAGTTGTAAACTGCATCTATAAACTCTCACTTTTAGATTTGAATCTTACATGGCATCTCACCAGTATGGGTGATTTCTGATCCTCTTAAAAAAAAAGAAAAGAAGCCTCTTTCAAAAGGTGCTTTGAATGTGGAATTTTGCTTTGGCAATTTTGGTCAGTCAGGCCTCAGTCCCTCCTTGCTTGGAGAGATAATTGAAAATATAACAGTAGTGAATCCTAAAACATAAAAGATGAAAAGAATTGTGTTCTGTTACATACTCTTGAGAGTATGGCCAATTTGAAGAACACTTCACAGACTCATTCTAGAGGTTATGATCTGCTTGCCATTATTACAGTCCCCTGAGAATTAGTAAATAGATGTGAAGGGTGAAGCGAGACTGAAGTAGGCTGGGGGAGCAAGTATGTTGCAACCCACATTTTAGATGAGCACAATTTCTTGACATCACACTCCAAAATATGCAATTGGAATAATGGGCTTTAGAACAACTGCTGCAATATGTTTCTTAACTTCTCCTCCTAGTGGGAACAGGCCTCTGTTTACAGAGTAACCACTGAGGCATGTGTAAACTTAACTTTGTATTTAAGATGGCAGTCACCCAAAGTAGAACTGCAAAAGTGTAAAATCATTTTACCCTGTACTAAGGTGATTATTGTATGGGGAAGCCATGACAAATGAACTATGTGAAAAAGTGCTCACTGGAAAAAAGTTAAGCTTTCAATCATGCGGTTCTCACTACACGTGATCAAAAACCATGTGGCACTGTACCAACTAGACCAGAGTAGACTAGACATGATAATTAGGAAATCAATGACGTTCTATTTACAGTAGACGGTATGAATGTTGTCCAGAGAAATGGTACTGCCTGTTTACATAAAATACCTAATCTTGCAACAAGCTGAACAGCATACGCAAGTCTCACTTCCAAGTCATTAGCAGAGCGACAACCATTTACCACCAGCTGGAGGGGGGAGCGGCGGTTGCCTCTTGGCTGTTGGGGCTTGTAAAACATCCCCCTAAAGCTTGTTCAGCTCTGAAGTATGGCTGTTCAGCTACCAGTTAGGGTTGACCACACAGGCCTCTGAGTTACCTTCAGCAAGAAAAGGACAGAGTTGTCCAGGTACTTTCTTATCAGATGGTTTCATGCCTTTGTCCATGTAGCACGAGTGCCTTATGTGACCAGTTCTTTATTTGCATTTATGCTTCACTTGTTAGCTAGAAAAGAGAATGCAAGAAACATAGGAAGACGGCTGGATGGTGCAAACCACCTGGAGCTTTTGCCCAACCAGTGAAACATTAGATCAAAGTGCAGGAGTCTAGTGTCTTGTAATAGTAACAGACACAGCACTACCACCACCCAGAGGCATGGCAAGGTTTGACATCTCCAGAGATGGTGTATCAAGCTTCACAGAGCCCGGGGACCCAAATTCTTCTAAGCTTGCTTCTGGAGAAAGTACATTGCCCAGAGTGGCTTGTATTCCAGAGATCTCCAATATTGGTGGTGGTGGTGGCGGCTTCTTGAAGACTGCAACATCATTTATTTCAGAGCTCTTCGACATATTCTCAGTTGTCGGTTTAGAGGGATTATCTTCCCTGCATGGAGTAGAAGATTTGGTATTGTGGAACACACCCTCTGTGTAATTGGTTTTGCTGTCATTTGCAGAGCTTGAGCTTGACAAGTCAAAGGCACATGGCTGGATGGGAGTCTTGCAGAAAGATGCAAGAGCATCCGATGAGGCCTGCAGGTTCTCCTTTGTGCTGCTGATGGAGGAGTCTGTTGCCTTTAGAGCCAGAGAGCTTCCCTTTGTCACATTCTGCATCTTGCTTGCACTGTCGTATGCATCAGGCTGGGGGATGCTGCTCATTTCTAGGAAACAGCTGCTACCCGGAGAGATGCTGTAACCAGAAGCACCAATCAGAAATCCATTTTCGAATACGTCTTTCAGTGACAGAGAACTAGAACAGTTTTGAGAAGACATTTTTTTGGTTCCCAAGGAAAAGACGTCAGTCTTCAGAATCCTAGGGGCACCTGGAGATGGAATTCAAAGTTTTGTTTATTCAGTTACCCATCACCCCAAGTTACAAACTAGATTTAGACACTTGCTGTTTCTCTACTAATGCCAGATAATTTTATTTCATCCTGCAGCGTGATCCAAAGCTTATTTATTCAGAATATGCTTTGTGCATGTGTAGGATTATAGCAAAGGTATTATGTATCTAGCACTTAAAAGTCCAAGAGGGCAGGTTTTTGCCATCAAGAGCCTCCAGCCTAAAATTTAACACTAGGAAACAATGTGCATTCACTAAAATGGACTTAGGTCAGGGGTGTCAACTTAAATATAATATTGGGGTGGGGAGGCAGGTAAGCCCTGCCCCATATAATCACATGACACGGCACACACACACCATTTGAATGGCACTGCCCATCAACTTGGGGGGGCAGCCCCCTCAAATTTTTTATTGTGGGGGCGAAGGGACCTTGGTCCCTAGGAGCTGGCTCCTGTGACTTAGGTTTAAATTAATCAAGTTTGCTCCAATACTTGTCTGAAACAATGTTGGGCAGCCATTTTTGTAGGCGTCGGAGCTGTTCCAACCTTACAGGTATGGCCCAAAACATTTTGCTGCCTGATGTAAAAGACAATATGGCATTCACCCAAAACAGACACACACACACAGTTCTATGGGCAGGGAACTACTGGACTGGGAGCAGAATCTTGCTTTAACACTGGCAATGGGGAGTCGGAGCTCAGAGGTGGAGCAAACGGAAGATTCCTAATTCAACCCTCTGCTGCCTGCACCAGGAGTGCTAACTTGGCCCCACGACCATGGGTGCCAGGGGCTGTGGGTGCCATACAGCATGTATGCTCCTTGGCATCAAAATCTGTAGGTGCCTGGACCCTTCATGGAGAATTTTGTGGGTGCTTGGGCACCCAGGGAGTTGGCACCTATGGCCTCCATGTAAGGCTGGGAAAAATCTATTGTCTGAAACCCCGGAAAGCCGCTGCCAACTAATGTAGAAAATATTATACTAAACTAGTTTAACAGGAGCATGACAAGCTGTGTGTTGCCCACAGAGCCCTAGACTTGACTACTGTAATTCACTCTATGCGGGGCTGCCCTTGAAGCTGTCCCAGAAACTCCAGCGGGTGCAGAATGCTGCAGCGAGGCTCCTCACGGGGTCTCTGCCATGGGAGCATATTCACCCAGTGCTTTTCCAGCTGCACTGGCTCCGGTGGAAAGCCATTTTTCACCTTCTCACCCCTTGCTTTTTCCTGTAAGACCTATTGCAGTCGTTAAGAGTCGTCAACAGGCTCATCACAGCTATCTGCCAATCACCCATTCCCACCACCCTTCTGAGTAATACCCCTCCCCACCTTCTCACTATATAGAAGGATATGGCAACTTCTGTTTTAGTGTATCTGAAGAAGTGTGCATGCACACGAAAGCTCATACGAAGAACTAACTTAGTTGGTCTTTAAGGTGCTACTGGAAGGAATTTTTTTTGTTTTGACTATGGCAGACCAACACGGCTACCTATCTGTAACTGGCTCCGGTGGAGTACAGGGTCAGATTTAAGGTGCTGGTTTTGACCTTTAAAGCCCTTCACGACCTAGGACCCTTGTACCTACGGGACCGCCTCTCCCGGTATGCCCCACGGAGAGCCTCAAGGTCCATAAACAGCAACACCCTAGTGGCCCCGGGCCCTAAGAAAGTTAGATTAGCTTCAACCAGAGCCAGGGCCTTTTCAACACTGGCTCCAGCCTGGTGGAACACTCTGCCTCATGAGACCAGGGCCCTGCAGGATCTGATTTCTTTCCACAGGGCCTGTAAGACAGAGTTGTTCTGCTTGGCCTTTGGCTTAGAGCCAATTTGATTCCCTCCCCCTCTTTCTTTTTTCTTTTCCTTTCTCCTCCTGCGATGAGGCTACATTTTAATATTATGTTAATGTTGTATTTTAATTTTGTTTTTAAGTTGCATTCATTCAACTTATTTTTATTATTGCTTGTTAGCCGCCCTGAGCCCGGCCTTGGCTGGGGAGGGCAGGGTATAAATAAAAAATTATTATTACTATTATTATTATTATTAGCCTTACAACATCTTGCCACTGCCACTGCCTATCGGCAGTTGCCTCACTCCATTGAATGCTAGGGGGTTGGCCCTGCAACACAGCAAAGCCAAAAGCCAAGTCTTCACACTGCCCCCCCTGGCCTGAAATCTGCATACTCCTCTACAAAGGCAAGTTTCTCTGCAAAGCCTAGAGTAGAGGAAGCTGACAAGGGAACAAAGACATTTTTTAAAAAAGAAGAAGTCAAGAACTTAACAGGGTATACTTCAATCTCCCCAGAATAAGAAAAGCAGTTATTTCTTCTGCCCAAGATCATAACCCAAAATAGACACAGTTCAGAAAAAGCTAATATAGTTTCACAGCTGAATTCATGAGTCAAAGGAAGAGATCTGGCTAATAACTAGAAAACTGAAGTTCTGCTGGCTTAGGACTGAAGTGATAGCTTCCTAATTTAATATCAATACTTTACTACTAAGCTAAACTTATTCCACCCCCCCCCAAAAAAAAAACTTTAAACTAATAAAGGCAATCACTTATTTTTAATACTGTAGGTTTCTTTACTTATCAAAACCCACTTCTAAGAGTTTTACTTACTTTCCCCCCTCATAAACAGCAATCTTCTTAAGTAGCACCACTACAGCTGATTCTTATAAATCCTCATGACAGATTGTGGCACACTTTAATTTTCTAATTAAGCTAGTTTGCAAGGCACCACCTGAAACTGTTTTAGCCATCAACCCTGCAACAATTTTCTTCCCCTTAAGTATACAACCTGGATCTTTCAACCAGCAGAGCTTAAAAGTATTAATTGCAACTATTTCCTGAGGACGGAAGCAACTGAATTGCAATTGATCAAGAAGTTCAGCTCTATTCATTTGGGTCTGAATAGAAGCCATATTTCTTTTCCCCACTATAGATGTTAATTAATTTGGCCATTACTAAGTTGATTGTTTTATCACCTCTCACCTCTGCTGTCAAGAGTCCCTGTGCATGCATTTTAGCTGTAACTGAACTGTCATTATATTATTACAGTACTTACATTTTATTCCCTCTGGCCTCACTGCTTACAACTGCTCAACCTTTATCACCATGTGCAATCTAGTCCACAAATGCTTATGCTGTAATAATATTGATGAGTGATTAAGGTGCCATTGTATGAATTGGCTACCACTGGGCAATACTTTTATTAGGACAAACTGAAATGTCATAAAATAGTGCAGCCGAAAATAGTGTTAAGCTGGCTGTTGTAGACTGGAAAAGCCTCCTTTAGATGCTACAGACATCAGATTACATACCAAAGATGTTGGGATAAAGAAGCCATGGTGGCTCCCTATTTTAAATCACCATAAAGCCTGTCTGTTACCCAGATCTGTCCTGCACCGTGAGTAAATCGCACAGATTTCTGGTTAAGCAGAAGTAGAGAGAAACATGTTTGCCTTTATATTAGCATAGCTGGAGATCAATTTGGGTGAAAAGAGACAATTGAAGACAAATTCTGTAGGTTTAAGGGGATGTAATCCTCAAAACGTGGCAGAAAAGAAATTAAAACTTCCTCTGTATGTAGATCCCTCCGGGAACGGCTAGGTTTGTTAAATTCTCCAGGGCACAAAAATCAAAGGGAAATGAGTTGGTCCATAAGCAAAAAAACCTGAATTTTAATCTATTTTAAAAGCAATACTTTTATTAGGACCAAGCAAGATGTCACAAAACAGTGACAAGCTTTCAGCTATCATTTTCTCCAGTATTACTCATTTTGCAGCTAGTGAAGGCACAGTTGAACCCCTTGGTCAAATAGCACTGTTACTCCTGCTTCTTTACCAGCGGCATAGCAGGCGGTAATACAGTGGGTGCAGTTCCTCTTGGAATGGAGATGTATTGATGAGATGACTGCTACACCTGTTGTATGCTATGAAGCTGTTAAACAGCCTAGGTGAGCCCTCCTCAACCTGACGCCCTCTGTGCTGGCTGGGGCTTGATGGGAGTTCCAGTCCAAAAGATATGGCGGGCAGCTGGATGGTGAATAATAATAATAACAATAATAACAATAACAACAACAACAACAACAACAACAACAATAATAATAATAATAATAATAATAATAATAATAATAATAATAATAATAATTTATTATTTATACCCCGCCCATCTGGCTGAGTTTCCCCAGCCACTCTGGGCGGCTTCCAATCAAGTGTTAAAAACAATATAGCATTAAATATTAAAAACTTCCCTAAACAGGGCTGCCTTCAGATGTTTTTTAAAGAGAAGATAGCTGCTTATTTCCTTCACATCTGAAGGGAGGGCGTTCCACATGGCGGGTGCCACTACCGAGAAAGCCCTCTGTCTGGTTCCCTGTAACCTCACTTCTCACAATGAGGGAACCTCGGCGCTGGATCTTAGTGTCCAGGCTGAACGATGGGGGTGGAGATGGCCTTGAAACTCAGGCTGGGGAGAAATAAGTGTTTCTATACAAAATTCGCAAAACAAGAGATCCTACTTTGAGTAGAAATGTTTCTGTGACTTTATAGAACCGCGTTCTGTTTTCTCTAGACAATTCCTTGCTGTATTGCTGGGAGAGTGAGTGTTAAAAGAATACTTGCCAGAAGGCACATGTGAAAGCTAGCACCTTTCTTTATCTGGTTGCCTAGGCAACGGGGGAGGTGGTGGCTCTCTCCATCTTCTGAGCTATTTTGCATTTCAGTATGAGAGGAATGCAGTGCAGAGAAACATAATGGGCTTCAGTGATACAGAAGAATCATGTCTGCTTGCGAGTAAGACCCATTGGACTCAATGGGATTTACATCTGAGTAAACAGCAGTCATGGTGCATACCCTGGCCATTAGGACAATGTGCATTTTTAAAAAATAAGTGAATGTGAAATGTGTTTTCAAAGTGTTCGCTGAACCAACACACAGAGATAGGCACTTTCTCACACACTGAAGCAAAGGGACAGATTAATAAATTAATAAATCCTGCATTCCAGGGGGTTGGATATATAACCCTCCGGGTCCCTTCCAACTCCATGATTCTGAGATTCCATGCCCAACAGCTTGACTTAACCCCCAAAGGCACATTCCTCCATTGTCTCCTGAGAAAGACGGGTGCCATAAACAACATGATTCTATATAAATTCTATATAAATTCTCAAAAGAAAAAAAAAATCCTTCCAGTAGCACCTTAGAGGCCAACTAGGTTTGTTATTGGTATGAGCTTTCGTGTGTGGAAATAATTTTTTTAATTTTGTTTCAACTACGGCAGACCAACATGGCTACCTACCTGTGCTCCAAAGGAGTGAGCTACTGACAGGTCTCTCCAGTGTCTGGTTATGATGTTTCTGGCTGCTGAGAGTAGGTGGGTAATGAGTTCTTTGTGGTGTAAGTGGGCATTGTTGTCTTGGAAGATGTTTATTCTGGGGTGATTTCTAATACTTGCTTGGTTATTTTACATATTTCTCATATGGCTGTTGTCCAGAATACTTGGATTTTGGGACACTCCCACCACATGTGGAGGTATGTGCCTGTGGAGGTGCCCCCTCTCCAGCATTTTGGTGAGGTTCCTGGGCGTATTAGCGCTAGTTTTCTTGGTGTTAGGTACCAACTGTAGGTGATTTTCAGAGTGAGTTCTTTTCTTTCTGTTGATATGGATTTAAAGGGGGGTTTAGACCACATTTGGTCCATTGAGTGGGGTTAATCTCATAGCCAATGTCACCCTCCCATCGTTTTTTTATTGTGTCTAACCTCTCTCACCACCAAAGGAACACACCAAAGGAACAGCAAAGAACCTGCACAAGCAACGCTGACACAAAACCCCACATATATTAAGTAAAATAGAAACAGTACCAACCGACCCCACCTCCACTCATCTTTCCCCCACTCCACCTCTTCCCCCATTTTCTTCCTACTGCCTCAACAAATGAAACCAACTTGTAAAAAAATGTTACATGTAAAAAAAAGAGACATTGCACATACCTTTGTAAATCAAGAAAATCTTTAATAAAAATACATTTAAAAAAATAAAGCTAACTTTTTTTAAAAAAAGGAGTGAGCTACATAATCATGGAACCTGTCTGTCACTTTGTTGAAGGTGGATCATTCTGGTTGATGTGTTGAAACACAGTGCTACAAAGGCCTAGCCGATGCATTTTTAGTCAAAAGCAAGTCCCACAAAAATTCAGTGCCTTAGGCTGCTGTTCCATGCACTTTGAGATGCAGTACACTCCAACACGTTTGTTAAGGCCTGATGAATTCACAGGGCTTACTCCCTAGGAAGGATGGCAGCCTAAATTCCCATTAAACTCAAAGGGACTTACTTTCAACTTACACATGCTTTCTTACCCCCAACTCCTAAGAAAGCACAAACCACATGGATTGCCTATCCTGCAGTTGCATTTGTGGTGGCACCTAGAATGCATATGATAGCTGAGTGTTGCCTTTCAAATCAACAGAGCCACATTAAAATAAAGGGTGCTTAAAGATTTTCTTGATATAGAAAGGTATGTGCAACCTCTCTCTCTCTCTCATTTTTTTTTTAATGTAACTTTTTTTTACAAATCGGTTTCATGTGTCGAGTTTATAAGAAGCATCAGCGCCATCTACTGGCAGTGACAACAAA
Organism: Podarcis muralis; assembly: GCF_964188315.1. NCBI lineage: Eukaryota > Metazoa > Chordata > Lepidosauria > Squamata > Lacertidae > Podarcis > Podarcis muralis. The sequence continues at coordinate 74,896,249 of NC_135659.1, forward strand.
TGTCTAATCTTGACAAAACGGTTAACAGTGCAAAGTCCATTGAGGTCCATGGGACTTATTTTCAGATATGACTTCTGGAAATCCCTTACTTTGCTGATTAGTGCCTGCCTTCATTTTGCAGGTACGGAATCTTTCAATTGGGGCACCTTAGTTGCTGAAATACATCAGACCTATACCCAAATATAGTTTATACCCTTAGGAAGAACTTCAGTGGCACCTTAAAGACTAACAAACATATTGTGATAGAAGCTTTCAGAGGCTAGAGTCCACTTTATCAGATGCATAAAGTGGTCTTCCCAACATTAGAGAGTATTTTTTTAAAAAACAACAACAAAGGGATTAAAGGGCCAATAGTCTCCACTGGGTGTGTCGCATTATCATGCATGGTGCAAATGAATCCAAGATTCAGTGGGAGTGGGTGTAACCAACACCAGACTGATGGCTGGCTGTAAATCAGATAAAAGCTATTCTTCTTGTTATGACCATGGTAAATGCTGTTCCAAGAACATCTGTTAGGATGAGAGGAATTCTCTGCCTCAGGCAACCACCATGGCTCCTTTCCATGTCAAGGGCGCCCTCCTAGGCTGGGTGACAAGGAGTCATCTCAGCAAAAGGACCCACAAGATCCCACCTATCGGACATCACCACAAATATGTGGGATGCAGCAGGGAGATTAGCCTATTTTTATTTTCATAATAGTCCATGGGAAAAAATGGCTTGTTCAAGGCTAAGCAGGTACAAGCTCAGAACAGTACATCATGTCTGAGTTTTGCTTTCTTTTGAGAAACCATCCGATGTGAACGAAAGCTTTGCTATTGTTTTTAACAACTGCAGGAGCAAGTAACTGACTGTACATTTAGTACAGTGAAGAAGTCGCGCTTTGAGGAAATAAATGACTTGATTTTTTATTAAATTATTCTTTATTATTACTTGTTATTTATTAAATTTCTACACTGCCCTTCACCCGAGGATCACAAGGCAGCTTGCAATATAAAAACACGAAAATGCACAACTTAGTAACAATCAAAATGAAATAAAAAAATTCCTTCCAGTAGCACCTTAGAGACCAACTAAATTTGTTATTGGTATGAGCTTTCGTGTGGTATGAGCTTTTTATTTTGTTTCGACTATGGCAGACCAACACGGCTACCTACCTGTAATAAGTAACAATAAATTACACACACACATTTTTAAAAGATCATAGGTTGTTTAATTAGCCAAAGGCCTGGGACTAGAGGAATGTTTTTTGCCTGGTGCCTAAAGATATGCAACTTAGGCACCAGGCAAACCTCCTTGGGGAGAGCATTTCACAAATGAGGAGCCACCGCAGAAAAGGCCCCTTCTTGTGTTGCCACCCTTTGGACCTCTCGCAGAAGAGGCACATGAAGAAGGGCCTCAGATTATAACTGCTGGGTCCAGGTCAGTTCATATGGGGAGAGGTAGTTCTTGATGCCTCCCAAGCTGCTTATCTTCCTACCACCTACTGGAAGCAGGGGGGAGAAAAAGCGGTAAGTATCTACATTTAAGGAGCAACTGTGTCATGTGATAATGAAACAAAGGGAAACCTGATATTGTAATACAATCAGCATTCTTTCTTTGCAAAGAAATAGGAGGAACAGGCAACTAAGCTGCCCTGAAGACAGGGCTGGATTTACGTTTGATGAGGCCCTAAGCTACTGAAGGTAATGGGGCCCTTGATATGTCCAGGTGTCCTTTGTCAACCGCAAATTGTTGCTGGTTTTTGTGTTGTATATACTGTGGGAGGCAGTGGAAGACAGAAGTGCCTGGCGTGCTCTGGTCCATGGGGTCACAAAGAGTCGGACACGACTAAATGACTAAACAACAACAAATAGGTATCTAAAGTCATTTGCACATGCAGAATGTAGGCACACTATATATAGAAATGAGCAAACCAGTGATAATTTACGGAGCAGGCGGGGCCCATTACTTACCTCATAGGAGCCTACACAACACAAAACACTGCTGCTGTATGTAGGTTTTATTTTATTTGTTTTTTATCTTATATTTTGGAAATGTACATCCAATTTTTGGGGGGCCCCCAAGAGAGTGGAGCCCTAAGCTATAAAGGTAAAGGTAAAGGTACCCCTGCCCCTATGGGCCAGTCTTGACAGACTCTAGGGTTGTGCGCTCATCTCACTCTAGAAGCCGGGAGCCAGCGCTGTCCGGAGACACTTCCGGGTCACGTGGCCAGTGTGACAAAGCTGCATCTGGCGAGCCAGCACAGCACACGGAACGCCGTTTACCTTCCCGCTGGTAAGCGGTCCCTATTTATCTACTTGCACCCGAGGGTGCTTTCGAACTGCTAGGTTGGCAGGCGCTGGGACCGAACGACGGGAGCGCACCCCGCCGCGGGGATTCGAACCGCCGATCGAGATCGGCAAGTCCTAGGCGCTGAGGTTTTACCCACAGCGCCACCCGCGTCCCTTATCCCTAAGCTATAGCTATATGTAAATCCGGCACTGCCTGCAGATGTTGTTGGACTGGACTACAACTCCACTGCCTATAGCAGCTGCACTCAATAGGAGTTCAACATCTGGAGGACCACAGGTTCTCTTTCCCTGTACCACCTCTTGATCTCATTGGTAGCTTGCTACCCTCTTACTTTGTGTTCATCTGCCTGTTAAGGCACAATACTCCTTCGGGCACTTTTTCTCTCTTGCAGGGGCTTTCTCAGCTTTTAACATTTCAATGGCAGGCAGAAATCCAATGCGTGAAGCTTTCCCAGCACTGAACTAGTGGAGGATGGAAAAAGGCACCGCCTCTTGAATTTCTGCCTGTTGCGCAGCAGTAATGAAAGACGCAGATGCCCTGCTAGAAACAAGGATTGCAATCAATGATAGAGGGAAGCTGTGTAGGGTTAATTGTTGGACCCAAGAGTCTCCTCCGTCAAGCTCGCTTAGGGTTTGCTGGGACCCGTCACTTTCTCTCAGCCCTTTGCCTACCTCAAAGGGTTGTTAGGAGGACAAAATGGCCCGGAGTTTGTGCGCAGCATCGACACTCCGAACTCCTCTACTCTAACCTCTTGGAGGAAGGGCAGGATAAAAGTACTAAACCGGAAAGCGTGAAGCGCCGTCCACTAACCCTAAGAAACCACCCCCGCGTCGGAATTCATTAACGGGAAAAGTTACATTTTAGCAGTGCTAATAAGCGAACTCAAAAAGTGAAAGGAAAAAGGGACGCTGCTCATTCAATCTCGACACATATTTTCCTTAACAGGAGAAAAAAAACCCCCAAATAAAGAGGCGGGTTATATAAATACCTGCAATCCACAAATACAGTCTGTTTAAGAAATGTAGCAAATAATAATAATAATAATAATAATAATAATAATAATAATAATAATAATAATAATAATAATGATGATGATGATTTCGCCTATTGAAATAATAATGAGAAACCGATTGCACCCATCTTATTTCCCACGTAAGCATTTTGGCTTTTGTTTCTTCATTGCTTGCTGCAGTGTCGCAACACCATATTTCACTTTCTTAGATTTGGAGCAGACTTCTGCTCCAAGGAAAATAAAAACTTTATTATAGATAAAGAGATAATACAGTATACAAAGCTGCAACTTGCCCGCGCGCGCCACTTTTTTTTTTTTGCCCTTCCCACCTCTTCTTCCTCCGCCTCCTCTTTTTCCCTCCCAAGAATACCCTGTGTGTCGTCAGCCTCGCGCGCGCGCAGCGTCACTCCGCCGGAAAAGGTGGCTGGCTGGGGCGGAGTTGGCGCGAGATAGGAAAGTGCTTTTCGGAGTCCCGGGCGGGCGCGAGCCACGGAGCTGCAGCAGTAGCAGCAGCAGCCTGGCTTGCGCGCGCTATTCAGAGGGGGTCCTTTAGCGGCATCCGTCCCCCCATCCCCCTCCAAGTTCTGGTAGCCTTTTCTGTTCTTTTGGAAGTTTCATTTTATTATTATTTTTGGCCATCGCATGATTTGAACGCAGAGGGAAAAAAGGCAGGATGTCTCGCAGGGCTCGCTGGTGAGTTGCATTTGAGGCGGGGGGCGGGAAAAGAGAATATTGCAGCTGTTTTTGGAGGCATCGTTTAGGATGGATTGGAAAGGTGGTGGGAAATCCGTTCCCCGCCTGTTTTCTTTTCCTTTCTCTCCTCCCCCCCTCCCTTTCCCCCCCAACTGATTGACTCACCGTCCACGGTAGTGGAGCATACACAGGGATAGATCTGTAAAATTATATCGGGGATGATTTATTTGCCGCGATCTGAAAGGGGAAAGCTGCTTTAAAGGTGCTTAAAATGGCCCGCGTGAATTTGCAAGGGCGGGGAGAGGAACTTGGCTCTTTTGCGCCAAGCGGTGCGGGAGGGAGAAAGGAAGAGCGTCACTCTGCTTTCCCTAGTGATCTATTTTGTCCTTTTTTCATCATCATTATTAGTATTAAGCTGATCCTTTTGCAAGGAAGAGCAGTTCGGTTATGAAAGGGATCGTGGGCCACAGTCTGGAGCGGGACCCCCCCAGATCTTGTTTAGAGGCCTTCTGGTGCTAAAGCAAGGAGAGGAACTGATAACGAGCTGGCAAAGACTTGAATTGGGATTGCCTGGATGGTGGACCTAATGGTTGTTATATGAGGACTGCCAGGTCCAGCTACCAGGTGGGGGTAGTTGGGAAAGCTGTGAAAAATCATGGCTTATGGCTGCATCCTAAACTCACTTTACTGGGCGGGGTAGGCCCCACTGAATTCAATAGCGCTTACTTCTGAGTAGACACACTGTATCTGTGAGGAGACTACTGGGAATGTTCTGGCCATTTAGGGTGCTGTGAGTTTGACCAAGCTGCGGGAGGCAGTGGAAGACAGGAGTGCCTGGCGTGCTCTGGTCCATGGAGTCACGAACGACTAAACAACAACAACAATGATGTGTGAAAGGCAGCATGGCATTACTTATATTATTTGGTGTTGCGTTTATAGCTCACATTTTTTCCAAGGTGTTTAAAATGGTGTGCATGGATCTCCCCTTTCCCTGTTGAGCCACATAGCAAGTTACCTGTGAGGTGCATTAGGTTGGGAGACCAACCATCATGGTTGAGGGGGAATTTGGACCCTGGTCTAGTCTAACACTCTAAATAAGCACTGCACATGTAAGTGGCCTAGATTCCTGCTTTTGGGCCAAACTAGGGATGTGGAAGGACGCGGATGGTGCTGTGGGTTAAACCACAGAGCCTAGGACTTGCCGATCAGAAGGTTGGCGGTTCGAATCCCGGCGACGGGGTGAGCTCCCGTTGCTCGGTCCCTGCTCCTGCCCACCTAGCAGTTCGAAAGCACGTCAAAGTGCAAGTAGATAAATAGGTACAGCTCTGGTGGGAAGGTAAACGGCGTTTCCGTGTGCTGCTCTGGTTCGCCAGAAGTGGCTTAGTCATGCTGGCCACATGACCCGGAAGCTGTACGCCGGCTCCCTCGGCCAATAAAGCAAGATGAGCGCCGCAACCACAGAGTAGGTCACGACTGGACCTAATGGTCAGGGGTCCCTTTACCTTTACCTTAGGGATGTGGAACCTGTGGCCCAAGGACGTGGGTTGGCCTCCAATTCCCATTAACCCCAGCCAGCGAGGCCAATGGTCAGGAGTGAGGGAGTTGTAGCCCAACAACATCTGAGGGTCTTGGACTTACCAGCCCTAGCCTAAGCCGCTTTGCCCACTAGGAATATTTGTGCAGGGATCTTTTTGAATCCTTCCATAAAAATATTCATGAATATTCTAACTGGCTGAGAGATTGGATGAGGTTTTTACCTACCCCTAGTGGTGTTGTTTTAATTTAGTTTATTTGGTTGGGTGTATATCCCACTTGATCTTGAGGACTTGGGCGAGTCATATAGTGACTTGGTGAGTCATACGGTGACTGTTCTACCAAAACTCTGGCTACCAAAAATCTGTTGGAATAACAATGTCTTGTGCTTTGGTAAGCCTCCAGAGAGAGACAATTCCAAAGATGAGGACAGCAGCTGGATTTGCAAATGGAATCAGTGGTTTTGAAATAACATATAAAATTATATATGGAGCCTTCTCCCCCACTGCTTGTTCTTCTCTGTTTCTTAACCTTTTATTTCCGTCTAAAGCTGCAATTCTGAACTCTCCTTACTTTCTAGTAAGTCCCACTAAATGTCTTATGAGGGCACATGCTTAAGGCCACTTATTTTTATTTAATTTATTGAAGTGTTTGTAATCTATCCTTTCCATAAAGGTACAAAAGTTACAGTAAAATCTGTCCAAAACATCAGTACTGATTGGGCAAAAGGGGAAATTCATATTGCAGTGGCCTGTCCAAACAATAGTACAGTTTTCAGAAGTTACCTAAAAGCAGGCCTGGGTGGTTACTGCTGAAGGATTAAGCTCAGACACTTACCGTATTTTTCGCATGATTGGACGCACCGGACCATAGGACGCACCTAGTTTTTTGGGGGGGAAATAAAGGAAATTTCCCCCCCCCTTTATTTCCCCCCCAAAAGCAGGTCAGGGAAACCGAACCAGGTCGAGGAACAGCGGGATAGTGGCGCTGCGCCTCCCTGCTGTCCCCCGAGCTTGTGGGGCTGGCTGATGTCTGCCTAGCGCGCGGGGCGCTCTGCTTCAGGGCGCCCCACCCGCCGGGTGGCAGGCTGCTATCTGCAGCTTGGGGAGCCTTGCGGGGAACTGCTTCAGGGCTCCCCACACTGCGGATGTATGCCTGGCGCGAGGGGCGCTCTGCTTCAGGGCGCTCCTCGCGCCAGGCGGCAGGCTGCTATCCGCAGCGTGGGGAGCCTTGCGGGGAACTCCTGCAAGGCTCCCCACGCTGTGGATGTGTTCCCGAAGCGCCGGGCGCTCTGCTTTCAGGGTGCCCGACGCTCCGGGAAGCAGGCTGCTATCCGCAGCCTAGACATGGCTAGCAGAGCGCTAATCCCGAAGCTTGGGGCATGCAGAGCTCAGCGCGCCCCAAGCTTCTGGGTGCCGGCAAGGTCTCCGCTAGACGGCTAGCGGAGACCTTGCCGGCACCCAGAAGCTTGGGGCGCGCTGAGCTCCGCACGCCCCAAGCTTCGGGATTAATGCAGCGCTCCGCTAGCCGTGGGAGAGCTGGGTCTCCCACGGCTAGCGGATAGCTTCCTGAAGCCTGGAGAGCGAGAGGGGTCGGTGCGCACCGACCCCTCTCACTCTCCAGGCTTCAGCGAAAGCCTGCATTCGCTCCATAGGACGCACACACATTTTCCCTTGCTTTTTAGGAGGGAAAAAGTGCGTCCTATGGTGCGAAAAATACGGTAATCTCAGGGTACTGGATTCGAGCTCCATGTTGGGCAAAAAGATTCCTGCATTGTAGGGGTTGGACCAACTCAACAATTCTATAGTTCTGTGATTCTGCTGGTAGCAAATTCTATAGGGCAGGGCCTGCCACACTAAAGCCTCAGCCCCAGTGAAGTTCAGCTGAACCTCATGGGTGCAGAAGATCTTGGAGATCGAGGTAGAGCATAAGGAGTCCGGTCCTTAAACTACTTTGCCCCCAAGTTGTTTAGGACTTTGTGAATTACCACAATTGCCTTGAACCTGGCCCTGTAGCAAACCAGCAGATGCAGTGTTCACAATGAAGGAAGTTTAAGTATTTGTTTTTATCTACCTACCTATCTTTCTCCTTTGTATTGTTTCAATGGGTTCTGAGGTATGGGCTGGAGATTCTAGACGGTGGTAGAATATTGGGGGGGGGGTGTAATTAAAAATCTGTAAAGCAAGATACTTACATGCTCTTTTTCCCCATTTGCTTTTAAATTTTGTTTGCAATAGTGAAGAGCAAGATCAACTGCATTACCAAGATTCAGATGCATCTGAACGGCGGGATAACAGATGCAAAGTCAAGTGGTCACGTGAAGAGGTATGTCATGTGTAGATTGTGTTGAGGAAAGTAGGGATTGTGGCCTTGGGGAGCTTAGCTGAATGGAAAACGCTTTGCTGACATGCAGTATGTGCTACTTTGAAAATCCTTACAGAAGTCCTTTATATACGCATCCAATAAAGAAATAAAATGGGAAATGGAATGCATAGTTTGCCTATTCCAGCCATGTTCCCCTCTTCTCTCCTGCTGCTTTCCCTACTTTCATGAGGACTAGAAACTTGCTTTTAAATGCAAACAAACCCAGACATTCTCCGGAGGCCAAAGTTCTGTGCTTAAAGTATTGCATGTCAAATTGTTGGAATACATATAGCATTACTTGTCCCAAATTGGCCAAACAGAGTGGGAAAAAATATGAACCAATGGACTTGTGTGTATGTGTGTATCTTGTTAAAGACCGGGCTTTTATTACCATCTTAGCTATTGTGCCATGAGGAGAGGCTCCTGGAGCAACTGCGAAATAGGCATTCTGTCCCTGACAAATAAGATGGAGCTACCCAGTTCGTCCTGCTTTCCGCTATAGCACCCTGCTGCTTCAGAGTGCAACACAAGATCTAGTTTCTAGCTAGCAGCTCTGTTTTCTGGGTGGCACATAGAAGTAGCCGGAATGCTGTGTTGAAGGTCAAACCTCTATTCCTTTCCTTGCTGTGCTGTATCTCATGATGCCATGGTGTCACAACTTCTGTTTTGGTAAATTCCGTTATATTGTTCCTGAAATGCATAACTTAGGTAATGAAACAACATACTGTATATGTTACTTGTGTGCCAAAGCTGATGGCTTTGCTTTTTTGCAGGATGAGCTCTTGAATTCACTGGTGACACAGTTTGGACATGACTGGAAGTTCCTAGCAAGTCAGTTTCCTGTAAGTGGAGTTTTTCAACAGAGTGGAAGGTTTTGCTGGTGGGGTGTTTTGGAGCAGAGAGGGGTATGGCAGAGTTGCAAAAGATCAAGCTGCTAGTTTAAAAAAAAATCTCTCTGCCTGATACTTTTGGTTTCTCTTTATGCCTGCCTTATCAATCTTCACTTTAGCATGTACTTATTTACATTTGCTCATAGAACCGCACTGAGCAGCAGTGTCAATATCGCTGGCTTCGGGTGCTAAACCCTGTCCTGGTTAAAGGCCCTTGGACTAAACAAGAAGATCAGAAGGTAACTATTTCTCAACATGTGTCTCTTATAATTGAAGAAATTAGAATTCCATCTTGCAGGTAGAATCTCTCTCTAGAATCCCGGTATTTGAAAGATCCTGCAGTACAGGCTGCCACTCTTCATCTATCAAATACAGGGTTTATTTTGTCCGTGGTACAGATTCCTAACCCTAGCAGCTTTTTGGTAAGACTCTGATTTAATTCTTAAATATCCTCCTTAAAAACACACAGAGCACCATGCTGTCTTAACTCTCCACCATCAGCTGCTATCCTAAGGTTGAAGTCCTGTGTGCTCTTACTAGGGAGTAAGTTCCAGCGAAATAGGCTTGCACTTTTAGTAACTTGGTAATGTGTGTTCGTACACTCCATGCAGTCATGGCACTGTCCTTAGGGTGAAGTAACTCAGGTTGCTCGGTAGAAATCGAACATGAGTTATCTAACGCTAATGGCTGTTAAGTTGGGCAATTGTGAAACAGCAATGTATTAATAAGGTAGCAAGCACAGAAGCTCATATTATTGTTTCAATGCAATTCTGTTGAGCGGTGCTGCGGTGTGGGATGGTGAGATCTACACCCCCACCCCCGCAATTCAATAGCTGAGTGGAGCCTACACACATACACAACTACACACATTGGATATTCTCAGCTCAGTTGGGAGCTCTGCTTTTGCAAGCTACCCAGGTTTATTGAGAGAGCCCTTTGCATCGTACATGCACAGGCTCCCTGCAGCTCTTCGGTTGAATCCTACACTCTTGCACTGAACTCAGAAGAATTTTTCTTTTGGGTAGAATTATAGAATGGTAGCGTTGAACATATGCACAGTGATGAGGGATGCAGGTGGTGCTGTGTTCTTAACCACTGAGCCTCTTGGGCTTGCTGATCAGAAGTTTGGTGGTTTGAATCCCCGTGATGGGATGAGCTCCTGTTGCTCTGTCCCAGCTCCTGCCAACCTAGCAGTTCGAAAGCACGCCAGTGCAAGTAGATAAATAGGTACTGCTGCGGCGGAAAGGTAAATGGAGTTTCCATGTGCACTGGCTTCCGTCACAGTGTTTCATTGTGTCAGAAGCGGTTTAGTCATGCTGGCCACATGACCTGGAAAACTGTCTATGGACAAATGCCGGCTCCCTCGGCCTGAAAACAAGATGAGCGCCACAACCCCATAGTCGCCTTTGACTGGACTTAACCGTCCAGGGGTCCTTTCTCTTTTCCCTTTAATGCACAGTGAGGATGGAGTCTGCCACCGTGATCACACAGTGAATAACAATCCGTCCTTTCCCCCCTTATGAGGTCACTGAATTAGTGAAGAAGTATGGCACAAAGCAATGGACGCTCATAGCCAAGCACTTGAAAGGCCGGCTGGGCAAGCAGTGTAGAGAACGCTGGCACAACCACCTGAACCCGGAGGTGAAAAAGTCATCGTGGACAGAGGAAGAAGACCGCATCATTTGTGAGGCTCACAAGGTTTTGGGGAACCGCTGGGCTGAAATTGCGAAGTTGCTGCCTGGGAGGTAGGTTCCTTACGGACCTTTGCATTCTTCTGTCCCATACTGGGATGGATCTATCAAACAAGAAAATGGAGGAGGTCGGTGGGTGGCCATCTGCTTTGCATGCAGAAGATCCCAGGTTCAACCCCTGGTGCTGGGAGAAAGCCCTGTCTAGCACTCTGGAGAGTCACTGCCAATCAGTGTAGACATTATTAACCTAGATGGACCAATCAATGGTCTGACTTGGCCCAAGGCAGCTTCGTCTGTTCCTAGGATGCTTCTCCTCTTGTGAGTCACTTTTCAATGATGTGTGTGCGCTTTCTACTTTACAGGACAGACAATGCTGTGAAAAACCACTGGAATTCCACAATCAAAAGGAAGGTGGAGACAGGAGGCTTTCTTAGCGAAGCAAAAGACTCTAAGCCCCTCTATCTCCTGGTGGAGGTGGAAGGAAAGGAAAGCCAAACTGCACAAGAAGTCGAAAGCCAGGTATTGCAAAGCATTTTTATGCCTCTGAAAACTTTATTAAACAGAGAATATATTTACGCAAACTTCCAGGTGATAGTGTCACAATATTCTATACGGCCTTAAATTAATCTGCCTTTTCTTTGGTACGTTGGAATAAGGTTGCAAACTTCGGTTTTACATTTGTAAAGCATCTTGCAAAATCCACTCATTTTTTTATTCAGGGATCCAAACGGCAGATGAAAGCAGCAGTTTTCTTTGTAGCCAAGATGCTGGTTTTGGAATCAATGAAGGCAGAACTGTTTGCATCATAACTGCTCAACTTTTTCTCATTTGCATTTTGTAATCCAGCAGGAGTTGGCACCGAAGCTTCAAAATAAATCTTTAACAACATAATCCTCATATATCAAGAACTGGTCCGTGGGGTTAGGACTGCAGCCTCATTTAGATGCTTCGGAAATGTTTCATGACTTTGTGCTTTTACTGTGAAGGGTGTGATTTAGCACTGCCGAATACTGTGTTGGACATTGGCTCATGATTTTAGTACCTGATTTTGCAGCCTTGATGCTCTTTGAGTGCAGCCGTGAACTTGATTTGCTTTTATTGTTGTTGTGTAGTAGTCACACAAATCCTCATTTGCTTTCCACAGCAAACCTTGTTGACAGACTGGCCTGTTCAGGCCTTGGAAATAAAGCAGGAGGTAGCCATGGATGAAGAATCTGTTGGCCTGCCAAAGCTGCCTCCTGAGCAACTCCCAGAAAGCCTGGCGGACGACAGTATCGCGGGAACATCAGAAAACACAGCGCCTGACAGTGACCTGAAGGAAGGCTCATCTCAGTACACATGGGTGGTCGAAGCAGGCAGTTATTTGTGTACCTCTACGGCCCCAGCTATTACAGAAGCTCTGGACATGATTGAATCTGTAAGAAGTGAATTGATGTCTATTTCCGTAGTACGGTCAGGGATGAGGAGTTTGCATGTAGGCTTTGCTCATCATAGGCTCTTTTGTGCTATGATCATAATCACCATCAAGTTTATTTGTACACTGGTACCTCTGGTTACTAACTTAATTCATTCCAGAGGTCCGTTCTTAAACTGAAACCGTTCCTAACCTGAGGTAGCACTTTAGCTAATGGGGCCTCCCGCTGCTGCCGCCACATGATTTCTGTTCTCATCCTGAGGTAAAATTCTTAATCCGAGGTACTACTTCCGGGTTAGCAGAGTCTGTAACCCAAGGTGTTTGTAACCTGAGGTACCGCTGTATGCCTCTTCTCCTTGATAGAGCCATGCTCCAAGCAGCTCACAGCAACATGCAGAATAAAATATAAAAATGTTTCAAGATAATGCTCTATCAGTGGTTCCCTATTATCGAAGTGCTGTTTTTTTTTTGCAAAAGCCAAGCCTTGGACCCCCTACTTTTGAAAATGTTGATATCTCTGTGGTAGTTTTTGTTACGTGAATGGTGCCGTGAACCTCCTGGGTGGGTTATGCAGATCACCAATTGGGAACCACTGCGCTAACAGCTAAAACAATTAAAACACCAATATCAACAGGGCCAACAAACATCTCAAGTTGATTATCACTGCAAAAGTGACTAACAATAAAATACAAAGCATTCAAGTAGCAGGACAAACAATCCCCTCCCCACCTTATCGGCAGGGAATTGGCACAGTAAGGGCGGTCGTAGTTGAGGTGTGAAAAAACCATGCTTGGTGCAGCAAAAGAGAATTTTCTTCCCTTTTCATGAATGTGGGGCCATCCGTTGAGGCTGAATGGGGTGGCAGTTTCAGGGCAGACAAAAGTGAGGACTTCTTCACACATAACATAGTTAAACTATGGAGTTTTTCTTCATGGCATGGGGTGATAGCCACTATAGAGGCTGGTTAGGCAAATTCATGGAGGATAAAGGCTATCAATGTCTACTAGTCCATGGTGCCTGGATGCTACTTCCAATCTCAGAAGCGGCTGGGGAACATGAGCAGGAGGTTGGTGTTGCATTCATGTCCTGCGTGCAGACCTTCCATAAGCCTTCCATTGGCCACTGTGGGGAACAGAATGGTTATTAGATATCTGTTTGGTCTGATCCAGCAGGGATTCTTTAAAGTTCTTGGAAGCACTTTCCCTCCCTCCAGTTTACTACTGGCTTTTAGTATTTGTGACTGAGACAATTTTAAACTGTCCTGCCATTATATGTAAAACGAAACCCAGCTATGCTGCATGTTTTTCCAGTGTTGGGTATTGATTTTTCAAGCAAAGTTTGTAGAGGATTGTGGCACTGGTTTTTTGCACTTAGTTCCCATTCAAATCAAGAGGACTTAAGTTAGACGTTAAGTTAGCTTTTCTGCATGGATTTGAATGGGTGAAAATAACTTGCTCCTTATCCAAGGCCTAAGGTTCCAGTACATAGCTCGTGCATTTGGTATGCATTGTAATTGCTCAAATCTACTTGTGCCAAGTTATTCTGCCACCCATTCTGCTCTGCCACATTCTTTGTCTGCAGTTTTATCCTCCCAAACGTTCTGAACTTTCCTATTCTGGCAGGACCCAGATGGTTGGTGTGATCTGTTTCAATTTGACCTCCCTGACTACCTGTCTACAAGTAACAGCAGCAGCCCAGATAGGCAAACATCCCTCAAGCCCTCCTCCACCTCGCAGAACGTGACAGAGTACCGTTTGGATGGCCACACCATTTCGGACCTGAGCAAAGGCAGCAAGGGCGAGCTCATCCCCATCTCCCCTTGCACGGACATGAGCTTTGGTACACCGCCTTCTGTGCTTAAGCGGCAGAAGAAGAGGAAAGTCGCACTCTCGCCTGTTCCAGAAGGGTGGACCAGTGGCAACCTCTCTTTCCAGGACTCCTGCAACAGCATGACGCCTAAGAGCACCCCTGTCAAGACGCTGCCATTCTCACCCTCTCAGGTACGGAGGTGCAAAGAGTGGGCAGCAAGAGTGAGTCAGTGGTCGCCTTCATGCATGACATTTTATCTTCTGCAAATCTCCCTTTCATTCTTGAGTGATGTCCTCCATTTATTAATGGTTCACTGGAGCTCATATGGCTTTTATATGGAGATCTGCTCACTTGAGTTGGTAAAATCAATGGGAACCAGGCAGAAACAAAATTTGCTTTAGAGCCTGCTTTCTTACAGTATTTTTTTTTTTAAAAGTCATGTTAGATACTCTTCCTACACTTCCATATTTAAGTATACAGTTTGGAAGACCTTTATCCAAGAAAGATCAGGGTGTCCTGGTCGCATGACTTTTGTCAGAGATAACACAGACTGCTTTAGACCCTCACTCTCCAGACATATTTTACAGGTCTTGGACCTATTCAACCACAGATTCAGTCACTTGTGGTGGAGGAAGGCACAGCCTCCCATGCTTCCTTATGGCCAGGTGTTTACAACATGGAAAACTGTCCATGGTCATATTATACTGAAAATGTAAAATCCAGGGCTCAGGAATCGCCACGCAAAGCTGAAATAGATTTGAAAACCAATTCGTTACTTAATCCATTTCAGCTGATGTGTGTCGACTCTTCTAATTTCCTTTCTTTGGCAGTTCCTGAATTTTTGGACCAAGCAAGACACTCTTGACCTTGAGAACCCATCTTTAACTTCCACTCCTGTGTGCAGCCAGAAAGTGATAGTGACTACCCCGCTACACAGAGACAAGACACCGTTGCTTCAGAAAAACTCGGTGTAAGTATTTTCTTCCCCTAATTCTCACTCCAGCATGTATCCTGTAGGCTTCACTGTGATATGTCTAGACGTAGTGTTCAGTGCTGGGAGCACCTAATCCTACAGTGACACCAGTGAAGCTACAGTGTTGTGTGGTCTTGGGCGTGAGGGACCACTGTGCGTTCCATTCAAATCCCACTGACCTTCCTTCAAGGAAGAGCATGTGAGCTGGTATTTTTTAATTGTTTGGATATCTGTTTATATTGCTTGTATGCTTCCCAGTAACAGTGTTGTCTTGGTAGCTTACAATCAAGGAGGAATTAGAATACAACAGTTAATCGACAGGTTACGAAATCTATAAGACCTAAAAAATTCCCGCAGCAAACCTCTCCTCTTCTGTGCTTTCAGATTTGTGACACCTGATCAGAAGTACATCACAGACAATACACCTCATACACCCACACCTTTCAAGAATGCTCTGGAGAAGTATGGACCAATTAGGCCTTTGGTATGTCTCTCTCTCTCTCTCTCTCTCTCTCTCTCTCTCTCTCTGTGTGTGTGTGTGTGTGTGTGTGTGTATATATATATATACACACAGATATATATATACACACGCACGCACGCGCTGTATAGCTGTTTTGTGGGTCCTACCTGTATTGCATTCCATTGTGCTTCTGCTGCTGGGAGCGCAGTGCTAGAATTCTGGACCAAGTCCCCCATCTTAAGCAAAAACATGAAGCCAGTATTCAGCAGAAATATCCTTACATTAGTATAGAATGAAATGATGCTTCACATGAAAATTAAAAGATTAGCAGATTTTGAGACTGTCAGCTAGATTCAACCTGTCAGGTTTTTTGACCTGTGAGATGGTGTTCTGCTTATCTGAACAATGTTGGTTTTTTAATAGGTTAACAAAGTAGGTCCAAAACAGCAGCTTTCGGTTTCATTAGAGCTCTCAGCAAGCAAAAGCACTTTAAGGCTGACATTTTATTGTATTTTTCTCTATTAAGGAATCGTGCAATTTCCTTATTTCTAGATGTCTTTTCCCTAAATGGCTATGGATGCCATATCAGTCAAGCTGTGTAATAAGGTTATGGGGTCTTGATCTTGCCACCTTTTTTTTGGTTCTTCGTAAGGAGGATAAATATCCGGAGGCTATTGTGCTCCAATAGTTCTAAGGCTCTTGCAGTTTTTCCTCTTTTCTCAAAGCTGCATGCTGGGCTTTGCCGCTGTCTTTGAGCATGTAGGTGTTCTTGGGGAAACATTAGTCCTAAGAGAAGGGTGCCATGTGAGTCCTTCCAGGTCAGGTTGGCTAAGAGCCAGTTTAGAGACACAGACTTTTGTGCGCTACCAGAAAGAGCCTTTATCTATGATGGAGATCTGCACAGTGGCTACGAAACAATTTTATGTTCTTGGCCTGTGCTACATGTACTGGTCACATATATTGTTCGTGATGGAAAGTCTGGAAGCACAACTTTTTCTCTTCCTCCTGCATCCGTAACGCCAGCCTCAAACGCCTAACCTGGAAGAGGATTTGAAAGAAGTACTACGGAGCGAGGCTGGTATTGAGCTGATCATAGAAGATGATGTGAAGCCAGAGAGACAGAAGAGGAAACAGGGTGTAAGTATATTGTACAAGTATGATCGGCAGGAAAATGGTGCAGTGTGGAGTGGTTCTCTTTAGGGTTTCATCCCCTGCTCATCAAACCTTCAGTCGGCATTCATTGAGCAGGCTAACTCCTCATTGAGGTGTTTTTACCAGGAGTAGGTGGGTTCCTCTCAAGGGCTATATAGTTTCTAAATACTTTTGGTACTTCTGCAAACTGCAGAGTTGCTCCAAGCCTTCTGAGAGCTCCCTCTTCTGTGTGCTTAGAGCCATTCTGACTACATGAGGACCAGTACTGGATAAGTGAGATAACTGCTCAAGTATGTAAGAGCAGGCTAGGTCATTGGGACCATTAGAGTTCTGCAGGAATTTGAGGCATCCAGAATGCTGAGCATTTGCTAACAGTGTTGGCTGCCCCCCCCCCAAAAAATAAAGTGTGCTGCAGCATCTTTAAAAACTGGTAATAAGACATTCACAGCATGATTCTCTTTCCCAGGCTCTAAAAAGATGGAATTCTTTCCCAGTTTATATTTGTCCACAAGCATGATATTTTGTCCATAGGCATTGCAGCTAGCAAATCCCAGCTTTGCACCGGCGGTTTGAAGCCAGCTCTGTACTTCCCCAGTGCTGCAGTCATAACAGCCAATGCATGTATGCGGTCTGCCAGTTTGTACATCTTTATGGTGAAAGGCTGTAGCTCAGTGGTAGAGCACCCTGATTTTCACGCAGAAGGGCCCACGTTTAATCACTCACATATCTACGTAAGGCATGAAGAGATTCCTGTCTGAAACTCTGGAGAGCCACCGCCACACAGTCTGGGCTGGGGAACCTGTGGCCCTCTGGATGTTGCCAGATTACAACTCCCATCATTCTCAATGAGCATGGTCAACGGTCAGGGATGATGGGAGTTGTGGTCCAGCAGCATCTGGAGGGCGGAAGGTTCCTCACCCCTGGTGTAGACAGTCCTACATTAGATGAACCAGTTGTCTGACTTTGTAGAAGGCAGATTCCTTTGTTCCTATGTAACTGCAGAGATAGTAGTATGGAGTCTTCCTGACAGCTGTCAAGTGTGCTCAAATGAATTCGTTCTCCATAACTTACTGGTACCCCATGAAGCTTTCCCAGTAGCTCCCTTTGTTCTAAAATTAGTATACAATGCTACTTCATCCCCAAATTGTTGCCTACTGTTTATTGTTGGGACTTAAATATTCTCTTCTTGTCTTTCCAGATGCACAGGAGTCCCATTAAGAAGGTCAGGAAATCTCTAGCCCTTGACATTGTGGATGAAGACTTGAAGCTGACAGTTTCCACCACGGCCAAACCTGTTTGTTTCAAAAGATCTCAGGTGAGTCGTAATCAGATGGGTGGTGGTGATAGTGGGGAGTAGATTTAGTAACTAGAAACTCTTTAAGATCATTTTTTAAAAACCACAAGTATCTCACAGGCGTTTGTGTTACCTTTGCCAGAATGCAACCACAGTGGACTGCAGGTTTCATCAGAGAAGTGGATGCTTCCTTCCCACAAACAGGAGAAACCCATTTTGATTGGAAAGAGGGCTAAGTCCCCCATTCTGTACTCAGCGCTACCTGAATCAATTCTACCCCCCACCCTTGGGTGTATTTCAGTGAGGAACAAACTAGACAAGGCACTTTTGCTGTGTCTTGTCTAGTTTGGCTTTTAGATGCCTCCATATTTTTTTGTGGCAATAGATATGCACTGAGGCTGGCCATAGCTCAGTGCATTTGAATACAAAATGTCTTAAGTTGAATTCCCTGCAGTCAGTCAGAGAAAAAACATCTGCTGGAGATTTTCAAGAGCTGCTTCAAGTCAAAGTAGGCCGTACTGGGCTTTGATTGCCCAAAAGTGTGGACCAGTGGGCACATTTTGAATTTCGAGACATTAGTGAGGGTGCCAACCAAAAAATGGCTGCCTTGGGGACATGACATAACACAGAATTAAGAGAGTACAGTCATTATTGTTCCTCCTTTTCTGGATTGTGGGAAGTACAACTGTGAATGAACGAATGAACTTTGTTATGGTCACAGACCAGCATAAGGAGTACAATTGTGAAAGGCACAAGAACCCTGTTTTCTCCAATGCAAATCCTAAACCAAAGTGAATACTTAAATAGGGCCTGGTCTTTAGCTTCTGCACAGTCCATTGCAGAGTTTTCACAACATAGATTTGCCCACACTTATTCACAGAAAACAAGTTCTAGGGAGTACCTGATCTCAGATGCCCCTACCACAGGAACACTGCATTCTGGTTGCTAGGGGAAAAGAAAGGGCAAACACTGGAGATTCCAAGGATTACTAAAAAAAATCAGCCAGAAGCAAGGAAAGTGCAGTAAAGGGGAGGTGGAAACAGCAGCTCATTAGGACCCCAGGGATTTCTACCGCCAAACAACTTGCTTATCAATCGCAGCTTTGACTTCGCTGACAGGTGGGAGCAGCCAGGCTGACTCATTTCAGAGACATTTGCTTAGTGCATTGCAAGTGCCTTCAGTACTAGAATCTGGGAATTTAAATGAATGGTTTCCTTGTGAGGCAACCCATGGGGGCACTCATTTCTGCAGGTGGCATGTTAGTGACTTGCCTGTCCACGCTCATGAATTGCCTTGGAACTCTAGGTTTGTTTTTAACCGAGACAAATCCCATCTGGCTTTTAAAAACAATTGCTGAATGTTTGACCCTCATTAATTCTGATACAATAATCA
Organism: Podarcis muralis; assembly: GCF_964188315.1. Lineage (NCBI taxonomy): Eukaryota > Metazoa > Chordata > Lepidosauria > Squamata > Lacertidae > Podarcis > Podarcis muralis. The sequence continues at coordinate 74,915,218 of NC_135659.1, forward strand.
ATGTTTGCTTGCTAACGGGGTGCACTTGTGCAGCAGTACAAACCGGCAGGCTACGGCTTTTCTTGTGCATGCTGTAAAACGGTTAAACTCTGTAGAGTTGCAGCAAGGCTGCATTTGGCCCTTGCTGCTTTTAGCAACCATGCCATGGCAGTCTGCCAACGAGAGGCTCAGGTTGTTGCAGGTAAAAAGGGTGGTAAAAATCTGCTGGGCGATTGGCTCATAAGAAGTGGGGAAATGGGGGGGGGAAATAAAATAAGATGAAGCAAGTCTAGGAATGGTGTTGAAAAAAAGGACACTTTGGAAGTTGATAAAGCCAACCCGTTTCCTTGTGACATGTTTACAGTGGAACCTTGGTTCTTGAACTTAATCCATTCTGGGAGTCCATTCGATTCCCGAAACCATTCGAAAATCAAGGCACGGCTTCTGATTGGCTGCAGGATCTTCGTGCACTCAAGTAGAAGCTGAGTCAGATATTCACCTTCCGAAAAATGTTCACAAACTGGGATACACACTTCTGGGTTTGCAGTGTCCGGGAGCCGATTTGTTGCACAACTAAGCAGTTTGGGAACCAAGGTATCACTGTATTACGTTAACATCTATAGTAAGGGGCAGCTAATATGATGCTGCCAAAGAATTGATGCTTTTGAATTATGGTGCTGGAGGAGACTCTTGAGAGTCCTATGGACTGCAAGAAGATCAAACCTATCCATTCTGAAGGAAATCAGCCCTGAGTGCTCACTGGAAGGACAGATTGTGAAGCTGAGGCTCCAGATTGTGAAGCTGAGGCCACCTCATGAGAAGAGAAGACTCCCTGGAAAAGACCCTGATGTTGGGAAAGATGGAGGGCACAAGGAGAAGGGGACAACAGAGGATGAGATGGTTGGACAGTGTTCTCGAAGCTACCAGCATGAGTCTGACCAAACTGCGGGAGGCAGTGGAAGACAGGAGTGCCTGGCATGCTCTGGTCCTTGGGGTCACGAAGAGTCGGACACGACTAAAGAACAACAACAAATATGATGCCTTCCAGGTCTTTTGAACTACAATCCACATTATTCCTGATCATTGGCCATTTTGGCTGGGGCTGATAGGAGTCTGGAGTCCAGCAACATCTGCAGCGTGTCGTGTTGGCTACCTCTGATGAATCCATATGCATTGTTGCCCAACTGTGCCCTTAGGTGGAACTTGTTTTGTGTGCTTCTGATTTGAGTATATATGCGTGTTTTCTCATAAATACATATCCCATTGAGTTCAGTTACAGATAGGTAGCCGTGTTGGTCTGCCATAGTCAAAACAAAAAAAATTCCTTCCAGTAGCACCTTAAAGACCAACTAAGTTAGTTCTTGGTATGAGCTTTCGTGTGCATGCACACTTCTTCAGATCCACTGAAACAACTTCTGAAACAACTTCTGAAACAACTTCTGAAATTCTGGCAACTTCTGTTTCAGTGTATCTGAAGAAGTGTGCATGCACACGAAAGCTCATACCAAGAACTAACTTAGTTGGTCTTTGAGGTGCTACTGGAAGGAATTTTTTTCCCATTGAGTTCAGTTATATTTAATCCTGGTTGTGTGCTTAAGCATTGTATTTTAAACATCTTCAGAAGCATACTGCACATTTCATAGAAACAGGGATCGGAATTTTGCATTTGTACCACTTAAGACCAAGTAGGACATTTTATATTTAATGCTCCCTTGTCATCGAAAACACTTCGCATATAACTTCTAGGTTGGTGAGTCAGATTTTTTTTAAAAAAAATATTGCTCTCTCCACCCCCAAATAAGATGAACTCTGAAGTGTTGCAGTGCAATACACCCTTTCATTTGTGTAACATTTACACAAATGTTGACTTTCACATTTATGATTCTTGGAGGATGGGAGACCTGGCTGCTCCAGCTTGTTCATGAATTCACTGGGTAGACTTGGGCAGCAGGCCTGTTAACAGAATCCTGAGATACTTAAATAAACCAAAAAAACAACAACACCTAGCTTATTAGGGTCAGCTGTCAGTCATAGGATAGTGAACTGGCAAAAGGCAGGTGTAGTGGTTAGCATGTTGGAGTTGCATGACTTTAGCCCTGTGCAGAATTACCTGGGAATATGCTCCATCGAACGCAGTACTCCTGATTGTACAAGTTAAACTTCTTAAAGCACTGAGATTTAACAAAAGCACTTTAGCCTGCTGAATTGCAACCTTTAGCTTTTAATTAAAATGGAAGCAACCTTGCAAATAAGTGTTGGCATTTAAATTGCAAGCACGTTTCAGGAACCCCATCCAAGGACGGTATTCTGCTCAATTGTTTTTCGCCTTGTTCACTTGCCGGAGCAAGAAAGGTCTGTCCGTTATCCTGGTGCTCCGGCAGATGATGTTGCTCCTGCTCTGAAAACATCCCGGAGCATCAGGTTCCTATGGCCACCATTTCTCTTCTACCCACACCACTGTTCACACGACATGCTACATGGTGTGGGAGGAGTCTGTGAGGGTTCACACTGCCTCTCCTGGGCCTACCAAGGGGCTGTATAACAGCCAGGCTCAAGTCCAATCAACAGCACAATTTGCTAAGATCCCCAGCTTCTAACATGCCAAAAATGTTCAAGTATTTCTCCACACGCATTGTGACGAGAAAGTTGAAACCACTGGGAGTCCGTAGAAGCTGTTGTTTTCTGTGGCCAGCAGGCAACCCTATCTCTTGTCCTTCCATCATGATGTAAATGGTTGTGGGGGGTTTTTTTGGGGGGGGGGGAACTGCCCTTGTTCTATGACTCATTTGTGCAGCGATTGGAACAATACGCACGATACTGTTATCCATCAGCCGTGTTGCCTAACCTCCTTGCCGGCAGGTGTCCATGACAATTAACTGTGGAGTAACGCCAAAGGTTGAGTTTCCCCATTATTCCACAGTAATAGTTACGGAGTTTCTTAGTCACAGAGACCCATTGCCGAATATGATGTTAGACTGCACAGCATTAGGCTATCAGGCTTATTGTTCTGATCGCTGCCCCAGTGATTGATTGCAAAGTCCTCTTTTTCGCTAGGAAGCTTGCACCGTGACAGAAAGATAAGAGAAACTTGATTACAATATTTGCTTCTTTGCCCGCCTCCTCCTCCTTTTTCTAAAAAGAGGACTTGGGAGGGAAATGAAGCAGGTTAATCTCAGCAATGCCATTGGTTGTATGTAACTTTCGTTTTTCCCTTTGGTTGATTGCAGTCTGTGAACTTCCTTCCGCAGTCCCTAAACCTCTCTTTGTCAAGCAGCAGGAATGACTGCAGCTTGCTCAACAGGGGGTTTGTGCATGTGAAGGCAGAGAAGGCCCCGTCTTCCAAGAGAATCCAAAGCAAATTCAGACCACCTCCTCTGGTAAGCACAGTCCATTGGGGAAACTTTGCAGGTGCCACAGTTATGGGGTTTTGAGAGACTTGCAGTACCAGAACCTGCCATGTCCATGAGCTTTGTGAATGTTGTGCCTTGCTCAAGTGCCAGGCAACATGGTTGTATGCCTGTTAATGATTTTGCATTTCTTAAATGAATTAAGGTCCATTGTGGAGTTTATGAAGAGTTGTGATGGTTAATTTTTCCATCATTTGACTAGAGTTTGCTTAGTCACTATTTCCCATATTGTTGTGTACAAGCTTAAAACAAAATCACTTATGGAGGGTGGTGTTCAACGAACCTTTACTCAGAGTAGACTCACTGAAATTTGAGCCCAGAATCTAGGTTATAAATAAGTGGGCCGAGTTTTTAAAACAAAATTCTGTTGATAAAGAATCAAGTGGGGTTGGGGAGAGAGAGAGAGAGATTATCCTCCAGTCCCAGGTTCTATCAATATTATCTACCATGGTATTTTGTGTGAGCCGCCTTCTAATCTTGCTGAAAAGTTGTTTTCTGGAATTGATGGGCATAGAAGCTGCTTAAAAGTTTGTGGTGAGGCACCTGAAATTTCACAGCAAATCGATAACTTGTAGCCCCAATTGTGACACTGACTCCAGCAGTGTGAGTCTTCGGGTTCCCTGCTTTTTGGAGTGGTGCCACTGGGGTTAACCACAGATAACCACTGCCAGATGCAATTGTGGTTGTGATTCTGCGAATGTGGTTTTGCCCAGTCACCTGACTGACTTACTTTTAATGGTCTTGAGATTTTCAGTCATTAATCTTTCCTGGCATTGCTACAGCAGTTAATGCATAATATTCAGGGAATGGGTCTTAGGAATGTAGGAAGTTGCCTTATACTTGGTCAATCCATTTATCCATTTATCCCTTTTATCTGAGGGTCCTTTTTAGCTGGAGATGTTTGGGGCTGAATTTGGGACCTCAGCCTGTTAAGAGTATGCATTTGAACGCTGCTTGCCCCCTCCTGCTTCCCTATCCCAACTCTCACCCTGTGCAACACTTGAGTAAGCTGTACAACTCCTTGCCTGGCAGGCTATGCCTCTGAAAATATGATCCAAAATGAGTGAACTTCCTTCTTTGAAGAAATTGTGCAGTTTGCTCAGAATTCAGGATTGCTTTGCATAATTCAGATTTTATGTGTGTGTGTGTGTGTGCGCGCGCGCGTAAAGTATGCAGCCTTATAACAACAAAGAGCCTGCTTTGGAGACAGCGAAGGAAGAGATACAGCACTGGCGTCTAAAATCATGCCTTTGGTGGGGTGGGCAAGTGAATGTGCCTATTGGGACTTGGGCTCCCAGGAAACACATAATTAGGGCTATCAATACAGGGCAATGTATCCAATAAAGCAGTTCCATTAACGTAAGAATTTCAGTTTGCACAGCAGAACTTATGCATCCCTAGTGCCCTACCCTGATCTGTTCTGCAAGGTTGCTGGAACTCCCAGAACAGTTAAAACTATGGAATTGCTTCCCACTGGAGGCAGTGATACCCATGGAATTGTATGGCTTTACAAGAGGATTAGAGAAATTCATAGAGGTCGTCTATTGGTGGCTATGTTCGGCCTCCGCTGCCAGAGGCACTATGCCTCTGAATACCAGCTGCTGTGAATTGCAGGTGGGCAGAGTGTCCTTGCTCACAGGCTTCCCACAGGCATCTGGTTGGCCACTGTGGAACAGGATGCTGGACTAGATGGGTCACTGGCCTGATCCAGCAGGCTCTTATGTTCTTAAAGGATTTAGGGGGCATGTGGGGAGAGGAGATGGAGGGGAAGCTCCATGTGCAGTGAAAAGCCCTTATAGCGTTCCCAAACTTGGGCCTCCAGCTGTTTTTGGACTACAGTTCCCATCATCCCTGACCACTGGTCCTGCTAGTTAGGAATGATAGGAGTTGTAGTCCAACAACAGCTGGAGACCCAACTTTGGGAAACCCTGATCTAACAAAACTACCTAATGCTGGATACAGCCCTGGGACAGTATACATTACATGGCTTAAACCCAGTGAAGCCTTTCAAGTAAATTCACCCCCCCCCCAAAAAAAAAAATTATTAAAGTTATTTGTAGCACATCAATGGTCAGTGAGAATTTGGGGGACTCATTCTCAACTTTTTGCAAAAGCTTCCCTATGGGTTCACCTGAGCCAATTCTGACTCCTGAGTGAGAGGCTAATTTACAAAACTGCATCAAGAAGCTTTCCCCAAAAGTGTGCTTGCTTGCTTATTTTCTCTTCTCTTCTCTTCCTTAGATGTCCAGTGCTTGGAAAACAGTGGCTTGTGGTGGTTCTAAAGACCAGCTGATCATGCAAGACAAAGCTCGACAGGTCTTGGGCGTGTTGAAACAGAACCACACATCACGGACATTAATCTTATCTTGAAGAACTCTTGTAAACTCTTGTAGCCATGGGTGGAGGGAGGGAGAGGAAGAGAACCAAACCTGGAATGGCATTCTCATACCAGCTCCTTCTTTGTGACTCCTGAGCTCTACCATAGATGTCCTTGTTTTGATTTATTGCTCTAAATTCTGGGTTCTAAGCATGATATAGAAAACAATGTTCAGAAAAGATTTTTTTTTTTTAAATTTTGGCAACAGCCCTGCATTAATTGAGCTGAGACATTCTCACTTCCCTTGAGAAACCTCTACCTCCCTTTTCATTTTGATAAAAAAGAATCAGTTGGTTTGCAAAGAGGGACATAAGAGAAGTGAATCAATTCCTGGGGAAGAGAAAGCCCTGGACTTCTGGATTTGGTTTTGCCTTCTTTGAGATTCTTCAAGTGTAATTATGTTTAAAGTCCCTGCCCGTTCCACCTGGCTCTTTTGGAACTTTTGTCTGATGGTAACGGGCAAAGGGATTGAGATGGAAGGAAGAAGAACTGCTAGCAGTTGGAAATGTCTGCAATATGCTCTTTAGACTGGACAAACTCTGTGAACTGGGATGTGGTCTGTTGCACTATGTAAAGGTAGGCATCAAAACCTCTTCTCCAGAGTATTGCAGTCTTAAGAATATCAAAATCACTGCCTCCAAAGAGGTACACCATTGCCTCTTACCCTGATCTGCTATTTCTTGCTAGGTTGCGTATGATGTTGTGGTTTGCTTCTGAGTATTTTATATTTCCAAGTCCACCAGATGGTGCTGATGCCAATCTTTTCGCTCCAGCTCTGATATAAGGAAAGGTGCAGTCTGCTTGAAGCGAGCTGGTCTGCTCAGTGCTGGGAGAGTTAATCGGCTTTATCGCTTCACAACTGCTATGGTAAAAGGAGCTTTTGCAGAGATCTGTGTAAATCACACGTGAGTGAAAGTCTGGCCCATACCCCTTGAAAGAAAGCGTGTCCTAGATAAGATACGTCTCTGTCTTGCAGTACTTGTCTTCAGTCATGTTATAGATAGGTTCTTCAAAGCACTCTTACACTTTGCTTCAGATTAGTTTGATGTAATCCCTGGGAAAGCAATTCAAACAGATCTTCCCCAGTGTATCAACCTTTTCCTTTTAATGGCCTCCACTAACCAGGCCTGAGCTGAAACAAGAGAGGCCAGAGAGTAATGTGGTTCTGTGTTGTATACTCCACAGCACGTCATTGTCTGGGGCTTTGTATTCTTCCTGGGCATATCATGAGTTGTGTTGTCAGATCAATCCTGCAGAAGGAGACATTGTGAAAACTGCATTCTTAACTGAATCAGTTGTAGATGCCTAAAATGAATTGCAAATTGGTGACCGATACCACAGATTTCCATGCTTCCCAACCATCCGATGTATGCTAACAGCCACTTCACACATTTTCGTTTTTACAGCTATATAGATGAATGACAAATAAGTTAGCAAATGCCTGCATCAAACAGGTACACTAGGCAGGAAGTGGTGATTGGCTGTGGTCCCCATTGACTAACCAATGCTTGCCTTTGCATAATATGTGAAATTATCCTTGCAACCAGTGTAGTGCATTGATTTAGAGGACAATCTGGATGTAGGAAGTCTAGTTGTATAAGAAGAGCTCTGCTGGACCAAACCAAAAGCCGGTCTGGTCCAATATCCTGTATCCCATAATGGCCAATCAGATGCCTCTGGGGAGTCCACAAGTAAGATAGTTGTTTCTGAGCAACTGGGACACAGTCATGGTTTCTCTGATCTTGTAGGTACCATGATAAGTAGCCATTGATACCTCCCATGAATTGATCTAAAACCCCTTTAAAGTTGTCTAAATTGGTGTCCATCTTCGCATCTTGTGAAGGTGAACCTCATAGTTTAGCTATGGGATTTGTAGCTCAGTCAGAAGTGCTTGGACATTTTAAGTGTGCATCTACATCCTGCACCTTATGGTGGGTGCTTTAATGCACATGTGTGGACAAAGAAAATGGATTTGACCAATGCCTCTGCAACATGTGCTTATGGAGGGCGGCATGCTTCTCTTATCTCTCCATCGTTCAGTCTTTGAAATAGCACTTTAACTCAACCTGTGCTGAAGAGCTTATTGGATCGCTCTGGGCAAGCAAGACCCCATTTCTCAGCCTAACCTGCCTCATGGGATGGATGTAAGACAAGCAGCATGGCTCTGAATTTTTTTTGGGGGGAAGGAACTGTTATGAAAGTAAGACTACTTTGTGGGAAGATGTCACAGTTCGTTCCGATGTAAATGCCTGTCTGGAAAAAAACAGGTGAGGTTTTCTTGGTGAATAATTAGTATTATTTTTGCTTTAAGAATTTATCTTTCTTAGAACCACTGTCATGGCTAAAACCCTAAATAAATTATCATTCATTGTAGAAAGTGAGGCCGATTTGATTTGGAGTCTGCTCTAAATTAAAAGATTATGATGAAGGTATTAAAAGCCATTTCTAATCCCATAAATCTGATTCTACCAGCGTGCCCTGCTATGTGTTTATTGCTTATTAAGGAAGATCTAGTGCTGAGCAAATTTCAGGGGAAATGAACAGAGGGAGCCTGTTAATGACAAAGACAATTAACTTTTAATTGGAAAGCTCAGACATTTCCTGTCTGAAACACATGCCTGGCCATGTTATCCCCGAGTCCTAACACCTGTAGAATAGGTTATATCATTGTGAGTCTAGGCTCTTAGCTTGTTGCACAGAAATAGTTGAGAGAGGAAGGCTGGTGTATATACCTTGTGGTATTCTGGGCGTGAGTTAAAATAAAAAATGGTGTGGATGTACGATAAAATTATTCCTGTTCTGTAAGGTGTCAAAGATCACAGGCTTACCAAGTGTGTTCAGGCTAATGAAACTGTGGGACTTGAACATTAAATAGCATCCTGGAATCTGCCTGAGAGACCTGTAAAGGTGGCTCATGGTGTGAGGGGAACAGTGTGCCTATGAAAAGAGAAAACTGATAGGCAGCACAGCCTGCTGAGGAGGAAGATGGCCTGAAAGGAATCTATTCTTAGCAATGCAGATTGTCTGTCTTGGAAGAATAAGAAGCTCCTTCATCCACATACATTCGTTGTGAAGATTCTTGCACGTATCTAAAGCGGGGTCAGCAAACTTATTCAGCAGGGGACCAGTCCACTGTCCCTCAGACCTTGTGGGGGGCAGAACTATATTTTTTTTGGGGGGGGGGAATGAACGAATTCCTATGCCCCACAAATAACCCAGAGATGCATTTTAAATAAAATCACACATCCTACTCATGTAAAAACACACAGATTCCTGGACTGTCTGCGGGCCAGATTTAGAAGGCGACTGGGCCTTCTAAAGTGGTAAGGAGTGTGACACTTGCGCCTTTCAGCATCACAGGCAAAATATCCCAGGTGGTCATTGACATAATCCCTTCTGCCTGCTGGAGTCATTTTGTGATCTTTAAAAGTAGCCGCTCCGTCAATGTTGCCTGTGACTTCCCTGTGACTATCCTGCCTCTGATTCTTATCCAGTCCCCGTTAAGAAAAGAAAAAGCAACGAGAAGACACTGCACTACTTACATTTTTAAAGGATTGTTACTGGCTGCTGTGTGCTTCCTCTGAGCTTAGTACAAGAAGCATGTGTGTTTGTCTCGTATTTTCTTTTAGGTGCAAGATACAATTCTTCCTAGCCAGAAAACAGTAGAGAGATGATGCTTGAAAATAGGTATCTGGGCTACTATTCTAGAATGCAGAACACGGGATCATAGAAAATTCCCAAGGCACATGATTGGTTTATCTAGCTCTGATTCTCCAGGATTTTTCAGACAGCCCTACCAGGAGATGGAAACTGGGACCTTCTGCATGCAAACCAAATGCTCTAATATGGAGTTACAGAACACCCTGATGAATGCAGATCACCTTCCCTTTCTGTTTTGGAGAGAGTCGAGCAGCAGTAATGCTACGCTTGGGAGTAGGGATAATTGAGGAATTCAATCTTTGTGAATTCTTACACGAACTCACCTTATCTGGGCCTCCACTACTGATATGCAGATTCGCCATGACTCATACCCGCCTTTGCATTTCCCTAAATGTTCGGATGAGCTTTTGGCTTGAAAAACATACCAGAAATTATGTTGTGAGAGAATGCATTTAGCAATACATATTGAAACATAGGATTGTATTCAACATAGTAATAAGTAAGTAGTTCTGTCTGCTTGCAATGGAACTTCCTCTCCTTACATGTTCTCTAAACCTGTTCTAGGGAGCATATTTGGGGGTGGGGGGATGGAGTGCTTTTGCACTAGTGGTAATCCTTGTGCTGATCAAACAGGATAGAAGACTAACTGCCCGCAAATGCAAGTTTTCATGCAGAATTTTAAACATCCCAATTGAATGCTGAACTGAACTGAACAGAACACATTCAAAAGTGACACTGACTGGGAGTAGACTGATCTCCTGTCCTTTTTGGGGAGAAGAATGTGCTCCTTTTCATCCATATTCATGTCGATAGGAGAGGAAGATTGATACAGTGTCATGGACTGGAAGTAATGCTAAATCCATAGCTTAGTGTGAGTAAGCAGGCATATTTGTATTCATAGCAAAAATTGTGGCACTTCATTCCTTTCCCCGATCCTCCAGCTAACCAGAGCTAAGCCATGACTTAGTATTGCGTGCCAACCTGAACTTTTGGTTTGTCTTGCTTCAGACAAACCATGGTCTGTAGCCAAGGTCTGTTCCTGGATTACTGCTTGTAGGTGGTGGTGGTGGTGGTGGGGGAAACAACCCATAAGCCAGAGTTCTGATTTCACACTAAGCTAAACCATGGCTTACCTTCAGGTAATGGAGGAGGAGTAAAGCAGCCAAGAGTTTTGCTCCAAGGACCCACATGCATATGCGTTCAAACTATACCAGGGATGGGGAACAGCCAGATCCTGAGCTCCCCTACCCTTGACAGGCCACTTTGACAAGTGGTTGCGGCTGCTCACCTGCCAGTCGCATGGCATCACAATGACCAGGTGGCACATTTTTCTTCTGCATAGTGGCTTGAGTTCAAATTGCTGCAAAGGGAAGAGTCCAGCTGATCATAGTGGGACTTGATGTCACCACTGACAAATGCTGTTGATCGGTGCTATCAGATGTGATTGATGCTGCTTTAAGCAGGGTTGACTCTACTATACCATGCCAGTGGGGCTTGTGAAAGTTGCCACATACAGATTTGTCAAGAACAACCAGGAGCTTCCGGTTGTTCCTTTGTAGCCGTGACTTTACCTGTCCTGTACCTGACATTATAAATGACATCAGTTGTAGGACAGGTGGATAAGGCTTGGGGAACACAACCCCATGGCCCTAATTTGACCCATGGACTGTAGGTTCTCCACTAAGAACAGGTTGACTGTACCCATGATCAAACTCCCTTGGGTAGTAGCATTGGTGCAAAGCTCGCCAGCATCTCTGCTGAAGGCAGACAATATAATAAGTGCTACATACATAATTATAACCTAGTAATAGCTTGTAAACATTACATGTGCGGTGAGGGGTGGAGGGCGAGAGCTTTGCTCATAGTAGATTCAGTTCAATGAACTGAAAAAGGAAGAATTCTGTTGCCAAAGCCAAAAGCTGGCACTCCAATGCTGGCACACTTATGCCTGTTTCAGTTCATTTCCCCTCTTCCACCCACCTCGGATGCATGCTGAACATCTTGTTGTACATTTAAAATGCCTTCGATACCAAAAATATCAGAGAATGGCTCTCAAGTATTACAAAGCCTTTTTCTTTGGCTGAATTGTGAAGTGATTCTTGAATGTTATTAACGAGATATTTCTGGTAGGAGTGGCTCTGAAAGGCCACAGTGACCTCAGCTTCCAGCTTGCATCCCTTCCATTTTATTTAGCTTAAAATAATTCACATTGGCAGAATTAAAGCTGGTCTCTTGGAGTTGGCTGCTCTGTGGGTAGAGTCAGAACAACATGGTGGATTCATAGGAGCATTTGAGGTGTGTGCGATAGATGTAGGAGTGGATGGGTAAATGCTATGCATATCTATAACCCCCCAGAGGCTTCTTAAAATAAAAATACAGGGCAGCATCCAATGAACATCCCAGAAGCAGAAGGATTTACACTTCCACAATGGAACTTTACCTTCTCTCTCCAGCCCTCCCTCCACCGTCTCCAAATCAGTGGGAACCCTTAGAAGAGATTTAAGAGGCATGTGGGAAGGAGGAGAGGGGAGACACTATGTTGCCTAAGTGTAAAACCTTGCACTGACAGGGTCCATTAGTTGGATGCTGCCCACAAGATTGACTGGCTGTGTGGAGTGGACTTCTGTGTATGTAACAGGGCTTCAACATCCTCCTTTTGCCTGCCACTCTCCACACAGTGGGTTGGGAGACATCCTTGAGCAAATTTTGGGAGAAGAGAGCGCTGAGGTTTGCTTGTGCAACGTGGTGAGGCAGAATTCAATTCCATGGCATCTCCCGGTATGGCTCCCCTTTATCACATGCACAGCCCAACAAGGCAATGACTAAAATCCACCAACAACATACAAATCAATATGGCTAACCTGATCCAAAACACCCACCCACCCCACTCACACATGAAAACAAGGATCACCACAGCCAATCACAAACAACCACACCCTGGGCCAACCCCAACCTCTCTCACCACCAAAGAAACACAAGTGAATAGCAGAGAACCTGCACAAGTGACGCTGACACAAAACACCACATAAATTAGGTAAAATAGAAAACATCGCCACCCACCCCCACCCCCACTCACCTTTCCCCCTCCACCTCATTCCCCCTTTTCTCAACAAATGAAACTGATCTGTAAAAAAATGTTACTTAAAATAAAGAGAGAGAGACATTGCGCATACTTTTGTAAACCAAGAAAAATTTTAATAAAAAAGGAAAAAACATATTCCATGGCATCTAAGTGCCAGTATGTGGCCCTTCTTTTATTGAATTAGAACCAAAGAATTGAAGAACTGTAGAGCTGCAAGGTACCACAAGGGTTTTCTAGTCCAACCCCCTGCAATGCAGGAAACTTGCCCAATGTGAGGCTTGAAGCCATGACGCTGAGATTAAGAGTTTCATGCTCTAATAATAAGCAGAAGGCGCATTCAGAGTAGACAAATACGAGTTACATGGTACCTGCTTGACGGCTTACAGTTTGGCACATGTACCATGCAAGGCTAGTGGTTCTCCATAATCCCGATCTAACCACACCTTTAGGCCTGGAATTGGTCCCTCTGTGATAAATTCAAGGACACAAAGGGTTGGTGAGGGTGGGCTGAGCTTAATGCACATGCTTTGAGGATACCGATGACTGTTCTCCTGTGTGCTACAGTAATTTCCTAATTTCCCCTTTCAAAATTATTTGAATGAAGTCAAGCCATGCCAACCCTTTGTATTTAGAAGCAGCAGGGCTATCTGCTGTCACTACCCTGTATCCCACAAGCATCCTCTGAGGTTGCACTGCTCAACTTTTTGTTGCATGTTTCCCCTTCAGTATTATCCTCTCAGCAACCCATGCGAAATAAGATTGGGCTGAGAAACTGACTTGTACAAGCCCGCCTCCCAGTGGGCTTCCTAACTATAGTGGAAGTGTTGAGCCTCATCTGCAACATCTCAGACTTGATACTTCAGCCCAAGGGTGCAAAGCCTGTGGCCTTCCAGATGCTGTTACTCATTATAAACCGAATTCATACCCTGCAGCAAACAGATACACAATTTATAAACGAAAACAGGAAAAATATTCTGAACACAATTACAATTCAAAACCTCTAAAAGCAGTTTTAAAGGTAAAGGGACCCCTGACCATTAGGTCCAGTTGTGACTGACTCTGGGGTTGCAGCGCTCATCTGGCTTTATTGGCCGAGGGAGCCGGCGTACAGCTTCCGGGTTATGTGGCCAGCATGACTAAGCCGCTTCTGGCGAACCAGAGCAGCACACGGAAACGCCGTTTACCTTCCCGCCGGAGCGGTACCTATTTATCTACTTGCACTGGCGTGCTTTCAAACTGCTAGGTGGGCAGGAGCTGGGACCAAACAACAGGAGCTCACCCCGTCGCGGGGATTCGAACCGCCGACCTGATCGGCAAGTCCTAGGCTCTGTGGTTTAACCCACAGCGCCACCCGCGTCCCTTAAAAGCAGTTTTAGTTAGAAGCAATTACAGTCGAAAACATTCTTCCATCTAATGATCGTGAGATTGCCACAAACGCTGTTCATTAGCCACCAAATGCCCGCATAAGCAGGAATATTTTCAGATTCCTCCTGAAAGTTAAGAATGATGGAGACATTTAGGAGGGCATTCCACAACTGGGGAACCCCAGGGTCATTGCCAACTGGGACTCCAGCTCCGATCAGCACCAGCCTGGCATGGCCCATGCCAGGGGATGATGGGAGCTGTGTAGTCCAACAACATTTGGAGCACTGCGCTAGAATCACCTTGGTTTGCTTAGATTTCTGAGCGTCCCTTTGTAGCACACTACTATGGTATAGACCCAGTTATTTGATTTGCTAGCTCTATAGGAGCATGCTCTTGTGGTGGGTATCAGTCCCAGTACTTTTTTTCTAAAAAAAAATATATGTTTAGGGGTACTCTCATTTTGACTCAAGAAAATCACCATTTTATAGTTCAAATTGGGAAAAATAAATACAGTGGTACCTTGGGTTTGTCAGCATCGCCATTGAGCCAGTCACCAACTGGACTCATGCACCTCAACCCCGACTGGGCTAGGCGAGCTGGGTAGCACTGCCAGAGACCTCCTTTCTCACAGGAACAGGTCACAGTGCTGTGGACTCACAGCTTAGAGCTGAGAGCACCGGATTCACTGTCTCAATAATACAGTCGTTGCGCAGCAGAGTTTTGCAGAGTCTTGCAGAGTATAAACCACTCGGAGAGCAGCTCTGTAGAATATCTTCCTTTTATTCTGTAACTACAACTATGATACAAAACTATATACAGAGCTGAATATTCTAAGCATAAATCAATGCTACACTGAGAGTCTGCAGCTGCACTTAGCAGCAACCTTATCTCTAGGATCTCTAACACTTACTCTCTCTCCGATACACTGACTGACTGACTCTCTCTCTCTCTCTCACACACACACACAGATGTGGTGCTGGGCAGAATAAGTAGATAGCAGGACACACCTCCTCCTCTCTGGAGAGTCAGCAGAGACCATGAGGAGATCATCAGGAGATTCTTGGGTATGGGAGGGGTGAAATCTCCTCAGGGTTAAGAACTTAATTCATTCTGGAGGTCCGTTCTTAACCTGAAACTGTTCTTAACCTAAGGTACCACTTTAGCTAATGGGGCCTCCCGCTGCCACCGCACCACCGCCATGCAATTTCTGTTCTCATCCTGGGGCAAAGTTCTTAACCCGAGGTACTATTTCTGGGTTAGCGGAGTCTGTAACTTGAAGTGTCTATAAACTGAAGCGTCTGTAATCCGAGGTACCACTGTACAGTAAATGTACAAAAGTACAAAGATTTACAAAATGTTTAGGGGTATGCGTACCCCTGTGTCCCCCCAGAAAAAAAGCACTGATTAGTCCTAAGAATGCTTTCCTACCAGTTCCCACCAGTACTTTCTCAGAACCGGTAAAAAGGCTGAGCTGAACTTTGATGACAGTGCAGCTAGAAGCAGACCAAAAGATGAATCCACTGTCCCCTGCAGCCACATAGCTCATCTCTTCCTCCCTCACCTCGACATAGGTGTGGAGAGTCAGAGGTTAATGGACTTCGCTGTGCTCCTTTATTGGCTAAGCCCTTTCTGCTCCCGCTCCTTTAACGTTCTGTATGTTCCAAAGTCAGGACCATCTTTTTTTATTCTTGCAGGATGTAATACTGTCCCTGAGCAGTATAAATAACATTAGCATGCTGGTCTTGTTGCTTGTGTTTGGGATGTTGTTCAAGCAGAGCTGCCATTGTAGTCCTCTGAAAAGGCACACTCGAGTTGTTTGCTTGTTTGGCTTATTGCTTTGTCGGTTCCAGGGCTTCTCGCTACTCTTGTTCAGAAAACTGGTACCATTTGCTAATTTCCATTTCCCCATGCAGGACAGCTGCTCAGGTAAGCCTGATGTAAAAGCCATAAATCTCTCCCACTGCACTGTCTGTCCCTTCTGTGGAACCAGCGGGGCAGAATTGTCTGCTTGCATGCACCAATTAGGAATCTGTTTTGCGTAGCCTCATTGTTCTTCCTGTCTTTCCCTGTCAGATGCAGATGCTAGTTCCTTGCGTGTATGAACACTGTATTTCCCTGTCTGGGTGAAAATAAACAAAACTGCAGCAGCAGCTTGAACACAGAAGTAGCGAACCTCATGCCTGGAGGATGACAAGCCCTCTAGCCCCCTCTGCCTGGTCCTGAAGACCCTCCTAAGGTCACACCCTTCAGTGTCCCCACTTCACACCTTTCTGTGTTTTTACCTGCCTTGAATGTGCCCTTCAGCTCTGATAATGATACCACTTCCTGCCCTGGATGGAGAACACAGAGAGGTTTATGTAAAATACACATTCATTTTTCTGTTCACTTTTGCCTCTGGCCCCATCTGCTCTTGCCATATGGCCCCTAGAAGGAAATGTAGCCCAGAAAAATGTTCCACAAGTTATATATGTCATGCAAAGATCATGGCCCCGCTGAAATTAGTATGGAACCACATTTTTAGGTACTGTGATGTTGGGAGCTTACAAAGGGCACTGGGTGTTGCAAAGGGTGACCCCACTGTGACAGAGCAGAAACGGCATGGGTTCCACACTGCTTCTGCCATCAAGAGCCAGTGTGGTGTAGTGTTTAAAAGTGCTGGCCCAGGACCTGGGAGACCAGAGTTCAAATCCCCACTCCGCCATGAAGCTCACTGGGTGACCTTGGGCCACTCACTGCCTCTCAGCCTCCCCAACCATAGCTGTCAACTTTCAGATTTGAAAATAAGGGATCAGCAGCCACACCTGTCCTGGGGACAGTCTACGGGATATCTAACAATCTTGGATAGCAGCGGGAAGCAGTGAGAAACAGCACTGGAATAAGGGAATTTCCTGCAAAAAAAGGGAAGGTTGACAGCTATGTCCCCAACCTCAGAGTTGATGTGGGGATTAAAGGAGCAGAGGGAGAATCATGCACACCAGTTTGAGCTCTTTGGAGGAAAGGTGGGATATAAATTAACAAGAGCTGGTTCAGCCTGTTATATTGGATACTGGACTGGGTTCAACCATAACAATGGGGAGGGACTGTATATCAGGGGGAAAGCACATGCTTTTCATGAAGAACTTTCCAGGTTCAATCCTTGGTATTGGCAGGATCAAACAGCGATATTCTCTCCAGACCAGGGAGATGTGGGAAAGACCCCTGCCTGAGAACCACTAAAAGAGTAGACAATTCTGAGTAAGATGTACAAATTGCACTGGGTTAAAGCTGACTGAAAGTCCAGAGGTAGCATTATTATCAATTTACGATGCGGTGGAAGGTTCACAGGCTATGAAGGACTTGCTCACAAATTTATTGACAGCTGCACGATTATAGCTAGCAAGTTCAAGGGGCAAGCAGAATATAAAATGGAAGAATGGTATACAGAGGTTGGGATGTAACTATTAATGATAAATTAACATGTGCCATTAAGGTAACACAGGGAATATGCAGGAGAAATGATTTTGAGGAGATATGGAGGGTGTTTGTAGAACTTGTACTGTTAAAACGGAAAGGGGTCAAACCATCGCAAGAGGTGTTGAAATGTTGGGAGGTTGGATAGTTACAATGGAATGGTCTTAGTGGTGGGGTGCACATTTTTATTCTTATTCATTTATGATTACTTTGACAAAATAAAATTAAAACTTAAAAAAAAGATGGGACAACTTGGACATTGTGGGTATTATAAGCCCTTCTCAGTACACAGGGCATGTCTTTTGGCATATATTTCCTCCATAATTTGCAATCAACACTTGACGTTAAAATGGCAGGTACCATTAAGCGGAAATTAACTGACAGCTGGCACGGGGAGATTTTAAGTAAAGATTAATGCAACTGAATTAATGGGATAACTTTGCATTTTATTTTTCTGAAGCAGTAAATCTAGACCTTTTGGTATTCTAAACTCAGTTCTTTTTAGCTGTATCAATTTCTTAGTCATACCTGGGGAATTTTTTTAATAATGATAATCAAAACAGTTTAAAATATAATTTGCATAAGGCTTTCTGAAACAAGGTTTGTTCAAAACTTTTACTCAAATGTTGAAATTCCATCAAATGAACTTACAGTACATGTAAAGGAAGCCTCTACATGTTTACTTAAGTTAGACCAAATGAATTTAACAGAATTTATTCTTTGATTCAACGTGCACAGGATTGCAAGCATCCTAGGCTTAAACATCCTAGTAATTGCAATGGGATTTACAAGGTGTACATTCTGTCGGAATTACTCCCCAGCAAGTGTAAAATACGGCTGCAGTTTTATTTTTCATGGATACGATTATTTGCTCAATGCACAGGATGAGGTGAAAGCCTCAAATCTGAAGTAAATCGACCGTGCTAAGGACTGGGATATTCATTTCAACCAGTGCTTAATATCCTATTGATTCAAGGTCGGTTTTTCCTACTAATATTTCTCTTTATGTTGGAATCAGCAGTTAAGAAAGAGAAACCTTTCTGTTGCCATACCATCACAATATGTAGGGTTTCATCTGTCTGCACAATGGGACTTCCTCTTATTCCTGCGAGCACCACCCTCATCTGCTCTGGTGAGTTGGGAGGAAGCCCCAGAACAGATTTTTGGGGGGCGGGGGGAGGGAGCAACATAAAAAGAGGGCAAATGCCCTGAATAAGGTAAAAGGTAAAGGTACCCCTGCCCATACGGGCCAGTCTTGACAGACTCTAGGGTTGTGCGCCCATCTCACTCTATAGGCCGGGAGCCAGCGCTGTCCGCAGACACTTCTGGGTCACGTGGCCAGCGTGACAAAGCTGCATCTGGCGAGCCAGCGCAGCACACGGAACGCCGTTTACCTTCCCGCTAGTAAGCGGTCCCTATTTATCTACTTGCACCCGGGGGTGCTTTCGAACTGCTAGGTTGGCAGGCGCTGGGACCGAGCAACGGGAGCGCACCCCGCCGCGGGGATTCGAACCGCCGACCTTTCGATCGGCAAGTCCTAGGCGCTGAGGCTTTAACCCACAGCGCCACCCGCGGCCCTGAATAAGCTCCTACCAATTGCACCAACCTGTGTCTATGGTGCTGCAGCAACAGCTTGTGCATTTCTGATGAGCACAGAAACATGGGTACCCTGCACAAATACATGATGCACATAGCGGTTTTGGCCATCAAGGGTGTGTTGGGAGAGATGGGAGGTGAGTTAGCATGTGTTATGATGCCTGTGGCTTGAGAGATGAACCAAAAACGTTGGCTCTTCCCATCACGCAGCAGTTTAGTGACAGAAGTTAGGACACTTTCCCCTTCCATCCAACCATCCCTGGAAAGACCTGCATGTCCTGAGGGAAGGCAGAAGTGGAGAAGCCCAGAGCAGGCAGCATGTTTCATTGTCTCCTAAAGAGGCTTTCAACCCAAGAGCTCTTACTCCATTTCTGTCTCCCTTCAGCCATTTCTGACTCAGAATTCTCCCCAGATCACACAACCCTTGGATTTATTCCAAGGCCCCACTCCTCACTGGCCTTTCTCCACACTCCCCTTGAGAGTATTACCCGGCTAGAACATGTCCTTGACCTCTGATAATGTCTCGTTTGTCTGGATGGAGGAGAGAGCGGTGTGTGCGAATGTGTTCAGAAGCTATCCTACTGCAGAAGTGCTAAATTTCTGGTTCATTGTTCGGGCCACTTTCATCTCTGGCCCCAGCCACCCCTGGCATGTAGCCCTCATAAGGTTTCCTCATAAGGGAATGTGGTGCTAGGGTGAAAAAGGTTCCCACTCTTTGTTTTGTACCATTTAATTTGTTTTAGTGTTTTAATATTATAAACCACCATGGGTGTGCCTTGCAGCACGGTGATTTACAAACAGAATAAGTAAATAACACTGGAACCTGGCATAAGGTTAGACCACTAGGGGAGGGGGGAAAAGGCAAAACAAGCAACTGACTACAAAGCGAAATTGGGCCTGTGTGTGGGGATGAACATTTCCTCTGTTGAATTATGTTTAAAGGCTGCATTACTATGAGCGTAGATTAGATGCTTAGGCATTCAACCCGTTGCATCCTCATTATACCCCTGCTTAATGGGAAATTAAATTGATTCAGTTTCCCAATGAACAGTTATGAAACGGCATTTAAACTCTTATTAAGAATGTGTCAATGTGTGTCCCTTTAATGTAGATTATTATATGCAAGTAATTGTACTGCAGTCACTGGAATCATAGGTATCTAAAATCACCTCTATGCTCCAAGCACAAACTGGCTCAAATAAACATTACTTCATCTGAGGAACTGTGGTTTTCTGAGGCTTAATCCCTAGACTATTTTCAGTTTCTTCTGTAGGCAAAATGCAAAAAAGATAGCTACGCTGACTAAGATGGAATTGTTTTAAGAGGATGATTATTATTTATTTCCTGCATTAAAATGCCTGAGCGACTCATTTCACAGAATGAACCTAAGCCTATTTATTACAATATAATGATAGTTGAGTTCTAAAGAACTTCAAATGATATTACGTCTCCCCCCCACCCCCCGCTCCTCACCTGAACTGCTGGACATACATGTTGTTGTTGTTGTTTAGTCGTGTCTGACTCTTTGTGACCCCATGGACCAGAGCACGCCAGGCCATATGCTGGACATACATACCAAATGTTAATAAATGGTCACCACTTTGAGTTTTTAGTATCCAACTTTATTGGTAGGGTAGCCATGTAAAAAATGTCGAGAGCTTTTTTTTAAAAAAAAAACAACAAACAAAATTAGTATTACTTAGGTGAAGCATAACCCTGATCTTCTACAGTAGAGATCCCAGTTACAACTAGGCATTTGAGAAACAAGAGCAGTCTGCACTTTTCAGTTAAAAGTGGCAGTGCCTATTCAATAGCATATGCGCTTAGAATGTATTGGCAATACTCTCTCACACACCTTTTACTCGCGACTTCCGTGAGCCCCACACTACAGGATATGTGGCATTTTGATCCTGTCCGCTTTGTTCCTTCCTTCATGGCCTTCCTGAAAATGTAGCAGGCTGGCACAATCTGCTTCGTAGAAGGCATTCTTCCCTCTCTCTCAGCATGCCAAGAGGAGGTAGGGCTCCTTCTCTGTAGCCGTCGTGGAAACAGAAGCTGCTGGCCCCTTAACAGGCTAGTAGTAATTGGGGCCTTAGTTGCAAGGCTGAAATAACCAGCCCAATCTTTGGATGCAGGCCTCTAGTTCCCTAATACACATTTTTTAAAAATGGGTTGCTTGTCTGAAACGACCACATACTTTGTTTAGGAATCAATGTGCTCTTCACCTGGGGTGGTGGTGCACAGCGCTTTCAAATACAGTGGTACCTCAGGTTAAGTACTTAATTCGTTCCGGAGGTCCGTACTTAACCTGAAACTGTTCTTAACCTGAAGCACCACTTTAGCTAATGGGGCCTCCGGCTGCTGCCGCGCCGCCGGGGCGCAATTTCTGTAATCATCCTGAAGCAAAGTTCTTAACCTGAAACACTATTTCTTGGTTAGCGGAGTCTGTAACCTGAAGTGTATGTAACCTCAGGTACCACTGTATAGGAATGAGGACACTCAGCCTCACCTAGGTCAGTTGGAACTGTTTGCCATCATGGGGACTGGGACTCTTGTCAATCCCTTTCCCCACTCACGTCCACACAGCGACTGCAGGCAGGTATTTGCAGTCGCAGCTGAGCACTAATACAATTTACATTTCCCATAAAGGGAATTGTAACGGGAGAAATTCCAGCTTGCACAGTGCGCCTCTGTCAGGCCAACTACATTGGTTCGTGAGGCTAATAATCTTTTTTCTGTGCAGTCATAGATACCCACCTGGAGAATGAGAGAGGAAAGGGCAACTAGGAAGGGAGATGAGAGTGTTTCACTCTTCCAATATCTAGACATTGGCATCATAATCGAAGTTGATTGTCGGTACATCTCGGGGCTTATGAGCAGAAGTACTTTTCACTCTGCACAACATTAACTTATGGAACTCGCTACCACAAGAAATAGTACTGGCCCCCAGCTTGAAGGCTTTGAAGACAAATTCATGGAGTCTGATTTCTCCACAAGCAATGGTCAGGGACAACATAAGCTTTGAAGAAGAGGAGGAGGAGTTTGGATTTGATATCCCGCTTTATCACTACCCGAAGGAGTCTCAAAGCGGCTAACATTCTCCTTCCTCCCCCTCAACAAACACTCTGTGAGGTGAGTGAGGCTGAGAGACTTCAGAGAAGTGTGACTAGTCCAAGGTCACCCTGCTGCTGCATGTGGAGGAGCGGAGACGCGAACTCAGTTCGCCAGATTACAAGACTACTGCTCTTAACCACTACACCACATTGGCTCTCTGAGTGCCAGATGCTGGGGTTAAGCAAGATTTGGCTGTCACACTCATACCCCCAGATTGTGTGTTGCCCAGAAACAACAGGCAGGCTAACATTAAAGAAACAAATCCTGAGTTCAGGGGTGAGGAACCTTTTTGACTCCATGATTGTCCTCAAGGGCCAATTTTGACAGGGAGCAGGCTGTGTGCCACCACTGCAGGATTAACCCTGGAGGTTCTCCACCCCTGACTTAGCCACAGAATCATAGAGTTAGAAGGGATCCGCCAAAGGCCATCTAGTACAACCCCCTTCAATGAAGTAATCTCAAACATCCATGACAGAAGGGCCATCCAACCTCTG
The DNA here is from genome assembly GCF_964188315.1 of Podarcis muralis. NCBI lineage: Eukaryota > Metazoa > Chordata > Lepidosauria > Squamata > Lacertidae > Podarcis > Podarcis muralis. Next base: position 74,937,742 of record NC_135659.1, read on the forward strand.
CTCAAAAACCTCAAATGAAGGAGAGTCCACAATGTCCTGAGGGAGACTGTTCCAATGTCAAACAACTCTTACTGTCATAAAAGTTCTTCCTGATGTTTAGTCCTTGATCTCCTCTACAAGGTTAGTGGTTGGGAGATGAGTTTCATAGAACTCTCAAGTGCAAGGAGTTCTTTGAAAGCCAAAGGTTTGCTTTGCTTCTCTTACTAACCCATTTTGTCCTGCATGAGCTACAAAATGGAGACCACTCCTCTGCGCACTCAGGTCTATCCCTCCTCCAGCTGTAGCCCAGCTGTGGGGAGCTTTGGCCCTCCAGATGTTGTTCAACTACAACTCCCATCATCCCTGGCCATTGGTCATACTTGCTAGGGCTGAAGGGAGTTGTAGTTCAACATTCATCTGGAGGGCCAGAGGTTCCCCATTCTTATAACCTGTGAAGGAAAGAACCACCAAGCTTGGGCTTTGATCTTGCAAGAGCAGCTGCCGCAACCACATTAAAAATGTTCTATTTTAGTATTTGAAGACTATTTTTGTTTGCCAATAAAGACGTGGTTTCATTGAGACAAGGGAGGAAAAGAGCCCATCGCTCACTGGGCATTTCACCGATTTTAACAACAACATGTTATATATCAACAAAGAATGTTCTCTACTCATTTATATCAGTTTCACTGTGCACAATGATTCAGTCTTTAAATTGCTCATCTTCAAAACCACCAAGCAGTGCAGATTATTTGTATTGCCCATTTGGAGAGAGGAAAAACAGCTGACAAAGGCCACCAACCAACTTCAGGGCTGAGCAGGGATTCTGAACCAAGCTTCTCTGTGGCCTAAGCCGGGATCTGAACCGCACTTACACAGTTCAGTGGGGCTTTACTCCCTAGCAACTGTGCACAGGACTGCAGTCTGAATTGCATAACGAAGCAGCAGAATATGGAGCAAGGGACAGAACAGTGGAATGCCAGTGAACTCTACAGTTTTGTCATCCTAGGCAAAACTCATCCTTCCCTCTTCTACGCAAACATACCTTCAAACTGAAATTCTGGCTACATTAAAAAAAAAGAGAGATTTGTTACAGCTTTCACCATCCTGACTTTCCCCCTCAAAGGAGTTTCTTTTAATAAGGATGAGTGTCTACCCAATGAGAGCAAAGAAGCATGTTTGAGGGATTGTCAAATGATGAGATTCCACTAGTTGCCTTCTGTTTTTATTTTCTTTTTCTCTGGCTGGCATTCCTCAGCCTCGCTGGGAGCTGGTGATTCTGGAGCTTTGGGAGCACTGGCGTGGTGGGCCCCCAAAGCGTTTGGAGCACTGTGCAGCACCAGCGGTGGCGACGATGATGATGATGATGATGGAAGCAGTACAGAGGTGCTTGGGGAGAAATGCGGAGGCTGCCCTTGGGATGTGGAGGGCACTGGAGGAGGTGGCGCCCTGGTGGCAAACAACCGTGCCAGGTTCTCCAAGGCAGCTGTTTGCCTGTCCATGGCATCTGCGATCCGCCTGGTCGACGTCTCCATAAGAGTGATGAGTTTGTCCATGTTTTTGGTGGCCTGGCCCACGTGGCTTGCGAGGATGGTCAGCTCCTCCTTGCGGGCATTGCTCTCCCTGGCCTGCGTAAGCTCAGACGTCTCCCTGTGCCTCGAGTGCAAATCGGATAGGGCACACACTAGCCTGTCGCCCACTTGCGATATGGCGTCCACGAGGTCCGAGGCAGCGTCGGGTTGCCTCCTCTGTTTCCTGCTCCAGTGGTTGCTCGCTCTGTCAGTGTCGGCCAGGGGCCCCCTGGGGAAAGAGCTGGAAGGGCCTGCAATGGAAGACAGCAGGAGTTAACAAAACGGTGGCATTCTGCGGGTGGCCAGCAGCACACCAGATGCCAAAAGAAGTTAAAACAGCAGCAGCAGCCTACACTTAAAAGCAGAGGGGAACCTGTGGCCTTGCAGCTGCTGTTGGGCCTACAAAACCCATCATCAGTGACCATGCTGGTTGTGGCTGATGGGAGCTATAGTCCCAGGAACATCTGGATGGCTCTAGGTTCTCCACGCCTAACTGAAAGCTTAATTTCAGCCAGTGTTCACTAGGGCTTAGCTCTGGAGCATGCCCAACAATGCTAAGGAGACAACCTCTGACATTTGTGTGGACCCCCCCCCCCCACTAAGTAGCTATAGCCAAACCTCATACATTTGGGATTACAGCAGGGATGGGGAACCAGTTGGACTACAACTCCCATTATCCATGACTATTGGGCTATGGTGGCTGGGTCTTATTGGCATTGTAGAATTTGCCATCTGGAGGACCACAGGTTCCCAATCCCTAGATTACAGGGACAGGCTTCTAGTATGTAAGTGGAGTCCTCCCAGAACATCTCAGAGGTGTTTTTTTTTAAAAAAAAGAAATCAAGCTCAGCCCAAACCACCATCTTAACTTAACCCACCTAGGTGACATTGCTCAAAAGCAATGATCTTTGAAAGAGGAGTTGAATTCTCAAAATTCACCTGAATTGACAGCCGAATGGCTCTCTCCTCTAGCACTGGGGAAATGGGGCAAAGCCTCATCACCTGCCAGGATGTCGTCTTCTCCGTGCTGCTCCCATTCATCACCTGGAGACTGGGCATTCACGGGATCAGAATCCATCCGCGGGTCTTGAAAATAGCCATTTGAGTCATCCGCAGGCTCTGGGATGGAGGCTTCGTCGTCGTCGGAAACAAGGACGACGCTTAGTTTTTCGTTTTTCTCCTGCTCCAGCCCCAGCTTTTGTGCCTCTCGATTCCTCCGATCTATGGAGAGGGAGACTTTGGACACCACCAGGCCTTTGTGCATGCACAGGAAACTATTCAAGGAATCATAGAACGGCAGGGCACGTTGGCCGCTCACAGAGGAGTTGTTTCCACAAACAATGGCCTTGTATCCTCGCCGAAGCTCTTTGGCACGCAAACGGCACTGCTTCATATCCCTGTCATAGCCGTATTCCCGCATCCGATCAGAGATCCACTCATACTGAGCCTCGTTGCGAAAATTGGTGGCCAGCGAGGCCTGGACTTGGTCGTCGCCCCAGATCTCAATGAAGGTCCGGATTTCTTCATCAGGCCAGTAGGGGTTACGGTGGCGGATGCTCTTTCTAGGAGCAAATGGCTGGATGTTCATATTCTCCCTTGGCAGTTGTTGCTGGTCACGAAGCAGTGCCTTGGCCCCTGCAGACAAGGTACGTTTTGCTGATATGTAATACCTAGAGCGGAGATTGTTCAGCTCTTGCAAGTTGTTCTGCAGATTCTTTAAGAGGTCGTCATTACCAGCCATTATTTTCTTTCTGCCTCCGCTGCCAAAAAAGAACCCACACCAGTTAAAACCTCACAGGCACAGCAGAGGTTATTCTTTTCCCTTTAATTGGTTTTCTGACCTTCAGAGAGCTATTTGGCAAGTGGTCCCGATCACGTAAACTATCAATTTAGCTTAGGAACACAAACGTGCCGTTTTCCCTAGTTACAACAGGCCCCTTTTAGAAGGATGTACATACCTCTATTGCTGAACTACTAGTTTATATGTATTGTTGTTTATATGTTCTCCTCCCCAAGGAGAAATACAGGTGTTTTGGGAAATGATTGTAGGCTACAGTTCTATACCCACTTACTTGGAAACATCATTTATGTATGTGAGGCTTGTTTCCAAACAAACACGTAGAGAGGATTGCAAACATTTATGGAGAAGGCCATCAATAGCTACTAGCCTCGTTGGTGATGCTCTACTTCCAGAGATGGGCGCAGTATGCTTCTGAATTGCTAGGACTCAGAAGTGCGGGGAGTGCTTGTAAATTTCCCATAGACATTTGGTCAGCCACTGTGAAAACAGGATGCAAGATTAGATGAACCTCTGGCCTGATTTGCAGGGATTTTCTCATGTTCTAATTTGTCTCACATGGACAGACACCTCCAGGCCATCAGCGGGTCCCTGGGTTTTTGAACTGACACAGGGTCAGTGGAACAGCCACACAAATTTAGATCCTGGACTTATCTGGGAGACGGGGCTATTTAGAGAAACATGGGGTTTATGAATAACACAATTAATGTTTTTCCTTCTGCACACCTGACGTGTTGGGGTTTTGCTCTACCAAAAAAGTCTGCACCACTGCATGGAGTTAGCCACATCACATACTTGTATTTTAGCAACTTGTGTGACAGCCACAGGTGACCAGGAATTCCATGCAGGCAAACAAGGGGGCTGGTGGAAGAGGAAAGGATTTATTCACAGTCCACTTCCTTTCTGTGCAAGTCACAAAGAGAGGGATGCCTTTTTCTCTACAACTATCACGGAAATACAGACAGCTGCCAAAGGAGGGGTGGACTGCTCCATCACTCCCCTGCCAGTCTATTTGGTAGATCTGTTTTTTTACTAGCCAGCCAAAAAGCTAGAAGCCTGCATTTCCATGTAGGTGATGGAAGATGGGGCTTCCTCTCTTGATAGGTCAGCACGGAGACTCATAGCAGGCTAGTATAATTTTTTGCAGCCTAGATTAATTTTATGGACTTTGAAGTCTAAAGCCACATTCTGTGTTGCTTTACTCAGAAGTAAATCTCAGCAGGTCCAATGGTACTTACTTGAAGCAAGCCTGCATATGATGCAGGCCTTGTTGAAACAACAACATTTGCATCACACAAAAGACTTTCTGAGCTTTAGGTTGTGATTTTACACACAAATTTGGAAAGCGAGTGCCATTCAGGTAATTGAGAAGTACTTCCAAGTAAGCAATTCAGCACAAAACAAAAGCATGCAAATGTTTCATTTCCCGGTCAGGGCTCACTCAGCCATGTCAGCAGAACATAAAAGCAAGACATTAGCTAATGTAGACACTTAAGAAGATGACAAATAAGCCTCACTATTAGCCAAAAGTCTCTGCAGGGATAACAGAGTAAGGCACATCTAGCGGTCTGTTCTTATAGGGGTGGGCAAACTGGATCTAGGATGTACAGACAACAGGAGGGAAAATCACATGGTGGAATGCTCCTTCCTTCAAAAACCTTCCATGCCTATAGAAAACTAGTTGCAAGAAGGCTTAGCTAGACTTCGCTTTTATGGATGGGCATTCAATTATGCCAGCCTCCACCTGCATCTTGAGGTGGTACAGCCCAGACACAGGTTTACCTGCATCTGAGCTGTGCCACTTGAAGCCACAGGGGGTGGCTCGCATAATTGAATGATTGTCTATATTAGTAAGATAATAGTAACAGAGAATTAAGCCTATCTAGCTAGAAGGAGCCAGGAATGAACAGGTCTCCAGTGCAGACAGCCGATATATGACAGATTGGGCATGCAAAAATTACTGGAAAGCTCCCTTCTTGAACTCACACCTTGAGGGTGAATCTACAGCTTTCCGGAAACACTTCTGCAAAATAAAAACCCCACCAGGCTTAGCTAGCTGTCTAGCCAGCAAAGATGCTACCTATACTTGCTCTAGCTTCCCACATTAAGTTCAGCCTGCAGTTACTTCCACCTGCAGTACTCCTAAGGTACCCCTGCAGCACAGCTCCAGAAATTCCAACACAACAGAGCGAAACAGAGTCTTTGGGTTTGCAGATCAGTACCACCAGGCTCCAAGAAGCTGGAATAAATCCAAGGGGCTTTCTCCAAAAACCCATTTATAAGAAACCTCCCTCCAAAAACCAAAATCCCTTTTTAGCTGAGAAGCAGATGCAAAAGATGGCAGATTCTCCAGCAAACTGAACACCAGACTTTTCACAGGGTATGTGAAGACGAGGATCATTTTGCATCTCATGGGGAACTTTAAATCTGGAGTTGTGGTTTTTTTTTAAGTACTGGAAAACAACAACTCTGGGGTGCAACATTTAACTCTTCCTGGTGTCTGATACTGCCCCTCCTCTAAGCAACAGACCTCCCCTCCCTCACCCACTTCCAGGGACACCCAGGGGTGCTCTCCAGCGTTTCGGTGCCGGCCAGGGGTTTCCCAAAGCATCCCGACCCTCCCAGCCGCCTTCCCCCAAAAGCTCTGCCGCTCCCCTAACCCACAGTCGCACACTTACTTGCAAGTTCCCGGCTCGCTCGTGGGCATGCAGGCCGGCTGCGATTGGCTCCCCCGCGTGACGGGCGCGGCGCCGGCCCAACCAGAGGCGGCCTTGGGGAGGCAGGACGAAGCAGAGGAAGAAGGCGGGGAGCCAGCGCTCAATCGGGGAGGCGGGGAGGGGCAAGAGTCAAGCCCGTGACTGACGTGCGGAGCCTCGAATCAGAGGGCGGACAATGGGGAAAGGGAACTAAGGGGGTGTAGGAAAAAATAGAAATAAAAAGTAGTTGCAAAAGAAGAGAAGCCGCCAATAGGAGAAAATGCATTTAACGTTGGTTAAGGAGGGGATCTGCGATCACAAATGTTGCAAAAGCAATAAATGGCATGAACAAAAGCAGAGGTTGAAATGGATATAAAACAATATTATTATTATTATTTTAAAAAATCACCTTGCAAACTCAGTGAAGCATTTGGAGCCGGGCTGGCGGAGCGCAGGGCGCAGCAAACTTCAAGGAGGAGCAGCAGCAGAGCTGGCCAGGAAGCGGAGCAGCACAAGTTTGATGGTCCCCGGGCAGGCGGGCAGCGCTTGCAATTCAAATAAACTTTCCCTTCCCACCATGCTGAGAGAGGCCCATGTGACCATCAGCAGCCAGACCTCCGGCCGCCCGAGGGGTGGGGCTCCGGCGGCGCTTTCGGCCGCGCGGCGAGGGTCATTTGGAAGTTAATCCCCTCGTCGTGGCTTTGTTCGGCGGAGCTCGCTCTGCTGGCGAAAGGCGGCTCCGGGTTGCCAGGGCGGGGAGGGCGCTCAGCTCCCCCCCCCCCCAAGTATTTTGCAAACAGCCAGCCTTTGCAAAAAAAGCAAATGCATATTCTCATTCACATTTCCCCCGGGAAGGAAGCGTCAGGTTCCCCAGCGCAGTCCTAGAATATGCCCTCTTAAAAAACAAAACACCTTGTTGAATTCGGAGGCGATTTACTCTCGGGATTGCACCCTTGTCTACTCAGACGGACGTCCTATTGAATTCAATGGAGCTTCCTCCCAGGGTGGTATGGTGCTGTGCGTTTTGAAGCAAGTCTTCAAAAGCTCTCCAGAAATTTAGGGCGCCCCATCGTACTCCACCAAGGAAGTGGCTTGCTCAAACTACATTCTGTTAGATGCCACCCCGGTCTCGGAGCAGTGAGAGACTCCAGGGGTGCATGCACACAACCAGATTCTGTTTGCTTGGAATGGAGGTCAGCCGAGACACTGATATCCTTGGAATAATATGGATAACCAAAGGATGTTGGTTGTTGACCCACTTCTCCTTTACATCCATTGTTTATCAGCCAAAGCTGATATGGAACATTTTTGGGTCACATGCCGCTACTGAGAATTCTAGAAGGAAAGCTGGGCCTTAGAAGAGTGATAAGGAACCTGTGGCCTTCCAGGTGTTGTTGGACTCCAGTCAGGATGGCTGGTGGTCAGGCGTGATGGGAGTTGCAATCGAGCAATATCCAGAAGGCTACAGGCTCCCCATCTGTGGTCCAGAAGTTTCACCCAAGTTATCAACCTGATACTTCACAGAAGGGGAACCTATGGCTCTCCAGATGTTGCTGCCATTATACCTGGCCATTAGTCATGCTGTCTGGAAGTTGCAGTTCAGCAGCATTCGGAGGGCTACAGGTTCGCTATCCCTTCTTTAGAGAGACTGACCACCCAGGACAGGCATTTTCACAGCCATCTGTTCTACTGAGCCTCAGGTAACATCAGTTCTGGTTTATTTACACTGAGTTGTTTCCCCCCACCCACTCTAATGTAGTATTTCACTGATTGCAGACAAGCATTTAGGGATGCCACCCAGATCTGATGAAATAGAAAGACATTCTATTATTTCCCCATCACCTTGCACGCTGCCTGTACTTGGGTGTGCCGAAACACCTAGAGAAATATGTACCTGTTGGTGCAATTATGTATCTGTGTGCACAATTACTTTGCTGCAGCAAGGCTTTTAAAGGGACCCCTGACCATTAGGTCCAGTTGTGACCGACTCTGGGGTTGCGGTGCTCATCTCGCTTTATTGGCTGAGGGAGCCGGCGTACAGTTTCCAGGTCATGTGGCCAGCATGACTAAGCCACTTCTGGCAAACCAGAGCAGCGCACGGAGATGCCGTTTACCTTCCCGCCGGAGCGGTACCTATTTATCTACTTGCACTTTGACGTGTTTTCAAACTGCTAGGTTGGCAGGAGCAGAGACCGAGCAACGGGAGCTCACCCCATTGCGGGGATTCGAACCGCCAACCTTCTGATCGGCAAGTCCTAGGCTCTGTGGTTTAACCCACAGCGCCACCCGCGTCCCTAGCAAGGCTTTTACTATGATCCTAAATGGTGGTGTTCTTCACTGGAAAGGTTGGCCAATCAACATACCTGGTACAAGGGGCCCATGCTCTGTTGATTCTTCATCCCGAAAGGAGTATCTGTAATCCTCGGGCCTTGTGAATTGAAGCAACTTTTGCAATCTAGTATTGTCTTACCCATTTCCAGCTTCTAAGTATGCTGGGAATTCAGAAAGGTTCATAGTAAAGCTTCCTAATGGGCAAATTTCAAGGCGGTGGATAACTATGCCAGTTTTATAATCAAGATGCCATATTTCTTAAAAGTAGCTCTTCAAATGTCATCTGGAAGAGCCCTGACCAGTAGTCCACTCATCTCAGTAGAAAGTTAGCACTCTGAAGTCCTGGCTATGCCCTCAAGGGTAGTATTTAACTAGTGGTTGCTTTCATCACTGTCATGTTAACAACCTCCCCCAGTGAAGTTTAAGCATTTTAACCTCATTGGGGGGGAAACGCCAAAAGTACTAAACCATATACAGTGCTGTTTTTCTAGAAGAAGAGGTGCCAAAAGTCACCACAAAGGCCTCCCTTGTTCCCCTATAATGGCAATATCTCCCACCTGAGAGGTGCTGCAACTGAGTTCCAGCTTTAAAAAAAGAAGCTCTGACTTAAACAGCAATGGCAAGCTAGTAATCTCATGAATTCAGAATTATTCCCCACAACTTTCACAACATGTCCTTAAATGTCTAATTCTTGAAGATGCATGACGTCAACCTGTAACTTAAACAAGCCTAGAGTGCAATTCTACACATGCCCGCTTAGAAGATCTATTAAGTTCAATGAAATTTACTCCCAAGTAAGTGTTTATAAGATTGCAACCCTGGAGTTTTACGTTAATCCTACGATCAACAAAGAATTCAAACCAGAGACTGTTGTGTTAAGTAGTTTTGATCTGTTTGCTTTCAAAATGACAGATCTGCAGAAATGATATCCTGCAGATGAATACGAATGAAAGCTTTTCAGACATAACTGTGGTGTGGCTTCTGTTTTTTTATTCTGACTGCATTCAGTGACGGTGCCCTCAGAAGCCAGAAGCCAAATAGAAAGTATTCTCACTGTTACAATAACTTTTAAAATACTATTGATTTTTTTTCAATCCAGTCTTAGGATTACTCGAGGGCGTGATTTATGATCTTTTGAAATTTGCAATTTGTGGTGTTGCTAATGGCCTCATTCATCTCTCTGTTCTATTCTCACACCCCACCCACATTTCACTTCAAATCGGGACCTCTTCATTCTTACAAATAACAAATCAGGGCTCTCATAGTTTCGCTGTTACAGTCGTACCTTGGAAGTCGAACAGAATCCGTTCTGGAAGTCCATTTGACTTCCAAAACGTTTGAAAACCAAAGCACGGCTTCTGATTGGCTGCAGGAACCTCCTGCAGCCAACTGGAAGCCGTGGAAGCCCCGTCAGACTTTGGCTTCCAAAAATAGTTTGCAAACCCGAACAGTCACTTCTCGGTTTGCGATGTTCGGGAGCCAAAACGTTCCGGAATTGAGCTGTTTGACTTCCAGGGTATGACTTTATTTATAAACTGTTTACCTCCAAGGAAGGCAATATGGTGCTTTCCAAATGCTGCTGGACTCCCAACTCTCATCAGGCTCAGCCTATGTGGTTAATGGTCAAGAATGAAGGGAAATGTAGCAGCAACATCTGGAGATGGTTACCCCTGGCTGACACTGAAAGAACAACAGCTAGTTTTGAGCAAAACTAAATATTATCACAGGAGATAAGATGGTTTACAATTTTTAACATAAGAACATCAGAAGAGTCTGCTGGATCAGGCCAATGGGCATTAAGTCCAGCATCCTCTTCCTACAGTGGCCAACCAGATGCCTATGGGAAATCTGCAGGCAAAAGTACTTTCCTTTTCTGCAGTTTCCAGCAACTGGTATTCAGAAACATTGCTGCCTTCATCTTTGGAGGCAGAGCACATAGTCATTACGCATAGTAGCTTTAACTTCAATAGCTTTATCTTCAGATCTAAATGTTTTGTTTAGCTTTTAAATCTTCCCCCCAGTTTCACAAATAACTCAGCTATACAGCTGCAAATAAAACATTTTAAGTGTGTTTTAGGTGCAATATACAATGTGACACTAGATGGCGATGGTGAACCTTATGGAAAATGCAACGTATTTTTAAAAATGCTTTTTTTAATTTTAAAAAAGCATTTTCAGAACGGTTTTTATATGCGTGTAGATTCCACCCAACTCAGTTTAAGACAATTTAGTTCATATGAATTGCTAATTAGGTACAACTCATACGCCACCAATGTCAAATAACATATCAAATGCTTGGAAGAGGCTTTAAGTATATGTAGCTGGCACAGTTTGTTTCATTTGTGTCTGGAAGCATGAAACAGCATTTACATAGTGATTAAAAAATGGAGTAATATCCACTCCGAGTTGAAGCTTAACAGAGCAGCTGTGCTGGGCTCTTGGTGATGCTGCTTCACATCCCCAGTGTGCAAAGGAAGCCCAGGTTCTCTACTTGCATGTGATTGAGCCAGGGGAAAGCAATACGTTAAAGAACATTGGATCCATACACCTCACACAAAGACGCAGGAGAAGCACTGGCTAGTGATGCTTTTGTAGACTCTGTTCTTCCACCTGTTACATCACATGATGGTTTCCTTTTGTGCTCCCCAACTTATTTAAATTCATGGAGGGTGGTGGTGGTTCCTGCACTGTTCTTCAGAGCAGAGGGTGTCCCAGGGGAGCTGCTCTACGCTTAGAGAAGCGAGTCTCTGTCAGCAGTTTGTGTGTCACTTACTTTCCCCAAGTTCTGCCAGGAGTGGGTTCCTTCCTCGGGCTCCTAGGTCTGTTTCCCAGCAGCCCACATGACTGCTCTGCCCACCCTCAGCTGAGGGGTTGCCAGGGACACCCCACTTTCCCCTTGGCTCCAGCTGGTTTCATCAGTAAGAGTTGAAGGGTAAGGCACAGACTGCCCTTTAAAAGTCCCTTTCTCTTATTGTTCTCTCTTACACCTGTTTCTCCCTCTCTTCAGAGAATTCCAGCAGTTCTTGTGATGGGGTAGCCTTGCCCCCACCCATCTCCTCCCAGAGATCTGGGGAGAGACAAGGCAAAGACTCCCTGGGTCCCACACAGTTGGCTAACATCTCCTGTCACCTTCAGGTATTTCTCCCCCATCCCTGACCTGACCCCCTCTTTGTAATCCCGGCCTGGTGGGACTTCTCTCTGTGCTCTTCCCAGGTCTCCCAGTCAGTCACTTTCGTGTCTGCCTCTTCCTCAGCAGCCCTCAACTGCCTGAAGGGTTGCTGCAAAGGTGCTCACTGAGGTGAAGCCATCGGCAAAAGCCTTGGCCAAGGCAGAAAGGTGGGCTGCTGCCTGTCCTCTCAATCTCAGCCCTTCCTTCCTGGAAGGCCCCCTATCAGTGTGGCATAAGCCTGCCACTTTTGCGGATCCTGGCAAAGAGAAGTTCAGCAAGATCAGCTGTGCACAAGCATTTGGTTGCTATTGGATCAGGCAAGGGTGCGGGATCCACATGCACTCACTCCAGTAACTGACGGGACAAAATCACAGCATTACGATAAAAATGTCCAGTATTGAAAATCCAGGGTTTGTAAATCTAAGCATTTTAATCTGTGATTTGATCCTGTATCAGGTACTGGATACTCAAATTCCACATCAGAGCTCTTCTGAAGGACTAGATAAATTCAGTTCCTCTGAAGCATTTTGTCTGTTTCCCAGACTTTATCAATTTGGTTTGAATTAAGCCCAAACAGCAGCAGATAAATTCTAAGCCTGCCATCTCTCTGTCCTCACAGCCCAAAACGAATGGTTCTATTGTTTTCCCTCTGGCATATAAATTCTTTATAAATTCTAATAAAGCCACAGGAAGATTGGAAGCTGCCTTACAAAAAGTCCGGCCATTGGTTTATCCAGCTCAGTATTGTTGCCAACTCTTTTGGGACAGTGGGCACATGTGGAATTTGGGGGAAGTATTGTGGGTGCCAGTACAAAATGGCTGCCATTGGGTGTGTGACATAACACAAAATGGCTGTCATATCTAAAAGAGAATCACAAATGGAGATGGCATGCCCCTGCATTGACCACCCCATTATTTGGGAGGAAAAGGCCTACATCAGACACTGTTGCTCACAAAGATAAGTTATTTTTAAAAACCTTTCCTCTGTTCAGAATAGGAGGATATGCATCCAGTTGTGGTGTCCAATGAAATGTGGCCATGTTTAATGTAGGTGCAAACAGGAATTCTGTAGAAATATCAAACAATCTCTCATGCATTGAGAATCTTTACTGGTTCTCTTTTTGGTTTCCAGAAGCGCTATGTTGGCAAACCCACTGACTCACAGTGGCTACCGAGGATTTCAAACAGGGGACATTCCAGCCTTACTTGGAACTGCCAAGAATTGAACTTCAAATCTTCTGCATGCAAAGCAGATACAGTGGTACCTCGGGTCAAGTACTTAATTCGTTCCGGAGGTCCGTACTTAACCTGAAACTGTTCTTAACCTGAAGCACCACTTTAGCTAATGGGGCCTCCTGCTGCTGCCGCGCCGCCGGAGCATGATTTCTGTTCTTATCCTGAAGCAAAGTTCTTAACCTGAATCACTATTTCTGGGTTAGCGGAGTCTGTAATCTGAAGCATATGTAACCTGAAGCGTATGTAACCCGAGGTACCACTGTACATGCTCTGCCAATCAGCTACCCCCCTTCCCTCCTAGCTATGGTCCCACAATAAGAAGACTTCTGGCTGCTGGGCAGTAAGTCCCCACAGTTCAAGACCTAAGCAACTCAGACCCAGTTCAAACAACATGAGATTACCTAGAGATGTTGTGAATGAAATGCTTTTGCTCTACCAGAGTCATTGGGGGGGGGGCATGGTGACAACATGGTGTGCTTTTCAAATCCCTGAAGAGGGTCTTGTTTGGTCTTGCACTGCTATGATAGGAGACCACTTTCTCTAGCAAATGATACCATCTCATTTGTGCACAGTTTCCAATCTTACCACTGAGTGGGAGTATTGTCGCAAGGAAGAGGACAGAACAGACTGCTCAAGAAATCTCATTCTTTAGAGGCATTAAAATGAGACAAGGTATATTGCATTAGTGCCCTCCCCATTCTTCTCCTTTATCTCACAGCAGAAAGAGAAGATGACTTTTTTTGTGACGAATAATAGTTTTGTGATTGATCAAACTCCAGCTTAAAGTAGATTCTGGTCAGCAATATGTACAACTGTGAAACTAACTCCACAATCCCAAAGGGCCTTTAGGCTTTCGCAAATGGTAGGCATCCATGCTGCATGGCAAATCGCTTTTGAGACTAAAGGGAGTTTTAAAAGCATACCGTACGGTGATGTGTTTTGAGAGCCTGATGTACTAAAAATAAGAGCCGATTCCAGCATATTGCTTTAGAACTGGTGTAATGTATAGCAGAGGTGGTTTGAGGGTAGCACGACTGGTGAGGTCGCACTGGGAGCCAGTCTGGAAGGGGCACCAAAACAGAGCGGGGGAGGTGCCACTGAAATTTGAGAGCCCGAACTCCACCACTTCAAGAGGCAAACTATGACTGGGAAGTCCTGGCTCGCATCTCACCTCAGGCATGAACTGACAACGTGCCCCTACCCAAGCCACTAGTTTTTCCATCTTCCATCTGTTTTGCCATTGGACATATAAGAAATTATGATACATATCTACTATACCGAGTTGTTGTGAAGACAACTTTTTTGAAGTGCTCTGGAAACTCCAATTAGCACTGTATAAATACAAATAATCATTGCTTGCAGTGAATTAAAATGGAACTATTTCCTCAGCATTAGTTTTAGTTAATGGGCAATGTAAAACTTGCATGGTTCACCTGCAGCTTAAGAAATTTGAGAGATACGAACTCTGGAGATATGAAATCTGAAGAAATGAAAACTCAGCCCAAGAGCTTCAACCCTAATTACAATACAGTGTTACCTCGGGTTAAGTACTTAATTCGTTCCGGAGATCCGTTCTTAACCTGAAACTGTTCTTAACCTGAAGCACCACTTTAGCTAATGGGGCCTCCTGCTGCTGCTGCGCCGCCGGAGCATGATTTCTGTTCTTATCCTGAAGCAAAGTTCTTAACCTGAAGCACTATTTCTGGGTTAGCAGAGTCTGTAACCTGAAGCTTATGTAACCTGAAGCATATGTAACCTGAGGTACCACTGTACATCCTCTCACCAGCATATAAATTTGTTCTAATTTGGTCATTCTGCACAACTGATATCCAGCTGTACTCTCTTCTAACCCCGCCCACCTTGATCGATTAATTTCAAAAATTGATTTCAACATTCTGAGCCCTTCCCTGTGCCTTGGAGTTTTAAACCACACAGATGCCACCTTCTGTGACAATGGTAGGAAATCTGACACACTAATTTTCTTTTTCGTGGAGTGTTGAGGTTGCAATAGCCCCCAAGGCAAGCCCTCTTTATTAGCACTTAATGGAATAGCGCTGGTGGTAATTCACCCCAATAACTCCATCACACTAATTTCCATCAGTTGGAGAAAAAGAAAAAATTAACACTGATTGTGTTTACATAACCTTTGAGGGGTAGGGAATACCATGCCAGTGACCTTCCCCCTCTTATTACTGGTGGTAAATGGTCTGCCTTGCAAGGCCTCAGTTGCACATTGTCATTACATATAGAACAGGGTAGTCTCTCTGTGACAGGACAATTAAAATGTAAGCATTGTGCATTTAGGAGATGTGCAAGCAATCGACCTTGAAAAGCTTTGTTTATATAGCTTACGGGACACAGTTACAGCTGTGTGAATACTTTATGCAATCACTCCAGTGTTTTAAGCCTTTTAAAATTGCCTTTCTATAATTCAGGATCTGAAGAATTAGGTATCTTGATAACTGTGTCTGGGAGGTCAGAGAGACTGTTGTTATAGGGATTTTCACACTTTCCAATTTGTGTTATGGATGTACAAACTGTGCTAGTGTGGTGACCTTTATTCACACTGCTTTAATATTTCATTTCTAGAATAGTTGATGCCTAAGGTGCCCTTTGGTTTTTAAAGCCCATGAGGGTGTTTTTTTAAATAAAATAAAATAAAATAAAATGCAGATTTTTTATGAACGGGGCTCAGTTTGGGGTAATATAAAAATAGAGAGGTTCAGCTCTAGAAACTATTCACTTGAATAGTTGTGTTAACTTGGGGCAAAGCTACTTTTGTTTGAGCTACAGAATGCAGGGGTGAATGTGTAATATGGAGTTTGCTAACTTTCAGAAAGCCAAAATGCAGGGGCTCAATTCTGTATTTTAATTGGGGTGGGAAAAAGAATGGAAGAGAACCAGTGGGTTGCAGCTGCTAAAGAAGAGGTGAGGAACCTGTGGTCCTCCAAATATTGTTGGGCTCCAATTCCCAATGATGGGAGTTGTAGTTCAACAATATCTAGAGGCCACAGGTTTCACATCCCTTGGGGAAGAGCTGGGCCAAACTGTTATCAATCCATGAAATCTTGGACCAGTCATCGCATCTCGACTTAACCTAGAACACAGGGTTGGGAAGAAAATGGGGTTGGGAAAATGAGGGAGGAAAAGCTCTACTTACCACCTTGAGTTCCTTGGAAGAAGGGTGAATTTAAAATGTAATTTCTAAAATATCATTGTGAGATTCACAGCAGGTTCAAGTGCAAAAAGGTGTATTTTAAGAGCGTTTGTTGTGGTTGCATTATAGTGAAGTTATTCAAACAGGGACTTCGCCTACCCACCCACACCCCTTTTAAAAGTACAGAGGTTTGTGCTTTTAATAATGGCCAATGTGCAGAAACAGCGATGTGGTCACAGATATACTTATTCCTGAAAATAATTGCATGTCATTTGAAACAAAGCTTGGGGCAATTGCCCTCCACATCCTGCCGTAATAGTACATCTGACAAAATGTCAGCTTTGGAACCATGTTTCAATTATCTTTTGGGATGAAGTTATTGTGTGATTACAAGAAACAATTGGATTTCACATTCATATGAACCCTCTAACAATTCTTCTGGGATATCTTAAAGAACAGGTGAGACAGACCAGAACACTGAAACTGCCCATTTCCTGCCTGTGTTTCATTAACTGCTGCAAAGATATTGATATCAGATAAAAGGAATTCTCTGATAGTTCTGATACAACAATAATGGTTTAGTAACATTTAGTATCTTGCCACAATAACAAAATTGATGAAAATTCTTCTTGACGTAGAAAACGAAAATTTGAGAATTTATTACATGAAACAAGAACATCCATTAGATCTATTTAAAGCTTTTTCACCTCTGTCATCATTAATGAATTATTTCAATGAATTATTTATATTATAATATGTAGTATATTTTTAAAGAAAATATTGCATTTATTCTACATTACATCAAACCTGTGATTATTTAGAAGCAAACCATAAAATTAGTGAATATTAGAACATACAGTATGATATATTGTTTCTAGAATATTTGTTGTCTTGTAATGTAAAAACATCAGTATTATAGCTTTGGTGCTAGACTCAGAAATCTCTGCTTGGGAGAGGGCCTCCTGAGAGCCCCAGTCTGGTAGAGACCCTGAACCATCTCAGGAAGCAGCCACAGGTGACCCTCTCCTTCAGGGATCTCTACAGATGTTGAGCGAAAGAAACACCCAACAACCATGTCCTCCATCAGTGTTTCCCTGTTGATATCACTGGTTGCCAACAACTGGCACCCCACCTGTCATACTGGTTTAAGGTCCAGAAGCAACTACAGTGGTACCTTGGGTTAAGTACTTAATTCGTTCTGGAGGTCCGTACTTAACCTGAAACTGTTCTTAAACTGAAGCCCACTTTAGCTAATGGGGCCTCCTGCTGCTGCTGTGCCGCCGGAGAACGATTTCTTATCCTGAAGCAAAGTTCTTAACCTGAAGCACTATTTCTGGGTTAGTGGAGTCTGTAACCTGAAGCATATGTAACCCGAGGTACCACTGTATCAGGATAGGTATCAACACTTCAGAATGAAAATGTCAACAATTGATTTCTGGTGAGGGGTGGCCAAGACAGCATCTGTCCCTGCAATAATATTTTAAGCTATCATAAGTAATAATAATAATAACAATAATTTTATTATTTATACCCCACCCATCTGGCTGGGTTTCCCCAGTCACTCTGGGCGGCTCCCAACAGAACACTGAAAACAGAATAAAACTTCAAACATCAAAAACTTCCCTAAACAGAACTGCCTTCAGATGTCTTCTAAAAGTCAGATAGTTGTTTATTTCCTTGACATCTGATGGGAGGGCTTTCCACAGTAGGGTTCTGACCAGTGCTTGAGCTATATTACTTGCCTGATGCAGGTCTTCAGTGTTGTGGTGCTCTGTCCAGGGTCCTGATGTCTTACTGCAATACATGTTCGCCATTGCTGCCTGCTGATCTATGAACTCACCTTCGCGAAGCAACTCCTCCATGACCCTCGGTTCTGGATATCCAAGGGATCAAGAAAGAGATGGAGTATGAATTTGTATCATCCCATGTATGGTATGAAACACCCCAGGTATGGTGGGCAAGGCATGCAGCTTGAAAGTATGAACCTTTTACTGTGCTTAACCCCAACATCACATTGGTCCATAATGCTGCATCTCTAGCATTTTATAAGAAGAAATGTCTTGCTGGATCTAGTCCAGTATCCTTTTTCTTTAAATAGTTGCAAACCATATGCCTATGGGAAACCTGCAATAAGGGCCTGAGTGCAACAACACTCTCTCCAATCGTGATTCCCAACCATTGGTATGCATTCTGCCTCTGGCAGTGGAGATAAAACATAGGCATTATGGGTGATACGATAGCCTTATCTATCATGAATTTGACTACA
Organism: Podarcis muralis; assembly: GCF_964188315.1. Lineage (NCBI taxonomy): Eukaryota > Metazoa > Chordata > Lepidosauria > Squamata > Lacertidae > Podarcis > Podarcis muralis. Next base: position 74,955,942 of record NC_135659.1, read on the forward strand.
GTAGTTACCTTTTAATGACATCCAAGCTGGTGGTCACATCTTGTGGGAACGAATTCCATTGTTTACTGTGTGTTGCTATCCCTGAATCTTCCACCTTTCGCCTTCATTGGCCCTGAGTTCTAGTATTATAAGAAAGTGAGAAAAAACATTCTTGCTATCTGCTTTTTCCACACCATGCCTGCTTAGAGCTGATTCAACATTTGCTCAGGTGGCAAATCCAAAGAATGGTCAATGCACTTTGTTAAGTAGACTTGTGCAACAAATTAAGTCTGACTTGCTCAAGATAATTTGTGGGCTTAATGAGAGGAGGAAATTAAATAATGTGGGAATGAATTAGGTGACTATCCCCCACCCTGCACCCCAAGGGTGTATTGCTAAGGAAGTTTCCTTTTTTCTCTCAACAGAAAAAGAGATGGGCGTTTTGACTCTGGGCTGAAGATTTTGGCGATCCACTGAATGCAACAGCGCAGGAAAGCAGTAAGTTGAGGACCATGTTGTGTATCCTTGAATGAGTAACACTGAATATGATGGCCTCTTCCACCTAGAGTAACTTTACTTTGGTTATTTTGACCTAACAGGGACATCATATCGTATATAATAACAACAGTGTTTTTTCACTGGCTGCAAGCAGAATGGATAGGAAAAACACAGAAAGCAAGGTGGAATGCCCCAGAGTCCCTTTATACCACACCCCCCTATTTTTGATCATTCTGTACAGCATGGGTGGTGAATCTTTTTCAGCCTGAGGGCTGCATTCCTGCATGGACAACTTTCCGGTGATTGACAGGGCCAGAGGCAAAGTGTGGGTAGAACAAGGGATATGAGCACTACCTTTGCACAGTAGGCTACATTCCCACCATGCAAAAGGCAGAGGTGTTTAATCTTCCACATCTTTCCATCCATCATCCATGCAAAAAGAGGCATGCTCACGGCGGAAGGACACATTCTAGCCAGGCAAAAGCACTCAAGGCTGGTGCAGAGAGAGAGGGGCATGGTCTGGGGATGGCATGTGTAGCCTAAGGGTGTCCTGAGAGCTGAATAGAGAGGCCTGGAGTGCTGCATTCAGCCCCCAAGCCTGAGGTTCTTCACCCCTGCTGTGTGACTTCACTTATCACTCCATCTCAATTATATTGTACCACAGGAAGAGCAGCAAAACAGTCAAGCAAATGGAATATATTTCATAGGAGAGAGAGAAAGAAAGAGAGAGGAGTCACATTACACTTCCTGCAGCAGTTGTATTAGCAACAGCAACACTGGTGTTTCACTGGGGCTCTCTGCAGTAAACACTGGAAATGTTAACAGATTTGGGTCCCGGAGCATGCACCAGGGAATTTGGAATGACAGCAGCTGCATGTTGAAGGGCATGCACCTGTCCATCACACTTTGGGTGATTACTATGGGAACAATGATAATTGTTGCATAAAGCATGGGATAGAAGAATTGTGCAGTTGTGTGATTCTGCCATCCGGATGTTCATTCATATAGATGTTTATCATTCTCATATATATATATATATGAGCCAGTGTGGTGTAGTGGTTAAGAGCAATAGACTCGTAATCTGGTGAACCGGGTTCGCGTCTCCGCTCCTTCACACGCAGCTGCTGGGTGACCTTTGGCCAGTCACACTTCTTTGAAGCCTCTCAGCCTCACTCACCCCACAGAGTGTTTGTTGTGGGGGAGGAAGGGAAAGGAGAATGTTAGCCACTTTGAGACTCCTTCGGGTAGTGATAAAGTGGGATATCAGATCCAAACTCCTCCTCCTCCTCTCCTACTTTATCCTTCATGATGAATAAATATATATAAAGAAAAAACACAAAGCTACCCTTGAGAATGGTGGTTGATGGGGAGAATGTGTGTCAATGACATCATGAGCACTAGTAAATAGGGGACCTTTGCAGCTGGCTAAACTACCCTGGAAATCTACCAGGCTAGTCTTCCTAAAATTCAAACCAGTAAATAAAAAATATGCACATTTCCCCCTCAAAGTGGGAGAGTGGGCTCTATCAAACAGCCTCATCCTTCTTAACATGCTGCATTGGACATATCACATCATGCAGGTAGAAGAGTTATGATGACACCACACATGAAAAGCACATTACTTCCCCCAAGGAATCCTGGGAATCGTAATTTGTCAAAGGTGCTGGAGAGGGGTAAACTACAGTTCCCAGGATCCCTTGGGGGAAGCCACATGCTTTAAATATATGATGTATACAAAGCTCCCCTGCTGCCACTGATCTGCTGTGGGTGCCTTTAAGGAAAATGGTTTTCATAATCCATGACATATCCTCACTGATTTATTCTGAATCCTCCTAAATGTTACTGCAAAATCAGATCTGGGCAAGACTGTTGCTTTTGGGACTTTTCCTAATTAAACTTGAATAGCTCTGCCATATTAACAAAACCCCACGCTTCCCATCTCCCTCGAGCGCCGCATGTGCGAAAGGCCTGGGCTGCAATTGCCAGCCAGATAGCAGTAAGCAAGGATGCTTGACTGCTCAGGAGTGGCTAAATTATGTTGGACTGCAGCAATGCAATTTCATCTTTGCTTCAGAGTCTCAGCTCCTCTAGCCTCGCTGCAGGGAATAAAAGTCAGCTTGCTATGACAGAAGACTGTGTTTTGCAGGCCAGGCCGTTGCTGGCATGTTAAGGGGAAAGAGTTCAGCTTTTGTGTTTATTTGCTGAAGCACTAAGCTACCAGTCAGTGCATATTTGATGGTTTCCTGGAGCTATTCATTACTCAGACAAGTTGGTTAGCAAGCCCAAGGGTAGCATGTATTCTTTGGCTGCTCGTAGGCAGTGGGATGATTTTGTCTCAATAAACTTTTCTATTCTTCAAAGCTCAGCTGACAAATTTGCCCTTAAGCTCAACGAAGGGTATATCCAAGATGGCCAGCTCCCGTCCAAGGATTTGTGAGCAGCTGGCCAATCAATTTTTGCCACAGAGGGAGCTGTGGAAGAGCATTGGGCCTGAAAATACTACCTTATCGATTAAACATTTGTGGTCTATAAAATACAGTAACAGCGCGAGGCTGGCTGGGGAGTGAAGCCTGCCAGCGAATTTCCTGTGTCTCTCCCCGCACCCCACCTTCTTTCAGCCTCCAAGGACAAGAGAAAAATAAGTTAAGATGCTGAGCTGGAATTCATTTGTATCATAATGGTTTTTGATGACTAGCAAAGGTTACTTTATGATTATCCACCTAATTATAAAACGGTCGGCAAGTATCATCTTATCTGAATCAGCATCGGCTAAATTATAAAATGCCCTTGTTTTATGCAAATTTGAGTCATATTGCAGCTTCACCCTTCTAACCTGTCTGTCTGTCAATAAGGCATGTGTGGGACATAAATCTTAAGGCTGTACCAGAGTTTGATTCTGCTGCAAATAAAAAGTGAGTAGAAGGTGAATTAATTCAGTAGCATACCTTGACTGATGGGGAACACTAAAGAGGCAGTTGGGTGTAAGGTTGCTTTCATGCCTGCAGGGAAACTTTACTACAGATGAAGAGCTGCGGCATCTCTTAGATAGACGCCTAGAATATTGAGAGTTTGATTCTCATTTCTTCTTTTTCCAGTTGGCAGACTTTTGTGTGTGTTCAGATTTACTGCTTATCTTACCTAAGACAGCCTTCTTCAGCTTTGGGTCCCCAGATCCTGTTGGACTACAATTCCCATCATCCCCAGCCAGCAAGAACAATGGTCAGGGATGATGGCTGTTGTAGTAGAACATCTGTGGAGCTGCAGGTTCCTCCCCCTGGTGGCTGCGACGGAGAAACTTCAGTCTGAACTGGGATGTGCATGGTCCCCACCCCTGAGGTAAAAATAGAACAATGACAAATCAAATAATTTAACAATTTGCTGCCCTTTCATGACCCCCCAAATCAGCTGACCAAGGTGGCTGCCTCACTTTGTCTAATAATAGGGCTGGCCCTGCTTTGCAAAGTACATATTCTGTGAGTCTGTGTCTTTCTAGCTATATTAATGCTCTCCCCTTTGCAATGGAGCATGTGCTAGGCTTCTACATCTTATCATAACAGTGTTACAAATGCGTATGTTATAGCCATACAGTGGTACCTCGGGTTACAGATGCTTCGGGTTACAGATGCTTCAGGTTACAGACTCCGCTAACCCAGAAATAGTACCTCGGGTTAAGAACTTTGCTTCAGGATGAAAACAGAAATCGCGTGACGGCGGTGTGGCGGCAGCGGGAGGCCCCATTAGCTAAAGTGGTACCTCAGGTTAAGAACAGTTTCAGGTTAAGAAAGGACCTCGGGAACAAATTAAGTTCTTAACCTGAGGTACCACTGTATTTGAGGGTGGAGCAGGGCAAAGCAGAGGGGCCCAAGATATTTTGCTGCTAGAGGCAGAGTGGCGGCAAGCAACCATGTTTGCTCCTCAAATTGAAGCGCATAATACCCAAGTCCTGCCAAGTTATTTCAGCACCTGAGGCAGACAGTCCAACAAGCACCCATCTCCCTTGGCAGTAAAAACAGCATCATAACAAATTAAATAGCTGACCATTTGCTGTCATACCAGGATGCCCCAAATCTGCTGCCTCAGGTGGCTGCCCCACACTGCTTAATGATAGAGCTGGTCCTGCTTCTCAGCTGTCAGTCAGCGGGCACCAGGATGACCTCAGGTGACCTGTTGACATCAGACTGTGTTGGCAGAGACAGTGGGCATTGCAGGTGCTGGTGATGATCAGCTGGTTGTCACAGCTTGCAAAGCTCTCTGCCTTTGCAAGTGCCAGTGATCACGGTCATGCTTGCAAAGGCCAAAGCCCACAACTGTCATATAGGTTTACCTGCCCCACATCTGACATCATGTCATGTGTAGGACAAGTGGGTGTGGCTTGGCTGATTGGCCTTGCGGGTCAAATGAGGAAGCCAGGTGGGCCTAGTAAGTAGACCCAAAGGTGTAGCTTCTCCATCCTTCTTCTAAAGCCTACAAGCAGCCTTTGTATGGGGGAATAGAAGATTGGAGTCTACCTTCCGGAACTTCAAAAAACTGCAAGGGCTTGCAATCACAAAGCACTGTGCAGATGAAGATGAAGGTTTATCCAGGTGTTGTTGTTTTTTTGTACAGCAAAGGCATGGTTGTTGTTTTGCAGAATTCAGATTCTCTTTAGTCCTTTAGTCCTTTCTGGCAATAAGCATTTCCTCAGCACTCAAACAACTATATTTTGCGGCTTCCCAGCTAGCATGTCTACAGCTGCTCTGAATGCTCTGTGGAATTTTATTTATTTAGAAATTTATATCCCACGTTTCAGTTATGGGAGCCCCGGAGACAGCTTACAGAGTAACAGAAACAAATGCAAAGCATGCAATAGAAATATAGCGAAATAGAAAGCTAAAAAAGCAGAATAATGCTAAATTCATCCCAAAGCAGCAAGGGGAACATTCACACAACCAGAATGCCTGGTCAAATAAAAAAATGTATTAACTACATGCCTAAAGCAGGACTGGGAAACTTGCGGCCCTGATGGGTGAGCTTTTCATTTTCTTTTACTAGTTCTGTGGGTCTCCTGATGTGTAGCCATTATGCCAAGAGGTTTTGGTGCTCCCTCAGCTACCCCAAGGTTGTCTTTAAAAAGAGAGAACTATTTAAGTTTTCCCACTGCTTTCAGAATTAATATCAATGATCTTAATTAATCATTTATATTATAGAGCTTTAAAGAATACCTCTTATAAATATTTTAAATATATATTTATATTTGTGCTACATTACGTTAAAGCTGCAATTTTAATGGTTCATGATTTAGAAGTAAGCTTTAGTGACCATTAGAATACAATACACACATTTGTATGTGGAAAATACAATTTTGAAAATTACTGGCTACTCCCACTATGGTACTTTGAAGGCTAAAGAGCTTTTTGTGGTCCCCCAAGCCGCCCTCTCAATATTCCCCTTAAAAAACTTAGAATTAAATATTTTATTTTTTAATGTCTGCTCCCACGAGTACCCCACTGTGATGTCAAAAGTACTTTTATGGCCTGTAAGGGCAATTCCAAATATGTCTATTCAATTTTAAAAAAAATCAATTTATTACTTAACTGATAGCTCTACTTTCGGAAGACAACATTGAGAAATCCTGTTCTCGCCATACTTTGCCCACACCCAGTTTGCACTCCCATTCCTGGAGGGTTGGCCGTGATGGGTCCTTAGTTTGAAAAAGGTTGGTCCTCCTTTAGGATCCAGTGTATATGCTGTGTATGATCTTAAACCACATGCAACACCTGCAAACATGTGCAAGGAAATGACCCTACAAAGCTTATTAACTGAGCACTATGTTAAATTCCTCCCAATCTACCTGCAACCCGAGTGGCCAAGTGGAAAAAGGGCAGGGCTTGTGCAACTTTGACAGGTGTTTAGAAGACGAAATTACAGCTTGCCATGAAAGCTACACTTGCTGATAATCCCTGCTTCTCCACAGCAGTTGAAGGTGCATGAGCCTGGTCCCTTTCCCTCTGTCTTTTTGTGTATCTGTCCATCTCCTTTGCAGCACCAGCTGTTAAGTGTGAATTCAGTGGAACCAAAAAGGCACAGCCCTAATTTCAGTAAGAACAGGACCAGCCCATCATGGGCAGCTGGGAGAGAAAGGTGCTGAGACATGCCAATCATGTAGAATAGTAAAAGGAAATGAAGAGATGATGGGAGGCGAGAGAGTGTATATAGATTAGGTCCTATTAGCCACCCACCCTTTAAACATCAAATCCTACAAAACACTCTAAAACCCGGCCCTATGATTATACAGTAGCACTACTCTGCAAGCAAACCCTAGTAAGAAGGAGCTCCTTTGAAATTCAGAGCCTCAGACACATTCATTATGAAGATCAGGCCTTATTAAATATATTCAGTTTGAAGATTAGGCCCTATTAAACACGAGGCAGTTCAAAGTTGAAGTCCAATTAAGCACAGGCTGTTGGAAAATTGGAGCTCGTGGGGAAAGGAGGGGAGGGGGAACCTTTGCATATCTCTGGCTCTTTGCTGATTGAAATAAATTAAATAACTTTCCTTCATCAGGCCATTCACCTAATGCACTCCTTGGTGATGGAATGGAATTAGCCGGGCCAAACTTTATCAGTTTGCCGGATTAATTTCTTTTGCAAAGTGGGCTTCCAAAGGAGGGAGGGGGTGGGGCAAGGAGAAAATAGGAAGCAGCCTTATACCAAGGGAGGCCTGTGGTGCATCAAAACCAGCATTGTTGACAATGGAGAGTAGGAATCTGCCTGGGTTTCAGGCAGGGGCCTTTCCTAGTTCTGCAAGTGGATGCCAGAGATTGGATGCAATGCATGTACTGTACTGTTCTGAGTTACTGCCCTTCCCCAAAGAGGAGACCAGGCAGCAGAGTGCAAAAGGAAAAAAGGATGGGGAGGGAGAAGGGGAAAACTTTGGCACCAGTTAAAAAGAACAAGCTTTTAACAGGTATATTACTGATGTTGCTGGATTACTGTGGTACAGGAGAGCCTCATTTAAAACCACACTTGCTAGGATGTGTGGAGCGCACTTGACATTTGCCTGGCCATGGTTAATGGAAAAGGATCTACTCTGCATTCGGATTGTCCCAGGTTCTCAATCCCCAGAAAGTTCAGGTAAGGCTGGGAATGTTCCCTGCTGCTAGTCCGTTCAGACAATACTAAGCTAGAATGGCTGGGCTTTGTATAAATGAAGTTTTGAATTGTGTGCTATAGTGAATGCTGCATGCAGTAACAGCAGCTAGAATACTATTAGCCCAGAAATGGAAGCAAGAAGAATTGCCAATGATTGAAGAATGGAGGATGAAGTTGATGGACTATGCAGAATTAGACAAATTAACAGGAAGGATCCAAAACCGGCAGGACCAGAAATTTATCGAAGACGGGAGTAAATTTATGAACTATATGAAAAGTATTTGTGATGATCAGACGACGTTTGCAGGTTTGCAAGAAGTTCTGTGAGGAGTATTGTTGGAAATACTGTAAAAATGGAAAAGGGGAGATGATAAGTTAAGAGAGGTAAAGACAATATATAATTAAGTAATGCATAAAAAGAGGTTAAGACGGAAGATCATCGGAGGTGCTGATGGAAGTCGAAAAAAAAGTGTATTTGTAATAATTTGTGTGGTACATTTTATAATTTGTATGTTAAAATTAATAAAAATGTATTAAATATATATATATATAGTGAATACTGCATTTAGCCCCTTTCTGTACAGTCGTGGACTCTGTATAAGGCAGCTAGCTTCCTCTGTTCCTGTTCTGCAGTTTGTTTTTTTACATCTGTGTGGACTGAGCCACCAGAGGGCACCACAACACACCCTTACAAACAAAGCAAACATGCGGTCCATTGTGATGCATTTAGTTTGATGTAAACAAGGCCCTTCATAAATGCATCCTTTCAACAACGAGAAAAGGCACACGGTTTCCTATACCTTTAATCTTTTAAAATAGGGTTGTTTCTTTTTTTTAAAAAAAGGATCAGATGAAAAGGCCCACACTATATCAAACTGCTCTCATTGCTTACTTTGAAGAAAACATTGGTGAAATTATTTAGAAAGGCACATAGGCACACAAAAAAAGCACTCGAGCTGGTTTAGCATGTCAGAAATCCGCTCAGCAATCTGATTAAGACATAGGCATTTTCACACCATTGACTGAAACTGAGTCATGACAGAAAGCTTTCACTAAGCATCAGTGAATCAGCATCCCATAAAGACAGCCAAGAAATGCTTCCAGAAATACTGTTCAAAACAAAGATATAGCTGAAGGATCTGGCATTGAAAGCCCTGCTCAGCCTGGTATTTTTTTTCATCTCCTAGGGACCGGCCCCCCCGAAGTCCTTTTTATTTTGATTGCGCTCATTATGGTATTGACACAGTTATATGCAATCCCTCTTTCAATACTATTTGTGCCTACAAAAGTTTCATGGATGACATACTGCTTTGCTTCCAATCAGAGAAGGTCCTGTAACTTCCTGCTGAAATCATGTAACTTTTTATACCACAAATGTTCGGGTTTATTTTTTTGTCCCACTTTTGTTGTGCTGTAGTGCAAGAGTGCCCCTCCATACAGCAAGAATACAGGAACGCTGGGGAAGAATAGAAGAACAGCTAATAAAGCAGAATGATGTCTGGACAGTCGAGTATAAATCTACTGCTAATGGGATGCGGGTGGCGCTGTGGGTTAAACCACAGGGCCTAGGACTTGCCAATCAGAAGGTCGGCGGTTCGAATCCCCGCGACGGGGTGAGCTCCCATTGCTTGGTCCCTGCTCCTGCCAACCTAGCAGTTCGAAAGCACGTCAAAGTGCAAGTAGATAAATAGGTACCGCTCCGGTGGGAAGGTAAACGGCGTTTCCGTGCGCTGCTCTGGTTCGCCAGATGCGGCTTAGTCATGCTGGCCACATGACCCGGAAGCTGTCTGCGGACAAATGACAGCTCCCTTGGCCAATAAAGCGAGATGAGCGCCACAACCCCAGAGTCGGTCACGACTGGACCTAATGGTCAGGGGTCCCTTTACCTTTACCTTTTAATGCGCTATTATCACATCAGTGACATATTGCAGAATATATACACCCGTAAGAAAAATCAAAACAGCAACACCCTGGTCTGGAGAGGCCCTGAGTAGTTTTAAGCTCAGTGGCAACCAATGGATCATCTTAATGTTGCATTTATTTTAAATGCGTTGACACATGACATAAGGAATGGTCAGAAATGTGAGATCATGAGGAAGGTAAAGAGGAGAGTTTTTCATCTATTACACATCAAGGTAACGCTGAAGAACTTCACTCACTTGTACTGGGGAACTGGGGACGGCCAAGTTAATTTGGGTTCACCTTACTTGGGCTTAGGTTCTGCTGCTCCATGCATGTATTTTATTGGGATAATGGCATGCCCAGTTGATGCGATGACTCGAACTCGCTTAATTGACTTCAGGTCAATCAACGGTATGCTTCTTGAGTTCCTACATTGGCACTGTAGTGTACTGTGAGAACGGGGTAAACACCCCAAGGAAAAGCAGGTACCTTCCCCCCTGGAACAGACTCATGCTTGCAGTTGAAAAGTAGCCATTTAGATTGCTCAGCACTTGGCAATTACTGTCGTCTGTGTGCCACAGTGAAAAATCAGCACAGATGAATTTGTGTGGACTAACGCACTCTCTACACGGTGGAGGATTGAAGGATCTGAAATGGCATGTCCAATGCTCTAAATTACAGCTGGTTTCCCTCCTTGCACCAGACATCTCATGTCTGTTCTTGCTTATTCTTCAGTCTATCACAACTGAAGTTTGAGGGTAGGCAAGTGTTTAGTCTGCCACTTTTTATAAAGGACTAGAAATTCTCTTCCTTCATGTTCAGACACTCAAGTGTGGACTGGATCTTGATTTATTGCAGGGACAGGGAAGCTAATGTCAGCGGCCAAATGCACCCTCTTCCAGGCCTCTCTAATCTGGCTCCTGGACCTCTCTCTAAGCCACACACTCTCCACAGCCACATACTCTTTTCTGAGTCACAGCCTAGCTTCATTATCTTCCTTGAGCATTTCTGCCTGTCTGAAATGTGTTCTTATACTCTTGGTTGCCTAGTTTGGAAGATAGAAAGGGATGTGTGTGTAGAAACTAGTCTACCTTATGAAGGTAACATTTATATTCATTGCTATGCCCATTTTTGCCTCTGGCCTTGTCTGAGGTTCCTAGAAGGTTGCCCAGACTGGAATGTAGCCTTCTGGCTGGAAACGGTCCCCACTTCCTTGGTTTATCATATGCGACTGAGCACCATTCAATGGTTTGATTTTTGCCCTTCCTGACAAGAAAAGCACTCTAGGCTATGCCTTTGTATTACAAATATGTGACACCACGAACAAAAGAAAACAAGCTGGACACCATGAACTCATCTGCTAATCAGTGTCTTTTGAATGCCTCTACTCTTTTGACTTCTTTTACTTTTCAATGTAAAATTCAACTGCTTGTGTTACATCATGAGATGAGCTCCTAGAGTAATTTGGATAAGTTAGCAGCCAGTTATATATGGAGAGCAGTCTTTTCTCTGATGCAAAGAACTTACAAAGCTTGGTAAACTTTTCTTTTAAGAGTATGAGTTGGGAAGTCCCTCAACCCACAGACCATTTTAACAGGTGGGTGGGGCCTGTCAGTTATCTGATATCACCATGACATCAGATGACCCAGCTTCAAAAGAAAGAAATGGAAGTGCACTCTAAATGTACTCCAGATGCTTTCCCTTTCTTCTTTTGAAGGTGTGGCTTCAAACTCCACCTGCAAAAGACAATTTTCTCAGTCTGCAGAGGAAAAACCCTGCCCAAAGTAGGGCTTGTAGTTGGGGTTGAATTTGAATTCAGTGCCAGCTGCAAGTCCTACTTTCTTCCAAAGGTCAGCTGTGCTTGAGATCTTCCAACTGGGAACTACTAAGTGGAGCTGATCCCAATGGGATTCCAGCTTAAAAGGATATAAGCAGTTTACAGCTTACAGTAACCCAAGAACTATGTATTATGAAAAAGGTGATTTAATCTCACACACCAGGCCTACACTCACTTCATTAGATTCCAGGATGCTCTGTCCAGTCCTATGCATAGCAGAAAATTCAGATGCCTCAATGCATCATGGGCTTTTCCTAATTTTTCTTTAAGGCATCAGTTACTGGCCACTGCTGGAGGCAGGAAGGCAGAATTCATGAGCTAAGATATGACCCACTGTGACAAACCCTTTTGCTTGCATAAAAGCTTGTATGTTCTAGGAGCATACCTTGCTTTTGAAATCTTTCTTTGAGCATAAAGGTGTCTTTTTTTCTATTGCAAAGCACCATATGTATAAATTTAATCAAATAGATCAAGGCGGTAAACAGAAGACAGGGAGAATTTTAAAGTCTCCTGCTGTGACACTGCGTAAATACGTGGTGACTTATTCTCCCTCTTCAACATATCTTTACCCTATAAGTACAATGGCAATAAACGGAAATGTTGCGTTCCATTGCAGGGCTGATGGGTTTTTATCACTGCTGCAAACTCCCTGAGCTGTTGAAGCAAAAACATATCATGGGAGGCAGAAGGATGTCATTACGGTCAGAACACCACTTTGCAGCTGCTGGAAATAGGCAAACTGTGGCCTATATTTCACCTCTTTTGAAAAGAGAGGGATATAAAATTTGAAGTGATAGTGCGGATTTTACTTTTATGAGAGGAAAGGGAGTGTGTGCCTTTTATGTGCAAAACACACGGGGGAGCATAGCTGTAGTGAACACAAAAGTTTAATCTGAATTTGAAAAAGCAAGGAAGGGGTTTGCAGCTTGAGGGTCAGCCGATCTTCAAGGTGGTAGTTCTCAACCTTTTCAGAACCAGAACCCAGTTTTAACCCTCAACTGCAGCATGGGGCCTACTTCTCATTTCCCATGTGCCTGTGTCTCCCCCCTTTCTGCCTTCAGTGTGATAATATGCAACAGAAAGCAGGGCCCCTGCTTTCCTAGGGTCTCTTCAGATTTGCTTGCACAAAGCTTACAAGGAGGCCAGACTATGTCTGGTCTTCATTAAGTTTGTGGGGAAGTTATACAACAACAAATGTTTATCAAGATACACTTCCGACATCTTCCCAGGAATCATTCACCCATTGCACACTTTTATTGCATTTCCCAATCACTTGCCTGATCAGAAAGAGACGGGGGGGGGGGGGGGGTTAAAAAGCGGATCTGTGACATAGAGCACTTCAATTCACTGTAACTGTGTGAATCCAAAGCACTTGAACCCCTTCAATAAAATGCTGATAGTCTGGACACAACCCTAGCTGCATAGAAGAGGGCATCTTTGCAGGTACAGCTTGTTAGGGAGGCAACAGACTTTCCAAAATTATCTTCCTTCTCTTGCATATAAAGAGAAGGAAGATAATTCCATTTGCTATTCACTTTTCTCAATGACTCTCCCATCCTCTTTAAGAAGAAATTCTGAACATCTGCAAACACTGTGCCATTCATGTGATGTGAACCATCTCAGGGCAAGGCATGACCGACTTGCTGGGTTTGGCCCACCAGATGAACACCAGTGCTCTAAAAGTCAGTAGGATGTGCAGAAAGCAAAATACCCTTGATGTGAGCCCACAGGGGGGAGAGCTGAAGATTAGCTGGTGCTGCTTGACAGCAGCTTCAGTACTGAGTTTTAGGGGTTCTTGCACTTCATAGTGACCAGTGGTAGAGAGCAAATGGGGCTGCATTGGTAAGGCAGTGGGGAGCTGTCCATGGTGTGAGCACCGCAGTGGAGCTAATCCTATGCAGGTTTTCCCACTGCCTTGCCTTTTCCTCTTGGTACTAGCAGTGATGCACAACTTTTGAAAAACAGAAGATCAATGCCGTCCCACCTACACCTGTGGGTCCTCTCCAGGTCTGTGGCTTTATAACTGTAAGATGGGATTCTGTAGAAGAAGGAACTGCTGAAATGGACAGATCAATCTCTTTCCCAAATTACTGGCCCCAGCCAAGTCTGTTAAGCATCTCTCTGCATAACAAAAGAGTTGGCCAGGTCCAGGTGTGTTGCCATAGAAATGAATAGCCAGAGATGCTTTCAGAAGAAGGGGACAGGTGTTCTTTCACTCTACTGGCTGGAGTTGATGAATAGTGGGTACAGGAGAACAATAAACCAGAGCCTAGTCCTGTGGCTGGAGCTGAGAAAACACAGAGGCCCGATTTGCTTTTTGTGCTGCATCCAGAGCTGTGGTTTTGTTATTCCTTGCTGCTGGAAACCTAGGACTTAGCTATACAGCTGCAAATATAACCTTTAAAGTGCATTATACAAATTTGACACTAGATGGCAATGGTGAGCTAATGGCAAACTCAATACATATTTTAAAACTTTTTTTTAAAAAAAGCATTTTTCACAGCATTTTAAAAATATATGTCTAGATTCAGCCCTAGTGGGGGAGTGAGATCTGTTGGGAGTGTTAATGCCGTGAGCCCTTCCATCTTATGCTCAGCCTGTATATATGTGTAAATAAAACCACAGGGAAAGTCTGTAGCTCTGTGTTAAGCATCTGCCTTCCCTGCAGGAGGTCCCAGGCTCACTACCCGGCATCTCCTGGTAGGACTGAAAACATACTTGCTCTGAAACCCTGGGGATCCACTGCCATACAGTGTACTGAGCTAGATAAACTGATGCATCTGATGTACTATAAGGCAACTTCCTGTGTTCTACATATCGTATAGGCATCAACATCACCAGTGATCTTCCTTCCAAGGAAAGCAAACCTGAGGTATGTGCTGGCATCTCATCACTTGGAGATTGGGCTGCATGTCTATATATTAATGATTGACATTCTGAAGAGGCTCTGGGGTCTCCTACTCAGAGATTTTCCTTCCTTCTGGAACTCTGCTTCACCCACAAAAAGCAGCATGCCAGAGCCCAATATTCGGAAAAATAGGCAATTAAATGAAAATAAAAAGCACAACTGCTGGATCTTATATTTTTGAAATGTCACAGATTTGATCTTTTATTGCTTAAAAATATATATCTTGGTTTATCATTACCGTTAAAAAGAATCTAGCTTTGTTAGCCTCATTGGATATCTTTGGGATAAATGAATCCATAAATGACACCACATTGGGTTGTCAACATTACTGGTGTATTGATATATTGCTGAGATAGGTTTGCAAACTTGAGGTTTGTTGAATCTACTTTGAGGTTTAGTGGAACCCCAAGACTGACTAGCTACAGTAGGTGCCAATTGATGTAACAGATCAAATGAAAAAGCCTAGAAATGTGTTTCTAGTACTGGAACTGAACTCGGCTCACATCCTTTCACACAAAAGTCTAATCTTGGATAGCTTTCTTCATTTCGGCAGCCTAAATTACGGTAGGTGGGAGGAAAAAAAAAGTCATTTTCTTGCTAAATAATTGGGTGTCAGAAATCTTTGCCAGTCTGTGGCAAATGACCAGAGATCTGTCAGTAGATCCCAATCTACCTTCTGTCCACTCCCAGCTGTAAGATAAGGAATTCTGGAACTGGTTATCCACTCTGGAATGGCGCCTTGTATAACTCTCAAATAATGTCAACCCATCAGAGTAGCATTGTTAGCGTCTTCACTGTGTCAAATTGTGTCAGCAGTCCAAGAATCCCTCTTTAGACAGGTATACTTGTCTCAAGAGGCCTTTATCAGTGAGAATGACAATACAGCTCCAGTCAGACAATGGTTACTTAAAACACTGGGCATAACAAAAATGGACAAATTGGCAGACAAAATTCTCAGAAGATTAGGAATTACGCCAGTGACTGGCAGAGAAGTAGACTTCAGTACTTGAACAATGGAAAGCAAAATGCATTTATATAAGACTATATATCTATATCTATATAACTTGGCACCCAAATTGTTTCACATTTTGGTGCTAGGTGAGAACTTGTTTTTTTGTATATAATTTTTTTAAATTAACTCTTCTGTTTTACAATTTAAAGTACTCATTTTTACATCCTTAAAATATCAATGACTTCTCATCTTCTCTTTCCATGGTTCACTTTACATATCATAAATCCTTGCATATTTTACAGAAACTGCCATTCAGTATTCCATTATTACATGCATCTTAACTTATTTACACTGTTGAATTTATCTCAATGCTGCCTGTGTTTTCAGCTGTACACAGTTATTTCCCATATATTCAACAAACCTTTTCCAATATTCTCTAAACGTAGGCTCTTCTTGTTCCCTTATTCTATATGCTAAATCTGCAAGCTGCACGTATTCTGACAATTTAAGTTGCCACTCTACTTTGGTTGGAACCTCGCTAATTTTCCATTTTGGGGCTAACGAAACATGGGCTGCAGTAGTGAACTTTTGATTCTATACAAGCAGAGGAATACAGGAGGCATTTTTATACTGAGCCAGACCATTGGCCTATCTAGCTCAGTATTGTCCACACTGGCTGGAAGCAGCTTCCATGATTTTCAGACCAGGCACATTCTCAGTCCTACCTGGAGATACTGGAATTTGAACCTGGCACCTTCTGCATACAGGTGCTCTGCTGCTGAGCTACTGCCATTTCCTCTTCTCTCAGGCTTCTAAAGTTCTAATGGTTTTAACAGCTGCATTTACTGTTTCATTGAGTACTTTTATATTTTTTCCTTTTATGATGCTGTGATTTTTTAAAATAGCTTTATGCGAATCACCCTGGAAACATGGTTGAAAGGGGACCTAAACTCCTCATAATAATAGGTGGCATTGCTTTGTAGTGAATGAATGTAAAACACAGCCCAGTATCTCTCCCCCCCCCTTCTGCCTCACAGGCCCCTGAATTTGGAAAGTCTTCGAATCTGCATCTAGCATTGCTATTTCTATGCTCTTCTCTGTTTATCCCCACCATGGCTGAAACAAACTGCTGCTTGTAGAAGCATTGGCTGGTGGATTGATGAGAATCCATCTTTAAACCTGAGGAATTTGTGAGCCTGGTTTGCATGGATTGCAGGAACGTGCTATTGAGTTAGACCGCTGTATTGATTTTATATGTATCCTTGGGGTTTGCAGTCTCACTCTCTCTCCCCACCCCCCGCTCTGCTTTTGTCTGGCTCGAAGCTCTGCTGGAAGGCCTCAGCAAAATCTATTTAATTGTCTCTTAATGAAAGATAGATAGATAGAGAGTGGTCCATTAAGAGAAGTTTCTTTAGAGCTGTGGATCTTCCGTAGGGTCCCTGCAGAGTGGCTATTTAACATATTGCCAAAAAAAAGGAGAAATGCATTGCCCCTAAATGAAGACAAAAGAGGAACCGGAGTTACATAAAATTAGCAAATGCTAGTTTACATGCATAGATGTAAATTTAGAAATAACGACTATAGTGTAAATCAGGGGTCAGCAAACTTTTTCAGCAGTGGGCCTGTCCACTGTTCCTCAGACCTTGTGGGGGGCCGGACTATATTTTGAAGGAAAAAAATGAACAAATTCCTATGCCCCACAAATAACCCAGAGCTGCATTTTAAATAAAAAGACAGATTCTACTCATAAAAACACGCTGATTCCTGGATCGTCCACAGGCCAGATTTAGAAGGCAATTGGGCTGGATCTGGCCCCTGGGCCTTAGTTTGTCCACCCATGGTGTAAATAGAAACGGTTGTGTCCAGCATAGCGCTGTGTGAGCGTTCCATCAGTGCATGGCTATCTGGTTGCACAATGGAACATCTTTTCCCTGCCTACCATCTAAATCTGCTCTTGGGGTTCTTCCAACCCTCTGGAGCATTCTGCAAGTGGAAATTTTTGTGCTGTTGGGACACATTAGTTGAATACCATCCACAGAGCATCTCTCTGTTGTGGGGAAGGTTGAGCAGGGGCACTTCCAGGCAGTTTCTATTTTGTAGGTAGGATTTGATAATCTACCCACAAATTCAGGTTGCACAATTCAAGCAGATTTGGCGCATATGTACAACCAACCTTCCCCCCCCCCCAAATAAGATGTTTTGCAGTAAGGAAAGTGATGGGGAAATCGGATTACCTCCCTACAAGCAGTTCAGAACAAATGCTTAATAAACTGACATTGTATAACCTTTCTGCAAACAAATCAGGATTAATGCACCTGGAAGTGACTCAGGTGACCTGTGTGCTGAGTCAGAACTTTTTACCCCTTAGCGAAGTACTAAAGTGCGGGGTAAGAATATGCTTCCCTTGATTTTTTGGGGGGACATCCTTCATTGATGGACATCCTGACAAATTGATTACTAATATAAACACGACAGCAGCAATCTTTTAATAAGGCAACAAAACTGACCTTACTAATTACCAGTCAGATGGTGTGCTGGATATCACTTAGCAGCTGCATACAATATTTCTATCAAATAAGGTGGAATAATGAGCTGATTTATGAGGTGAAGGGTTTAGGGCTTAACTGAGAGCTACTGGAAATCCCACAAAATAAAATGTTAAGATCCTTGTTAGGTGCTCCACCAGGAACACTAGCAACATATATTACAGGAGAAGTGGGATTTACGCCCATAAAATTAAACATCCTTGTGACAGCTTTTCTGCAGTTTTAAAGTGCTTGGATGAAAAAAGAATATGCTACCTAAAAAATGTTTTTTGGAGCAGGACATGATTAAGAGTCCAGAACAGTGGGATGTCTCACCACAAAAATAAAATGGAACTGTGTAGCATTTTGAAGCCAGGAAGGGATTGTTCCTTGGTTTATGCAGGTGGTTTGAGGGGCCCTAACATACTGATGTTCAAAACAAATTGGGTCTTGTGTTCAGGTGCATAAGCATATGAACAACAGGCTGAATCTCTCAAAGATTTAGTATTTACAGATGTCATCATTTGCACAGTATTTACCTTGTATCTCGAGAGCTTTCTCCATGATTTAATACCTCCTAAAGCCTCATTGAGATTAAGACACCAAGCAATCTCTTCCCAGCACCTGCAGGGGCATTGCTGTAGAAATCCGACTGTGCAACATTTATATATTTGTGGAGCCTCAGCTGTGCAAAATGCATGCCGTTATAAATTGTGCTGTGCCGTGATATGCATTCGCCTTAGAAAGAAATGTATTGTAAGTTTGTTAGCCAATATGCCTTAGGCTGATGATTTATCTAAATTAAGTCTGATCTGATCTAGAGAAGTTATGTAGTGGTGCACAGAAACTGAGGATGGAAGGACTGTCGTAGTTTAGTGGTAAAGCATTTGTCTTGTATGCAGAAGGTTCCAAATTCATTTCCCAGCAACTTCAGGGGTCAGGAGCTGGAGTCAAGAGCAGGTCAGCATTAAAACACCTGGTGCCAGTGAACTAACTCTTTATTCAGATACCAAAACAGCTCAGTGATCACAGCAACCCTTTCCAGCAGGTCTTGCCCCAGTGAGGTAGTTGCGAGGATGGAAGGCCTTCCCATAGCTCTCTAAGTCTCCTCCTCTCCTGGTTCCTGCTCAAGCAATCTCAGACTCCATCGTCTTCTTGCCTGTCTTTGTTCCACCCTCTTCATACCTCTTCAGGTTCTGGAAGACCAGGGGGAGAGGAGCTGCCCATCACAGGAAGGGGAGACAGTTTGGCTTCCTCACCAGTCTGCCTAATCTCTGCCTCCTCTCCAGCCTTCACTTCTGCCTCTGATTCTGGACTGCTGTCTGCCCCAGCCTCTTCCTGCTCACTAAACCCTGTTGCCTCTTCAGCTTGCAACACCTCTTCCTCTCAGACGGCTCCCTCTGACCACTCATCATTGCCCCACCACCACTCCCATGGCTCTGAGCCTTCTTTCCTTGGGGAAGCTAGGGACCTTCAGTGTTCACAACTACCTCAATGGGGCAAGACCTGCTGGGAAAAGTTGCTGTGGTCACTAGTCTGCTTTGTTTCTTTGAATAAAGAGAGTTAACTTCACTGGCAAATCCTACAAATGCCAAGCTATGTGGTCCAAAGGAATTCTGAGCAAAAAGACTACTATGGCATGCCGCTGTTAATGCATTGCTCCAGGTAGTTTTGCACCCATCACCCCTTGGCTTCCAATGGCCCCTGGGCCTTGCATTATTAGAAAGGGTAACTAGTCTGTTACCCTTTGCATTAGCCATGATTTCTTGCACCTTTTCTGCCCTTCTGACCTGTTTGCTATTCAGTCCTAGACCTTGGTGATTTCTTACTGCCTGGAAAAGTTTTTCAGAAAAGGCAGTTGGCCCTTCAGCAGGGTTGTGGATGCCTATTACGGTGGAGAGCACAGCCAATTACAGGATCACCCATTCCTTTCCCACATATTACTCACCTGGGAAAGGCAGAGCTTTATCTTAGCCCATCTGGCATCAATAAGTGTGTGTTGTTAACCTTTGCCCAGATAAGGAACTGCCTTCCTGCTGGATCATTAAATGTCTTTCTGATATATCCAGGAGCTAGATCAGATGGAGAGTAGCTCTGTACAGGACCACATGGCTGGCAAGAGAGCAGAAAAAATGCCATTTGGTGACAGTGTGTAGGTTTCTCTACCTTCAGTGGGGTGAACCTTTGAGGTGATACATATAATCAGTGCTATTTCTCCTAGAAAAAGAGGTTCTGGAACACCTCCCTCATTCTCTTAGAATGGCAATGGCACCCACCTGAGAGGTGCCAGAACTGAGTTCCGGCAATTTCCGGCTGAAAAAAAGCCCTGTATATAATGCAAACAGATATTCACAAGGGCACTCTCTGGTTGCTTAGAAAACAGATCTGAACATCTCAATACAATACAGAGTTAATTTATATAACAAGTTGGGCAAAAGCTATTCTATACCCTAACAACTTAATATAACTCATTTCTAAAACTTTGACATTTGTCTCAAATTGGCAGTAGTCACTAACATTTTCACATCAAAAATCCAATTCTAACATGTAATGTGCGACACAGTTTAATTTCTCCCTCTCGTTTTCTTTTCATTTTTCAGGGCCTATGTACACTGCATGTAACAGTATTTTATTTTCTCTGGAGAGCCAAATTCAGAGGCCTATGAGGCAGAAAGTTGGTGGTGGGGGAAGATACTGGGATGTGTTTTATATTCATTCACTACAAAGCAATACCACCTATTATTATTAGGAGTTTAGGTCCCCTTTCAACTATGTTTCTGGGGTGATTCGCATAAAGCTATTTTAAAAAATCACGGCACCATAAAAGGAAAAAAATATAAAAATACTCAATGAAACAATAAATGCAGCTGTTAAAAATAAAGCTATTTTTTTAAAAAAACAACAACACAGCAAGGTCAGCAGTTCGAATCCCCACAACAGGGTGAGCTCTCGTTGCTCTGTCCCAATTTCTGCCAACCTAGCAGTTCAAAAGCATGCCAGGGCAAGTAGATAAATAGGTACCGCTTTGGTGGGAAGGTAAACAGCATTTCTGTGTGCTCTAGTTTCCATCATGAGCAGGAGGCTCACTAAGTGAAAATGACCCAGATGCAAGGAACCAAAATATCAAAGAGGAGAAAAAGTTGAGCTCCTGCTGAGACAAAGCCCTGCAGGTGCACTTGCATCCCAGAGCCACAGGTGTGACACAAGCCTCATTAATGTGCTTTGACAAATGCTTTCAACTCTGGCTCTTAGTTCAATGAACACTTTACAAATGCATTCTCAGGCTGCTCTCCTATGATAGTTCAGATTTATTTGCTTGGGTTTGGCTCAAGCTTGGGACCAGCACTTAAATGTTGGGTAGACGGTGACAATAAATCTGTTTTCGAAAATACGCAGCTGGAATTTCCACTGCACAAGTCATGCTTTAATGTCTGCCTCCCAAAGAAGCTAATCACCTTATCGTCCAAAAATGAGAATCATGAGGCCAGTCGGCATTCAGGATTCTTTAAAGGCTAAAACAGTCTTTCAGCCATGATCTCAGGATCAATGCTAAACAGAAGGGATGAGCCACCCCCCTCCATATAAGTTTTCTCTCAAAGAATATGAGTAGAATGCATGCTGGGGGCCAGGATAGGAATGGAGACGCTGCTTCTATGTGAGGCGTGGTAAGGTTTCTTCTTCAGAATAATGACTGGGTGCATTGTACTCAGAACAATATAGCAGAATTGAGGGGAAAGGCTCTCTCAATATTATGGGGATCTCCTTCAGAGCTGGCTGGGTAGGAGGAGATAGATGTTCATCTGGGTCACTAGGCTTTATGAGGAAGGAATATGGTCTTCTAATCAACAATCTGTTCTGACCTCTTTTTATCAGGTACCTGCAGGGGCAAGGCAGGAGTCATGGAGAGTGAGCGTCTTGCTCTAACAAACGCTGAAGGCTTACTCTCTTCCTCCAGCCCACATTTCCCAGGCTCCAGCCCCCCAGGCCTCATGTGGAGCACTTCTTTATCTTTCTGTGGTCTCCTTCTCCATTCGCTGTCAAAACATGCTCCATTTAGGGAATACTGCAACAAAACAGCATATATACATCACCTACATCACGGACCACCATTTTGTAGCCTTTTAATCACCTGCCAAAATGATTTGCTTAAACACAATTTTTTCTTATCCCATGAGTAGCACTGTGGCGATGTATGCCTGAACAGGTTTTGCATTTTGCATGCATTCCCTTTTAAGCCCTTCAGGTGGTTGTGGCAAAGTTGATACAACCTGCTAGTATGTAAAACAGCATCCGATTTATTTAGGGAAAATGGTGATACTCAATCTATACGCAGGTGATGTGATAGGAAAGCAAACCCCCCAAAATAAATAATTGTACCTAGTGTTCAGTGTGTGTGCTGTTAATTCCATTCAGAGCCATGCTTTGCTTTCCCAATTGTTCAGGTGTTAAATGGCACCCAGAAGGTCTTTCTTTTCTTTTGTGCTATAAAGTTTTCATTTTAGGTGGCAAATTTTCACAACTTCGGTAGTAGTTAAGGAAATGGGAACTTCACAACATGAGGGGAAAGAAAACCCAGACCCAATGGATTCATCAAATTCCTGAACATCTGGAGTTAATACCTGAGGCATTATGAAAACAAACTATTGGAGAATTATGATAAAATTTCCAGAGTCTGCACTTTGCAATACTACGTTTCACTAGTTATCTTACAGGAACTGGAGGTGATTCCCTCACTTACAGGTGACATCTGTTGGAAGTAAAAATGATAGATTCTTTGCTGAAGTGCTTGAAAAATCTTCAAGCTGTCATTTGAATCTGAGGCTTATGTGATTGATTCTCTTGCCATGTCATAGTCCTTGATAAATGTTTAATTGGCCTTATTGATGTTTATCACATTGTAGGTTGCTTTTAGGTGTTCATGCCCACCCATGCAATCTCATCACATCCCTATTTTTCCTTTACTAAAAGCCCCCACCACAAATCCTATGAAGACATTTTAAGCTTGGTTCTTCAATCATAATTCAAGCACACTTCCTATCTGGAGAAGGAGAGAACCTCAAAGTCATGATCACATAAAAACTTAGAGCTAGAAGTGAAGACCTGAAGGTCGTTCACTCCAGCCTACTGTACTAAGTATTCTTACACTGGTCAATTGGATGCTGCTAGGTAGCCCCCAGGGACGGGGGGTGGTGCAGTGGGTTAAACCACAGAGCCTAGAGCTTGCCAATCAGAAGGTTGGTGGTTCGAATCCCCGCGACGGGGTGAGCTCCCGTTGCTTGGTCCCTGCTCCTGCCAACCTAGCAGTTTGAAAGCATGTCAAAGTGCAAGTAGATAAATAGGCACCACTCCAGTGGGAAGGTAAACGGTGTTTCTGGTTCACCAGAAGTGGCTTAGTCATGCTGGCCACATGACCCAGAAGCTGTACACCGGCTCCCTCGGCCAATAAAGCGAGATGAGTGCTGCAACCCCAGAGTCGGTCACGACTGGACCTAATGGTCAGGGGTCCCTTTACCTTTACCTTTTAGGTAGCTCCCAGGCAGGACATGAGTGCAACAGCATTCTCCCCACTCATGAACTCATGTCATTGGAAATTTTACTCAATATTGATCCAGAGCAGATTCCAATGTATAGTTAGCAGAGTAAAAACTTAAACCTTCCAGGATTCCCAAAAAATAGATCAGAGGAAATTATATTTCATTCAGCAGAGCTTTACTGCTACTGAAGGGAAATGAGCATAATGGTCACAAATCCAATACATTCAGGATTGGCGCTGTACATAAGAAATCCAGTTGCAGCAGACTTAACTTTAACTTACAGTAACTTATAATAAGTCTAAAACCTTAACACTAACCATACTATGTACAGAACACCACACCAGAAGGAAGAGAGATAGAAAAAGAAAGTGAAACCCAGGCTCCTCCTGGCCTTACTTTTATAGTCAGCATGACCTTGACAGAAAGAGATAAGAGAACCAGTTCAAGCCAGCTGTATTCAGCTTCTCTGAAGGAATAACCCAAACATCACGAACCTTCTGCTTGTTTCTTTCACACAGAGAAACTCCCAGAACCGTCTTGAATTAATTAGAATAGGAAAGATCTGTACACATCAGATCAATACTTTCTGCACCAAGAAATGCAAAATGACAGTAACTGGTTTTCATAGGCACTGGAGGCAGTAGATACCCACTATGACTAATTGTCACATGGATTTTCCACATGAATTTGTCTGATCCTATTTAATATAGCTGCTTGAGTTGTTATCCACCAGTAGGACTGTGCCTCTCACTGATGGGTTGATGTTTTCATTTTGTTTCATTTATTTCATAACATTTTCTTAGGCCACTTGACTGTACAAAACCTCAAAGTGGTTTACAAAAAGGTAAAACAATAAAACCATGAAATCCTGTACCATACTGTTTCCCCTTATTTATTTAAAAGGATTTCTAAACTGCTTAATATTTTTTACATCTCTGTGTGGTGTACAGTATTAACCCCCCAATGTCATTAAATGCAGCCCAAAAGAACAATGAAACTCCCAAGCAGTATAAAAAGATATAAAATAGAATGGGAATGAGGGGATTCAAACACATAAAGCAGGATCTGATCTCATGTGTCAGGGAAAGCTTGGACAGAAAGAAGCAACTGATGATTATTGCGTCACCTATGCAAAGGACATTCCATAATACAGGGGCAATAGCAGAAAATGCCTATTTTGAGGCCACTGCCCTATGATATTCCGTAGGTTGTCACGCCACAAATACAATTTTTCTAGATGATCTTACAGGCCGATACACTTTTCTAGGGGAACAGGGTGAGTCCACCACACTTTGTCACTAACCCAACTGCTGCATTCTAAAACTTCAAACAATATGACTTTCAGCAATGGCCTAGCACACTCCTGTTTAGAAGTCTTTGTGGAAGTTGCATCAAGTATAGATCAAATGCGCAATTGAATTGTGACCCTGTAACTAATGAATTTTGGCCGAGTCTTTGGTGCTCAAAATCTTCCTCACCTCTGAGATTTAAATCAGAACTTAAAGGACCTTTGCCACTTTGTGAAATTGAAGCTTCTGCTGCATGTATTATGTCGTTCTCCAGCTCATAAAAAGTGATAGGCTTTTTATTTTATTTTATTGGCAGCAGAAGTCTTTTTGTGATATTTCTGCAGAATTATACTGATGTATGTGAGCTGACAGTCTGATCCACTCAGTCTCCATTACTATGTCTCATCAGGGAATATTCTGCCAGCAAAAAAACCCACTTTCAAATATTTAGAGTGTGGCAAATAAAGATATTTTTGTAATGTGCTGCAGAACATGCTTTGATTGCTTGTCTAGAAATTGCCTTGCGAGTACTCCTACTCCTCTGGCAGGTTCGATATAGGGCCCTTCAAGGCTGGTGGGTTTCTTTGTGGCGCATTTTGCAACATGTCATTGAAATAATAATTAGTGCATCAGCAGTGCATTTATACTGTACCTTCCTTATGTCACTTCCACTTTATTAGTTGTTTTGAGATTCTCCTCCAATGTTACCTCATTATTGCCATCTGAAGGGGCACTTTTATACTGTAAGAAGCAGGACAAATTTGCACCTGGCACCATCGTTGTCAGTCTTTAGGCACCAGGCTGAAACCATTTTATTCACTTAGGTCATTAAGTTGCCTCCAGAGTTGCTACTCGTCGTTTAATGGGGTGAATAGGAGTTGTGCTTATTAATGTTATTGCATGAGCATTAATATGTTATTGCATCAGCATTTAATGTCTCTTGCATTGTTCATTGTTTTACATTGTTCCGGTTTCACGTTGCTTTTATTTGCAGCCACAAACAGTATTGAAAGTGGGGCCCAATATAACAACCACAGTACCTTCATGAACACAAATCATCATGCATGTACAATAAAAACGATGTCTGGATGGGCCCACAGTAGCACATTCCACATGGGTTGTTTTCTCACAGCGGGCTCAGGAGTATTATATACTGATACTGAACTGTTTCCCTGAGTGCATGTCCTAATGCAGCCAAAACTTCTACCCACAAGAAGGAGATGTCAACAGGCTCGAGGGAACCCCAAGGTTTACAAGAAGTACAAAATATATTTGGGCAGGGGAGCAGCCTATTGAGTTCATGTTCAGTGGGAATAGGATGCTGACTAACTTGTGTGTGTGAATTGAAAACTGGGAGGAGGAGAGGAGGAATGGGATGGAGTACCTTGGAAGAGGTTGTGACTGGCTGGCTGGGCTGTAGCCTTGGAACAGGAATGCTCCACGTTGCAACATTTTGTATTACTTAATAATAAAACATAGGAGAACCTTGTAGTGACACCACTCCTCTGTTCAGGCATATGATGCTGCCTAGCCAGTCCTCTGTCCCCTTTTGTTATGCATGCAGTTCTGAATAGACTTGGCTCAGGATATGTGTGATTTGCAGGGTTTACCGTATTTTTCGCTCTATAAGACGCACCAGACCACAAGACGCACCTAGTTTTTGGAGGAGGAAAACAAGAAAAAAAATATTCTGAATCTCAGAAGCCAGAACAGCAAGAGGGATCGCTGCGCAGTGAAAGCAGCAATCCCTCTTGCTGTTCTGGTTTCTGGGATAGCTGTGCAGCCTGCATTCGCTCCATAAGACGCACATACATTTCCCTTTACTTTTTAGGAGGGAAAAAGTGAGTCTTATAGAGCAAAAAATACGGTAGATGTGCTAAATTTTTCTCTTACAACAACCAGCCCTGGACAGAGAGATGGTTATTTGCAGCAAACTTCCAGTTGTCCAGCTGTCTCTCTTGCAGGCTGCTGACAAGATCATCAGTTAAGGAAGACAGAATCAACAGTACTGATTGCACTTGGTTTTCATAGGACCAAGCAATGCCCCAAGGTTTTTGTCAGGAGACCACCACTATCATTCTCATGCCTTGCTTCCCTATCTTCCATAGCTACCTGGATGGCTGTCTTTAGGAACAGAATGCTAGAGCAGATGGATTTTGATCTGGTCCAGCAAGATGGTACTTTTGATCTTAAATTCTTAGCATCACACAGAATTCTGCAAAGCAGTGTGCTTTGCGTATGAAGTTCTATTTACAGTGATGGTGCATGTTCTCTGGATAAAATATGAGGATTCCTTCAGAATCCATGGTGCCCTGTTGCAGTTGCAGAACTTGTGCCCCCCCCCCCCGATGGTTGGACTCCAACTCCCAGCCACCCTGGCCAGTGGTCAGGAAAGATGGAAGTTTCAATTCAGAAACATCTGGAGTGTGCCTCAGGTTCCCCAACCCTGGCAACAAGGGGAGGATGGTTGCTGCTGAATGACAGAGTGCAGACCAAGGACAGAATGTGGTGTTTTTGAGGGCAAAGAGGTGTGAGGGAGGGATAGGGATGATGGGAGTTGTAGTTCAATGAAATCTGGAGGGCCACCTGTTCCCCATCCCTTATCTAGATGGTGCAGAGCATCTTGTAACCTGCAGTATAAGGATGAGGAATGACCTAATAACTTGTAATATAGGTCATGCATTCCTGTCTCCTTCAGTAGTTTACATCATCCAAGCAGGGCTGTTCTTACACAAGAGAATGAATAGACACAGATCAGACTAATCTAATTATTATGGCAAGAACTGAAATTGCCAGTAAATAAAAGAGATCTGGAATTCTAATAGATGACAGGCTTAAGAGAGCCTGGAATACATTTCTTATGGTTGACTAATTCATTTAGTTAGTTTCAGTAAGGGGAGGGCAAGAGAGCAAGCCAATGAATTTATTCAAAAGGAAGGGGCTATTGGTTAATTAATGGTACTAAAAATATTTCAAATGTTAACCTTAGCATTTTTGCCCCCTCTGAGTTGAATGTTTTTTATATTTGAGAAATGTTTTTTATCCCATGTAGCTTACATTCTGCATGGTATTTGTAAGCAAGTTATTCTGAGAAATGATTATGATAAAATGACTCTTTGTATAACCACAGACAATGTTTGTGCAATTTTGACTATGAAAAAAGAAGATGATCAGGGAATGAAATACATAAGTCAGTGGTTGACAAGGATGGGAATTCTGGCTTGAGGAAAAGCTACTGGAGTTTCAGCTACCACCTCCAGTCTTGGCCACCAGTCGCTCTGTCAATAGTAGATGCTGATTGGTGGGAGGGTGAGAGAGGAGTTGGGGTCATCCATTGCAATGCTGAGTATGGCAGAGGATAACATGCAAATCTAGTTCTGGCCATGGGAAGAAGTGTATACTTGTGTACTTTGTTATGTGTAAGGATTGCGTATGTGTTCTGTGATGTGTGCATATACTGTACAGCAGGGGCTGGCAAACTATGGCTTGGGGGCTGAATGTGGACTACCAGGCTCATAAATCCATCCTGCAGACCTTGTCGCCTGCTCGGTCAGTCCCTGTGCTGAGCTAAACTGGCGTTTCCTTGAAGCCGCAGACCCCTCGCGACATGGGGACTGACTTCCGCAATGATGGCATGGATTCGGATTGGCTGCAGGAAGTTCCTGCAGCCAATCCAAACCTTCATCGCACGCATGCTGAGGTAAACTCGGCGTGGCCATGGACAGAGAGGCCGGCGGGGGTGGGGTGGGTCTGGGCCATGCTATGGGCATCATGATGGGCGCATTGTGGGGCTTCAGCTGGAGCTTGGCGTGCCTGCTGGCCCCGTGCCTGACGCCCGGCTTGGCGCTGCTGCTGCTGGTGCACTCGTTGGCTGTGCTGGAGCAGCTGGAGAGTGAGCTGCACACTGCCTGCCCAGTGCTCCACGTGCGCGGCCTGCCTGCTGACCTTGCCTTGGACAACAGGCCGCAGCGCATGGTGCACGCTGCCTGTGAGCTCCATGGGGACGGGCCGATGGAGTGGCTGCTGCTCGTCAACAACGCCAGTGAGTGGGCGCCGCCGAGATGCGCTCCTGAGCGCATGCAGAGTGCATTCCTCCTCCAGTTCCGGAGGTCAGCTGTGGGACCAGCTTGCAGGGTATTTATATTTTTCAAAATATACTCCGGCACCCCACAAGGTCTTAGGGACGGTGGACCGGTTCCCTGATGAAAAAGTTTGTTGACCCCTGCCGTACAGTTATACCTTGGTTTTCGAACAGAATCTGTTCCAGAAGTCTGTTTGACTTCCAAAACGTTCAGAAACCAAGCTCCTGCAGCCAACTGGAAGCCGCAGAAGCCACATCAGATGTTCGGCTTCCAAAAATACTCACAAACTGGAGCACTTGCTTCCGGGTTTGCGGTGTTTGGGAGCCAAAACGTTCAAGAGCTACGCTATTCGAAAATCAAGGTATGACTGTATATGGTAGTTTGGTAGAGAATGCGAGTCTTAATCTCAGGGTCATTGGTTTGAGCCTCAAATTGGGCAAAAGATTCCTGCATTAAAGGGGGTTGGGCTAGATGACCCTCGGGGTCCCTTCCAGATTTACAATCCTGTGATTCTATGTCTGGATCCTATGACTTCTGGACAGCGTGTGGCATAAATATGCTCATGCCATCTTTGGATCTGGCAATACACACTGTTGTACCCTCCACCCATGATCACCCATGCAGAATGTGAAGTAGGCTTATATAATGATCACCTTTTTTTTGGCTTCTTAATGAATATCAGCATTTGCTGGGTGTGTGTGTGAGAGATTTATTTCCATTTATACAGTTCTTACCTGTAGATGGCACTGTGTGAACATGATACAGGCAGACCCAAACCAGGACAGCTTTCCAGTATTTCTACACCTACAGCTTATTTTTGTTGTCCTCTGGGTCTAGAATTATTTATATAAACCCTGTAATAAAGGATTTTCAGTTCTAGAAACAAGCTGTTGATTACAGAAATAATCAATGCCATTGGTAGTAAAATACAATTAAAAAAAAAAAGATACTGTCAGAAGACTCATTTCTTTTTTCTGCTTGTGCCGGTTACTGGAGGAATCCAGAGAAAAGCTTGTTTTATGGAGGTGCTTCTGTGTCCTAAGGCATCGTGGGGAGTAGATGGACTCCCAGTGAGACATAGAGATTTTGTTTTGAGACCTGTCGCTAGTGTTTTAAAGCGAAAAGCTTAAACTGACCCAATTCGTTTGGTCTTCAGCTGGTCAGGCCCCAACCTAAAGTGACTCATAGCAGTGGCATTTCCACAAAATAAATGTTTTTGTGTTGTTGTTGTTGTTTTAAAAAAAGGAAAGAAAGAAGAGAAATACAGGGTGCTTACATACCATACATTTAAGGCACAGAGCTCCCCCCAAAGAATCATGGGAACTGCCCTTTAACACTGATAGTGCTAGAGTTTACAGCACTCTTAACAAAACTACATCTCCCAGGATTCTTTAGGGGAAGTCACATGCTTTTAAATGTACAATGTGTATGCAGCTGCAGAGAGAAAGTGGGGCAGCATATAAAAAGAAGGGCTGGTCCCCTGCACCTGTAATAATTGTCTAGAAGACAATATTTCCAGTGGTGTTGATTAGCTGCGCCTACTTAAGTTCTGTCTTGTGCATCCTGCTCTCCCAGATATACCCCAGAACTGAGTTTGGAAGGGAGGAAATTGGTTTTTCCAGCATGCTGGGAAGGTGCTGAAGATCTAAATCAGCACAGGTTTTTCCATCCTTTAACAGCAGCACATTGAGCAGGAGAGACAAAAGCTGTGCTGACAGCTCATGTTGGGAAGGGAGGGTGCAGCTGGCGTTAACCCTGCCTGTTAGTGCAAAGATTATGATCGGGCTTCCAGGATGCTCCCAACCTCACTCTCTTCTTCATATACAGAGTTATTGCTCCAGCGGAAAGGGATTACTTATCTGATGGACGATAAAATCTACAGGGTCACACATGCTGAGAGCCTGCTGACGCTTCCTCTTAAGACATAATCGGAACATTTGCAATAGATTTCCCACTGACCTCCTTGGATAATACAGTAAAAGTGTGGATTGGAGACAGGGGTGGAATGTGTGATCAGGGCACAGGGCAGATAATGTGACAGCAGCTTAGACAGTCATTGCCAAAGACTGTGATGTTCTTATTCCACCCAGCCTATGCTAAGAAACATATTCAGCAGAAAGCAATTGAGTCCCAAAAGTTCTGCTCCAACTTCTCTCTTGCATTTTTTTCTTCTTAGGCCAACCATGAATATTTTATTTATATTTACAATATTTTAAGCTATATATATATAAATATAACAGTCGGCTAACAGTTGTAGCAAAAATGTGAAACCCCAAAGCTGTCAAATTACAATAAAGTTAAAATTACCATACAGTTCATAACAGAAAGCAGCATCCATTGTTTTTTTTAAAAAGCAACATTGTTTTTTTTTAAAGTCTAAAACAGTAGGACCTAAAAATGACCCTGCAGAGGGGGGGGGGGGAGGTATTAATGATCCACTGAAAGACAAGCAGCAATGGGATGAGAAAAGTTTCTCTGGGCTTGGTGCCACAGAAAAGGACCTGTCACTCATCATGCCACCCTGTAGTACTTCTGGTGGCAGTGAAAGCTCATGAAGCAGGGGCCTCCATAGATCATCTTCAGGGTCAGGCAGTTTCATAATACAGAGTCTGCAAACCCATTTCACAGTATGGCTTCTGATTCTGTCCTGTCTGATCTTCAATCACTGTGAGTCTGGATATTGCGAAGGCCTCCCTTGGTCTCTGGTCCATAAGCAATAAAATTTTTGTATCTTATCTACTTATGAACATTAAAGAATATTGAGGTTTGGGCAAAGAAAGCTGATGTAAAAGGGCAGTTGTGGGTATCCACACCACGCACTTGCAATTGTTCATGTCAAATATTTTCTGAGTGGAGACACGACTGTTTAAAATTGCATTGCCCTGTAAAGTATTTGTCTTCAACTGCTACTGCACGCACATTTGGACTCAACTTTGCATAAGATGCTATCCAGAACACAGAAGTGCATGGTTGCTTGGTATCAGTCTACATCAGATGTACAGGACAGGAGTTGGAAATAGGGACAGGCAGACCATAAATAGTGGGAGAATAAGGAGGTAGTCAAGGAGCAGAAATTGCAAGCCTACATTTGCTGTAAGGAGCAAGATGTATGTTTCATACACAGGCATGTAACACACATTTTAGATGGTTTCTTCATTTTATATAAAGCATTTTTACCCTGCTCTGCAGCTGAGAAGACTTCCAGAGTGCCATACAAAAGATCAAGTAACCAATAAGGCAGCCTCTGCCTGCAAACCTATGATCTAAAAGATACAAAAGGAAAACATTTATAGGGAATAAAAGAGTGGATGGATCTGCTTGAAATTAGGCAGAGTTAACTAACTGGAGGGATGTCTTTGCCTGCAAATTTTATCCATTTATGTGAAAAGTGTTAGAGTTAGTCAATTTTTTATTCCAATTTATAAACATTTTGCAACCTCGATGCTCATAAATTATAAGAAACCAAAAAAATCAGTGCAGTTATGAAAGGTTACGTCTGTCACGGTGGTTCAGTATGGTGTCCAGCGGTATTTAAACAAAGACAAAAATCTGTGTGATGAACCAACAAAGCATGAAAGGTAAGTGTGTGGATTTTTTGCATTAAATAAAATGCAGATTCTCCATCCCATTCCATTTTCTTCTTTGCAGGATAGCGACACACCCCCTCCCCCTATTGCAGAATGAAATACAATACATAAACACAGAGGGGTGTGCCAGGTATCCCCAGTCAATTTTCTTTTTTGGACTTCTCTCTCTGTAGTTGTTTATTTGCATCATTTATTTAATAGCTTCTTTTATTTTTTCATCAGATGCCATATGAGCTGGAAATAAATATCCCTCCAAATACAACCTCCTGAAGGCACTTGCTCTGGCTTGAAGGAGCACAGGATCTGTAAATTGGCATGCCACAAAATCTTTCATTTGAAGGCATTTGCAAGGCTGCCTGAGCTTGTAAAGCCACCTGTCTGCTTTGCGACTTGAAATGAGACACGCAAGAGGCTGATCCGAAAAAAGGGCTGCTTCATGAGCTGCGGAGCAGCAGCTGTTCTGCACATTCCATTCACTTGCTTCCAATGGATCAACCCCCTTTCTGTGGTACAATGCTGCACAATAGGATGCACAATTTTTTAAAAAAATACTTTTCAATTATGGTTAAAGCAACAGAACAAGAGAAAGTGAAATTGACAGCAATGACTTATCACTTCACAGCCCTTAGGGGAATTCTAGGTTTCATCCAAATCAGAACCTTTTAGTGCTGCTGAACCATTGCTTTTCTGAAAATTGCTAGAGGTGGAATTAAAATGGAAGTTCCATATGACTCTTAATATGGTGCTGTAATATCCAGTGATGCCTGTTTGCTTCATAAAGTCAACTCAGAAGTAAGTCCTGCTCAGCAAATGTTAATTATTAGTTTCCTTCTTGAAGCTTCTGCTCCTTGTATTGCTTCCTGTTCCATGTGGCAGTAGTAGTAGTACTGATAAAAAGGCTCTTAGTTGTGTCTTAGTTACTCATTGTTCCCTGAGGAACCGATTCTCTCCAATTATTGTGTTTTCTCTTTTCTCTTTTAATAGCAAAATAGTACTGTGGCCGGATCTAAGGTGGGCCACATCACTACCATTTCCTTGTTTCACCCATGCAAAGTGAACAGCTTTTGTGAGGAAAATAAAATAAAATAAATAAGCATGACCTTTAGTCTGTGAACTTGGGATTCTCCCAGTTCTGAAAATCAGCTCCTCAAAAGAAGAGATTTCTAGAGAGGGATAGATAGAGGTAGGCACCAAACTGAGAAATTCCCACCCTGCATTCTGCCAGTTGATGGATAGAGGGGACATCAGACTAGGTATCCCCTTTAGATCTCAACAGATAGCAGTATTCATATGGGTAAAACTAGTACTCCCAAAGATATACAGGGGACCCAAGCTGCTAAGAAGCCACAACCAGTACCTCCAGTCATACCATGAAAACTACAGATAATCTGCGTTGCATGGCCTTTCCTGCTGCATCGCACCAGGAAATGGGTAGATAAATTTTGCAAAGAGCTGTAATTTCCAGACAGACTCAAGGCCATCACATGTAGACTGCACTCAATGAATCAATCCAAGAACTGAACAAAGCAAAGCATGACAGTATTCTCCAATTTAGGGATGTGACTGGTGATTATAAAAGGAATGCTGGGCTGCAGAATTCAGTAGCAAGGATGGGTCCTGAAGCATTCTCTGAACCTACTCTTTCAAGCAGTCCCACCCAGAATAGATTAACTGCCATATTCAAGATGAGAAGAGCATTCAGTTACTGGAAGTCCCTTTCTGGATACAGCCATAGGCACAAAGGAAGTCTTACACTGACTTTTCTACCTCAGCATTGTCTGCAGCTCATAAATGAGCCCCCTGAAACAGGTATGTTTTCAAAGCAGAGTAACCAAGAATCCCAGAGCCATGAAGCTGCTAGAAATTCAGGTTCCTCTCTCCCTCTTTTGCAGAAGTGGGAGAGCTATTGCTCTACATGCAAAAGGTCCCCGGTTCATCTCAAGGGATGGGGAAGACTCCTGTCTGAAACCCTGGAGAGCTACTGCCAGTCTGTGAAGACGGCACTAAGGCAGATGGACCAGTGGCCTAATTTGGTACACGACAGCTTCCTATGTTCCCCGGGGATTTATAGCTTGAGCCCATGCTTCCCCCTGTATTTTCCATTTTGCGTGCCAATAAGTCTTCCAATTTCGTAATGTTTACTCTGATTCTCCCATCGCTGAAATGTCACCCCATCACTCCTTGTTGTTGCCATGTTGACTCCAACAGCCAAGCGGATTAACCCAGATATGATGTATTGTAAACTCTCAGTTTTGAAATAAATGCACATTAGGTGTCAATTTTATTTACAGCTTTCTGACTGGTGACAAATAAAAAGCGTTAAAAAACCCCAGACCTTATAGGGCTCTATTGTTGTCTAGGTGCTCCTGGTGACATGGACAAATCGCTTAAGCTTCATGTTGGTGGTTTATAATTTAGGCAGAAACCTTTGCTAATACTTTATGTCATACAGATGGGCATAATTAATCCCCCTTTTATATATACATATAGAGAGAATTTTGTGTGTGCAGCATATCCTATGGCATTCAAGCTTTCAATGCTAATCCTTGTTTTGATGCTCTAAGGAAAGTGCCAAGGGGTTAATAATTAACCCCCTCTGGGGAGGGCGGTTTGAGGCTTTCTCGGCCTTCTTATGCCACCTAACGTTCTTGAAAAGCTTTTTTGTTTTATTGTTGTAATCTTTCATTTAAAGAAATTCCTGCTGGAGAACTCTTTCAATTTGCTCTGCGGAGCAGAAATAAACTGGCTTATCTGAGATCTTTTAATATCACAGTCAGACTTTTAATAAACGTGAATTTCATCAGTTGCATTTTTTTTCTTCCTTTGCTGGCAAGATAATTTTGTATTAACACATCACACCTTATCACCCAATAACACTTAGTCCCTGTAATCTTATGACAGGGTAATTTCTGTCGCAACGTCCCTCGTGTCAAATCGGCTCCATTCCATTACTGCCCAGCCTGATCAGAGAGTCTTGGCTTGGTAATGAATATTCTAGCTTCGGAGCTTTTATCTAAGGATTATAAAATGAATGAATGCAGAGTTTAGCCAGAGGGAGTTACTGCTTCATTTTGGTTTGTTAATGTCATTGGAATAAATGTGACAAGCACACACTGATTAGAAAAGTAAGATGGGGGAAGAAATCCATTATATCCAGCAGTGGTGCACATCCCTCATAGTGTTCCAGCGAGAGGAGACACTTCTCTTGGTCCTGCAGCAAAGGCTCACAGACTATTCTTGCATCACGAGTTGGCCATACTCTGTTTTGTGATTGGAAAAATGGTCCAGTGTCACCTGCATCCCCTCTGTAAACCACAGCCGGAGGTTAGAACTGTTAGAAAGGTCTCCATGCATGGTGTAAGGCTCGTAAAGCAGCAAGCTTTCTGAAACTAAGCAAATCTGGGTCTTGTCAGTGCCTGGATTGGGAACCTTCTGGAACACTATGTATGAATTCTGTGACGGAAGAAAGGCAGGATATAGACGAAATGAAACAAAATGACTCTCCCTAGTTCAGTTGGTGGGGAAACTGAACTGTGTTCAATGCAATATAAAATATATTTGTTATGAGCACATGGTGTCTTCCAGATGCTGTTGGATGCCAGCATGACTCCCATTATCCCTGACCACTGGAATCCAACAATATCTGGAAAGCACCACACTGGATATGCCTGAACTAGAGGTAGCCCAGTTACATTTTCCAGGCAGACAATATCAAGGGGGAGTTGCAGCCCTTGTTCCACCCTTTTCTCTCCAATTTTGGCTTGAGGACTAGGGCTGTGCATACCTACCTCGATCCATACAAAGATGATCTGGGGTGACTCAACCCAGATCCTTGCCCTGAACTAATATGGGGCCTTGCACAGTCTTTAATTAGAGTCTTTAATTCACATATTGGTGTGAATAGTGAAATCTTCCATTTTGTTCAGTTGTCTTACCTTGGAAGCAATGCATATAATCGTACTTCCCCTTTTGCCTGATCTGCGAAAAGCAATGACCTTGGAATAGGAATTAAATAATAATAATAGTTCAGCCTCTTTACTCTTTACTTTTTAATAATCTTGCAATGAACAAGCATAAGAACTTATGGTATTCCATATTCGTGGTGCATTCTTTGTTCTGTTGTTGTGTCATCAAATGCTTGTTCCTTGCAAGGTTATCAAATGATTACTACCTGTCCACATTCTTGTCACATAAAACTATTGCGTACCTTTTAGGCATAATGAGTGATATCCAACTACGCCATACTCAGAGTACTTGAGTCTATTGAGTCCAATGCACCTAATCCAATAATGACTAATGTTGGTTATCACCCAGTTAAGTCAATTATGGTGAGCCATAGCTATGAGATGTTCAAGACCAACTTAAGATTTGTGAAATTTTCCCAAGAAAGGGGAAAGCTTGCAATCCAATAAGAAAACTTGTGCTATAAATATTGCCCATGATGTGAATAGCTTGTATATGTAATAAAAAGATGAAGGCAGAATCAAGACAACCGTGGAATAAATAATAAGCAACCAAGACCTTCAAGTATGAGGATGCAGAGTGAAAGATCGCCTGGTCACATTGTTAGCTACAGTCAAGGCCCAAATGAAGAGATGAAATAATTCTTGGCCAGAAACAGATATGAAAAGATACATGCAGAGATCAGTGAACATATGCACACAATGATGCACACAGAAAGACTAAACCCACTGGTGATTAAAGAACAACAAAGCAAAGACTAGGTGAAGCATATCTAACACCTCCACACCCCTACAGCTTCACTGCATTGTTGTAAGCGCACAGATCTCAATTATATCAAGAAAAACTTGGTTGTTAAATTTCTTTAACATGGAAATGGTGAACATGTTACGGGAAACAAGAAACAGTAGGGTGTGTGAAGAGTACCTGTTTTAACTTGGTAATAGCAGAGAAGGTGTAGACAAATACATTGAGCAAGGTTCACTTCTTTAGAAGCCTTCTGGCATGCAAGATGGGATCTAGGAAGGCCATGGAACATCTTCAGACCATAGTAGGTCTATTCTTGCGTGCTTTGAGGTCTTTAATACATGAAGGTACAAGACTTCCGGGTTGGCGCCATCGGTAATGGCGGATTCCCTCTGACTCTGAGGGATTCTGCTCTACGGGAATCCGGTCTGCACCGCTACGGCGAAGCGGGGACCCTTCAAAAATCACAGGCGGGTGAAGCCTGTGACCGTGGGACTCGGTGGGCACCTTTCGCCCCCCCCCCAATTTGTGAAGGAACCCAATTACGGGCTCCAGAGCGAAGCGGGGCGAGCGGCGCGGTGCTGAGAGTCAATTGCTACTTCCGTGGAGCGAAGCCGCACAGCCGTTACCGGAGAGCGCTGACTTTTTCCTGTGACAATTCGGCTTGCACTCTGTGACAATCTGCCTTGCACTCTGTTTCTGGAATAGATTTTGAACCCACTGCAATATGGTAGGGTGTGGATGTGTTCCAAAAATACTTCTTTATCAGAGCTTGGGGTTCCAG
Organism: Podarcis muralis; assembly: GCF_964188315.1. NCBI lineage: Eukaryota > Metazoa > Chordata > Lepidosauria > Squamata > Lacertidae > Podarcis > Podarcis muralis. The sequence continues at coordinate 74,993,656 of NC_135659.1, forward strand.
TTGCACCTCTTGCTTACTTCTTATGTGAGCATGTTTTAGAGAAGATGGCAACAAAGGGTTCCTCCAGATGACCTGCTTATTGAACATTTATTACAGAAAGGTTACTTGGATTTTATTGAGCATGCATTTTGATTGGTTTTGTGGGGAGGGTATATGATAGTGAGCATTCGTCCTGCGTGTATTCTGATTTGCTTGTGGGGTGTTTATACGTCTTCCCAGTAATCATTCATTCTAGACTTTTCAATGCATTTCCCTGTTACTTTCCTAGCTGCAAAATGCCCATTTCTTTTTTTGATATGGTTTTGTTGCACTAGGGTGAGAGGGCACTTTAATTGTGCAAGTACACACTTGAATCCATCTTGCAAAAGATGCAAGGGCAAGAAGGCACAGGTCAGTGGCCAAAACCAAAACCCTGAACTCACAGGTCAGTGGCCAAAAATGTTCTATTCATTGTGTCCAGTGGAGGCTGATCCATGAGGGTAAATGTGATGCTGCCCCACTAACCTCAATCTGCCCTCCATCAGCCCTCACCTGTTTGTCTTCTTACTTGCATCTAGTCCAAGGGGTGGAACTGCCTATCAGTTTCCTACAGAACTCAGCAGAGGAGTGGATGGGAACAAAACCCATCCCATTAGGGCTCCCCTACACTTCCACTAGTCCCGTGCCTGAAAAGCAAGGATCCAAGTGGTTTTGTCCTATGCTTTCTAGCCATGAGTCCAAATTGAAGCAGAGCAATTGGAGGTGTGGATAAACTCTTAGTTGGCTCTGCCTGTCATTGGTGATCCTGGCCTCACCTGGACTCTGTCTTCCTCCTCACCCAATGAGGCCCAATGGGCCTTAGCTTCCATGGGTGGTGTACATGAATCCTTCCTTGTTCAGCTGAGGTGGGAAATCAGCAGCCCTGTAGAAGTTTTTGGACTCTTTCTACTTGCCCCAGCCAGCCGTCATGGCCAGTTATTGGGGATGATGATGAGAGTTGTACTCCAGCAACATCTGGACGACTGCTGATTTCCCACAGCAATACAGAGGTACCTTGGGTTAAGTACTTAATTTGTTCTGGAGGTCTGTTCTTAACCTGAAACTGTTCTTAACCTGAAGCACCACTTTAGCTAATGGGGCCTCCTTCTGCTGCCGTGCCGCCAGAGCACGATTTCTGTTCTCATCCTGAAGCAAAGTTCTTAACCCGAGGTACTATTTCTGGGTTAGTGGAGTCTGTAACCTAAAGTGCCTGTAACCTGAAGCGTATGTAACCCGAGGTACCACTGTATAGAAATTCATATTAAGTACAGCCCTCCCCTTTTCTTTCTTTTAGCAATTTGTTGGTAGCCTTTAACCCCCAGAAAAGAGCTGTGCTGGTCTGGGGGGGGGGGATTACTGTGTGGCGTGGTCCGTGTCCAGTCCGAGGCTGAAGTGGGGTCCAAGGCAGGGAGTTGGGCGTGGTCAGGAACTCTGGCAGAAAGCAGGACAGGGTGCCGGCAGGAACAGGTAACCAACGATGTTGCTCCCGCAACCTGGGACTGGGCGGGCTGGCCTTTATCTCCTCTGAGGCATAGGGTGGCCCCGGGCCACAGGTGACTCGCCTCTCCTGGCCTGGAGGCAAGCACTCCTCCTGCGAGAACTTAGTTCCCTCCGCCTCTCTACCCTGAGCCTCTGCAGCTCAAGAGAGGCTGGAGAGTTACTGGACGCAGAGGCAACCTCACCTTCCCCTGACAGGGCTGGGAGAGGAGCACCTGCAGGCAATGGGTCCTCGATCACCTCCGGAGCCAGAGTGGATTCAGCTGGTGTCTGCTCCTGAGGACCCGGCACAGGTGAGAGCCCTTCAGGTTCAAGCCCCTGCCACAGCTCAGCCGGCCCTGGAGGCGGGGACTCCTGTGCAGGCTGGGATTCCTCAGGTTCAGCCTCTGAATCAGATTCCCAGGCCATCACAAGAGCATTCCACTTGAAATGCACTGGGAACTGGAGTAGTTGCCAAAAAAAAAGTAAAAAAAAAAAAAGTGCACATCCATAGAGGCTTGTGACGGCTTCTCAGACAGGGGTGCAACGCAATCTTTCTGTGGTGATGATGTTGCTAGCAGAAACCACTGACATCAAGCAGTAGGAAATGCTTGGCAAGTAGATAGGACACTGGCCTATATGACAGATTAAAGCACTTTAGATTTTCCTCTCCAGACCATCAATCTTTTTGTCACTGTAATCCGCATGTCAGGACGTCAAGAGGCGTACCTGGCTCCCGGCACCTGTCAACGTGTGGCTTGGGTCTCCCTCCACCCTGCCTTTCCTTTGTAGCGCAGGTACCTACTTTCACTTAATTTAATATGTGTAGCTCAGAAGTCTAAAGATGAGGTGAGCTCATTTGGCATAATTATCAGATGTGTCAAGAATGTGCAATCCAAGGCAATATAAATGTCCGGGAGCCATCACACCTTCGACAGCCTGTCAGCTGTTTGATGCTAGAAGGATAGAAAGAACACCTGACTCTTCAAGCAGAAAATAGACTGTTAGAGAAATGGTAAAGACTAAACCGCTATCATGTTTTTCTGTTTAGCATATGCTCTCACTTCCTACTCTCCTGCCCCCACACCTCCATTTCTCTCGCATGTCTGTTGCGAGACCTTCAGAACAGCACAGTGTGATCTGAAATGAATAATGCCACTTCTATATCAGAAGAAGGTGATTCAGAGTTTTGTTCTAACAGGGGCTCAGAAGAGGCATATGGACTTGGATGGCAGATCTAACAAGGGCTATTGTCTTTAGCAAAAACAACAAACCCTGCCACTTACCAGCAGATACAAGAAGCATTGTGCCATGTTTGTGTGAGCTTCCCGGGGGCATTTGCTCGACCGTGGTGAAGACTGAATGGTGGACCAGCTAGATATTTGGTTTTGATCCAGCATTGCAATTCTTACATTTCAAGTATATCTTAGAACATGGCTCATGAAGAGGCCTAGGGCCTCAGAGACCAAAGCCTGCCAGGGGGCAACCCCAGACACCTGCTGGACTTATGCTGTCATGCCAAGAATGCCCTATGCCTCCCAGCTGACCAGGGATTCCTACTCCAGGCCTCAGACAAGCTCTGCAGAGACCTGCTTAGAATTGTAATAATGCCCCTTGCTTTCCTGAATGGAGAATGGAGATGTGTGAGAGAGTGAAAATTCAGAAACGTGTGATTTTTCCATAGCTGGAATGTAATCTGGATGATACCCAGCTCTACCTCTCTTTTAAATCAGAACCAGTGAGGGCGGTGAAGGTCCTGTGTGAGTGTCTAGAGGCGGTTGGAGGATGGATGGTGGCTAACAGATTGAGGTTGAATCCTGACAAGACAGAAGTACTGTTTTTGGGGGACAGGAGGCGGGCAGGTGTGGAGGATTCCCTGGTCCTGAATGGGGTAACTGTGCCCCTGAAGGACCAGGTGCGCAGCCTGGGAGTCATTTTGGACTCACAGCTGCCCATGGAGGCACAGGTCAAATCTGTGTCCAGGGCAGCTGTTTACCAGCTCCATCTGGTACGTAGGCTGAGACCCTATCTGCCTGCGGACTGTCTCGCCAGAGTGGTGCATGCTCTAGTTATCTCATGCTTGGACTACTGCAATGCACTCTACGTGGGGCTACCTTTGAAGGTGACTCGGAAACTACAACTAATCCAGAATGTGGCAGCTAGACTGGTGACTGGGGGCGGCCGCCGAGACCATATAACACCGGTCTTGAAAGACCTACATTGGCTCCCAGTACGTTTCCGAGCACAATTCAAAGTGTTGGTGCTGACCTTTAAAGCCCTAAACGGCCTCGGTCCAGTATAACTGAAGGAGCGTCTCCACCCCCATCATTCTGCCCGGACGCTGAGGTCCAGCGCCGAGGGCCTTCTGGCGGTTCCCTCATTGCGAGAAGCAAAGCTACAGGGAACCAGGCAGAGGGCCTTCTCGGTAGTGGCGCCCGCCCTGTGGAACGCCCTTCCAGCAGATGTCAAAGCGATAAACAACTACCTGACATTCAGAAGACATCTTAAGGCAGCCCTGTTCAGGGAAGTTTTTAACGTGTGATATTTTACTGTATTTTTGGTTTTTATGGAAGCCGCCCAGAGTGGCTGGGGAGGCCCAGCCAGATGGGCGGGGTATAAATAATAAATTATTATTATTATTATTATTATTATTATTATTATTATTATTATTATTATTATTATTATCTGCTGTATAAAGATAAGAATCACATCTTCTGCTACTCCTGTCTTTGCTTCTGGTTACACTTACTTTCCCCCTCTCACCCCACCTTTCACTATTATGTATAACCATCAACTGCCCCAGAAAAACCAGAACATCCTGTTTTCTCCCATGAGAGTCATTTTGACGCACGATTTTGCGTCAAGATCTTGCCTTGAAAAAAGCATTGGGGGGTGGGGGGAGCTGTGACCTTGTGTGGTGCCTAAAACACACGTTTTTGGGCACCCTGCAAAAAAGGGTGATTTTTCCGGGTCTGTGACTTGCTCGGGATTTCAGACCTGGAAGATGGTGTCCTGAATTTGGGCTGTGCTGTGTTGGAGGGTGGGCTATTCTGTAGCACCCAGAAGCTTTTCTGTGAGGGAATGTAGTCCTCAGGCTGGAAAAGGTTCCCCATTCCTAGTCTCCAGACACTTTTCCAGCCCTGTGCAGATCTTTCAGGGACTGAACTTGGGACCTTTTGCATGCAAAACATGCATCCTACTACTGAGCTACAGCCCTTCCCCTTGGATTAGAGACCTGGAGGAAGAGTTTCCCATTCAAGGCAATGCCAGGTGCATTTCTGTTATGTGTGTCAAGTTGCCACTGACACAGCAGTCAACAGGGAAGCCCATATTTCTGCACAAAGAGTTAAGAACCCAACTTAAGGGAAAGCGCAAGGTAAACAAGGCCTCCAGATTCTGGAACTTGCCTTCCAAGGAAGTGTGGATGACCTCAGCTCTGGAAATCTTCCAGCAAGTTTTAAATACCTATTTATTTCAGACTGCTTTCCCCCTAATTTAGGCCTTTATTTTTACAAGTTTAATTTAGAATACTGTTTAACAGCTTTTTAAACTGCTGGAATCCATTCTGCTCTTTTGTTTATTTCTGACTGGCCTATATTTTTAAAATAATTTTTCGCTGCTGCCATTTAAATTGCCTAGTTTTGTTTTCAATCTGATTGTGGATTTAAGATAGTTAAGCTGCCTTATGTAGGCTATGCCCCAAAAGGTGGCTGTTGGGGGCTGGGGGGAGCGGCTGGATGCTCATTGAGCCATTATGGAAGGTGAGCTGGACAGACAAGGTAGGACAATGCAGGTGAAGCTTCTGATTGCATGCATAGCTGGTGGGTAAAGCAGCGGCTGGCTTCACATCCTAGGCAGGGCCTGAACAGGGTAGAGTGGAGGCAACAAGCAGAGTAATAAAGGAGAAATGAGTTCAGAGGAGGCTGAGCAGAAATGCAAGAGGCAGAGATGTGGAAGGAGTGAACAGGGAGAAGAAGAGAGGAAGACATGAAGGAATGGAGATGGGGAGCCTTTATCCCAGACTGGGAAGAGGCAAGCTGCCTGAGAGGTAATACAGGTAATCCCAGTGGTGAGCAAAGGAGAACGGAGAAGAAGAAGAGGAGGAGTTTGGATTTGATATCCCGCTTTATCACTACCCGAAGGAGTCTCAAAGCGGCTGACATTCTCCTTTCCCTTCCTCCCCCACAACAAACACTCTGTGAGGTGAGTGGGGCTGAGAGACTTCAGAGAAGTGTGACTAGCCCAAGGTCACCCAGCAGCTGCATGTGGAGGAGCAGGGAAGCGAACCCGGTTCACCAGATTACGAGTCCACCACTCTTAACCACTACACCACACTGGCTCTCTAGGAGCATTGGTGCAGGCAGGCAGGGACCTTACACATTTCAAAATAGGTGAAATGGGTACAGAATCTTATGATGGTATAGAGAGCCAGTGTGATGTAGTGGTTAATTAAACACAGAGTGTTTGTTGTGGGGGAGGAAGGGAAAGGAGAATGTTAGCCGCTTTGAGACTCCTTCGGGTAGTGATAAAGCAGGATATCAAATCCAAACTCTTCTTCTTCTTCAAGAGCATCCGAGCTCAGAGAGTGAGGGGCTCACCAGGTGGGCTCTGGAAATAAGACATGTTGGAACTCTGAAGATCAATGGGACCTGAATCGTGTGTGTGTTTGAGGGGAGGGAGTGTTCCTATAATAAAGAAACTGCAAAGGAACATGGCTGTGATCATGCCATCCATTTCTATACAGAAATGTGCAGCAGAAATGCTGTGTGGTTGACAGTGTTGGCACAAGGGGGAGAGTTTTGTGCTTCTTTCCTTTCTTCAGTTTTGTTAATTGGGCAGCGCTATTTAGGCCTGCCATTTACAGCTTTGGAAAATACACAATGCAAGCACATTCTCTGGTCCAGCGTGTATTGTGGCGCTTACTGACTGAGCTACAGGTTTGACCCTAATCTGGTATTTATTGTGCCTCCTGTAGAGAGGGAGCATGGATCCATGAAATCTGTTTTGGAGAGCAGATTCACATTACAGCGTTAAGCTGCGTTAGTAAGAAATGAAAATGAAAATGAAAAAGAATGGAAGGAAGGAAATAGTATTGTGCTATTGCAGAGAAAGCTTTAGTTAGAGTTTTTGGTGCTCTTTCCGTGTATGCGTGTTCGAGATTGGAGAAGAGATAGGCCATGCTCTGCCAAAGGATTTGTCTTCATTCTTTGCTCTTGTAACCTGTGTCTGGAGCCCTCTTGTTTAATTGATTTGGGCTCTTGCCAGTTAAAGTGTTAAAGATCTCATTTCTCCTCTCTTGCATAGTCTCCAAAGCTCCTCTTGATCCACCTTTTCGTCAATAAATCATTTTGGAAGTGAAATATAAATGAATCTCTGAGCCAAGCTTGATGCCAGCGTGAAGGCTTGCTTTGAATATAGTGAGTAACAAAGTAGGGCTGCTCAGTATCGCTGGGCCTGTTAAATTTTTCATCCAACTGCAGCATCCCTTTCTTCCCTACGATGCAGAGTTACAGTTCACAAAAGCCATTGGGATAGCTGACTTGCCAAATCCTCCGTGACTTGACTGCCTGGCCCTTGTAAGACATTCGTCTTACCCCAGCATATTAGAGACGATAGCTACTGACTGCCTCATTTTGGACCTAACTACACACTGCACACAAACCTGTCTCAGAAGCCTGACAGCTGCTTTCCTCATAAAGCAGAGAAGCAGGGAGGAAGTGTGTGCACTTGTTACTGAGAAGTACAGATCAGTTGGGACTCTGTATGTGCCCCAGGACTATATGTATAGTTTGGCTTTGCTGTGAGCTATAAAGTTTAGTAGTGGTAATAATAATAATAATAATTTTTTATTTATCTGCCACCCATTTGACTGGGTTGCCCCTGCCACCCTGGGCAGCTTCCAGAAAAATATGAAAACATCAAACATTAAAAATTTCCCTAAACAGGGCTGCCTTCAGGTGTCTTCTAAAAGTCATATCGTTGTTTATCTGTCTGGCATCTGATGGGAGGGTGTTCCACAGGGCAGGCGCCAATACTGAGAAGGCCCTGTGTCTGGTTCCCTGTAACTTCACTTCTCGCAATGAGGGAACCGCCAGACGGCCCTTGGAGCTGAACCTCAGAGCCATTGCAAAGAATGAGAGAGACCAATGTTGGCTGAAGCAGGATATTATCTTATAGCAGCTGCTGGACTGCAACATAGGGGCAAAACCAATTAGTCCTTGCCATAGCTAATGCAACCTTACACCTTTATTGTGGCCAAAGACCACATGGCACCCCTGACATTCTGTAGCAGGGACTTGTGTTTATTTGTTTGTTAATGACCAGGTATGGCTGTTCTGATAGGGCAGAGCTTCAACTATAACCTCTGGGCAGCAGAATTGCTCCTGTGTATCAGCAGGGCTATGGGTAATGTGGCAATAAGGTGAGGGTTTGTGGACAGCTACCAGCTTCTAATGGTTTAAGCAGGAGGCATCTCAACTTTCTTATCTTTCCCTTCCTCCTGCTTCCTCAATATTCCCCATTCCAGCCGTCTCTCAGTGTTATGCTGTTCAAGCTGCAAATGATTAATTTTCCTGTTGCTGTGGTTGCCATGTCCTTTAGGAACTATTTTTTGGGTGGGGTGGGGTGGGGAAATCAGCACCTTAGTGAATTTTAAAAAAACTTTGGGCTGGCTAACTATAAACTTTGCCTGTCTAATTTTCTCTTTGGACCTAAAGGGACCAGAGCATTGCTTGTGTGCTAAACACATTAGTGATGTGTTTGGCTTTCCGTAGGCAACTGCTGTAACATTTAGTATAATTGTTGTCCCAGCTAAAGTATTTCTGTTTGCTTTCAACTATTTGCATATTTTATTCCACTTAGGCCCCCATAGGACCCATGCAGGCAGAGGTTATGCGCTCACACTAGGTAAATGACCCCAGGATAGTTAAGTCAGCTCACCTCTTTTGGTGCCACGGCGTTGCAGGACGGCAGAGGCTTCACCGGGCCCCAACCTGGGAACTGGAACAGCGGTGCCCTTCCTGATAGGCGGTAGGGGTTTAAGCCCCCACCGCCTATCAGGAACTGGATCCTAGCCTGCACCCAGCTTTGGCTAATGGGGATGGAGGCTGGGGACTTGGGCTGTGCCGGGGGCGGAACCAACGGAGCAGGTAGGCTTCCCTCAGATCCACCTCTTGCCCATTTAAGCAGCCCAAACCTGGGGCACTACCTATTTGTTCCTTCACCTGGTTCCTGCTTGGTTGTAGTCTCCACCTGCCCCTCCAAACCCTGGGGTAGCCTGTTAAAGGGTTCTGGGTGGGGGGGGCATGTCCGTGTGCCCAGGCAGGGGCCAGGGCCAAAGACACGTCCCCCAGACGGCGGTCCCTGCAGGGGTCACCCTATTAGATGTAAGTCTTAGGAACCCCTGTCTGGATTTACCACATGTCATTTCTGGTGGGCAGGCCAGTAGTATTTTGATTGCCTCATGCCCAAGCCAAACCTCTTTCATCTGTATTCAATAAAGTTGTGGCCTGTTTTTACCCCCAAACCACCTTCATTGGTCTCTTATTTGCATGGGTTGGGGAATGGGAACCCGATGCCTGATCCTGCAAGTCCAGTCAAACTTGACTAGGGGGTGTGGCACTTGTCTCGTTTCAGGCCGAGGGAGCTGGCATTTCCGGGTCATGTGGCTAGCATGACTAAACCGGGTCATGTGGCTAGCATGACTAAACCGCTTCTGGCACAATAGGACACTGTGATGAGTGCCAGCGTGCATGGAAATGCAGTTTACCTTCCTGCCACAGCGGTACCTATTTATCTACTCCTGCTGGTATGCTTTCAAACTGCTAGGTTGGCAGGAGCTGGGACAGAGCTCAACCTGGACTTGAACTACCAACTTCTGATTGGCAAGCCCAAGAGAATCAGTGGTTTAGACCACAGCGCCACCCACTCCCTGACACTATTATGCCTTTGGCACTTGTCTCCAAGCCTGGCTGCATGGGCACCCTTCTGATTTGCACTGTTATTACACATGTTAACAAACATTTTGTTAGAGTCTTAGACTAATAAGCTGGAGGCAGCTGACTGAGCCTTGGATGCCCAGAATTTGGCTGCTAGATGTTGACAGCTGCATGATTTCATTTATTCTGTTAAACTTTCCCAATAAGCAAAGAGCTCAAGAAACTAATTCTATACTTTTCAATCACCCAGAAGCTTCAGCATGAAAATAATAAAGCACCAAGTTAACAACTTGGAAAAAGAATCAAAAATACACAAGCTGAAAAGTGAAAAATTGGAGTGGTTGTGCATGGAGTGAGATAATTGGAAGAAGAGGGCACTGCAATTTTTCACCTCTTTTATGTTTCTGCAACCAGGAACACCCCCCCCCCCCTTCCAGAGTGGGACAGGGTATGTCCCATTCAAGAGGGTAAAATTGTGTATGTAATCTCCCTGCCACTATGAACTGTCTGCAAGGGCACTGGGTCATGAGTACTTTATTCCTCAAAAAGTTCCAATTCCCAGAAACCCTTAACAGGCTACAGTGCCCAGAATTCTTCAAGGGCAAAACAGTGCTTCAAGTGTGCTTTAAAGGCATATTGTATATGCAGCCAAAGTTGTTCTAATAATGTACCCAATGCTGCAACATAGGTCTTTTAAAAATAGTAACTGTATTATTCTAAAAGATTTTTTTTTTAAAAAAACCCCCATTCCCATTGCAATTTCCTTCACACTAAAACACTGATGATAAAAATGAAAGGGCTTTTATTGCTTAATAGTACTAAGGTCAAATGACCTGTATATTGACCATTCATCCTGATTTGCTTATGCAGAGTTTGTGCGGAGGTTAAACTATGTCCGTGTTTATTGAGCATTCATCCTGATTTGTGTTCTACGACAATGAGCATTCATCCTGCTTTTCTTGCAGAGTGGTCATACATCTTCCCCTTAATCCTTCGCCCATCTCACACTTTTAAATGCATTTCCCCACAACCTTCCTAACCACAAAAGGCCTATTTCTAAAAAGTGGCCTTATTGTGCCAACACAGCAGAGCATCTTATTCTGCTTCAATTTGTCAAATCCTAATTTCTTGTGTGCGCTTGACTCCCTCCCGCAAAACACTGACAGTCTGGAGGTGACCTGAGATTAAGATTGAAATCCCGGGGTCTGCAGGGGCTGTAAAACAGTGATGATCTCTCCTTCCGCAGGTGGACAGGAAGCGCCTGCAGAAACATTTGCAGCTACAGTGGTACCTCTGGTTACGAACACTTCGGGTTACGAACTCTGCTAACCCGGAAGTAGCTGCTCCTGGTTGCAAACTTTGTCCCAGGATGTGAATGGAAATCGTGTGCAGGAGACCCTATTAGCGAAAGCGTGCCTCAAGATAAGAATTGTTGTTGTTGTTGTTGTTTAGTCGTTTAGTCGTGTCCGACTCTTCGTGACCCCATGGACCAGAGCACGCCAGGCACTCCTGTCTTCCACCGCCTCCCGCAGTTTGGTCAGGCTCATGTTGGTAGCTTCAAGAACACTATCCAACCATCTCATCCTCTGTCGTCCCCTTCTCCTTGTGCCCTCCATCTTTCCCAACATCAGGGTCTTTTCCAGGGAGTCTTCTCTTCTCATGAGGTGGCCAAAGTATTGGAGCCTCAACTTCACGATCTGTCCTTCCAGTGAGCACTCAGGTCTGATTTCTTTAAGAATGGATGCGTTTGATCTTCTTGCAGTCCATGGGACTCTCAAGAGTCTCCTCCAGCACCATAATTCAAAAGCATCAATTCTTCGGCGATCAGCCTTCTTTATGGTCCAGCTCTCACTTCCATACATCACTACTGGGAAAACCATGGCTTTAACTATACGGACCTTTGTTGGTAAGGTGATGTCTCTACTTTTTAAGATGTTGTCTAGATTTGCCATCGCCTTTCTCCCAAGCAGCAGGCGTCTTTTAATTTCGTGACTGCTGTCACCATCTGCAGTGATCATGGAGCCCAAGAACATAAAATCTCTCACTGCCTCCATTTCTTCCCCTTCTATTTGCCAGGAGGTGATGGGACCAGTGGCCATGATCTTCGTTTTTTTGATGTTGAGCTTCAGACCATATTTTGCGCTCTCCTCTTTCACCCTCATTAAAAGGTTCTTTAATTCCTCCTCACTTTCTGCCATCAAGGTTGTGTCATCTGCATATCTGAGGTTGTTGATATTTCTTCCGGCGATCTTAATTCCGGCTTGGGATTCATCCAGCCCAGCCTTTCGCATGATGAATTCTGCATATAAGTTAAATAAGCAGGGGGACAATATACAGCCTTGTCGTACTCCTTTCCCAATTTTGAACCAATCAGTTGTTCCATATCCAGTTCTATTCAAGATAAGAATAGTTTCAGCTAAAGAATGGATCTCCAGAACGAATTAAGTTAGTAACCAGAGGTATCACTACAAAAAAAAATTCCTTCCAGTAGCACCTTAAAGACCAACTAAGTTAGTTCTTGGTATGAGCTTTCGTGTGCATGCACACTTCTTCAGATACACATCTGAAGAAGTGTGCATGCACACGAAAGCTCATACCAAGAACTAACTTAGTTGGTCTTTAAGGTGCTACTGGAAGGAATTTTTTTTGTTTTGACTATGGCAGACCAACACGGCTACCCATCTGTAACCAGAGGTATCACTGTATTTCATTTTTTGCTACTAGAGTTTTAATGGTAAAGGTAAAGGTAAAGGGACCCCTGACCATTAGGTCCAGTTGTGACCGACTCTGGGGTTGCAGCGCTCATCTCCCTTTATTGGCCGAGGGAGCCGGCGTACAGCTTCCGGGTCATGTGTCCAGAATGACTAAGCCGCTTCTGGCGAACCAGAGCAGCGCACGGAAACACCGTTTACCTTCCCGCCGGAGCGGTACATATTTATCTACTTGCACTTTGACGTGCTTTCGAACTGCTAGGTTGGCAGGAGCAGGGACCGAGCAACGGGAGTTCACCCAGTCGCGGGGATTCGAACCGCCAACCTTCTGATCGGCAAGTCCTAGGTTCTGTGGTTTAATTCACAGCGCCACCTGCGTCCTTGTTTTAATGGTAGAGAGGGTAAAAAGAATGTGCTCCAGGAGTGTACCTGGGATAGATCAGGAGAGGCTTTAGAGTCATTGTATCCCTAGCTCTCCCTTTCCCCCCTGGAGCGGGTGTACATATATATATGTAGCCACTGGAGGACTGTACCCATCCTGAAAAACTGCCCTTCCCAATGTACCTTTCAGCCTGGTGACTTGAACTGGGCAGGGCTTTGTATTTCACTATTTTATTTTCTGTTTCTCTCTTTTTCCTGCCTCCCCCCTTCCTCCATCTCTACTCCTTCTGAATTGCTCTGCTTGACAGTAATAGTGACATGGGCGTAATGATTCGGATTACAATAGAGTTGTTTCAATGAACATTATACAGCAAATACAATTGAACAATATTAAGTCTATTCTCCTTTCTCTCCTGTTTCCCAGCTCTTTCCTTTTACAAAGCAGCCATCTGGCTGATGTGCAGCCTAATGGTGCTAATTAGATCAGCCAGTATATAAAAAAACCTAATTTTAGGTCATCCAAGTATGTACACAGCGTGCCGTATTGGTGTGGCCTCTCTGAGCATTTAGGGCTTCAATCTATGTCAAAGAAGACACACATAATTCCAGAAAAGTGTCTTTTTTGTTGTTATTTATTGAATTTATAGCTCACCTGTTACTTTATATCCCACCATTAAGGCACCGCTAGGTCTGGCCCCATTAGGGTAAGTGTGAAGTTAGGATTATTGTTGTTGTTATTTTTATTTATTTATTTTGCCTGAATGTGCATCACTTTAAATTTTCCATGCTTTTGTTTGTTTGTTTAGTCGTTTAGTCATGTCCGACTCTTTGTGACCCCATGGACGCTTTGTTTGGCTTGAAGAGATCGTTTGAAAGCATCTCAAGGCAATGTGCAATAACCAATAGAAACAATTAAACACAACAAAAATCAATGGGTGGTATCTGATGCGAGTCCTACTCAGAGTAGGCCCATTGAAGGCCCATTAACTTAGATTCGTTAATTTAAGTGGGTTTACTTTAAGCAGGATTAGCATTGGATGCAACCCAATCAAAGTAAAATGTGCAAACTATATTAAAAACATGGGAGAAGAGGATGGGATTTACCTGATGCCTAAAAGATAACCAAGATAAGGGTCAGGCAAGCATGTCTAAAAATAGAAACATGTAATTATTGATCTGGAAAACCTTTAGATCAAGAGACCATAACCCAGTGCCCTGCCTGCCTCACCGATGCCTGTTTGTCAATAAAGCTGTGGGCAATTTCCACTCATACACTGGCGTAGGTGGGTTCACATGAGGCAAGACACCGTGATAACAGCAAGAACCTTTATTGAACTAACAGAACTAACAAAACTGGACAACAGGGGCAAAGCAACTGCTTATATACATTCCTGAAGGCCTGGGCCACTCCCACTCCCAACGTGATTGGCTGTCTAAACTTCCAAGCTGCGAATCATGACTCTGAGTTTAAGGGCCAATGGCAGAGGCCCAAATCCTGAAATGTTCTGTGATTGGATATCATGTATCAAATCAGAACACAGGGGCTCAGAATCCTTAGTCCTGACTGAAGCTCAGACAAACACAGACCACTGAATACATAACATACACATCTCTTGTTGTGTTGCACCCATATTTGGGAACTTGATAGGGGCTGCTGAAGTTGCTTCTACCACAACAGAAGCATTACTTGAAAGAAAAGCCAGAAAATGCATGTGTGTGCTTATTGATTGAAGGCAAGGGCTGTTACAGTAAGAGGGGAAAGGTTAAATATCTGGTTAGCCAGCCAGAGGCTTGCTCATTTCCCCTTGTGTTTCTTGGCAACATAATCGCTTTACGTTCACACCTATGTACACCTAAGCAGTGGAAAGATCCAGGCAGGTTGGCTCCTATTCCTCCCCAGCGCAGAATTAGCCATTGCCTCTCTCCCTCCCTGTTCCCCTTCTGCAAAGATGCCTAATAATAAATTCAACTAAAAATAATTACATTGTTGTAAATTAGATATTAGCATATGAATTGGAGGGTTTAACATATGAAAGGGCTTTTTTGATGCCATATAAAACTGATATGGAAAACGGCTGTAACAGAGTAACAAATTACAATTCAAATGGCAGCTTTATCTCTTGCAGATTGAAGGGTTGATGGCTGAATGGAAATGCCTGTGTTTTTTTGGGGGGGGGGAAGGATGTGGGGTGGCAGGGAAGAGGGAGGAGGCATGTTAACGTTAAGGCCTGCCTGGATTATTTAGTAGCATTTGGTATTCTCTCCTCCTCTCTGCTTTACAACGAGGAGAGACCTTATTAGTTAAAGCACATGCACATGTTTGCAGAAAGTCTTAGTTTTAATCCCTGGCTTCTGTACTTAAAAGGATTTCGGACAGCAGGTGTTGGGAAGCCCCTTTCATTTCCTTTTGGAATGTTTTGATTCAGCTTTACAAAAGTTAGTTTCCATGCTAATACATCACTAGATATTTATAACAAAACAAAAACAATGCTTTCTCCTGCCCAACCCCCTGGAGGGAGAACCCATGTGCTTCCTCACTGAACTGCAATTGCCCATGTGGAGGATGCCAACTTGATGGATTGCAAGATAGGGAAGTCATAAAAGGACACAATATTTCCAGAAAATTGTTGGAGCCTTGAGTTCCACTTAGAGCTCTAAAGCCCCTTTCTTGACATCCCAATCCAGCTGCCAGTCAGAATAGACTGCACCAGGCTAGATGGACCAAGGGTATGATTCAAGTCATGAATTACGGTAATCTAGCATGTCCACAGTCCAAGAAGCAGAATCCAGGGTGGAATCCTGTGCTGTTACAAGCAGACACCGTTCTCAGTGTCTGGGTTCACTGGGATTGCCAACCACAGGGGCTGCTTATACATTCCCTCTAGTATTTTTAAAAATATTCATTTATTTAACTTGTATACAGCCCTTCATCCATAGATCTCAAGGTGCTTCACATTGGAGTGGGGGATACCTGGAAAAGGCTCCTTGCATGTGACTCGTCCTGGGATTGGGATCCTTGGTTGCCCATCATACAGTTTCCCCTTTACAGACATTCCCCCAATGTGTAGGTGAGACCACCCTATCGTCGCCTCTATGTAATTGCATGTCCATGGATGGAACATCCAAGTCACGCCTTATTTCTGGTTCCAGCTATTCTTCCCTTACCATTTTCAAAACCAATGCACTAGATCTTTAAAAAGAACCCTTAGCTGTTGATTAGAAACAAAACAAAGCCCTGCTGGGAGCTGCTCCTCTGCGACAAAGTACCCAAAGGAATATGCAGGCTTTTCTGATACTGACCCTCCATGTGCTTTCCCTGTTTGCCGACTCCCTTGTGCCCTTTCCCAAAGCCCCACCAGTTCTTGTGAACGTGTTTCTATATCTGGCCCTTTAATAGCTCTCTGCAGTGGCAAGCAGGCCATAATTGAAGCTATCCAGCAGCCTCTGCAATGTGCAGAAATTCTCATTGAAATCAGGCCTTATTTTTAAAGGCTGCCAGCCTTTAAAGGTTGCCCAATAAGTGACAGTGATGAGGATAGATGGGGACATTTTGCTTAGCAGCACCGACAATGTCTCTAAGTAGCTTATTATTTTGTTTTCATCTAGAGATTGCTCTGTTCCCTTTCTTTTTTTAACACAGAACAGAGGGGGGCGGCAGCAGCGGGGAACTGCCTCAAGGTAACTTTCCAGATCCCTTGCCTTTCTATATATCTCTTTTACTGCAATGGCCTTTCCAACTACACATGTTTCATTACATTTTTTTTTAAAAAAATCAGATAGAATAAATTGAATTAAAGGTGAAATCTTATCATGGCTTGGGTATTTGGCTGGAAGGGTGGGCTTGCATGAGACAGAAAGGACCTCTCTGTTCAGGTAATTTGGATAGCCAAAGTTGACCAGGACCTTGAATGTGTCTGACTTTGCAAGTTGAGCTTCTATCTATAATGCCACTATCTGGTTGCAACCATGTGGGAGAGGGTACATCGCAAAAAACATGAGAACATGCAATCAAACTAAAAGCCCTGCTGCATCAGACCAAAGGCTTGTCCTGTCCAAAGTCCTGCTCTCACAGTGGCCAACCAGATGCCCATGGGAAGCTTGAAAGCACTTTCTTCACCTGCAATCTTCTTTTGAAGCCATTCAAGTTAGTGGCACTCATGGCCTTTTGTGGGAATGAATCCCACAATTGAACTGTGTGCTATGTACTGTCTGTCCTGCACCTTCTCACATTTGGCTTTATTGGATGGGATCCAGTATTATGAGAGAACAAGCTTCTGGAGTCAACCCTATCGTACAACAGGGGGAAGCAGTCTGCTCATGATGATAACATTTAGGAGGACACCTGAAAGCAGGAATTGTTATCTGAATGGAGATTTCAACAACAACAACCCGAGGATGCTGCTTGTACATTTTCCCATGGTAGATTGCAAGTTTGGGAGGAGCTATTTCCACTTTGTGCAAAAAAGGAGGATATATGAAAGGAGGAATGGTTGTCTAAAAGAAATTCCCATAACAACAAGAAGAGCCAGTGAGCAATAAGAATTCTTGCATACAAAGTTTTCCAAAGTTCTCCCTTGTGAAGAACCTCAATTTAACCTAAGGAGTCTTTTTGTAATGACCCAGGTAGCAAAATTTAACAGAAAAGTTTTTATTCCACATGATTTCTTATTGTCTCAGTGAGTTTTTCTGTTAAAGCCAAACTATGTTTCACTTTGCATGTTGTTTCAGAATGTGTGAGTAAGGTAGGTTCCCATTAAAATCCGATGTGAACCAAATTTCTCCCCCATCCCTAATCAAACAGAGCTCAGCAGCCATGTATGCTGGTCAGCTTGGCAACCATCCCCTTTTCAGGCCCTGGTGGGCAGCAAAACCTAGAGTTTGATTAACTCTTGGTGGGTCATTATGTACTGTATATGCCTCATGGGCTGCACCAGCTTGCTGGGTCCACGTTTTTGCTCTGTCCATCAGAAAACCCATTCACCGACTACCATGGTCATGGAGGTAAGTGTGGACAGAGTGGTCTTCCAATGTGTAACCTATAGTCAAGGGCACAGAGGTGGAATAGCTTGAACAATATTAAGGATTGAGACGCTAGGAAATCCAGACAGAAAGTTGCACATATCTGAGAGCTGGGAAAAAGGAGATGGAAAGAGCTGAGTGGCTCTAAATGAAAGTGCAACACGCAACTGATGGGGAGAGAGGAAGGGAATGGAAGGGTTAACAAGAAAAAGACAGGAGCTCAGTCCATTGCGGTGTCCCACCAGTTTTTTCATTGTGCGGGGAAATGGAATGTGAAATGGAACCAGATAATAGCCCATTTATGGTATCCCATTCATGACAGCTCCTCTTCAGTGAGATGCTTTCAGAATGCATATCTGGAGGGGGTTGAGGGAGGATTGGAAAGTGTGTGTGTGTTTGTTTGTGTGTGTGTGTATGCATGTGTGCAGGCACAAGCATGTGTGTAACATCTATGTAAAGGTTCTGGTTGTGAATGGGAAACATGAAGATTTAGTGTGAAGCAAACATTTAAGAATGGTTTCCTGGAATATTGAAGATAATAGGCTTGTTCATATGTTAAACTGAACACAAGTACAAGCTGTCCCTACATGTGTACAAGTGTTTGTGTGAAAGAATTTACAACTGTTGATTTTTATAGCCTCTACACTCATAGAATGTTACAAGTGAATCACTGTTCTTGCATACAGAGGTACTTATGCTGTACACTCATTGGGTGGCAGTGCTCAATCAGAGCAAACAGCAATTGGGGTTTTCACTGAATTGCCATTTGTTCTAATCTATTGCTAAAGAGCAGGTTTTCCATTGGAAAGGAGTAGGGCAAGGGGAACAGCACTCAGACGCATGTTTTCTAGGCAGGCATGGCATAAGCAGATGTGTGGATGAGACCTCACTCTGATACATTGAAGGGCCCAGAATCCTTTGTCTCCAAAGGATTTCCTGTGTCTACTTGAGGATTTGCCTTTTCTTATCACGGCCATGGTGCTGCGACTTGAACCTGAGAACTCCTCTTGGTCTGTTCAGGGTTAATGGAGTAACTAACCAATACATTTTCCCAACATGGCTTTAAGTAGTTGAAGAAATAGGTTTTTCATCACGGTTGCTTGATGTTAATATGTTGCAATCTGAAGCAAGTTGAGATCAAAGCCAGCTGTTGAAGAACATTTATAATCTGGAGATAGAGTTGGAAACAATCTGTTGATGCTATAAATTATTATTTCCAGACAAATGGCTTTATTAGGAACAGAGTTAAAGTTATAAAGATAGATCAATTACTTTTGGTAGAAAAACAACAACAAGTCTTACTAGCATAAGTAGCTATAAAAGACGAAAAATGGTGCTAGAAACTTTAGGAATTTTAAGATGAAAATATAAACACCCTCAAATGACCAAATGCCTGGGATTTGGAGATAAGGTTTTACAGTGCTCTGTTTTACAGTTTTATATGTCCCCTTGTAAGGGGCATGTATTTGAAGCCTGCAACCTGTTCCAGGTTTACCTTTTTGAAGAGGCACACATGTACCTTCGGCATGTGCAAAGTTTTTCCTCCACTTTTCAACTGTCCTGATCACTGGTTCTGGTCATCCACAGGCTTAGAAAGTGATAGGGATGTTGGATAATTCAGGTGAGAACAGAAATGGGAGCAGAAATGGCCAGTGTTCACTTATTCATCTGGCATGGAAATCAATCCAGTTAATACAATTTGTATTAATTGCTGCTGTTGCTCTCAGCCGGCAAATAGCATGGAATGGATGACATTTCCCCCATCCTGCATTTGATTACAGTTCCTTTGCAGTGAAATGAATGGGATGGAATAAAATAATTATGACATAACTGACGTAATTTATGTAATTGGTTACGTAAATCACAGAAGTTCTTTATGTAATTTCTCCACAACGGACAGTAAAACGAATAACATAGTTTTGGGTGGAAAATGCATTGCAGTGAAATAAAAAGTGCATTCAGATGTGGGGAATATTGTGTTAGGTTTCCTGATAACAATGCTGGCACATCTATACTGTTTCGTAATGTTCCTTTCACACTACAGTATCCATTTATGGAATGGTGGCTTTTGGATGGATATGCCAGCATATCATGCTAATTTTCATTCACAACAGTATGTGGTGTGACACAACAATGGACATCAATGGACAATGTTGCTATTCTCTTCCCCCTTTCCACATAGGAATCCTCCCCCCTCCCAACATGTTTAACCCATGAAAATGTCAGAAAAGAACTGTATACTGGTATACCACTCGAAGTTTTGTCAATTTACTCCCACCATTTTCCGGGTTAATAGGATTCCAGTCTGAGTTTTTTTCCATTTGACATGGAAATTAGCTCTAAACTTCCACCAGATCCCACTAGATTTCCAGAAGTGGCTTTTTGGTTGGGTGAAAGCTCAAATATAATGCAGAAATTAACCGTTAGGGAAACATTAGGGGAAAGGAACAAAGTGCTGTGTGAATGAAGTCAGAAACAGTATTGCATTCAACAAATACAAAGCAGAACAGAAAATGATGTCTACTTACATCTGTAGTAGGAGACCATCTCAATATTGCAAAAAAGCTTGCTGGCTTCTGCAGCAAATCTTGGTCAAAGGCACAGAAGTAAGCAACACCATTTTGTCCTGCTAACTAGCAATTTACTTCCTGGGGCAAACAGCAATGGGAAAGAATTTCCACTGGGTTTGCACCCTTCCAGCCATTTTGTCTGGCCCAGTCATAGTGCCCAAGCAAACAATGTTTATCTAACAATAGATTAGATAAAACACAATGTTGATTTTTAATGTTGCTTTGCATCTGCTTTATTTCTGCTGCTTGTTCTTATGCTTCTCTATTATACAGTGGTACCTCGGGTTATTCTGGAGGTCTGTTCTTAACCTAAAACTGTTCTTAACCTGAAGCACCACTTTATCTAATGGGTTCTCTGTTCTCATCCTAAAGCAAAGTTCTTAACCCGAGGTACTATTTCTGGATTAGCGGAGTCTGTAACTTGAAGCGTCTGTAACCCAAGGTACCACTGTATTATGATATTTTAATATTTCTGTTGTAATTCTATTGCAATGATAATGTTTTGTAAGACGCTGGGAGTCTGTGGGATTATATCCTAAAATAAGCAAAGGAAAAAAATAAATGCGGCTAACTGGACTAACTGATCTCTTGGTTGAACCAAGATCTAAGGAATTATCCCACACATAACTTTTGCCCTGCTCTTTCTAGGCACATGTCCATGTTTTGAAGAACAGCTGTATTTTAGGTTGTCATATTGTTTCTGAAAGAGCAAATTTAGTAGGTTCTCCTTTAAATGTGAAATGAATTGAATTTCCCCCATCCCTACTTCTGAGCAGATATATATAGGTTAGAGGTGTACAGTGGTACCTCGGGTTACATACACTTCAGGTTACATACGCTTCAGGTTACAGACTCCACTAACCTAGAAATAGTACCTCGGGTTAAGAACTTTACCTCAGGATGTGAACAGAAATCGCGTGGCGGCAGCGCAGTGGCAGCAGGAGGCCCCATTAGCTAAAGTGGTACCTCAGGTTAAGAACAGTTTCAGGTTAAGAACGGACCTCCGGAACGAATTAAGTTCTTAACCCGAGGTATCACTGTACTATCAGTAGTTTTGGGGACCTAAATTCCTGGATCTGAATGTGTTCCTTTGAAATTTGGCTAGTGGACAGCTTCAGCTCACCCATTTAAGCTTTCCTCTCACCCCTCCCTTCCTACTTGCACTTCTTTCCACATGTTCAGTGACCTTTTTTAGACAGCACTGCACAGTGAGATTATTTAAAAAAATCCCTCTGCAACTGAATTTTTTACATCTGCTGGGCAAATGTAATTTGGTACAAAATAACAAATGAATTGGATAGGGCACATATGCAGGTAGAGGGCCTCTTAGCATAACTAGTATTCTTGGCATCAGACTGTGAGCGATGATGGCTGTTCTGGAGGTGAGAAAACACGCACACACAAGAGATTTATATATAGAGGAAGCATTATAAAGTGCCTGTTCTGAATTCATAACAGAATAAGAGAAACTAGAGAGAATCACACTTTATTCTGGGGGTTAACTACCTGCTGTGGAAATACTAATTGCTATGAATTGTGCCCATTTATTACTGTACAGAGAGGTTTTTTTCTCAGCAGGTGAGCAAAGGGCTGAAAGAATTTAGGCTTGTTCTTTCAATGAGAAACAGAACAGAATTAAGTATCTGGCCAGGACTGGATAAAGGATGGCATCAGGGGTTGGATATATGGTGCAGCTGAAACTGGTAACTCCTTATTAATTCAGGGCTGCCAAATCAGCCTGAATAAAGAACTGGGATTTTAAAAATACTGCATCTCAAAACAAGGTTTGGACCATCTTAAATCATACGTTCGCATTACTGGGGACACTGTGCCCTATGCAGTGCTGTTTGCACAGCATGCCCCTTCCGAAGCATCATTTACAGAACAAATTTAAGTATAGGAAGTTGACAGAACTTATGCTGGTTCATTGCAAACATTGTTTAGGAGGAGGGCAGCTGCTGGCTAAGCTAGCCTCAACTTTCAAGTGGGAAAACAAGCCTTTTAAACAGGTTGACTTCCACCACCCTTTTTGCCTGTGTAAGTTCTGCCCGGTCGCTATGTGATTTTGCTGAGTGAGGTTTGGAATAGGTGTACGTCTCTCTTTGCCCCATCTCATGCTCAGCAGCAGAGCGTATGCCCGCGCTGCCTGGGGTGGGCATGCGGGGTACTCCCCCAAGGGAGTGGTGTGCAGAGGGCACCCTCTGCAGGGCGGAGTTCTGCTGCCCACTCTCCTCCTGCTGCAGTCTGACCTGGCAGTGGAGCTGCTGCAGCCAGGCAGGAGGTTCCTCACAGCCAAGGAGGGTGGGCAGCAGCATTGCTGCCAACTCTCCGGCTCCTCTTCTCTGGGTCAGGCTTGACCTGAGCCCCATGGAGCTGTGCCAGGCACAAGTTCTGTAGCCGAAGCGCATCTCCTTCTGGCGTGGAGTCAGGCTCCAATGAAAGAGCCTGTTTGCGCCCCCTTTCAGAATTGAGCCTGGGACTGGGACTACGGCACCCACAGCACCCCTCTTCTTGCTGTCCATTCCAAATTGCCCAGCTGATGCCTTCTTAGAGGGGTAGTTGGTTGCAGACCTGTTTGCTATGCTTTGCTACTGTTGTTTGCAATCTGTAGCTAGTTCCCCACCCCCAGGGGCAGGGCAAGCCACCCATTGGGCGGGGTGAGTTGGGGAAGGGCAAATTGCATCAAGCCTCCCCCCCCCAGCTGTAGGGTGGCTGAAGGAGAAGCGGTTGCAAGCCCCATGCTGCTGTTTTGGGCAGTGTGGAGCCTGCAGGTGCCCGAGTCACCGTGTTACACAGCGTGTTACACCCAGGCAGCCCGCACCCACCGCACCCCCCTTCCCACACCACTGCTCATGCCCCTTTTTGGGGACTTTAGTCCACTTTACATGTGCAAAACTTGAAGCCTCATTGAATTAAATAGGACATCTGAGTAGGCACGGATAGTTACCTATTTACATGTCCATCCTTATTCATACAATTTTAAGAATTCGTGCATTGTGGTGGATATAAGCAGATCATGATCAGGTTTACAGAATGAGCAAGGAGGTATGTTGGTTAAAAATACAGGAATGTAATAACTTCCATGTGTTTGCATTTTATTATAAATGTATTTAAAAAAGAACTCTCAGAATTAATGCACCCCATTTGCTTTAGTGTGGTGAAACAAACTTTAAGTTGAACAAGTTTATTAGGACTCTAGATCCCTCTTTTTCAAGTTTTGCAAACTTTAGCTCAGACCTGAATTTCGCAATTATATTTGTGTATGTCTGTGCCTGACCTGGAGAGGGAGATCTTGTTCCAGATATGAGATCCTGGGATGGAGAAAGAATTAGTATCCCAGCAGGAGATCCTGACAAGTACAGATTTTTGACAATCAGTGACCACATTTTTCTATGCCTGGAGAAGAGAGTGATGGTGTTTCAGCCAAGAGATCCTCGTATGCAGCAATTTCTGACTGCCCACCAGACTGGAACAAATGCCCTCTCTACAGATTTACTACTCCTGAATTAGAGAAAGAGCTAGTGTTCAAGCAGGACATCATGATGGGCAGTTTTCTTTGTTTTAAACCCAGTTATCATATTTTTGGTGATCACTCAAGAGATAATGGTTTGGCTCACACATAATGCTAAACCATGGCTTATTAAACTATGAAGTCATGGCTTTGCATTGTGTGTGAACCCAGACCAGCAGCATAAAAATGGTTTATTAACTATGGTTAAAGGTTGTTTATTAACCAAGCTTTTTAATTGGTTTATAAAGCTCAGTTACCTGACAGTTTGCCAAGTATAAATGGGGTTATGGACTGGAAGTGTCTGTTTCAGCCTACCACCTCTCAGGAGGTATTTAGAAATGGTAAAGTTGAGTTTGTGCATCTGCAATGCCTTTGTTCTATCTCCAATGTCAGATGCATTATGCTTCTGAATACCAGCTCCTGGGAATCATTGGTGGGGAGAGTGTTGTTGTGCTCAGGTCCTCTTTATGTGCTTCCCATAGGCAACTGGCTGACCATTGTAAGAACGGGATGCTGGGTTAGTTGGACCATTGGCCTGATCTTCTAACATTCTCTGCCAAATGTTCCTGCCTCTTTACCAAAACCCATCTTATGACATTTTGATGGTTCTGTTCCAATAGGTTTGTGCATCTAATGAATCATGTGGAATAGCAGTTCATTCATAATAGGTTATCTCTCTAATAAGCTTTCGGTCAACCGTTTATACAAGAAGCTATTGTTTCTTCCCTCTAGGGAGTTATGGTGTAATCTCTCTGTGGCAGAGGCCATGCCTCTTATTGTCCAGACAGCATGTAGCACTCTGGGGCTTTATATTGATGTGTAGATACAACCGCGCTACAAATAATAAGGCTTGTAAGGTTTTTGTTATGAGTCATGCCTGCCATTTCCTTCCAACAGAAGCAGACATGGGTTCCCCTGGAGGCTTCTCTGACAATAGTCAAAGCAGTGCCAGCAAGACCACCTGCTCCCACATGCTATAACAGAAATTTCAGCAATTGAACTGGGTGAACATTTTGTTTCTTTGGGGAAGCTATTTGTATGAGAGTATAGGATAGCCATGATAAAAAGGGAGAAAATGTGTCCCTGCTGGGATTGACAGAACATCACTCGGTCTTTTACAACCACTTTCCTTCCCTCCATGTCTCCTTTTGGTTTGGTGAAATGATTGGTGGCCTTAGACAATGTTGTCCTCTAAACTGTCCTAAACCGCTGACAATTCTTGCAGTATTTGCTAGTTTGAAAAGCAATAGTTTGTTGTTTATGCATTCTCTCTCTCTCTCTCCTTCCCTGCCCCCTGGCTTCCCTCCCTCCCTCCCTCCCTCCCTCTCTCTGATATGTCTTTTGGGAATGCTCTCTTCTGCAGATTTGGTGTTTGAAATGGACTGATGTGCTGTCCTTAAATGTATCCCATAGGGGAAAAGATGCTTAAAGTCCTCCCGCTTGCTAGTTTGCTTTTACTTACTGCCAAACTCTAAATGTAAGCTGTTCTTGTAAACCTCAGAAATATGGTTCTGATCGTTGCTTGCTGGAGTGGTTTAATGGCAATTCATGTCCTGCATACGTCAAATTCAGCTGGAATTCAAACTAGGAACACTCCTACTCTCTTTCCTGGCACCCCTTTTGGTGAACCTTAGGGTGAAGGGTGGGTAATAAACAAACAAACAAACAACAACTCTGAAGCTGCAGGGATAATACATGTCCCTAGGTCCCAGCATGGTTCCACCCACCCTTACAGCCCTTTGTTTCTCCCCTACATGGCTTGCCTAGACATACTGCTAGGTTTGGCTCTTTCCCTAGGTAATGAGGGCAAATTAGTCACAGTGTCAGGGCTTAGCCACTGCACTTATTCAATGCCAGAGCTCAAAGCAGGGATTTTTTTGAAGTACAAATTGATGAAAAGCGAAGAGCCTTGAGCCTTGCCCCAGGCGTTGCTAATTGGAAACTGGTTACAGCCTCTCTGATGCCACTTCAGATGGACTTGCTGTTATCAGATCCTTGCCAAAACCAACTGCCTTTAGACCAGCCTCAGAACTCCCATCAACTCCTATCCCAATTCTGCTGATTAAATGCTTAGGTCTGTAGGAGTTCTGCAAATGTGAGACTGGAGGAGAAGCATTTTCCTAAAACCTCAATTGTTATTACCCTCTATGTACAGATTAAGTCCACCATCTTTGTAGATTTGCGTCGATCTATCATTTAAGACACACAGACTGAACACTTGGGTTGTACTGATGTGCTCGATTAACCTGCACATATACAAAACATAAAACTTACCATTAGAGAAATGTTTTGTCTTCATTTCTTGCAGTTGCTGAGTCTCTAGGGCAGCCTTTCCCAATGGTGGTCTCCAGATATCTTGAACTACAATTCCCATCAGACCTAGCTGGCATGGAAAGCAACCCCACATCAAGATAATCAAAGCCCTAAACACCACAAGCAACCAATTAGAACGGAAAAAACAGCCACAGTCTTCAGGCAACTCTGATAAGGAAGAAATGAGTTTCATACTACAACTGCACACTCTATAATCTTGTGCAGAGATGGAGAATCTACTGGACTCCAGCTTCTATCAGTCTTAACCAGCACGACCAATGGGCAGGATGGTGGGTGTTGAAGTCACACAGAATAGATAGCCCTGCACTAGATGGTCAAATCTAAGAGAGCTTGATTTTTCTGCAGTTCATGCCTGTTTATTGACAATCGTGAAATTTCTCAGTTGCAGTGAAAATTCACAGGGTGGAGTCTGTGGCCTTCGGGACCTTGTTGGACCGCAGCTCTCATCAGCCCTAGGCAACAGGGATGATGGGAGTTGTAGTCAAAAACATCTGGAGGGTCAAATCCCTGCACTAGAATGGCTTGTAACTAGGAGGCTTCTGTCTAGAACCCATAGTCTCCTTAGGACAAAGGAACCAGACCTACTGTTGTACCAGGGATTCTGTACAGACCGTGTTTAGGCAATGTACACAACAGACTGTGCTGGCACTTCTTTTGGGTGAAGAAGCATTTTGGACTACAACAGAATGGCTAGAAATAGCTGGAAGGTCCTGGACTGCTCTGTTCTGAATGGGGGCATATACTTCTTATCTACCCTACCCAGTGATGGATCACATAATGCATGCATTTTTAAATAAAGAAAATAAATTGTAGTTTTGAGAAAGGGACGGGAAGGGCTAAACAGAGTTTTAGATGCAGATACCTCTCACTGGAGATCTGACATTGGAGCAGTGGGTTTTGCTACAGTGACCTTCTGCTTTTGCTCATCTTGTACAGTGGTACCTCTGGTTAAGAACTTAATTTGTTCTGGAGGTCCGTTCTTAACCTGAAACCGTTCTTAACCTGAGGTTAAGCTTTAGCTAATGGGGCCTCCCGCTGCCGCCGCGCTGCCACTGCGCAATTTCTGTTCTCATCCTGAAGCAAAGTTCTTAACCCAAGGTCCTATTTCTGGGTTAGCAGAGTCTGTAACCTGAAGCGTCTGTAACCTGAAGCGTCTGCAACCTGAGGTACCACTGTATATTTGTAAATAAATGCAAAAAGTATGGACATGTTTAAGTCTCCAGTGATCTCCAACAGAAACGAAACTTGGGTAAGCACTGCCCCTGAAATGTGCACATGGTCTGAATGTGGTCTGCATGGAATTCTTGGTATCACATCAAATCTTGTTCCCTTGTCCCAGGGAGTCTGTGGGTTTTGGACACAATCCTTCTAGCTACTAGGTCAGTCTAGACAAGGGATGGGGAACCTGTAGCCCTCTAGATGTTGTTGGATTACAGCTCCTATCATCCATAACCAGTAGCTAAGTTGGCTGGGGCTTATGGGAGTTAGAGTCCAACCACATATGGAGGGTCACAGGTTTTCCATCTCTGCAGGGGCATGGCAATTTTTATGAATGGAATGACACTTCTTCTTCCATAGCAGAAAGTGGACCTGCAGACTGTGGCTGGGAAATGGGGCCCACATAACAATATTCTGAGCTGCCTGATAGCTGACGGTGGTGTAGAAGCTGTGAGCTGAGCAAAGAAGATAACTTCTGACAGAGAGCCCATCCCAGCCATAGGATATTCCCATGATCCTATGGCTCAGCCAGTACCTGGGGACATGGCCAGACACGCTAAACTAGTAAGCGACACACTAGCACAAAGCAGACAAGAATACATTTTGTTCTTCTCTAGACAGCTTCTGACAGTGTTGCAAGGAGAATGGAGGGGAAATATCACCCTCTTAAAGCATTTGACAGATTTCTTTCTCTCTCTGCCTGGCAGTAAGAGCAAGAAAAAAGAAAAGAAAAAGAAGCCTGAAATAATGTTGTAGCTTTAATAGAACGGCACCTTTATTTATTTATTTTTTAAAAACCCTTTCTTTAGCGCCAAGGCTGCAGCTTTAGATCATAATTGGAAACATTTGATCAGGTTGAGTGGCGATAAGTGTCTTTCTTGTTAAAAGAATAAAAACAACTATTTTTCATCCCCGACTTACAATTCTTCTACGGGTTATTTAATGATAAGGAAAATCCATGAGTTTCCTTATTTATTCTACCAGCTATAGTAAGAAACAATGTCTTCAGCATAACATTGCCATATACTTTTATCTGCCAAGTTTTTCTTTCTATTCCAGCTTTTTCCCAGGAAAAAACCCTAAAATGCTGTAGCAATAAAGCTTATGTGAGCAGAGAGTAAACCGTATGTATCATATTTTTTTTTATCTGCCCAGAGACAGATGTCTCTATTAATATGCAAAAATGTAACTACTAACAATATGAAAAGATTCCCAGTGCCCATTTTAAAGCAGAGGTTGAAAAAAACCACACCAGGCCATCGTTACACTATTGCTAAATTGCAGCCTCCACCAACCTGGTGCCCTCCGTATGCTGATTGGGCTAGTGGGAATTGTAGCCCTAAACATTTGGAAGGATGTGCGTTGGTCAACGTGTGTTGGTCAACGTGCGTTGGTCAACATGCACTGATCTACACACAAAAAATAAATTCACGCACAGGCGTCTTCTGAAAACCCAACCCAACCCCCCAAAGTCCCATGGTGATCGGCAAATGGTAACGGAGGAAGGATCGTGAAATCTGGAAGCCCCTAGTCATGAACTGGCACATGGGCGGTAGATACAGATTCAATCGTTCTGACTCAAGGAATGAGGCAGTTGAGCAGCTCGGCAGCTGTATCCATGACTGAGCAGCCCCTTTTAGGATCCACTCTGCTCACCCCGAAAGGGGGAGGGGCTAGAAAAGGTGCCCTAAACATAGTCTGCCTCCCTTTACCCCTGACTGGATTACCGCGCCCAGTGGGGTCACCACCTAGTGGTCGTAAAAGACAATTTTACCGTGTTTATGGAAGACAATCTTAGTCGGCTATGAGCCAAAGCATTTTCTTCCCTAGATTGTGATTAAGAATGTGAACATAGCACCTGCCCCTTTCATTTCCTGCTACATTTGGGTACCAATGGAGTGAAGGGTGAGAACGGGAGCCTTTCCCTCCTGCTCCAGATAGCAGGAAAAGATTGGTACTGCAAGTGGGGGACGGGGAGACAAAGTAAAGATTCCCTCATCCCTCCTGCTGGGTCCCCATTCTGAATATCCTTTACCTGCTATTTACTTCTTGAAAAAGACAACATCCCTTCCCACAATTATAGTAATGTTTCATTGAATGATGTCAATGTCTAGACTGGCCCTTAGCTCTGTGCTGCAACCATTACTATAGATGTGGGTGCACTTTAAAAAACAAATAGTTTTCTAATGCCCTCCTTTTAATGATTAAAAATTCTGCAGAGAGGACAGTACTATTGTACTCAGGTCCTGCTTGTTGGCTTCCTGTGGGCATCTGGTTGGCTATTGTGAGAGAACAGGATTCTGTACTGTATGTGGTTTGTACGTTCTGTGGTCTAGCCTGTATGGAGATCCCATGGAGATGTGTTCTTAGGACTTATATGCTCTGGGGGGTTGCAGAAATCAGAGCTAGTACTGGGTGATACAACTGTTCCCACCCCAAAGGGAAAGGCAACATCATACTTTGCACATAGGTAACTCTGGGGTTGTGGCGTTCATCTCGTTTTATTGGCCGAGGGAGTTGGCGTACAGCTTCTGGGTCATGTGGCCAGCATGACTAAGCCACTTCTGGCGAACCAGAGCAGCACACGGAAACGCCGTTTACCTTCCCGCCGGAGAGGTACCTATTTATCTACTTGCACTTTGACGTGCTTTCAAACTGCTAGGTTGGCAGGAGCAGGGACTGAACAACGGGAGCTCACTCTGTCGCAGGGATTCGAGCCGCTGACCTTCTGATCAGCAAGTCCTAGGCTCTGTGGTTTAACCCACAGCGCCATCTGCGTCCCTATGTACTTTGCACATAGAGAATTTCTAATACTAGCCAATACTTTCTATAACAGGTGTCACATGGGACTCCTGCAGAATTTCCCCCAGAAGGTCACAATCAGCAAAACTAGCTGTAGGAAACTATTATATGAAGTAAGCAGAATTAACCACTTAAATCCAGCTTAAATCCATAGGATCTGCAGGAATTCTTTGGGCTGGAGAGAGGCAATTGATGGGCACCACCCTAATCTCCTTGAGATGACAATAGTCTTCTGTGATATGGCAATACGGTGCTGCAGTAGTAGATTTCCTGTCAATTTCCTGCCAATGCAGGGGAATTTTGGCTGACCTACAGCTCCCATCACCCTT
Source organism: Podarcis muralis (assembly GCF_964188315.1). Lineage (NCBI taxonomy): Eukaryota > Metazoa > Chordata > Lepidosauria > Squamata > Lacertidae > Podarcis > Podarcis muralis. Next base: position 75,023,962 of record NC_135659.1, read on the forward strand.
TGCCATTGGCCATGTGGGCTGGGACTGATTGGAGCTGTATTGACTATTTGTTGGACTATTTGACCTTTGAGGTCCCTTCTAACTCTACAATCTATGAAATCCCATCACGCTCAATATCTCATCATCTTCACAAGGCTGCAATCCTCAGGAATCTTGTAAAAACAAACATTCCCCTGGTTTGAAACTGGTTTAGTTGTGTTACGTGAATGTGTCCTAAGTACAAATAGCAACAGGAAAGTTTCCAGGAGAGGAATGCCATATGCACAACTATTTGAGATCTGTAAATCCATTTACAAAGGAAAGATATTGATGTGGGTGATCAAGAATCCCTTGCCGTTAGAGTTGTTTGATATCCCAAGTCCTGATCATACTCAGAGACTCCTTGGTCTTGTTAGAGAACTATATTTGTGCTGTTTCACAGTGGCACAGACCTTCTGGCTCTGTCACATCAAAGCCAATCACTCTTGATGAAATTTGTTTCCACTCCCTTTTTGCACAAGGCTTTCCCCAATCCTTCCCTTTCTGTGTGCTAATTCTTTATGGACAAAGAAGTACTTCACTCACAGAGTTCCTGCTTTGATCAAAGGCAGCCTTATCCAGTTCTAGTGACAAGCCCTTCCCAAAGAAAATAGGTCACCTCACCAGCTTTTTAAAGGAGAAGGAATATGGGTGGCAAACTCCAGCAGCTAACAGTTCTATCTGTATGACTACCAGCCTTCCATGCTTTCTACCCATTCTCCTTATCTCTTGGGAGCTGAACCTTAGCACAGGGACTCAGAAACCAGTGGACCTCCAGATATTGCTGAACTCTTAACTCCCATCAGCCCCAGCATGAGGCCATAGCTCAGTGGATAATTTGAAACTGAGAACAAGTGACTAATTTAAGTCCCATTAAAAAGCAACAACAAAGAGTTTTGTGGCACCTCAAATACCACAGAAGATTTATTGTGGCTTGCTTGCATTTAGAATCATAGTATTGTACATTTATCACCCAACACATATAATCCCATCCCCAACAATACAGTAAACAAACAAAAAAGATATAACAAGAAAAAGACATACAAAAAAGAGAAAAAAAAGAGTAGAGTTGGAAGGGACCATGTCCAACTCCTGCAATGCAGGAATATTTTGCCCAAGGTGGGGCTCAAACCCGCAAGAGTCTTATGCTCTACCAAATGAGCTATCCTAGGGGTGAAGTCTAGTCCATGAAACTTTATGCCATAATAAATTTGTTGGTCTTTAAGGGCCACAAAACTCTTGCTTGCTTTTGCTGCAACACACTAATTCTGGGAACTGAAGGGACTTAGGAATCTATGATTTCTATAAATTGTGGTGGAGAATCTAAGGACCTCCAGCTGTTGTGGTACTACAATCCCCCCATTATCACCAACTACAGTAGTACCTCAGGTTAAGTACTTAATTCGTTCTAGAGGTCTGTTCTTAATCTGAAACTGTTCTTAACCTGAAGCACCACTTTAGCTAATGGGGCCTCCTGCGCCGCCGCTGCACGATTTCTGTTGTCATCCTGAAGCAAAGTTCTTAACCCAAGGTAATATTTCTGGGTTAGCGGAGTCTGTAACCTGAAGCGTATGTAACCCGAGGTACCACTGTATTAGCAAAGATGTCTAGGACTGATAGAGTCACACCCACACCATACATTTAACACACATGACTTCCTCCACCCCCCCAAATTGTCCCGGGGACTGTAGTTTGTTAAGGGTGCTGGGAACTACTGTTGTGTGAGGGATTAACTACAGTTCCCAGTGTCCTTTGTGGGAAGATGTGTGCATTCAATGACCTACTGTGCGACAGTAACAAGGAGATTTTAAAAAGCGTTTTCAAAGGGCTTCTTGAAACAGATACCAGAACAGGAAGCATGAACTCTGCTCTCCTGTGATATGCCAAGGCAGCAACTATTTTAGCTGGGGGTGATGGAGAACGTTAAAGGAACAGTACATAGAAATGGAAATAGTTATCCTTGGGAGGGGGCTCAGAGATTTCATTGCACCAGTGGCTCCAAGTTGGCTTTGGTGACTTTAGCATAATGACTAATCCAGCCCCTACATGCATTATTAAACCAGTCCCCCACCTCTGGCAGTTTTCTGTATCTGTTATGCTCTAATCTCAAAATCTGTTTCTAGGGCCAGCAAATGCTGTTTTACAAAGTGGAGTATTTCTCCCACATAGCTGTTCTGACGGCTTCCTATAAAGCTATCATTGTGACTGCTTAATGGAGGCAACTAGAACCCATCTCCTGCTCCAAGCTTTGGGCTTTGAACTGCCTTGTCATCCTCTCAGTACTTATCAACCTTTTCATGGACTGTTTGCCTTGGACGACAGTTGGTTTTACTGACATGTCTGCACAGTATTAATAAAATTTTTGCTTGGATTTGAGGAGGTCATGCTTTTTAAGGTGGCGGGAACAGTTTCGGTGAATCCTTTTCTCTGGGACGGTGCTCTTACGATAGCCCCAAAACATCATTAATCTCAAGCCAATGACCTTTCTTCCAGCTCATTAACATCAAATGCTAAAGAGATAGAGGGCAGAGCCATTATGTAGCAATTTATATGTAAATGCATAAGGTACCAAATAAAAAGCAAGTCCACTGGCATTCATTAAAAAAGAACAGCATTATTGGATTAGGTTTTGAAAGGTCTGTGTTTTAAAAGTTCATCTAAAGAAAATAAAACACTTTTTGAAACCATTCCATAAGCCTTCATAAGCTCCCTCATATTAAGACAGGTCTCTGGTCCACCTAGCTGGTGGCTTTTCAACAGCGCTTCAATGCCATATATTTAAATCACTTTGCCGCCCCATAAGAATCCTGGGAACCAGGGGCGGCCTGTCCTGTTTTGTCACCTGAAGTGAAACAGGAACATGCTGCCTCCCCTGGCCACTGACACCTCCATGGGCCTCCTGCAGCCCCCCTGCCTGCATGGCTTATCAGGGTTCTGGCTTGCAACACTGGTTTCTGGATTCTGGTGAGATATTGCCAGAAGCCACTGCTGCTTCTCCCATTGTGGTGGTGGTGGGCATTGTCAGAAGCTGGAAGTCGACACTGCCGGGGAGGCCAGAAGTTCCCAGGTAGGCCACAGGCCTTGGCAACAGCCTCGGTGCCATTTTGGAACCAGCCTCGGCAGCTGCTTCAGCAGCAGGCCACCCACCCAAGTGGCACCCTCAGCCTGTATCTTCAGTGGCAGGCGCAGTGGTGGGATATGCCATCTCAGGATCTCAGCGGTATCCCGCATCCTGAGGTACTCACTGTATGCTACTGGTGGGCAAGGCCAGAAACAAAAGTGGTCAGAACAACGGGTGTGAATTTTACCATTGTACAGCAAGCTAGTTTCTACATACACTCACACCCCCCTCTCTATTCCTACATCCAAGCAGGCAAGAGACTTTATCAGAGTTCAAGGATACACCCCATCCAGGCAAAAACACTGATGGAGGGTCAATGCAGGACCAGTAAGGGGTGTGGCCTTACTCATGTTCTGCTCCCCTCTCTCAGCCCTAGTGCCTCAGATCTTTTAACTAAAGATTGATATATATTTTTCCATTGAACTATAGACCCTCATCAGAGTTTGTTTAAACATGCCATGTGGTGAATGTGTGAATATGGGTGCCCATGTGTTTTATGATGACTGGCTCCGAAGCTTATTCCGTCAGTGCTTCTAACTTTCTCCATTACAGATTTGAGCTCTGCTAGGCAATTTCATAAGAGACCCTACAATTGTTCCTTTAAATTCCCGCATCTGTGCAATTGTGTTACAGTAGCACAGACTATGTGTAATTGAAATGTCAAAATCTTTACGCTCTTAGAAATAACATGCCTACCATTTTCTAGTCCACCAGGAGAAGAGCACAGATGGTAAGTTCTAGTGCCCTACACACATAATCTTCTCAAAGTGCAAAAGGGATTGCGTACTGAACTGAAAACAAAATCCTGCATAAATTCAAAACTTGCCAACATTGGCAAGGGTGCCATTCAAACTGTAAATGCAAAAATGGAAATCTGATGTTTGAAATTGAAAATTGAGTGGTTAGGACTTAAAGAGATCTTGATTATTCTGCTTCCTACCCTCTACACTGCCCCCCATAGCCATTTTAGCAGTGGTTGGTCAGTGGTGCCACTTGGGACTGGTAACCAAGATGGCTGCCATCTGTGGTGATCAGCCACCATTTTAATTTACCCCAAATGCAGATGGAAGCTAAGCTTGGCTCTTGCTCTAAAGTGGCAGTTCCACCTGCCCACAGCAGCAGATGAGAGACCAGAGAGGAGGGTGATAAGTGATATTGTTGCTGCTGTGGCAATGGAGGCAGGAGAGGGGGAACAAAGTGCATCAACACTGGTGTGTGTGTGTGATGAGGAGTGGGTGTGATGGCTCTGAGCTGAGGGCACCTTGAAGTCTGGTGCCAATTGTGACTTCTCCCAGACCAATTTCCATTCTATTATCCATCACAAAAGAATATGCCACAGACTGTGTAAGCTGCCGTTGGTCAGTGTGTGTAGACATGTCAACTTTTTGTTCATAGGCACAGCTCAAGGCTTGACCCTGGGCAAAGTGTCCTCTGGTGCCACCCCTCCCCAGTCCACTGTAAGTGAGCACTGGCAGGCTTATCTGGCAGTGCTGAAAGAGTGCTCCAAGCAGTATTGGCAGCACTTCAAGAAGTGCCGGGTGGCCATCCTTTTAATTTCCCACAATCCACTGGAATGATGCTAGGAGCACTGTGGGAAACTAAATTCAGCTACCTACATAAGAACATGAGAAAAGCCTGCTGGATTAGGGCAACAGCCCATCTAGTTGAGCATGCTGTTCTCACAAGGGCCAGCCGGAAGCCTGCAAACAGGTTCTGAGCACAGGAGCACTCTCCCCTCCTGAAGTTTTCAGCAACTGGTATTCAGAAGCATTACTGCCTCCAACCATGGAAGCAAAGCAGAGCCATCATGGCTAGAAGCTATTGACAGCCTTATCTTCCATGAATTTGTCTAGCCATTCAAGTTGGTGGCCATCACGGCCTTCTGTGGGAGTGAATCCCATAGTTCACTTATCAGTCCTGAATCTTCCAACTTGGAGTGCTACGCCAAAGAAATTAAGTGGGGCACAGACAGGTTTCAGCAGTGGACTAGACCCTGATGTTGGGAAAGATTGAGGGCACAAGGAGAAGGGGATGACAGAGGACGAGATGGTTGGACAGTGTTCTCGAAGCTACCAGCATGAGTTTGACCAAACTGTAGGAGGCAGTGGAAGACAGGAGTGCCTGGCGTGCTCTGGTCCATGGGGTCACGAAGAATCGGACATGACTAAACAACAACAACAACCCTTCCTGCCCCAGTGCATCCCAATGCTTTGCTATTTCCTCATTGTGAAACATGCTCAGCACCTGTGAAAGGCAGTGAAGCTGTCTAAGCAGAGCTTCCTGTCTGTAGCTTTTCATGGTGTTCTCATTTGCTTTCCTTTGCTGCAAAAATGACACCCGGTCAATGGAGGAGCACTGCAGATTTGGCTCTGGCTGCTCTAATCACTGAGCAAAAATGTTTGTGCAGCTGTGCTAATGAAACTTCCAGGAAATGCGCTGCATTACGTTGCAGTCCAACATATTGTTTACAGGACAGAAATGAGCCTAGGGAGTATTCCCGTTGGCATCTTGTAAAACCTTTTGTCCACGGGCAGAGCTATGCAAATTGCGAATGATGTTGCTAGCTTTTCCTCTGAAAAAAAGAGAGGAAAGGAAGTCCTCTGCTTCAACTAGTTTGCTATTAATTCTGCGAGTTATGTCTCAGTCACATTGCTTGCATAAAGCATCTTGATCTTTCCAGACGTTTTTATTCATTTTTTTATCATTTTTTATTTATCTTTCAACAGCTGCACAGTGGGGAAAAAGTGTTAAAAACAAGGGGAGACGATAAAAATGCAGCCCTAAAGTCATAACTCCACCATTAAAAATGCAACAAGCTTTACCCTGTAAGAGTTGCTCATTACATACTAAACCACTGAGCAGAAGAGATCCAGCAAATTGCTCCGTAAACTGGTGAAATTATTCTCAGACACAAAAACAAATGTGCAGGCAGATTCCTATGTAGGCAACTCAACATACATGTCTGAAATGAGAAAGCGTGTTCTCCCTGAATGAGAGCACGTGTTGCGGTTGGGAATACAAGCCACCTTGAGTGAATGGTAATTTGGCTAACCGGGTCCTTAATGGTTAATTTGGTTACTGGGGAGTTTTGGATGTTGCTAATTTGGAAGGAGGGGTCAAAGGCTATAAATATAGGACGCCCAGCGTGGGTCGTCCTCTTGGCCTTTTTGCACCGGATCAAGGAGCAGTTTGCATCTGGAGACGGTTGTATATGAGGCCCTGCTAGACTTTTAATCACTCTTTACTTGTCCCTTAGGCCCCTCTGCCTTTGCCCTGCATTTTCCCTTCTTCTCCCTCCGTCCCCTTTGCCTTCCCTTCCCTGCCTAAATACCCATCTATCCAATTTTAATTTAATATTCTCTGAATTTTAATTTTATTTTTTCCCAGGGGGGAAGGGAGCTTGGTTGAGGGTGGGGTTCCCCCCCCCCGGCCCTGGGAGGTGTCGCCTCCTGGTCGCTCCGGGCCCGGGCACCCTCGGCCTGAGGATTAACGGAGGAGAGGTCGCAGCCCTCCTATCCAGGCCGCGGGAGCGCCCCGCATTCTTGGGGTAGCTTCGCGGCTGCAGCCGCGAGGCGCGGCCACCCCCCCCACCCCCCCCACCCCCCAGCAAGCAGGAGGATCGCTTACCTGGTGGGCTCCCTGCGTCCGTGGGGGGTGCCCGCTGGGACGCGGCGCGGCGAGGAGGCCGTTGCCGCCATCCCGCTCCTTCCCGGTGCGTTCGGCTATCCTGCCTGGCGGCGGTGCAGCGGGCGCCTTCCCTTCGGCCTCTTTGGAGGCCTCTTGGCGCGTCTTCGCTGCGCGCTCCTCGCGCAGCGCGCAGCGGCCTGCACGGGGCCCCCTGGCCTTGCCGGCGCGGCCTTGCCTCCCTGCGGAGGAAATTTGCTGCGCAATCAGGCAGAGGCCCTCCATTTTGTTTTGCGCGCAGCGCGGCTTGGTGGGTGCCTGCTGGCGCTTTGGCTGCTGCCTACTCCCTCTTGTGGCCTTGTGCTGCAACTGCACCTGGGCTGCGCTTGGGCTCCCCCAGTGGCGAAGCCCGGTACTGCGGCTCCTTTCATTTGATTGCTTGGCTGACCCAGCTAATTGGGCCTGTACAGTGAGGGGGCCCCCTGCTGGCTGGCCTTAGTAGGTGCAAGGTTGCTCAATATATTTGCTTAAGTGGCCAATCTATTCATAGCCAAGTTGATTGCTAGTTAGTTAGACTGCCAGCTTAAAAGACGGTTATTTCAATTAAAAGCTTAGCATTTCATTCTTGGTTTATTGTTTATTTTAGTTTCTTTTAGTATAATTTATTTTAATTTATAGTTCATTTAACGCGAATTTTATTTTACTTATTAATTTGTTTTTTGTATTTTGTTTATTTTAATTTTAATTAACTTTAATTTTATTTGGTTTCCGTATTGATTTAATTGTTTTAGTTTATTTTCTCCTTGAAGTTGCTGACGTTCCAATTTAATTATTCCTTGGAACGTGCTGATCTGCCATTGAGGTTGTTGCGTTTGATGGTGCGTGGCCAGCAGCAGTTAATTTAATACAGTTTGATAGCCGTTTATTGACAGTGGTTATATTGCAGAGTTATTTGATTGTGATTTATTCCAACTAGCAGGTATGGCTCCAAAGAAGGTATCTGCTCGCCCGGCCCCTGCCACCACCTCAAAAAGGCCTATTAGAGGCCCATCCCAGGCGCTCCGCTCGCCCACTTCGGTCCAACCAACAGGGCGGGTGCAATCCTTGGTGGCAAGTATGGCCGGTGATCCGGCGGCCCTTTCACGCTTCGCAGCTGAAATGGATGGTTTTCTGCAGCATTGTTCCGCCCAACCATCTACGTCCCGAAGGCCGCCTCCTGCGGCAAGGGCGTCTCCTCCAGTGTCGCCATCATCTAGCGAAGATGGGAGAGATGGGTCATCATTGGGGAGTTTGATTGCAAACCCCCAGTTAGCCCAATCCCCTGACTTACCTGCAGTTCGGGGCCGGTCACGGAGGTCAGGCCGTTCCTCCAGGAGGGCCTCAGCAAAAAGTGGCCCTTTAGCTGTTTCCACTCGCCGGCGTACGCCCGCCCAACCTTCTGCGGAGGCGGCCTCGGGTTCTGGTCTCTCACGTGTGGTCTCTTTGCAGTCTGTTTCAGCCCCATCCCAGGAAAATCCTGAATCCGAGTCTTCCATTGAGGACAGCCTTCCGGTTCCTGCTAGGAAGTCTGCGGGAAGGAAGCGTCGTCACAGGAGGTCATCCCGGAGGCGCGCTAAACGGAGGAGGGATGAATCGTCGTCTTCTTACTCGGGTACGTCCTCTTCTAGTTCTGATGATGAGGGCAATCACATGGAACTTTATTGGGGTTTTGGCGAATCGGCTTCGGGGCTCCCGAAGTGGGCTTGGGAACGAAGGGCCAACACTCACAGGGCAAAATACGGGGCAGTCCAGGAGTGTAGGGATGGCGTGTTGGTTCCCGACGTTAAAGTCTCAACCAATTCTGCCAGGGACATCATACCAGGCTCGCATTTGTCAACAAAGCTGCGATCCAGGATTTTAAATGGTCGCTACGTAGACATGTTTAAATTGATCCCACCTTCGGAAGATCAGGAGAAAGAAAGTTCTTCCTCCAGGAAGCGCCCTGGGATCGCCACCGCAGACAGGACTTTCGAACGTTGGCTCGATTGTTTCCAGGTCTTTGCTGGCGTAGTTATGGCAGCTTACCCGCGGAGATCCCTGCATTTGATGGTCTATCTAACCACAGTGCGTTCCGCATTCAGTAAGGCTGGAGAAAAAGCTGCGATAAAATATGATGAAAATTTCAGACGCCGTGCTGCCAAAATCCCTTCGGCACGCTGGGATCGAAAAGATCTGGATGTGTGGACCACCTACGTGGCCCCGCTGATTGATAAAAAGTCGCTGGATCAGCAGAAATCTAGGATTTCTGCTTTTAGACCTGGCCGTCGTCTGCTCTGCTGGGATTTTAATAAGGGCTCCTGTCAGCGTACAACGTGCAGATTTGCTCACGTGTGTGAGAAGTGTAATGGGTCGCATTCGGCTGCCTCTTGTTTCGGCGGTCGGCGGCCCTTTCGTGGCGGAAGAGGGGGTTCTCAGCAACCCCCTAAGTCAGCCCCACTCCCCTCAACCTCAGGAACAGGCAAATAGAGTATTGACCGCCCTGGCTCATACTCCTGTATGCCTGCCGGCCCTTCAAGTTTGGTTGCAGTCTTATCCCAATAAGGAGGCTGCACGCTATTTAAGTGATGGTTTTTCGTTGGGCTTTCGGATTCCAGTAGCCATGTCTCCCGTGGCACGGAATCCTTCTAATCAGAAATCAGTTCGTGAGCTTCCTGACATTGCCAGAAAAAAGATTGCAAAGGAGGTGGCTAAGCATCGTATGGCTGGCCCTTTTAGTGTCCCTCCTTTTCATAATTTGCATGTATCCCCATTGGGTATCGTGCCAAAGAAAGCCCCAGGTGAATTTCGTTTGATTCATAATTTATCGCATCCTAGGGGTACTTCAGTCAACGATGTTATTCCTCCGGAGCTTTGCTCTGTGAAGTATGCCTCGCTTGATCATGCAATCAAAATGATTCGGAAATTTGGCCAGGCTGCTTTATTGGCAAAATGCGATATTGAATCGGCCTTTCGTTTATTGCCAATTCACCCGGAGGATTTTTGGCTCCTGGGTTTTCAGTTTGAGGGCAAATATTACTTTGACAAAGCCATGCCTATGGGCTGTTCAATAGCGTGTGCTGCCTTTGAATCTTTCAGCACCTTTTTGGAGTGGGCCCTCAAACAGAAAACAGGACTGGGCGGAGTCACTCATTATCTGGATGATTTTTTATTGGCCTCGGCCCGCGACACCGGCAATTGCTCGGTGCTGCTGCAGGCCTTTGCTGACCTTACGCAGGAATTGGGGGTCCCGCTCGCAGCGGAGAAGACTGAGGGTCCGTCGACCCGGCTTACATACTTGGGTATCCTACTGGATACGGTGTCCCAGACTTCCAGCTTGCCAAAGGATAAGCTGGTTGCCTTGCAGAAAGTTATAGAGGAATTGCTCCCTTTGAGGAAGGTGTCGCTATTGCAACTCCAGTCGCTTTTAGGTCACTTAAATTTTGCATGCAGGGTGGTGGCCCCTGGGCGCCCTTTCTGTTCACGCCTGGCTCGACTCACCGTGGGGCTGAAGGCACCACATCATCGGGTTAGGCTCTCTAGTGGGGTGAAGGCCGATCTTGGCATTTGGCTGGAATTCCTAAGGGAATTCAATGGAGTGTCATTATGGCAAGACACGTTGAACTTGCATAATGACTTCCAAGTGCAATCAGATGCTGCAGGTTCCCTGGGGTTTGGGTTGTATTGGAAAGGCAGATGGTGCGCCATGCGTTGGCCGCCTGCTTGGCAGGGTGAAGCGATTACGCGGGACCTAACTTTTCTTGAGTTTTTCCCCATTGCAGTGGCTGTGCACTTGTGGGTTGATGAGTTCAGGGACCGTCGTGTTTGCTTCTGGACCGATAACCAAGCGGTGGTGAACGTGCTGGCCAAACTGTCTTCACGCTCTCCCAGGGTGTCAGCCCTTTTGCGGGCCTTTGTTTTACATTGTTTACGTTATAATATAGTGTTTTCGGCACGTTTCATACCGGGGGTGTCTAATGAAATTGCTGATGCTCTGTCCCGTTTTCAGATGGAGCGGTTCAGACTTCTGGTTCCAGAGGCGCGAAAACTTCCGGAATATTTCCCGGATCATCTCTGGAACCTTGGCAGCAATTAGTTTTTCAGGGAGTAGCGGCATCTGTTTCCCCTTCTACCCTCAGGTCATACACTAAAGCTTGGACTGATTTTTTGGCCTTTACACATCAGTCAGCTAGGGTTGAATTGAGGGTCTCTCCCTCTACTTCTCAGGTGCTGGAATATTTGGCGCACCTGTTCCGGTTGGGACGTGCAGCTAAGACAATCAGGATCCAGGCAGCGGCAATAGCCTTTTTCTGTAAATCATATTTTGACAAGGATCCTTGCGCGAAGTTTGTCGTGCGTAAGGCCCTGGAAGGATGGGGTAGGCTTTGCCCTCCCCAGCCAGCTACCCGGCGCCCAATTTCATTTGATTTGCTGTGTAGGATGCGCAAAGCCTTGCGGCAGGTATGCTGGTCCGGGTATGAGGCTCGCCTTTTTTCGGCAGCATTTTCTGTGGCTTTCTTCGGAGCTTTAAGGGTGGGTGAGCTCCTTCTGGAGGCTCATGGGGACGGTCGCTCCAGGGGTTTGTTGCTCCGGGATGCACAATTATCCCCGTCGGAGTTGAGGCTCACTATCAGGAGCTCAAAAACGGATCAGAGGGGTAGGGGGGCCCTTCTTCGTCTCCCTGCCACGAAGGAGGCGGGCCCTTGCCCGGTGAAAGATGTCAGGAGGTACCTGGCTGTTCGTTCCCCAGGGGATGGTCCTCTTTTGCGGCATGAGAATGGCTCGCCCCTTTCCAGACACCAGTTCGCAATGGTAATGCGAAAAGCGATTAGGGCTGGTGGGGATTCAGCTGACGGTTTCGCCCCCCATTCCTTTAGAATTGGGGCAGCCACGACAGCAGCGCACTGGGGCCTGTCTGCCAGCAGAATAAAGGAATTGGGTCGCTGGAAATCAGACGCGTTCAGGGGCTATGTACGGTAACAATTCGGTATTCTTACATTTTTTACTTGTTTACCCAGGTTTTGCGGCCGTTCGCATCTGGCTGGTGGGGCACAGCATCGTGCATTGGGCTGGTGTCGGAGCCAGGCAGTCCGGTTGGGGTCCAGGTCTCGGCCTTCCGCCACACGTGCGCATATCGTGGCTATCCAGACGTGGAATGCGCTGGCCGGAGTTCCTGCCACTGATCCGGCGGCAGTTACTTATGGAAGGGCCGCCCACGGCTATCGTGGTACAGCTGGGAGAGAACGACCTGGTTTCCATGGACTGTTTGTCGTTACGTGCCGCAATAGTGGGTGATCTTGAGGTGCTGCGGTCATTGGTGCCGTCAGCAAAGATTTTTTGGTCAAAGCTCCTGCAACGACGTATATGGAAAGGTAGTCGCTGCCCAAGTGCCACTGACAGGGCCAGGAAACGTGTCAATTCTGCTGTGGCCAAAAAGGTTTTGGAGCTGGGTGGTGATGTTATTTCCCATCCGGGGATTCAGTTTCAGGCTGAATCATTCTACAGGGAGGATGGCGTGCACCTTTCTGCCTTGGGAAATGAGGCTTGGCTAGGTGCGGTGGTGGCCAAGCTGAAGTCTTGGCTGGGGCTGTGAGTGGTTTGGCGGGGAGCTTGGGGCTCCATGGCGGTTAGGCATTGGTTAAAATGGTTGGTGGAGGGGTAAGTGCCTACCCCTCCAATGGTGTGCGAAAAAGGGAATTCCGTTAAAGGAATCCAGGGGCTTGCCATTCTTTTCGTCCTTGTCCCCGGAGTCGGACTTGGGCCGTGCAAGCCCCACCGGAACATGAGGGTGAGAAGTGATGGACTGGTACCCGGCTTCATCTTCTCCCCAATACTTGTTTCCCACGCTGGCTTCCGCTGGAATCCGGAAGTGCCAGCTCTGTCCCTGGGCATGGACAGATAGTCATAACCAATGCCTAAGCAACCACTCACATTTTTTTGTATTTGAATAAAGTTGTGGCCAAAATTATGCCAATAACCTTAAACAAAAAATTATGTGTGATGTGTGACTTTTTTGGAAGGGGGGTGGCTTGTGGGACTCAACACGCAAAGCGTGTTCTCCCTGAATGAGAGCACGTGTTGCGGTTGGGAATACAAGCCACCTTGAGTGAATGGTAATTTGGCTAACCGGGTCCTTAATGGTTAATTTGGTTACTGGGGAGTTTTGGATGTTGCTAATTTGGAAGGAGGGGTCAAAGGCTATAAATATAGGACGCCCAGCGTGGGTCGTCCTCTTGGCCTTTTTGCACCGGATCACCCGCCCACCCTCCCTTTATTAAGGGGGGGTTTTTTCCTGGATCATTTGACCTTGCTATGCCTGTCATGGGGTCGTTCGCCTTGGTGCGGGGGCCTGGTAGGAATTTTGCCATTTGGCTGATTGGCTGGTGCCATTTGGTTTTTGCCTACTGCGTAGCAAATCGTCACAACTTGTAAGGTTGGCGGTTAGGCATTGGTTAAAATGGTTGGTGGAGGGGTAAGTGCCTACCCCTCCAATGGTGTGCGAAAAAGGGAATTCCGTTAAAGGAATCCAGGGGCTTGCCATTCTTTTCGTCCTTGTCCCCGGAGTCGGACTTGGGCCGTGCAAGCCCCACCGGAACATGAGGGTGAGAAGTGATGGACTGGTACCCGGCTTCATCTTCTCCCCAATACTTGTTTCCCACGCTGGCTTCCGCTGGAATCCGGAAGTGCCAGCTCTGTCCCTGGGCATGGACAGATAGTCATAACCAATGCCTAAGCAACCACTCACATTTTTTTGTATTTGAATAAAGTTGTGGCCAAAATTATGCCAATAACCTTAAACAAAAAATTATGTGTGATGTGTGACTTTTTTGGAAGGGGGGTGGCTTGTGGGACTCAACACGCAAGTGGCAGAAACTGAGTGAGAATTTATCTCTGGTTTATACTATACCTGTCTTCATACCTGAAAACTGATCACATGCAACTGTGGAAAACCAAGCATTTGGATTTGCTCTAGGGTGATGGCCCTGGGAGTACCAATGGCACTCTTCATTTTTCTGTAGTAGACAGGCAGAATGCAACTTTAAGCTGTACCTGTAAATGCAACAAAGTGAAAGGTGGACTAACTAAGGTGGAATGAATACTAAAATTGGAGAATCTCAGGCCCAAGGACCAAATGTTGTCCTTCAAGCCTCTCTGGCCACATTCACACAATACATTTAAAGCACCATACATTTAAAGATTGGTTTAACAATCAATCCCTCTTAATAGGGAACTCTGGAAATTGCATTTCTGTGTGGGGAATAGGGATCTGGTGCAACTTTTAATTATCTGAACAGTGAAGTGTATGTGTGCAGAAACCTTGGGATTTTACAAGGCTTGAATGTAGTCAGGGTTTTGTGTTTTTTCCCCAGCTGGAACTCAGTTCCGGCATCTCTCATGTGGGTTTGGGCACCTCTCAAGTGGGCACCATTGCCATTCTAAGAGAACGAGAGAGGTGTTCATAGTGAGTTCCAACACCTCTTTTTCTAGAAAAATAGCACTGAATATAGCCTATCATTCTGCCCACTTTTTACCTCTGGCTATGTCCACCACTTGTATGTGACCTCTGATCCTTTGCTCAGGAGGCCATGTGGCCCTTGGGCTGAGAAAGGTTTCCTTCCCTTGGGCCTATGTTGCACAAAACACAGTGGGTACAAAGCACTGCTGTTAGCAGAGGATCCATACATGGGGAAACTGGATTATTTTTGCCCAACTGCTGGAACAGCTGCTGTGCTTTAACTTCTCTTCCCAGGACTTGGCAAAATGACTGGCTAGTGAGTGGATCCCCCAGTCTGCTATCTTATTGTTTCTTATGTTCATTCTGCCCTGCATGCCACATCTAAATTCGGGTTTACCAACAAGAATTTCTATACTTTTCCCCAAGAACTAGAGCACTGCTTTCAAAACTTTTAGTTCATTTATATCCCTCTTTCCCCTCCCCAAATTTACCAGTACACCAAAACAATCTTGATGTGATCGTATAGATTGTTATATCAGGATTTGTTTTGTTTTGCATGGTGTTTTAACAATGTGCACATGCAGTCCTGCACATTGGTAAAAGGACACACAAAAGAATACTGATACAAACAGATAAAAAGAAATCACATAAAAGCTTACTTCTTTTGTGCACCTGCAAGTGTACAACTGCACTAGTAAAACACTGTAGGAAAATAATCCAGATGTATCTGTCCTTAAAGTCACATCTATATTGCATTTTTGCAGCATTTAATCAGTGCCCACAAACCTGTTTCCCCCCCTGTATTTTTCGCTCCATAAGATGCACCTAGTTTTTAGAGGGGGAATGCAAGAAAAAAAATATTCTTTAAAGCGAGTGCTGAGCAGAGCCTGTATTCATCCTAGGCTCTGCTCAGCGCTCCCTTTCACGAGCCGTGTGGAGCATGTGTGCGGCACTTGCAGGCTTTTCCCCAAGGAGGGAGAAGGGCAGCCCGTCACTCCCTCCTTCTCCCTCCTCGGGGAAAAGCCCCCAAGGGCCGCACACATGCTCCACACGGCTCTTTAAAGGGAGTGCGGCTCTTGGGGGCTTTCCCGGGAGGTGGGGGAAGGGACAGAGGGGCTATCCCAGAAGCTAGAACAGCAAGAGGGAGCACTGTACAGCGCTCCCTCTCACTGTTCTGGCTTCTGGGATAGCCGTGCAAAGCCTCCTCAGGGCAGCGGGATGAAGGCTCCCGGTGCCCTGAGGGGGCTTCGTGCGGCTAAGCCAGAAGCTAGAACAGCAAGAGGGAGCGCTGCGCAGTGATCCCTCTTGCTGTTCTGGCTTCTGTGATAGCTGCGCAGCCTGCATTCACTCTATAAGACGCACACACATTTCCCCTTACCTTTTAGGAGGGAAAAAGTGTGTCTTATAGAGCGAAAAATATGGTACATGAAGGAGTTGAAGAAACCATTGTTGGAGGCAGTATGCCTTGGAATACCAGTTGCTGGGTACTGCAAATAGAGAGAGTGTTGTTGCACTCAGGTCCTGTTTGCTGGCTTCTCAAAGGCAATTGGTTGGTGGCCAATGTGCGAAGAGAATTTTGGACTTGATGGAGCTTTTGGCTGTTCCAGCAGGGCTCATCTTATGTTCTTGTGCAGCAATAGGGAATTCCTAACGCATCAGCTTTTCTTCAGAACAAAGATAACACAATTTGAAACGCCAAAATCCACGAGGAAACTTGGGTGAGAAATAGGCCCGTTGTACAAGCATGGCTACCAGGCCAATGAATGAACCGACCCTGATAATAAAGGACAATGACAGGAGTAATGTTTGAAAGAGACGGGAATGTGTTGGTGCAAAATCAATTTGCACTACACCACCTCTGTTTTAGGAGGTATAAAAATTACCTAATAATATTTCCTTATGCCTATTTGCTTCAAAGTACCAGCTGTGAAAGTCTGAAAAGGCTGGAGTCCCTGTTTCAAAAGAAAATATTTAATTTGTTGATAAGGGGAACAAAGAAGCGGTAATATGGTGCAGAGATAGATTCATTATGGAAATTCAACCAGCCTTTTTCAAACCTGAATCAGCTCTTCACCAGGTGAAAATTAAATTGAAGAATACTCTTATTCAGAACTCTGCATGTATAATACTTGTGTCTTCGTAATGTTGTTAAAGCCAGAATTTGCATAGTAGATCATTTAAAAGCAAATATTCCTTATTCAGTTGTTGTTTATCATCATCATGGGATGGTGTTGTTGTTTAAATATGCCTTTAGCAGGTTTAGTAAGTCAGTGGCTCTCATAAGGTTCAGTAGGGGAGCAACTGTAACATGGCGGACCACTAGCAGTGCTTCTCTGGATTATCTCAATGATCAGGCTGGAATATAGGGGCTCAGGTGGGCCTTAAGGTATCCTGGGCACAAGTTGTTTAGAGCCAGTGTAGGTGTGTTAACAGAAGTGATAGCTGTCAGTCATAGACTAAGGTAGTGAGAATGTTGTGTACATGACGGTTTGTCGGACACATTACAGGATAAACCAAGTGAAGTAAATTACAAAATGAAGACAAGGTGTTAGGGACTGGGCAGAGGAGGAATGGTGGAGACCGCCTCCCCATTCTGACCCTTCCAGGGAGGAGGAAGAGGAAGACAGTATAGATTTGTGACAGGGGGTTGAGGGAGGTCACAGTTCAGAGGTGGATGAGGGGAAAAGTTGGGAAATCATGGGAGAGCCAGAGCAACACTTGGCTGACATGTTGTCATTAGTAAGCATTCCAGACCCACCATCTCCCAGAACCCGGCGAGCCTCAAAAGTAGGAGAGCAAGGAGCTCAAAGACAGAGGACACTTAATGACACCCATTTGGTGACAACAATTGAAGAAGTGGGAGAGAAGGGGTTGGAGAGTCACTTGGGACAATGCCATTATCCAAGAGGCTGGGTTCTATAGCCTCTCTTTGTAAAGATTGAAATAAAAAAGGACTGTAAGAAACTTTCCCTTGTTTTTATACTTTCCTGGGCAACCAGCTGGGAACCACTGAAAGCATCCTGACACAAGGCTATCGCTTCATATTAAATTGATATCTTATTTAGTTCATACTTCATTATCCTCTCATCTTTCTTTCTCTCTCTCTCTCTCCCCCCCCCCCCATTTTATACTATAATTCCTATCATCCTTGACCATTGGCCATGCTGGCTGGGCTGATGGAAGCTGGAGTCCAATATTATACACCTGGATATTTTAGTTAGTAGAGCATGAGACTCTTAATCTTAGGGTCGTGGGTTCATGCTCCATGTTGGGTAAAAGATTCTTGCATTGCAGGGGATGGAACTAGATGACCCTTGTGGTCCCATCCAACTGTACAATTCTATGATTCTGTGTTTTGGAGGGTACCAGGTTGGGTAAGAGTGTCTATGCCAATCTCAGCCTAGCACTGGACTGACACTATTCAGTTCCACTTAGTTTCTAAGACAAACTCCATCACAGAGGGGAACTACAGCCTTCTTTTCATTGATTTCTTTTTTTTAATATAAGTATTGGGACTTAACGTTGCCTAGAGTAATCTCATTCTAGCTGCTCCTTCCTCCTGCATTGGTATGGATGTTCAGAGGCATTTTCTTTATTCTTTCTTTGCTGAGGACTGAGGGTGGAATTCAATGTTGCATTAATATGATTGTTCCTTCAACACAAGCATTTTTGCTTGCTAGATGTAGGATTCTCTCCCCTCCCCCCACATAACAGTAGTAGTAGTAGTAGTAATACATTCATTCATACTCCGCCCATCTGGATTGGTTTTCCCAGCTGCTCTGGGAGGCTTCCAGCACACACAAAAACATCCAGCACAGATGCTCTATCTCCTGAATGCCCAACGTCGATTGGCGGGGGGAGGAAAGGGGTGAAAACTGTGTTGCACTACTGGGACTCATTAATTTGGCTCCTGCTAGTGCAACTGGGATCAGACCTGAGCATTGAATGCTGAGGTTTTTCCTCTGGATGGTCCTGGCCAAATTAATCACAACCTTTCTTTGAATTAATGTCTGAAATGTTCCTTTACTTTTTGGTGATTATCTGGTTTAGCAGTTTCTTAGGACTCCCCATACATAGTGTTAGAGGAAAACATCCTGGTCCATGCATATTAACCTAGAATAACTACCCCCCATCCCCGCATTCAGAATTCATCGTCTCAGTACTACAGTGTTACTGGAACAGAATATAAAAACAGTATCCTGGTGAACTCATCATCATTTAATGTGCCAGTATTGTGTTGTCTAGCAGGCGACTAGACTGGCGGGGAGGGGGAGGAATTCATTGCTCCTAGGGCAGCAGAACAGCTCAAGCCAGAAGCCCATTTCGGCTAACGTAGTTTGTCTCTGGGGTGCCATGCTGGGTTTGTGCTATTAAAATACGTTATGCCAGCACAACCTGTGACTCACACGCAACTCAACAACCACTTATGGAAGCTTATAAGTGGCTCAGTAAACCTCCTGGCTTTTGTTGTTGTTGCTGTTGTGAGTGTAAAAGCAGAAGAACGGTCAGTCTTATCATGCACTTTGTGGGAAACAGTGCATCGATTGGTAGGGTATGTTTAGTTCTGTACTTAAGTTGGCTTACAAAAGAGTAAGAAGAATAAACCACTTAATGCAAAATTAGGCATCTAAGCAGTTTGCAAGTATTTCAATTATTTCACTCCACAGTGTGGAGTGCTGATGCTCAGGATTCCATACATTCCATTTCTTTACTCCTCTATATGTTTTCTCCATCTTCCATCTCAACAGGCAGTGAGCATTCTGTGACTACTCAGCATGCTCAATCTTTGTTGGGAAGGTTTTAGATGTTTCCTCTCTTAAGGTTTCCTCGTCTCCAAGGTCTTTTATATTTATGCAAACCTTGGTTTCCACCAAGCCTGGTTGACAACTCCATCTTGTACCTGGGTGGTGCCATTCTGGCTACATAAACCGCAGCTTGCTATTTTTGCTCGTGGATGCTGCATGTTGTTTAAGTAATCTTATTGTACTATTGGAATGTGCTTTTTTGTATACTATTATATTTGCTACTGTTTTGCTATGTTATTATGAAATTGTTTCTGCAGTGTTTGTTTGAAATGCATCCCTATTTCTTTGTCGTAAGCCACTTTGAGCATGATTTTATTGTGTGGAAAAGCAGCTTATAAATAAAATGAACGAACAAATGAAATGAATGTATGTTGTAGATATTAATGATCAATTAAGAAATATGTCCTGATCATCAGAATACATTACTCAAGCAAATTATTAAAAGCACCACTGTGTCTTCACTTGGCACCACACAATAGAATTTCCATTACATGGATTTATGTTTTCTTGTATATAATGCTTTTTTCAAACAGAGTCCCAAATGGTGATTGATTTTTTGGGAGGTGGGGGTGGGATGGGGCAACAGCATCACAAAGTAACCTTTGTTATATGACTATCAGCAGCTGTGCAAAGTATGAGCTTACCTTAGAATTAGATGAAAACTTAGTCTCTCTATTTATTTATGTACTGATATGTTATTTTGGTTTGCTAATGTTTCACAAAACTAATATTCATCATAGATCATCGGTTTACCTATAAGCTAGCTAACAAGGTGATGCAAGGAGTGATTTATATCAAGGTGATTCAGTGCCTGGATTGTTGGCGCTGATAATCTCATATTGATTTCACTGTCTTTTTACAATTATCTCTTTTTAATAAGTAACGGGAAGATTCAAGACTCCCCAAAGGCTTAGTTAGCTTCTTTCCTTCATCTTTGAAAAACAACAAAACTGAACCATCAAAGAAGTCATAAATAATAAGGCGCACTAGGCAAGTATGCTTTGATATCTGGATATAAGACATTGGCTTAATAAATAAAATAAAAATAGAACACTTCATTGACTTTCATTATTTACGCAGGAGAACTTTTGATAACAACAAAGACAAAAATTTATTCTATGCACAAATGTTTGTATGAATATGCTGCATGAACACATCTGACAAACTGTGATGATGGATAAACCCAAAGCCTTCCCCTGCATAGGCTCACCTCTTGCTGCTAGGATGCTGGGACAAAGCAGCCGTGGATGATTCCCATTCTGGAAAAGGTAAGTCTGGTTGTTACCCAGATCTATCTCACAGCTTAAGTGAAACACAAGGGTTTCTGGTTAGGAAAAGAAGGGGACAATATTTGTCCTCTAGTCTTCAGGGACCTCACCTGTTCTCTGAGAATTCTCAAAGACTATACACAGAGGCTCTGAGATTAGACCTGCAAGCTCCTTTATTACCTTTGGGTGCAGCTCACCAGGTACTGGAGATTTGAATGCATTGACAGTAACTAGGTGTTCCCTTACCATTTCTTTCCCTGACTTGGACTTCAGTCCCCCACTGGCACCATTTATTTTGCTATCACCAGGTTGGGCACTGCTTTCTGTTTGGTTGAAGACAGAGGTAAAGTAGGTGTTGCGCAGTTCCACCCTCTCTGTGTCAGTCAGTAGCATTTATTTGTCTTCTCCACACAGAGAACTTACTACTTGCTTGCTCTTCCTCTTGCTTTGAAAATATATTCTGATTCTGATTCTTTTTTTTATATTTTTATTTTTATTAAAGATTTTCTTGTTTTACAGAAGTAAGTGTAATGTCTCTCGTATTTTTTCCATGTAACATTTTTACAAATCCGTTTCATTTGTTGAGACACTAGGAGGAGAAAAAAGAAAAGAAAAAAAGGGGTGGAGGGAGGGAAGATGGGTGGGGGGTGGGGTCGGGTGGCGATGTTTCTATTATGCTTAATGTATGTAGGGTTTGGTGTCAGCGTTGCTTGTCCTGTTCACTTGTGTTCCTTTGGTGGTGAGAGAGATGGGGTTGGCCTAGGGTGTGGTTGTTTGTTTGTGATTGGCTGTGGTGATCTTTGTTTTCGTGTGTGAGTGGGGTGTGTGTGTGTTTTGGATCAGGTTAGCCATATTGATTTGTATGCTGTTGGATTATTGTCATTGTCTTGTTGGGCTGTGTGTGTGATAAAGGTGAGCCATATGTTTGGTAATCTGCCCTAGGAAGGCATCATGCCCAAGTCTTGTATGCTTCCATGCTCCAGGTCATAGATCTCTTCTCAAGTGTACACATCCTTTACAAAAAGTGCTACTCCTCTTCCCTCCCAACAAAACAAAGTGCACAAAAAGCTTTCATAGGGGGAAATTATGCACCAAAATGTATAAATTTGTGAAAATAATGTACAAAAATGCATTATAACAAGGAAAATGATTGTAAATGTGTGTATATTAAGATAAATGCCCCCCAAAATTAGTACAACTCTTTATGAGGACTTATTTTTAAAGATTGCAAATTGATGTAGAAGTGGAATTAACTGAATTTAAGATTGATAAAATGAGACATAGAGAGAAACTGAAACTGTCAGATTTGTCAATCCCATGGCACTGGCTTCTGACTGCACAAGTATGTAGCTCTAATGGCATAGATTTACTATATATTCAGACTTCAATGACAGCAGGGGAATTTGGAGTGATCACATCCCAAACCAGTGTAAACCGGGGATAGCATCATTCTGCAGAGTATTTGACACTGGAGGAAAATGGCTTGTTTTGTTGTCAGATGGAGTTTGTAGGAAGAACCAGCTGAGAATGATGCTTACTGCAATTTCTAGCTGCTCAAAGTTGCTTATTGGAGCACAGAACTAAAAAGATTATAGCATTCAAAGGAAATAATTCAGAAACAGCAGATGTTCCATAAACTACGATAAAAAAGAGACAATGTATGCAAGTGCCTTGACTTGGAAAAAGGTATCTAGACAGCACAGCTGCTGTGAAAGCCAAGGGAGGTCGGCTGCAGAGTGGCAGCAAAATGCACATGCTATGCAGAGTGCTTAATAGGAAATTTCTCAAACGTGAGCAAAGAAGGGATCCAAGGAAATTAATCTCATGCGTTCTTGCAAGAAACAAAAAAGAAGAAGGGGGTGGATGAGCTGGGGAGGGAAAGGCAATGGGAGAGAATAATAATAAAGATGCAACAGAATTTTGAAAGACTTCGCTGAATGGTCTGAGGCCAGCCTATGATGCCTTGCAACTGGTGAGATAGACTGTGACCTCCTCCTCTCCCCCCCCCCGGTCCCCTTTCTCATCTGGGTTCTCTGTCAGCCCCATTTCCTCCAGAGAAATGGTGAATGAGAAGAAATTCCAAACAGCAAGAGTTTAGCGTCGCTCCCTTCCCATAATGCCTCTTGGCTGCAGCTGCAAAAATGTCCTTTGAACAAATCGAAGTGGGCTTTAATTCAAGCTTTCGGTTTGATTGATTTCATTTCATCTGCATCCACTAAATAATAGAGCTGAGATTTCAGACCACATCCCTCTTCAATTACCCACATTTACTTTTCTTTTTGTAATCAGCCCTCTCCTTCTTCCTCCATTTCTGGCTCTTCATTTTGAGAACCACCTTCTCAAACTGCTGTTGGCGCATTTGAAGCTTTATGGCATCAAAAGAAGACACTCAGGAAGAATCCTTCTCCCCCGCCCCCCCTGGATTTGCCTTTCTTTCATTTGTGGCATGAGATTTAACTTGCTGTTGCTTTTCAGATAAGCAATTTGTTTCCTGCTTCAATACCCCTCTTGTCTGTCTGCAAGGATATTTGGCAGAGACATTCAGTCACCCCTAGTGGCATGAGTGATGTGAAAATATATACATGCATACACACCCTCTATTGATGTCAAGCAACTTGTTCAGCTACGAAAGTTACATAATAAAAGTACCACACGTGAAAAGTTGCAAAATATTATTGTATATGTGGACATACAATTAATATAGATAGTACATTTTATTTATGAGTCCAGTAGATTTCAAACTACAATTAGGAAAGCTATTGCATATTTCCAGTAATTCCTGTCCTCAAATGTGGAAGCTTAATTCTTTCCATTAGCTCCAATGAATGATTTCATCCTGATGCAAATACATTCCTCAGAGGTGTGTTTTTATCAGGAGCACAGCAGGGGAAGGAAAATTACCTTCTGCACCTGATATGGTTACAATTACTATCACCCTCCCCGACCCCTATTTGTATGTTTAAACAAGGAAATGCATGTTAAATGCAAACAGAACAAATAAACAGATATGTTCTGCTGAAAGATCAGCTTCATCAGGCTCCCCCTTCAATAGTAATCTATCAGCAGCCAGTCTCTTCTTCTTCGGCAATCACTCGTAGCCAAATAAGATTGTCTTCCATGAACACAGTCTTAACAGTGAGTCCATAAGTGACTGTGGAGGCCAATTCTGGATCTACATGTCCTTCCACATTGGGGACATTGGTTTCCGGGCAGGAGCTGATCACGGTGTGGATTTGCCAAGCGTGCCTTCCTTCTAGCACGTTTCTCCCTTGCGTCCTGAGTTCGAGTGTCTTCAAAGCCCATGACACCTTTGGTAAAGGCTGTTCTCCAACTGGAGCGCTCGCAGGCCAGTGTTTCCCAGTTGTCAGTGTTTAGAGTACATTTTTAAAGATTTGCCTTGAGACAGTCTTTAAACCACTTTTGTTGACCACCAGCATTACTCTTTCCATTTTTAAGTTCAGAATAGAGTAGTTGCTTTGGAAGATGATAATCAGGCATCCGCACAACACGACCAGTCCAACAAAGTTGATGTTGAAGAGTCATTGCTTCAACACTGGTGCGCTTTGCTTCTTCCAGTAAACTGGTATTAGTTCGCCCGTCTTCCCAAGTGATGTGTATAATTTTTCGGAGACACCGTTGATGGAATCTTTCGAGGAATTGGAGATGGCAGCCAGTCTATCAGGCTACAGGATGGATAAATCCTGATGGATAGATGTTTGTCTGAGCTCAATGGGTCAATACATCTGGCTGTTAACCAAAAGTTTGGCAGCTCGATCCCACCCAGTGATGGCTGTGGGCAGAAGATTCTTGCATTGCAGGGGGTTGGACTAGATGACTCTTGATGTCTCCTCCAACTCTACAATTCTATGATTCTATGAGAAGGGCCATAGGTCAGTGGTAGAGCATTTGCTTTGCACACAGATGATCCTTGGTTCAATCCCTGGCATCTCCAGGTAGGGCTAGGAAGGGACCCCTGGAGAGCTACTCCCAGTCCGCCTTGACAACACCATTGGCCTGACTCCATGTACAGCAGCTTCCTGTGTCCCTTGGTTACCTGCTCCTGCCCCCCCCATCAAAGTGGTTTATCCCATATTGTCCACTGAACATATTTCTCCTTGTGTGTTCTCATCTCCCTCCCTGGGAATGCAATTACTTGGGCTATCATTTCTCTGACTACCTTTTCATTTCTGCTGTCTTTAGCAGAGCATAAAGCACCTCTGTATCAATGCAACAATTGGCATGAGTCAACCATCTGCACTACTGCACAAGCAGCTGTGCAGCAGCCCTGTTGATTTAAGTGTTGAAGCTTCTGGAGAGCAATACAGCCTGTTGAAGAAGTCCTGCTGGCTAAGTGACTTTGGATGATTCAAATCAGACAACACATTCTGGAACAT
Source organism: Podarcis muralis (assembly GCF_964188315.1). Taxonomy (NCBI): domain Eukaryota; kingdom Metazoa; phylum Chordata; class Lepidosauria; order Squamata; family Lacertidae; genus Podarcis; species Podarcis muralis. The sequence goes on from NC_135659.1 coordinate 75,048,663, forward strand.
GCCAGGGGCCTATTTTCAGCTGCCAACCATGAGAAAGTCCCCATGTCGCTTTTGATATACTAATGAAACAAGATATAATCCAGAGACCTCAACAAAAACTCTGCAATATTTTCATTTAAGATTTGCGTTCATAGTGGAATCTTGTGTTTGTAGTTTGTGTGTGTGTTCTATTCTCCAAAAGCGAGGTACTTTCAAGGGCTAAACATCTCGAATTCTGTTTTGTTCCTGCATAGCACAGACTTTGGTTGGATAGTGTTTTCGAGGTTACAAGCATGAGTTTGACCAAACTGCGGGAGGTAGTGGAGGACAGAGGTGCCTGGCGTGCTCTGGTCCATGGGGTCACGAAGAGTCGGACACGACTAAACGACTAAACAACAAAGCACAGACTTGGATCAAGACATTTAAAGTGCTGTGATACCACTTTAACCAGTCATGGATTCACAAGAATTTTTGGAACCTTTGTTAATGGTGCTGTGAATTGTTAGGAGGCCTTTCTTCACCTCCTAGAGCTACAGGTCCTAGCATTCCCTGAGAAGAGGGGATTGACTGTTGAATCACTTTAAATGTATGGTGTGAATATGGTCTAAATGAATCTGATCAAACTCACACAAAGAAGCTTAATTCCTTAACTCAACCTCTCAGTCCCTGTGCTTTAAAATCTGAAGGTCCCTAGATTGATCCCTGGTGTGGCCATCTTCAAAGTAATGGATCATATGGTGCTATCGGCTTAGCTGCCTTTGTCACTTCAAACTGACTAGCCCCTCTACTGGCTTTAGTGACTTGGCCTGTCAGCCAAGGATAAGGTGGAAGGATTTAGCCCTGCCTGAACATAAGTGCATCACAGAGTTCTTCTGGCACTTTCTCATTGATTTCTCTCCTCGTCTGAAAATGAGAGGAAGGGTCAGCAGCATATTAATGCTCTCCCTCAGCTTCATTTTCCATGGAGCCAGGTGTGACATGGAACATATTGCACCTGCAAGGAAAGAGGGAGGGTTGCAATCTGTCCAGAGGTGGAAAATATAGCTAAGACTTGGGGATGTATTTCCACTCTACTGACAAATCTGCTGAAGATGGAAGAGAGAAATTATGATCCCTGGAATAATGCAATGTGAATTTTTCCTCTTTCTCTCCCCTTTCCTCTGTGGAGCCCAGAGGCAACTAAAAAGAAAGTGGGATTTTGCCATCTAGCCTTTGAAATGCTTTAGATGATTGAGTGCTTTAAAACTCTGAATTTGGAAATTTTCTGAGGGTGTTTTTATTTAGCACCAGCAAGCCTGACCTCAAGAAAGCCACCTTCAGTTACCCTTAGCTACCTTTTCAGACCCAAGCAGATATTCCCTAGCCATTGGCCTTCTGCTTAGTTTGGGAGGGAGTACAGGTAGAAACCACTCCTACCCTTGACACAAAACAGGTCCTAATGGTTTGGACAGATGAAACATACCGTAAGCTTCTCATGAGTGTATTGCATATCTAACCCACACTCCCTGAAACAATATGCAAACTGAAATGCAGCCTTCCCTCAAAATTCACACTTCTCTGAATTTTGCAATGCAGTTCCCCAGTGAAGTAATGTGTACAAAAATGCACATGCTTGGGTAAAATGTGAAGAAAAATGCAAGGATGAGTGAAAACAGTATGGGAAGAGGGCTGCATATTCATATGCTGATCCCATTTTTAAGGAAAGGCCTATCTTTCTTTCAACATGCTGCCACCTCTCCTTGCCTCCTAGGATCTGCCTCACTCTGCTAACAGTAGGGACAGCCTTGTTAGATGCTGACACATTCCCATGTACATTTATTCCTTTTAATTTTACTTTCCCCAAAGGAGTTTAGGGAGGCATATGTGGTTCTCTCCTGCCCCCTATCCTCACAACAAGCTGAGATATAGTCTAGGTTGAGAAATATTGATTGTTACATATCTTTGTTTGTTTGTAAAAGATGTAATATATATATATTTTCTTTTGTATAATTTTGCTATTTCTTTGTCTGCTTTATTTTTGTTTTCTTCTTTGTCCCCCCCCCTAAATGTTCTTTGTGTGTATGTGTTGATTTTAAACCAATAAAGATTAATATTTTTTTAAAAAGAGAAATATTGATTGATTGGCCCTGTGAATGTTATGGCTGATCAGGGATTTCAGCCAAGACTGGATCTAAACACATCAAAAAAGCATTTCAGGAAAACGCATTGTAAACCTCATAATGGGAAATCACATTGCCGAAAGATGGAACTCCACAACACCATCACAGTGTCACAGTGTTAGAACACATTTAAAACACTTTTTTAAAACTAATGCAGCTGAGTCCCAAGTCTCCTTGGCCCTAGACCAGCACTCTGTTCTCTTTGCCATATTGGAGTTCTTTATTTCCTCTCTTAATGCATGAAAAGGCTTGGGTGACCCTTACATGGGAAATCTCCACTGAAAAATATTGGATCTGAGTTGGCATCAAGTGAAGCAAAAGCTTTGATGATGATGCCTGATGGTTTGCATAGTTAAGTAATGACTTGAGTCATCAGATGGTGAATGTGCATCTGTGAACCAGCTCTTCTGACGCCTATGAACATGTATATAAAACTGACACAAGAAGTTGCCAGCTCAGGGTAGTAAACATAAAAGCCAGCCCTAGGTGATTTCTCTAGTCCACATGCTGGAAAGAAAACTCTTTCTGCTATTATAGCTATTATGTTCATAGTGTGGCATGATTGCTGTGTTGCAGTGGCAGCAGAGGGAGGGAATTTGGATCTCTTTTGTTCCTAATATGGAGGCTGAAATGGAACAGCTTCTTACTGGGGACAAGTTTCACGGGGCCCAGTAATCAGAGGAAGAAATAAAGTGGAAAGAAAAAGAAAATGATTGAAATGGAAACAAACCTGTAGCTTTCTGCCCAAGGTGTCTGGAGGACAGAAGCTTTTATACGCACATTTGAATTATTCAATTCCACCCCCTACCCCCTTCATGCAGCTTCTATTCTCTCCTTGCATTTAAAATCTTCTCCAAACACATCATCTCAAAATGTCAGCTTAATAAAAGGTGCCTTGGCCCGGAAGCCCCTGTGCGGCTTTGTCACTTTGCTTCCTCTGGCTTCTTGTTCCCCAGCTCCAAATGCAAAACCAGGCTAAGAGCAATTAAAAAAAGAAGAAAGAAAGAAAGAAAGAAAGAAAGAAAGAAAGAAAGAAAGAAAGAAAGAAACCACCAGTGTCCTTGAAGCACCTGGCTTACAGTTTGCTGACTGTCCTAGATTATTATTGGATTCCAATGCGGAAGAGCTGACAACGTTTAGGGCTCTCTGCCTCCAGTATCATTCCTAGCGTGGACATAAATGATGGCAAAAGCATCACCTGCAGCCTTTCTGGGTTATCGAGCTTTTGTTAAAGTGAGGTTAGAGGAAGGGCTGTAGCTCAGTGGTAGAGCCAGGCACATGCAGAGCTCGTTTGAGGTCTGGGGTGGAAGTCTTCTTCTTGGTATGACAGCATAAGTCCAACAGGCCCCTGGTGCCCCCCTCAGCTGGCTTAGCTCTCTGAGGCCCAGGGCAAGTCTACCCAGCTGCCCTCCTTCTGCATGCAAAAGGCCCCAGATTCCATCTCCGCTGGAAGGCACCATGTTGGCTATCTCTGTTTTATATGGTCATCACCAGAGTTTATTGCACTGCAAGCGTTTTCTGTGTATGAAAAACAGTTATTTGCCAGGGTATAGGTAGACATGTGAAATGTCCCCAAAAAATGTCTTCCAGGGATATTTCCTCTTGAAATCTCCCCTCCTAGGGAAGTCAGATTAGCTACTTAATGGAAGAACTAACATCCATAAACCTTTTCATTTCTCATGGCCAAGGGAGATAATCTTTTGCTAAATAGGCAGTGAAGAGCTAGCAAAGCAATCAGCAGCTTGGCTGGTGAAGATTCCTGTAAATAGTACTTGGGGGAGAAAACATTTTCACCAATATAACACTGCATAATAATATCAGGAAGACTCTGTGAGCTAAATAAAGATTTCAGGCAGGAGTTTAAATAGAGGACCTGGACTGTGTATATTTTGATCTTGGGGATGTCACAGGAGCCCCAGAACAATCAGTTTCCATCCCTCACCTATATTGCCTTTGGCCTCATCCACCAGTCACCGATGAGCAATGGGGCAGTTGGTCAATCCCCATATGACTTCAGGACACAGGACCGCCACTGAATTTAAGAGGTAATTTCAGAAGACTCAGCACTGAGATTGCACTTTCCGCATCCGATTGCTGTAAGAGTTTTAAACACAGGAGAATGGCTGTAATATATTCTTTGGCATAGCTATTGATGAGGGCACAGGGGCTGGAATGCAATAAGGGGAAAGAGCTGAGAAGGCATGGAGTATAAAAGGAAAGCCAGGGAGGATGCAAGGATGGAGGGGTACAGCCAACCAGAGAGGAAATGAAATAAATGCATTTGACGCTTGCTGCACATAACAGCCCAGCACTTTTAATGAAATGCTGCAACATGTCACCAGCTTAATGTGTTGGTTCTTGAAATAAATATTGTTATGAAACCAACAGGAGTCTGAGACAACTGACTGCATTGGTTGGCACTCAGCTTCCCAGATCTTTTCTGAGATGGAAATTAAAACTCTTGTGACATGGGTTCATCATTCACAGAGGAATCCTCAGCAGCTAAACCCTTTGCTGTCCAAATTCCCTGCTGCCCTGCCATCTTTGTAGCCTCTAGCTTTAGGAACCTTGTTCAAATAGAACCCCTGGGTGGGAGTCAACTAATTAGTCCCATCAGTAGAAGCCCACACAAGGACTCCAGACCTCTACACTAGATAAGCAGGGTAGGAAATGAAGTCAACACTTGCAGGGACATTGGGGGGCAAGGTTTGCATTTGCCCTCTCTCCCTATTTAAATCTTGCATGTTGTCACTTGGATACCTGCACTATAATCTAGCATAAATCTGTTCAGCATTCTGAGGACTGGAGTACTCAGTGACACCTCATGAATTAAGGACTCACAGCAGCGGATCTGCAAACCTTTGGAGAGAATGAGAGAGTGGGATTGATTTCCAGGAAACAATGGCGTAGTATGGTGTGTGTGTGTATGTGTGTGTGTGCCAGAGGGGCCATGGCCCGAGGCACAGATTTTTGGGGGGCACAAAGCAGGCACCCCCAGTATGGCCTGTCCCAGCACTCCTCTCCTGGGGTTGGAAGAGAAACATTCTGTCTTTTGATCTGGAGGGGCCAGAATCAGATGGAATGCTTTATATCAAGAGAAGGAGAGAAACAATGCCAGTTATATTGATTCTTCCTGATGGTATCTTGTGGGTTCTAAAAATAGATTGAACACAGGGGAAGAGAGTGAGAGAAAAAGGTTAACATTTCCTGTAATGCCGAAGTGATAACCGCAACGTTGGATGTCTTATTACACAAGAACAAGAGCCAGTTCATTCCAGACTTTATGGCTTCTCTCTACCTCCCCAAATGAAGGTACAGTGTTTCTTGAGTAGTCATGCTTTGCAAGTTTGCAGTTGGGAACAAAGCAGCTAGGGGGGTAGTGGCCAATGTTCTTGGTTTTTCTCTTTGATGCAGTTTGGGGTGGGCAACTTTTTTAGCCCTGGGGCTGAAATGTATGCAGTGATCGGTGGGTTGGAGACTAGGGATTGCAAGCCAGTGGGCATGGTTGGAGCTAGCTCCCTCCCCATTAATGCTCATCTCACACATATCACATTCGAGTTACAGATAGGTAGCCGTGTTGGTCTGCCATAGTCAAAACAAAAAAAATTCCTTCCAGTAGCACCTTAAAGACCAACTAAGTTAGTTCTTGGTATGAGCTTTCGTGTGCATGCACACTTCTTCAGATACACTGAAACAGAAGTTGCCAGATCCTTCTATATAGTGAGAAGGTGGGGAGGGGTATTACTCAGAAGGGTGGTGGGAATGGGTGATTGGCAGATAGCGTCAACAGGCTCATCACAGCTATCTGCCAATCACCCATTCCCACCACCCTTCTGAGTAATACCCCTCCCCACCTTCTCACTATATAGAAGGATCTGGCAACTTCTGTTTCAGTGTATCTGAAGAAGTGTGCATGCACACGAAAGCTCATACCAAGAACTAACTTAGTTGGTCTTTAAGGTGCTACTGGAAGGAATTTTTTTTGATATCACATTCGGGGAGAGATAGATTCATACCGATCATCCCTGCATGTTTATCTCCCCATTGAAATTAAGAAAAAGATTGCTGTCCTTGCACTGCCATTAGCTGCCCAGGGACAGTGATCTTTGGTGGATGAAAAGCATAGGGAGAAGAGATTAATGCCTCCCAACAACCCTTGTGATGTATGCAAGAATGCTGCCCCTGTGCTATTGTTAGCTATGTAGGGACACCAGCTTTCTCCTTGCTGTTCAGCTTATGGTGGAGCAGCTGGGAAATGAGGAAAGACCAGTAAGTCTTCCTGGGGCTTGGTAGGCCACAGGAAAAGCAGTTAAGGGCAACAGGTTGCTCATTCCTGTTTAACATCACCAAAGCCTGCTTTTACTCAGTGATTTTGGGTGTCTGTGATAGACTGTTGCTTTTATCATGTTTTTGGTTTATTTCCCGCAACTATCTTTCCGTACCTCCCAAGTAGGGGAAATTAGTGTACATGCACATCATCACATTTAAGGCTACTTGAATATATACTTTTCCATGAAAACATATTCTAGGAAGCCGGTGGCATGGAAACCATCATCTTGTGGGGGGAAAATAGTCATCTGTCAAGTGTCCTGCAAGGAAAACTTTCCTTGTGTCATATCTGGGATATGTGGGGTGGGGTGAGCCAGAAACCAGGAACCATGGGACTAGTCAGGACCCAAAGAATAAGTTGAAAGCACAGGGCAAGCATTGTCAAAAAGCAAGAGGCTAGAGCAGTGTTCCCCAACCTTGGGCCTCCAGCTGTTTTTGGACTACAATTCCCATCATCCTTGACCACTGGTCTTGCTAGCGAGGGATGATGGGAGTTGTAGTCCAAAAACAGCTGGAGGCCCAAGGTTGGGGAACACTGGGCTAGAGGATAGGCCAGGAGGCAGGACCAGAGACTAACCAAGAGTACAGGAATGCACCACAGGTCAACAAGACCTTGTTGCTCAAAGGAGTTAGGTCAATGGCCAGGGCTGATGGAAGTTGCAGTCCGAAACATGTGGACCCTCCGGGTTGGAAAGGCTGTCCTATAGTGGCTGCCAATTAGCTACTAGACAAAGTTCAAGGACCTGATTTTGGTATACAAAGCCCTGCACACCTTGGCACTAGTACTAGAAGTGGCACAGGGTACTAGAAAGAATATCTAATTTCTTGCATGCATACCCAATCCATCAGTGCACTTCACAGGTGAGGGATTCCTGCAGATGCCATCTTACTAGGAAGTCTGTTCCTTCCCCACAATGTAGAAATTGTGGCTTTAGTGTTGGGGCACTTAATCTTTGGAATGCTCTCCCCTTGAATTTTATACAGCTAATGTCTTTGTTGTCTTTCCAGTGCCTACTGAAGACCTTTGTCTGCCATCAAAGCTTTTAAGTAGAGATTCCCACCCCCATCTGCATCTCTATTGGAATTGTTTCTAGATTTTTTTATTTTTATAATACTCTAATTGTTTTATTGTTTGTGTGTCACAAGGGTGGGATTAAAAAAAATAGTAAAATAATAATTGTAGTAATAATACTTCACACAGAATCTCTGCACACTCCAGAGGATTGTGGGGCATATTTTGGTTGGCGTAACTCAGTAGCCATGCCTGTTTGGCATCATGGTTAAACTACATTTTATTTATTTATTATTACACTTTTATCTCACCTTTCCTCCAAGAAGCTCAAGGTGGTGTTTATAGTTGTCCCTTTCCTCACAACAACCCTGTGAGGTAGATTAGGCAGTGACTGTCCCAAGATCACCCAGTGGTTCACTGGGGACTAGAATCCAACGCTCTAACCACTACACAACACTTGATTGTTCCCATTTACAAATAAACGTAGCTCCTGGGTTCTTTATCCATGACAAAATACAATGTTACTAGCATCCGAATATATTCTTGATGTGATGTGACATCATTGCTCAGCATAGAAAATTAACAATTAAAATCAAATTAGCGTCTCTTGTGAAAGTGACATAAAGATACGAGTTAGTTTTATTGCAAGTGGCAAGTTTTAAAAATTGTTGGGAGTCAGCATATTTGTATTTCCTATTTTGGGGGGATTTTTATGTCGCTAACCCATGGCTGAAGGCAATGCCCCAGAAGCAGATCAATATGTCAGTACATCAAACTAGCCATAAAATATAATAAAAACAGTAAAACTGGCGCACAGCAAACTAAAAATAGAAACCTTCAAATTTGCCATTACCCCTACTGACAGGCATTGTTCCTTCAAGAGTTTAAAAGCATGACATGAAGACCTTGGAGGCAGTAACTGTGCGGAAGCAAAACAAGTTTGGGGCTGGTCTGTGTGTGAATGGAAGACTATGTTTGGTCCTTTTATGTACTGCTTTGAGTTCCATGGAAGAAATGTAGGATGTAAATATATTAAGCTAAGCCCAAAGTGTCACATTGACCCTAGAAAGTAATAAATATCTATCCCAAATGAACTGTTTGGAATAGATCTTGTAACCTGGGAGCTAGTACTGAGTATGCCTCTTAACATACACTCAACAGGGGTGACACTGGAATAATTTATTCAGAGTAGGTAAACAATCTGAATAAATGGTAGGGGAAGAAGAATGTGTGTTGTTGTTGTTTTGTATTGTCCTTGGCCAGATAAATTAGTGGGATGGGAGATTAGATCTCATACTTCCTGGCAGGAAAGGTCTGCCATTAGCTGGCCTCAGCAGCTTCACTGGCTTATTGGGAAGGAGGAAAGTCTGCATGGTGCAAACACACCAGCGGAGTCCCACAACCTCCTGGTAATCAGTAGCCATGTGACTGTGGCCAGCCACAGGTCAGGTGAGTGCCACTGTTCCACCACACCATCTGCTCCTGTATTTATTACACTCTCAACCCCCCAATTACTTTCCCTCCTCCTAAGTATGTATACCAGAGTAACTGATAGCAAGAACGAGCCCTTTGTGACACTTTAAGTCTGAAATGGGTGTCATGCCACTCTATTTAATTACTACTGGTTCTAGCTAGGTTACTTTCCACTAAGGTGGAATGTACATTTGGGAATATCACTGAATGCTAACAGCTCTTTAACAGTTAAGGAAGAACTAAAAAAAAAATCTGCTAATTTTCAGAGGTGTTATGTTCCCTATTATAGCTGTCAGAGAAGTTATAATTTAACCTTCACATAGAAAAAAAAATATGTTCCCTGGCATGGTGCTAGACTTGGTATTTCTCTCTTGACATATTATTTCTGGAATGAGTGCCAAGCTCCATCTCAAAGTTCTGTAGAAAATGTAAAATACCCAGTGGATCCAAATATGGCAATAGAACTATCAAGGAAAAAAGATATATTTCAGTTCAGAGGAATGACTGACTTCTCATTTGACGCAGAGAGAATGGCAAAGCTGTTATTGTTGCAGAGCTAGTGTTAAGTGAGCAGTTGAAAATAATACAGTCTTCTTAATGGGCACTTATTTCAGGGGACAAGTTCCAATTTCCCAAAGATCTGGATCAGGTTTGCTCTGTTTGTTCCACCAAGAAGAAACTCATAGGTACGGTATCTCTTCCAAGAGTTCAAGGCAAGAGTTCAACATATCTTCAGGACCTTGGAGAGCATCCAGCTGCAATAGCTATATGAGCTGTTGTCTCTGCAGGCACCTAGCTTCTAACTGAATATGTTTGTTGCCTGGACTGTAGTTCAGTAAAGCTTGCTGTCTGGATGTTAGAGGGTCCTTTAAAGTATTCTACAGCCTTTGGCTCATGTGTAGAAGCAAGGATACCACAGGAGACTCCTCTGAATCAGAGGAGAGTGGCAAGGCTGTGTCCTTCATTTGGGAAGAACCTGAAGATGGCCCTGGCAGTTCTTCCTCCAAGGATAGAGCGAGTGTCTATTGCAATGTGTGGTCTCTCAATCAGGAGACATGATAGCTGCTTGACTGCCCCACTCAGGCAATTCCTTGTCACTTGCTGCAAGATCCTCTCCTTCCCTACAGAATGTTCCCAGGATGTAACATTATTTATCAATTTGCTATGCAATGCAATGCCATGTCTCTTGTCAGTTTCAGGAATTTCTTCTATGAGAAATGAAATGAAAAGACTGCCATTTGTTTTTTGCCTTCATTGGGGAGGGGGCTTTGCTCTCACATGAGTCACCTGGTTTCCATGAGGTCGCAACCCTGAAAGACATGTGTTTTACTCTGGGGGATGTTTGGAGGGTATGCTGTTGACACCACCCCACCATGCTGGCTGCTCCTTCTGGTATACCAGGGAGAACTCTGAATTTGCCTGGGTAAATACCATCTCTTACCATCAGAGGGCACATACACAAAAGACTTAGCACGTGAACATGATGGCTATTGATGACCCCTGCATTGGACTAGATGACACTTGGGTCCCTTCCAACTTTATGATACTGCAATGCGCTCTACGTGGGGCTACCTTTGAAGGTGACCCGGAAACTACAACTAATCCAGAATGCGGCAGCTAGACTGGTGATTGGGAGCGGCCGCTGAGACCATATAACACCGGTCTTGAAAGACCTACATTGGCTCCCAGTACGTTTCCGAGCACAATTCAAAGTGTTGGTGCTGACCTTTAAAGCCCTAAACGGCCTTGGTCCAGTATATCTGAAGGAGCGTCTCCTCCCCCATCGTTCTGCCCGGACACTGAGGTCTAGCTCCGAGGGCCTTCTGGCGGTTCCCTCATTGTGAGAGGCCAAGTTACAGGGAACAAGGCAGAGGGCCTTCTCGGTAGTGGCGCCCGCCCTGTGGAACACCCTCCCATCAGATGTCAAAGCGATAAACATCTACCTGACATTCAGAAGACATTTGAAGGCAGCCCTGTTCAGGGAAGTTTTTAATATGTGAAATTTTAGTGTATCTTTCATCTTTGTTGGAAGCCGCCCAGAGTGGCTGGGGAAACCCAGCCAGATGGGCGGGGTACAAATAATAAATTATTATTATTATTATTATTATTATTATTATTATTATTATTATTATTCTATGATTTTATGATTCTATACTAGCCATGGGGACTATGCTCTGCCTCCACAGCGGCAGGTAGTGATGCTTCTGAATTCCAGTTGCTGGAAACCTCAGCAGAGGAGAGGGCTCTTGTGCTCAGGTTCTGCTTGCAGGTTTCCCACAGGCATCTCTGGCTGGACACTGTGAGATCAGGATACTGGCCTGATCCTGTAGGCCTCTCTTCTGTTCTTCTGTTCATGTTGTAGCCTCTTGGACCCATGTGAGAAGTCCCACCAGATCACACAGACCTTTTAAGCTGATAGAAGGAAAACTCTCAATTGCAACATCACAGCCCTGCTAAGAGTGTGACCTTATGTTATTATCAATTAACTCTTGTCCCTGTCCTTCCTGTGCTGTCTGTCATTTCCTTCCACCCACCATAAAAGAAGGGAAGAATCCTGTCCTGTAATTTTCCATGTGGGGTTGGAAGATCACCGCTGCTGACAGAATTCTGCCTGTTTTTCCGTGCTTACATTGTCTTAGAGACATATATGCAAATGTAATTAATATCCTCTGAATTAATCTTCTGTACTCGGAGGGGAGAAAGAAAGAGCCACGGCTTACTGCTCCTCATCTTCTCGGCTCCCATGGATGGCATAGCGTCTGTGTGAAATAATAGGACAGCTTGAAGGATCGTTTAACACCCAACCATGCCATTTTAAAGCTCTGCTTGCAATGCCCTGCATGGAAGGATAATCACTGTACCTGCTGCTATCAGACTTATCAGCATGAATGGTAATTATTGGCACCTACAGATAGGAGCAGAAGCTCATTCAAGCTCCATGAAATGTCAAAAGCAGTGTCAGGAGGAAGAACGGGAGCACTCAGCCCACCCCTCCCTCTCTATTCTCCCCCTAGAGACAGAGGAAACCTGTCATGAAGTAGGGAGAACTGGGCCCACATTCCTCTGCTGTGCGGCGTTGGGTTTTCTGCTGAGAAATAATACCATGATCTGTAAATCTGAAAGTATAGTAAAGGCTGTTCAGTCAGTTCTAGTTTTAGTCTGGTCCTTACAACACACTGGCAATGTAGTGAGGGGTATGCAATTGATGATGAGTGAACTTCATGTGTTGTGATGTGGGAATGATTTGGCCCTCCTTATTGTCTGAAGCGCAACATCAAAAAAACGAAGATCATGGCCACTGGGCCCATCACCTCCTGGCAAATAGAAGGGGAAGAAATGGAGGCAGTGAGAGATTTTACTTTCTTGGGCTCCATGATCACTGCAGATGGTGACAGCAGTCACAAAATTAAAAGACGCCTGCTTCTTGGGAGAAAAGCGATGGCAAACCTAGACAGCATCTTAAAAAGCAGACACATCACCTTGCCAACAAAGGTCTGTATAGTTAAAGCCATGGTTTTCCCGGTAGTGATGTATGGAAGTGAGAGCTGGACCATAAAGAAGGCTGATCGCCAAAGAATTGATGCTTTTGAATTATGGTGCTGGAGGAGACTCTTGAGAGTCTCATGGACTGCAAGAAGATCAAACCTCTGCATTCTTAAGGAAATCAGCCCTGAGTGCTCACTGGAAGGAAAGATTGTGAAGCTGAGGCTCCAGTACTTTGACCACCTCATGAGAAGAGAAGACTCCCTGGAAAAGACCCTGATGTTGGGAAAGATGGAGGGCACAAGGAGAGGGGGACGACAGAGGATGAGATGGTTGGACAGTGTTCTCGAAGCTACCAGCATGAGTTTGACCAAACTGCGGGAGGCAGGGGAAGACAGAAGTGCCTGGCGTGCTCTGGTCCATGGGGTCACGAAGAGTCGGACACGACCAAATGACTAAACAACAACAATTGTCTTTGGATGGTTTAAAAAAGGTTTCAACAAATTCACAGAGGATAAGGCTTTCAGTGGCTACTAGTTATGATGATTATTTATTACCTTCAGTATTGGGAGCAGTATGCCTTTGAATATTAGTTGCTGGGGAGCTCAGGCCCTGTGTGTGGGCTTCCCATAGACATCTGGCTGGCCACTGTGATAACAAGATTCTGGACTAGATGGGTCTTTGACCTGATCCAGCAGGGCATTTCGTATGTTCTCAAAAGGAGATCTCACATGCCAATGGAGTTGGATGATGTACAGTGGAACTGTTTGACTTCTGAAACTTTCTAAAACTGAGGATCAAAGGGTTGTCAGCAAGTTCAATGGAAAAGAAAAGAAAAGAAAAACATGCCTTGGAAGCCATTTGACTTCCGAGGCGCATTCGAAAATGGAAGCATTCACTTCCGGGCTTTTGGCGTTCAGCTTCCGAAACGTTCGGCACCCAAGACGTTTGAAAACCAAGGTTTGACTGTACTAGACTTGGAATGGGCATAGAGGAAGACAGAAACATGGTCACACGGAAAAGGCAAGGACTTGTGTTTTACTGTACTAGAGAGAAGATAAAGTCTGATAGGACTTTGTTAGAGGAGAATAGATTTTGGTGGAACATTAGGAGAAATTTCTGGGAAGGTGGGGCATTCCCTTGCTGGAGGTCTTCAGGCACTGACTAAACAGCCTAGATAGTCTAGCTCTAAATTTCTTGCACTGGCAAAGTCCAATAGTTCCTGTTGATAAGATGGATTTCAAGAATGTGGTAAAGAAGAAAAGGAGATGATTTGAGGGAAGTAGTTCAGGTATGAGAGAGGTGCACATGGTAACAAGACCGTTAAATGGCAGACAAATAGGTCCTAGGGCTTTTATGTAAGGCATGTTTAAAGAATTAAAAGGGATTTGCTTTCTTGATCAAATATTTTCCTCTGATTTCAAGTTTGACTAATCAGTCACAATGCACCTCTCCCTTTTCTCATGCTCATGTTTGCTCTCTCTTCACCCATCACCCGACCCTGGCATTTTCATTATATATTGCATTGTCTTTATACAGTAAGCTTAGAGAATTTTAGTTTTGCTTTTAGGAGACACTTGTCGATAGGATTTTTTGACATCTGGATTGCCAAGGTGTCATAGGTCTCTGACAAACTCTACATCGTCTGATGCACTTTGCTAAGTTAATTGAACATAGTCATTACATCCCATTTATTTCAATAGGAACAATCTTGCCCCATTGACTTCAGTTCAATTAACTTATTTTGGATCCATCCCAGCTATATTGACTCCAATTCTGGCATGAGATATTCATATAGTGAGATTATTCATTTTATTCATTCATATCCCCCCCCCCCCAAGATTAAAGCTGGATTTGCCAACATAAGCTTCCTTCCTTCCTTTCTAAACTTGCCTGCTTCAGTGTGTTTTTCATTGCATGTTTTCTGGCCCTCTAAGCTCATATGACACCCAAAGAACCTCTTCTGGATATCATGCACATAAAGTCATTAAAGACTGTTTTACAACCTCCCAACCAGGGATACTGATAGTTCGGTTAACAACTGCCCATGCTTGGCTTGTGGCAGAAATTGTTAGTTTTACTTTTTTAGACTTTCAACTAAAGCAAGATTAATGGAAAAATCAATATATGTGCTGTAATTCCATGCCGTTATTACAAGCGATATATTAAAAGTAGAAAATAATAGAAAAGTTTGGGGGGGGGGGTGTTAAAAAGACAGTAATTGATGGATTGCCTTTTTTTAGAGAGAGAGAGAATAATTGTGTGTGTAAGCCTGTGATGAGGCACTTAGTGAGCTGACATCATGTTCTGTAACTCTCCCATCCATTTAGTCAAGAAAATCACTGTTTTCTGAACACCTACAAAGCTAGACTAAGTAGAGCTATGCCTTTCTTGTCAAACTTGAGAGAGATGTTGAGATGCAGTAAGAACAGTTATAGAGAGGCACAGAATTCATCATGTTCTTTAGGAAACAAATTGCATATAGCTTATTTTCTTCCCACCTACAGGAGTTATGGGTGGGCAGACCATGATATGCCCTGGCTTCTAGGAAAGGGCAAAGGGACATACATAAAGTCCCAATTCTTTTCAACTCCAGTTAAAAGAGGGATGGATTAGCATTATGTATTATTATTGTTATGCCATATATCATAGGCAGGGCCAGATTTAGGTTTGATGAGGCCCTAAGCTACTGAAGGTAATGGGGCCCTTTATATGTCCAGCTGTCCTTTGTCAACAACAAATTGTTGCTGTTTTTTGTGTTGAATATATGCTACAGTATATGGTAATTTATGGACCTAATATGGAGCCTACACAACACAAAACACTGTTGCTGTATGTAGGTTTTATTTTATTTGTTTTTTATCTTATATTTTGGAAATGTACAGACAGGTTTTTTCCCTTTAAATTTTTTGCCCTCCTCCCACAAGAGTGGGGCCCTAAGCTATACCTTGTTTAGCTTATATGTAAATCCAGCACTGATCATAGGGACCATCTAGTCCAACCCCTTTCAATGCAGGAATCTTTTGTCCAAAGTGGGGATCAAACTCATGACTCTGAGATTAGAGTCTCACGGTCTATGAAGTGAGCTTTCCCAGGGTTATGTTATAGACTTGTCACCCATCAGGAAAATTCCTGACACGTCCTGGTTGTTGGGTGTAGAAATGGCGTCAGGGGGTAATTTTGCCAAACTGGCAAAAAGTCAGGGAAAACCTGGATGTATGGCAACGTGGTGGAAAAAGCAGTGGAAACAGTTCCCAAAGCTTAACAACTTTGCGGGTGTCAGGAATCTTACTTTCAAGATATGGCGATCCTATATTTTATAACCTTCCTGGGCACTCACAGGGCACCCTTCCCTTTTCCTACTTAAAATAGGTTTTAAATAAGCCAACAGAATAAAGGTAAAGGTAAAGGTACCCCTGCCCGTACGGGCCAGTCTTGACAGACTCTGGGGTTGTGCGCCCATCGCACTCAAGAGGCCGGGGGCCAGCGCTGTCCGGAGACACTTCCGGGTCACGTGGCCAGCGTGACGAAGCTGCTCTGGCAAGCCAGAGCCGCACACGGAAACGCCGTTTACCTTCCCGCTAGTAAGCGGTCCCTATTTATCTACTTGCACCCGGGGGTGCTTTCGAACTGCTAGGTTGGCAGGCGCTGGGACCGAGCAACAGGAGCGCACCCCGCCGCGGGGATTCGAACCACTGACCTTTCGATCAGCAAGCCCTAGGCACTGAGGCTTTTACCCACAGCGCCACCCGCGTCCCAAGCCAACAGAATAGGTTGTGGCAATTGCCCACAACAATTCCTCCAGTTTGCAAGTGTACCCATTGGCCCAAAAAGGTTGGTAATCTCTACAGTATATAAATAAATTGACTATGACTAGTGACCTGTCTGACAGTTAAGCTCCTTGTATTTCCAATTCTTCATGATGGGTAGTTGCATAGAGACTGGCTTGCTGTAAATTGCATGCTGCCACTTCACACTGGGAAATAGTGGAGCAAATCTGTATCCTGGCACTGGTGATTAAAGAATCAATGTGGAAACATTCATTAGGTATATTCAATATGAAAAAGAACAAAATGGTTGTGCAATGGTTTGGAATGAAACAGTTTCCCAAATGTCTATTATCTGAAAATCCAATGTAGTGGCACACTGAAAACCTTCAATTCACAAGTGGCTTGGAACAGCAGCTGAAGCTGGCTATGTGTGAAGGAACTGGATATTATTATTATTATTATTATTATTATTATTTACATACAGGCTTTTATGTACAATAGCATATCTCTTACTTTGTATATCTAAAGTCACTAGTTCATCTGGTCTGCTTTAGTTGCACTGCAGAAGAAACAACATCTAGGTTTTTCCCCCTACTGATTGGGTTCTTCTGTCCCCTAATTGACAGGTGGCTTTATTCATGACCATGATGTTCCAAATCTTCCTCATTCAATGATAAATTGTCCATATGCTGCCCCCACCCAGGATTTTGCTAACGAGATCCATGCTGCAATTCACATGTGTGTAACCAAGACGGTAAAACCTCTGATCTTTAACATACCCCAGGAGCATTGAAAGAGCGTTTAAGGCTATGTACACACCACACATTCAACGCACATGACTTCCTGCATTTTTTTGGGTGGGGGGGACTGTAGATTTTTAGGGGTTTGGGAATTGTAGCTCTCTTAGGGGTATAGTGGGTGGCGCTGTGGGTTAAACCACAGAGCCTAGGGCTTGCCTATCAGAAGGTCGGCGGTTCAAATCCCCATGACGGGGTGAGCTCCCATTGCTTGGTCCTGGCAACCTAGCAGATCGAAAGCATGTCAAAGTGCAAGTAGATGAATAGGTACCGCTCTGGTGGGAAGGTAAATGGTGTTTCTGTGCGCTGCTCTGGTTCTCCAGAAGCGGCTTAGTCATGCTGGCCACATGACCCAGAAAACTGTCTGTGGACAAATGTCGGCTCCCTCAGCCAGTAAAGCGAGATGAGAACTGCAACCCCAGAGTCATCCGCGACCGGACCTAATGGTCAGGGGTCACTTTACCTTTACCTTTATGTAGGGGTATACTATAGTTCCCATGATTCTTTAAGAGAAGTAACATGCTTTAAACATGCCATGGAGAAGAAGAGTTTGGATTTGGTATCCCGCTTTATCACTACCCTAAGGAGTCTCAAAGCGGCTAACATTCTCCTTTCCCTTCCTCCTCCACAACAAACACTCTGTGAGGTGAGTGGGGCTGAGAGACTTCAAAGAAGTGTGACTAGCCCAAGGTCACCCAGCAGCTGCATGTGGAGAAGTGGGGAATCGAACCCAGTTCACCAGATTATGAGTCCACCGCTCTAACCACTACACCACACTGGCTCGCACCATGGTGAGAGTATGGTGTGTATGCAGCCTAAGGCAGTTGGTTAAAGTCTTCTGGTTTCTAGTGGTCTTTTCCCTCTACATGATCAGAAAGTCTTCTCATTCAAAATGGCAGCCTCCCACCATATAGAATTCTTTCAGTCAAATAAATAAATAAAATCACACTTGTTTTTTTTTAAAAAATGCACCCTTTTCCTTCAAGCCATAAAATGGAGACGCAAATATCTGCACCCCCCTTGACCTGGTTTCCATGGAGACTCAGTAAAACTGTGTGTGATCCACCTAGCTTTCAGAAGAGGGTGGGAGCGAAGATGGGTGTATTTATAGAAATGACGCCAACCGGGCCAGCTTCGTGTGGCAGTTGGCTTTCAGCTTTGGGAAGGTCATGTTTTTGTTCTTGTTCTCGTTCAATTTATACTTTCTTCTCTCTCATGTTAGATGTTCTGGCGACCGCTATTACCGTGCTGATTGAGCACAGGAAGTGAGGCCTCATACTGTTCTGGAACCCAACAGCAAGGCATTAATAGCTTATGTATGACTGTCATTCCATCAGCCTATCCTGTGTCCTGCTGAGAAGCATGGGCCTAGGTGGAAGCCTGCCATCTAATGAATATTTAAATTAAATTTTAAGAATGAACTGTCCCCCGGAGACCTAATTTAGTCTCTAAGTGTTAAAGTGTACGGAATATCATATCCTGGGATTGGGGAGGGGGGGGGATAAAGAGTTATGACTGGTTGCTGAGCAAGGGAATCTATCAGGGGAAGATGTAGTGCTTAATTTTCTTCAGCAAATGTGTTGCTGAGCCTTTCAAGGAGGTGAATTCTCATTAGCTCTCTGAAGATATAAAGCCTGGGTTCTTGCATCACACTGGTGTCATGGGGGCATGAATGGATTATAGTGCATCTCTCATGCAGCCTTTGGTATAGTTAGGCTGACTGGGGATCAAAATCATATTAACCCAAGGTGGAATTCATACCTTCCCTTCCTATGCCATGGATTGGGACCATTGAGGCAGAAAATAAAAGTTGCAAATCAGCGCCAAGGTTGGATGTGTGCTATTACTTAAATAAAACATTAAAACAGGAAGAAAGCAATAGTTGTCACTGGCTTCCTGTGTTCTCTTTGTTTGACTAATATGCATCTTAACTAAGATAAAGGTAATTTTGCAGGGATGTTGTAAAGATCGGCTAATAATGATTTAGAGGTAGGTTTGAAACTCCCACTTTGAAATGAGGAGTCAGTGAAGCTGCAAAGTGTCTTAAGTTGGAATTAAGCACTTCCTTTCGTTACTGAAGGGTGCCACTTGGTGGCAGTAGAGGCAAGGAGCAGGCCAGGGCTTCACTAAACTCTATGGTGCAAGCCACATGCCAAGAGAGTAAGTAGCAGTGGTCAGCATGGGCCGGTAACACAATCTTCCCTCTTATAAGCAACGTTTTCCTGCAGGGATCCTTTGTCCTATCACCAACCAGTATCTGGGTAGTGTGTTCAGTCTTCCTGCTTGTAGCATCGCCACATCCAACAAGAAGCCCATGCATTAGAACATGCATAGGCAAACTCAGCCCTCCAGATGTTTTGGGACTACAACTCCCATCACCCCTGACCACTGGTCCTGTTAGCTAGGGATGATGGGAGTTGTAGTCCCGAAACATCTGGAGGGCCGAGTTTGCCTATGCCTGCATTAGAAGAATGGAGATTGATCAGCTGCTGTGTTGGGTGGATTGCACTCTGTGAGGTGGCCAAGACCAAGGTTGTACCATGCATGAGGTACACTGAGGCACCCACCTCTGGAGAAATGGTGGCTGCAGAAGTTCCGAAAGCTCTCGTGAAGTTCTGGTGGTATCTCACTGCTGCTGCCACTTCTCCTGGCTTGTCTGGTACCACCATGGGCACCTCCTCTTTCCCATCAAGAGAGAAGTGAGGTGAAGCAGTGGCAAAGTCTGGTGAGTTCTCAACGCTTCAGCCACTTCTCCTTGCTTCTCTGGTGGTGGGCGGCAGGAACTTCTCTGGTCCACTGCTCCTGCATCTCCTGTGGTGGTGGCTGCCCTGCCACTGGAAGCCAGAAGCCAATGCAGCCAGATTTTAAGATCTTAAGCTGCACAACCCTGTCTTTGAGTGGAGGGGAGCGGCAAAGGTGGTAGCTGCCAGGTGAGGAGGCACCTTCCTGTTTCTCTTCAGGTGGCGAAAAGGGTCAGGCCGCCCTGGCCAAAAACTACAGCTTTTGACCACTTGTGGCCATAAAGTGGGGAAGAAATGACTGACCAGGATGCAAAGGATTGTCTACAAAAACTACATTCCTCCCTATGTTTAAAGAGATGGCTCATTTCCCCCCAAAGGTGGAAAGGGGATTTCAGTGACTTTTGAGCAGTGTGGATGAATTCTCAGAATTAACAGGTTAGGCGTTGGGTTTACTTTTAAGCATGAGGTGGCCAAGGCTGTGCCTTCTTCTGCTTCAGGGGAGAAAGAAATAACACCACTCGGTGGCCTGGCAATTTGAGACAGAATACCCCATGAGAACAGTGTCACACCATGAGGGAAATCTAGCCTGCTGCTTGAAGCAGCAATGGCGGTCTTGTTATTCTTTGGTTCAGCACCATGTTTTAATGTGAGAAAAATGGTTGTGGAACATTGCTTAAGTTTAAGGTGAATTCTCTCTCTCTGAGTGCGTGTGAATATATATAAACTGCCCTTTACTCTCAAGATTGATCATCTTGCCTGAACATGTGTTATTAAACATAAAACTTACACAAGGATGTGAGGGAATAAGATATATTATAGCAGAGATTTATGCCCAAGGTTCCTTACCCAATGACTACATTTGTTTTACAGCTTTGCTTTAGGGTCTCTAATATGCATAAGGAAGGGCAACTCCCAGGACCAGTGTCTAGAAGAATTATGTGTTTGTATGCATACTGTGTCTGTGTGTGTGTGTGTGTGTGTGTGCATGTGTGTGTGCTGCAGAAGTGGTAAAGAATACACCGGAAATGTTGACTTCCCATTAGCACGGGGAAACTGGAGTCAATAAGGATTAGTGTGAATCCACTGCCCTATCTGCCTGCGGACTGTCTCGCCAGAGTGGTGCATGCTCTAGTTATCTCCCGCTTGCACTACTGCAATGCGTTCTACATGGGGCTACCTTTGAAGGTGACCCGGAAACTACAACTAATCCAGAATGCAGCAGCTAGACTGGTGACTGAGATTGGCTGCCGAGACCATATAACACTGGTCTTGAAAGACCTACATTGGCTCCCAGTACATTTTCGAGCACAATTCAAAGGGCCTTCTGGCAGTTCCCTCACTGCGAGAAGTGAGGTTACAGGGAACCAGGCGGAGGGCCTTCTTGGTAGTGGTGCCCGCCCTGTAGAATGCCCTCCTGTCAGATGTCAAGGAAACAACTATCTGACTTTTAGAAGACATCTGAAGGCAACCCTGTTTAGGGAAATTTTTCATGTTTGAAGTTTTAATCTGTTTTTAGTGTTCTGTTGAAAGCTGCCCAGAGTGGCTGGGGAAACCCAGCCAGATGGGCGGGATAGAAATAATAATAATAATAATAATAATAATAATAATAATAATAATAATAATTATTATTATCACTGTCAATATGAGTGACAAACTGGCAAATCTTCCCCAACATTTTAATTGTTATTACTTTTATTTATTTCTTTATTTCTTCCCTGCCCCATTTCTTGGTTAGAACTGTTATAGAAAGTCATTCACAGCCTGGGAGAAACTGCCATCTGGGTAAATCATAGTGATGCGATATCAGGTTTCTCTGTTGTGTTTTTCTGCTACATTTGGCGTTCGTCCACACTTTCACTTGTCCTGTGCTTAGAAAGCATGGGGCTGAGTGTTTTTCTGCTTGTCTCGTGCTTTCTTGGCAGATTTCCATTCCCCCCCGCCCCTTTCTCTCAAGAAAACCCACTCTTTACCAATGGTGGGGGGGAAAGAGAGGACAGAGGGAAGTGTTGCAGGAAGGAGAGGATCACTGGAATAGCGCCACAGGCCCCAGTTGCGCTATACCTTTAAAGAAGTATCACACCACAACAAACATGGCTTCCCTCAAAGAAGCCCAGAAAGCAGGTAGAGTTGAGATGGCAGATGGGCTTCTGCCACGCCTAGTCTAAGCCTCATGCTTCTCCTAGTGTAAGTGAAGGTTTAAGTGGATTGCAAGTGAGGGTGAAATATTGTTCAACTTAAACAGAAAGCTGCCGAATGTCTGAGTACACGAAGCAACAGATCCCCCCCTTTTGTGCCTCATTTATTAGGTTTCTTTGGCTCCACGGTGAGGAAAATGATGGCTCCCCTAACTGACACAGGACATGTGAGGATTGATTAGTTAATGTCTGCAAGCTATTTGGAAGATGAAAAGTGTTTATTGTTAACATTAGACATAGTGTTAGCTATGCCTCCAGCTTTCCATCTCTCACGTCAGACAGTGACTTTTTGTGAGTTTAAAAACGACTGTGGACAAACTTTCTTGTCTTTCTAGACTTACCCACTGCAGATGTTTGTTTGTTTGTGTGTGTGTGTTTTAATGGCATTATAGACTGCAATTCTTTTACTCATGGCACTGTTGCCAGAGAAAAGAACAGAGCCAATGCATCACTGGGATATGCAAAGATAAGGGGGTTCTTTTGGGGGCGAGGAGAGAGAATCGAATTGTGTACCACAACCAGGCACGAAGACTTGTCCTTTGAACAGAATTACATCTCGGTAAACTAGCTCAGATGTGGCTCAAGCTCCGCTCCCGCTCTCCCTCATTATTAGTTTCTGAAAGGTGACTGTCCTCCATGCCTTTCATGCCTGAACAGAAGCAAAAAGTGTATATCATTGTTTCCTGCCATGTTGTACAAGATGCTAGTACACGGGTTAATGGAAAAAATGCATGAATTTGGATAGATATATAAAGGTCCCTTGGGTGCTGAGTCATAAATCTTTGTAGCTGGAAGGCACAGCAGACACAAATAGGCTTGCCAGAACCAGCTGCTTGCATACAAATGAGCACTTGCCTTTTATTTAGTTGACTATTATTATTTTGGACCCAAGAAGAATGTTAAGTAACTTCTGTTCTCTTGCCACAATTAGGGTCAGTTCGGGACAGGGCATAATTTTGGTTCAGTTCACATTCAAGGGAGAACTTTCCTAACATCCCCCCTCCAATTTGCGCTTACCCACATCTTGGACACGGGTGGCGCTGTGGGTTAAACCACAGAGCCTAGGACTTGCCGATCAGAAGGTTGGCGGTTCGAATCCCCACAACGGGGTGAGCTCCTGTTGCTCGGTCCCTGCTCCTGCCAGCCTAGCAGTTTGAAAGCACATCAAGGTGCTTCCGGCAGGAAGGTAAATGGCATTTCCGTGCGCTGCTCTGGTTCGCCAGAAGCGGCTTAGTCATGCTGGCCACATGACCCGGAAGCTGTACGCCGGCTCCCTTGGCCAATAAAGTGAGATGAGCGCCGCAAACCCAGAGTTGGCCACTACTGGACCTAATGGTCAGGGGTACCTTTACATCTTGGAGTGCAGTTTTTCAGCCACGTAATGTGCATATATTAGGGGAAATGTGTATACATCAATGAAAATAACATGCAAAAGGCATTATATTAGAGAAAGATTATGTGCAAAAAAATAGTGTACGTTAGGCAAAATTGCATATATAATGTGCATATTAGCAGACATCTGTGGAAGATGGTGATGGATTTTCAAACTGATGTGGAAGTGTGGGGAATTGAACTTAAGACGCGGGGAAAAATGAGAACCTGAGAGAAAGTGAAATTGACAGATTCACACATCCCCATTATTTATCTCTGATTTGTGACAGCTCCGGTGACTGTAGGATACCCGTCAGCAACCTGAAGCTCTACATTTGCTTTGGACTATAGCTTCCATCAGCCCCAGCCAGCACAGCTGCAGGCTGTGTGTGCAGAAATATTGGAGTGTACACACCCAAGTCATACTCAAAGTAGACCCATTTAAATCAACAAAGTTAAGTTAATCATTACTAAGGATTGACCCTAATAGAGGCAGCCTAACAGAAGTTAGATAAGACACAACCCTTTAAAAAAAAAATCATCCAGTGTACAATTATGAGATGGGTATTGCTTGTAGGGCAAGTCTATATGAAATGTTACCTACATTCTATAGACATGTGGATGGGAAATGGAGGATGAAGGGAGTGAAGGTGGTTTGAGGTGGCCATGTGTAATCTGTGTAATCTGTGTAAGCTGGTTTGAGGTGGCCATGTGTAATTTAAGGGTTTCACTGAGCTATCAGCACACAGTGTGGGGCTTTTAAAAACAAAACTGTTAGGAGATTTTGATTCGGTTGTTTGCAATACTGGTGCAAGACAGCAAAAAGACAGCAAACATTTCTTTCATTTACCTGATTGGAAAAGTAGTATTTAGATTCCCCTTGTCCCTAGAAAAATAGTTGCTTAAATTCTAGTGGATTTTAGCCCCTTGCCCCAAATTTGCCTTTGAGCAGATCCACACTATACATTTAAAGCATATCTAATGCACATTGAAAGCACTTGACTTCCCCCTAAAGACTCCTGGGAACTTGAGTTCATTAAGGGTGTTGGAAGTGGTAGCTCTTGTGAGGGGAAAACTACAGTTCCCAGGATTATTTTGGGGGGAAATCACGTGCTTTAAATGTGCTTTAAAAGTATAGTTGCAGGTCTGCCAAGTATTTATTGCTTTATGCTTGACAAGAAGCATTGCTATTGAAATTTTACCTCCCAGAGCGCAGCATAATTGCAAAATTGGTTGGGAAATGTTGTTTGTGTCAATCAATCAATCACTACCTTTCAGTCTAAAATAGTATATACAAAGCATTTTTCTAAAGGAGTTGA
This sequence comes from Podarcis muralis, assembly GCF_964188315.1. NCBI lineage: Eukaryota > Metazoa > Chordata > Lepidosauria > Squamata > Lacertidae > Podarcis > Podarcis muralis. The sequence continues at coordinate 75,073,291 of NC_135659.1, forward strand.
ACAGTATTGTATGGTTGTTTTTTTATTATTATAAAAAGTACATATTACTATGGTATACATTTGACCATATCCTCCTCCCATCAAAGAACAATTGAGACAGGATATCACAGCTACGTATTGGGCTTGTAGCTCACCAGCAACAAGACAGCTGTACTTTCAAAGCAATCAATCAATACTCTGTCTACAGCCAATGGTTTTCACTCAGCTGAAGTTTTCCTTATGGGAGAGAAAAAGGCTCAAAAGTTTTGCAGTAAGAAGGCAGAAAAGTGGTAAAATCCACACTCTCTTTCATGCCCATAGATACCCACTGTCATCCTTTAAGGATAAGAAAGGGTTCAACCTAAGTTCATTGGTTGCTGTGGAACCAGTAAGAATATATATATGATACACAGAAAGCCATCTTGCGCTGAGTCAGGCCATTGATCTGGGGGATATTTTTTTTAGCTCAAGGGCCACATTGCATTCTAGGTTTGATCCCCATATGAGACAGCTGCATATTTCTGCAGGATTTGATTAGGTGATCCTTAGGATCCCTTCCAACTCGACAAGTCTATGATTCCAAGATAAGTGGATTCTAGGTAGCACCATACCATAATAATTACACATCAGTTCCAAAAACATAACGGGTAGACTCCAAACTGTATTTTAAAAGTCATTAATTTTTATTGTTGAGTTTTTAGCTTTCCCATCTCTGACTTTTGCAATGCTGTCATACGGCCTGATATTTCTCCAGGCTTGCTTTGGCTGCATTGTGCAACTTACTGTTCAAGCAAGCTGAATTGCATTACGTTAATAGTGTAGGCAGCATCACAGCGCTGCGCCTACAGCAGTCAAAAGAATGGATGGTGTGCAACCACTAACACAGGCATATCCTTGGAAAAACAAATAAAACCATGAATTACAATGCCTTCCCTCTCTCCCTGTAATGCCTCTGCATTTAAAAACTAAAAAAAGGCGGCGGTGGAGGGGGGGAGGATGCAGCAGCACCCTTTGGAGGACCACTTTCCTTGGAAGATTGGTACTTTGAAAATGATGAACCAGCACTAGCAATGCATTTCGAACTTTTCTGCACTCAAGTGTTGTGCCTAAGGTTCTCTGGCACCAAAAATAAATAAAGTAAAAATAAAACCACAGAGCGGTGTAATTCTGTTTTTCTTCCAATGTCCTGCACCTGTATTTTATCCATAAATGGCAACCACAAATAATGCACAAATGGAGACAATTTATCCTAACTGGGAGAAGAAAAAGACTGAGGTGGAAATAACATTAAAATACCCAGCTCTGGTGGGCATAGGACAATGTCATATCCTCATGTATCTTTTATGTAGTGAGGGGTTATTCCCTGGGGAACCCCATGAGAATTCCTTCCAAGTAAACAAGCATAGGACTGGACCCTTGATCATTGTTGCTACACCGTTTCATTCCCCCTGCATTGAAATATTAGTCAACCTTTTAAAATGCAGTGGTACCTCTGGTTACAGAGGCTTCAGGTTACAGAGGCTTCAGGTTACAGACTCCGCTAACCCAGAAATAGTACCTGGGGTTAAGAACTTTGCTTCAGGATGAGAACAGAAATCGCATGGCGGCAGTGCGGCAGCGGGAGGCTCCAATAGCTAAAGTGGTGCTTCAGGTTAAGAACAGTTTCAGGTTAAGAACGGACCTCCGGAACGAATTAAGTTCTTAACCCAAGGTACCACTGTATGGCAGTCCTTCTTTACTCCTATTCCTACCATGCCATGTTTTTCAACTCCTATCGTGCACTTTCAAAACCACTTTAATGCAAACTGATTGCCGCCTCATCTATCCCACCTTTGAATCCTGCACCTATCCCAGCTCTGAGTCCTGCAATGCTGAGAACTCTCTTCCCACAATTGCCTCTGGCTGTAATGGATGTTTCCTGTAGGTTAGTGGCTTCTCATAGAAAAATATTCTGGTTCTCAGGACTAGGCATCTCACTATGCTTTGGGAGAAAAGGGAAAAGAAAGACAAGGGGAAAGATGGAGGAAGAAGAAAAGGGCATAATAATAAATTGGTTTGAAAGCAGAGCAGTCCGAGGTGATCCCAGGGCACCACGACCAACATGGGGATGGAAGGTGGGGAAGACAGCTAGGGTAGAAAGGAGATCCATCATCACCACTGTTCAGATACTTTGAACCCTCAGTGGAAGTGTTTGTGCGCTTGTTATAAGGAAAAAGCTGGAAGCTGAAACGGCACACACTAAAGGTACAAACTGTGCTGTTAAGACAAAACTGAATCACAGATGTTGGCACATCTCACCATTATTTGTTACAGCTGGCAGGTACCTCCCTAGGCATCTTGCATTCGGAGAGTATGCCCAATCTGGTCAAAGTCTGCCAAATGGAATCAGTTTTGCAGGGCTTTCTGTTAGACTCTTTGTAAAGGGCTAGAAGTAAAGCTTCCGATGATTCCATCTGTTTCTTTCTACCTTCATTTTGGAAGTCATAAATAAGGTTGAAATCAAATATACAGTCTGGGTTGCTGCCTGACTGCTAATGTGCAGAGTAAGTGTTAACAGTTTCCAGTAAGGACTGCTCTAGGCCAAGGGCTATTGGAAACATTTGCAGGCTTCTGTTCACAGTTGGTATGGGAAAGAGCAAACAAACCCTCCTACCGTGCTGTTCTTTTAAACTGTTGTGGGCGGCTAAGCAGGTGTGCTAGCAGCCTTGCAATAATGCAGCAATTAGTTAGTTAACTTATCTTAAATTTTTAAAAGGACATTAAATGTTCTGGTTCTGTAAAGAAGGCTCTATAACAGGAAACCAGGTTATGATTTCAGTGCAGTGCTGCCTGTTGCGGCAATAATAAAAAATATCATTAGAGGAAAGCGACATTATTAGAAAGGTAGTAACATTACTTCTGAGCATTTATGACATTAACCCCAAATCTGTTCTTTCTTCCCCTTACCACATGTTATTGGACTACAACTCCCATCATCTCTAGCTAGCAGGACCAGTGGTCGGGGATGATGGGTGTTGTAGTCCAACAGCATTTGGTGATCCAAGGTTGAGAAAGGCTGGTCTAAAGTTTACTGGTGAGGTCTAAACGTTTTAGAAATTTTACCTCCCGTCAACCACTATCACCAGGCCTAAGTGATCTGACTTTCCTCGTTGATCTTGTGCCAAAATTGCAACTGGAAATTTTTTGGCAGGTTTTGATAGAATGGAGTCTCCTCCCCACTGGCCAGTTAGGTAGGAAAGATGCACATATGACCTTTTTTGCATCAGCTATGGGATATACACATAGTATACTGCAGGTATGGGGGATTGCGCCACAAGGAAGCACCCCCCCTTGCATACCTGAGTGTGTGAATTGACTACTCATTCAACATCTGATATTCCTATTCTCATGCAGGTTACCAAATTTAACCCCGGGTTAACCACACACCACATATCTAGAGCTGGGAGCTGGGTGCACTCTCATCCCTCCCTTCTGTCTGCTCATGGTTCATTCCTCTGTATTGTTTGGCCAAGGCAGGAAGGAATAAGAATACAAATATTCAAAGGTTATAATAATATAGAGGATGTGGAAGCTCATTAAACAAGTTTGCTGCCTCTTTGTGGGCCAGCCTACATTTTTCAGCGGATGTCTCTGTGCCTCCTGAGGTTGTTGTTGTTGTTATTAAAAACCACTATTTTTAGGAATCCATTTGGGAATTGATCTGCTTCCATCTTCCTTCTCCTACTCGCCTCTGTTATCCCCTCCACCTCCAGTTTTCACTTCTCTCATTATCTTCTCAGGAGTAAATGTACTAGCACTTTTCTTCAGTGCTGCATTATTGAAGCAGATGTTTTCATTAAGTAACTGGCTTCATAAGACTTTCACTTCTTTCCTCAGTTCCTGACACTTGAACAGAATCACCACCTTTTGATTATAGACAATCCAGCTATTCACTGAATTAGTGATGTAGGACATCAGAGGTTTTATGTGGCCAAGTAGTCATAGTCATATAATCAGGTGTCTCTAGCCACTGCTATTTTAAATATTGGAGTCATATTGTTTTAATTGATGTTGTTGTTTAGTCGTTCAGTCGTGTCTGACTCTTTGTGACCCCATGGACCAGAGCACGCCAGGCACTCATGTCTTCCACTGCCTCCCGCAGTTTGGTCAAACTCATGCTGGTAGCTTCAAAAACACTATCCAACCATCTCGTCCTCTGTCGTCCCCTTCTCCTTGTGCCATCCATCTTTCCCAACATCAGGGTCTTTTCCAGGGAGTCTTCTCTTCTCATGAGGTGGCCAAAGTATTGGAGTCTCAGCTTCACGATCTGTCCTTCCAGTGAGCACTCAGGGCTGATTTCCTTAAGAATGGATAGGTTTGATTTTCTTGCAGTCCATGGGACTCTCAAGAGTCTCCTCCAGCACCATAATTCAAAAGCATCAATTCTTCGGCAATCAGCCTTCTTTATGGTCCAGCTTTAAAAACAGGTTTTTATATAGTTGGATAGATCGGTTCCTTGAAAAGCAGTCAGCTACCCTTCCCTCAATTTTATCATGGTGTTTCCAGGACACAACTTGGTAAAAAGAACTCTGTTTGATGTGTTTACAGGGGCCCTGCCATACTTTACCATCCATACATCAGGTTACTGTGTCTAGCCTGGAGCAGAGAAGACCAAGAGATGATATGACAACGGTCTTCAAATATCTGAAGGGCTGACACATGGAAGAAGGAGAAAACTTGTTTTCTGCCACTCCAGAGTGTCCAAACCAATGGATTCAAATTACAAGAAAGGAGATTGCAACTAAACATTAGGAGAAACTTTCTGATGGTATGAGCTGTTCGAAGATAAGAGCTGGACTACCTTGGAATGTGGTGGACTATCCTTCACTGGAAGATTTTCACCTCTGTTTAAAGAGGTTGGATGGTTATCTGTCAGAAATTCTTTAGCTGTGATTCTTGCATTGAAGGCAGTTGGACAAAATGACCCTTGAGATCCCTTCCAACTCTACAGTTCTATGATTCTATGATCCTACTAAGTTAAGACAATCCAACCATTCTCAGATATAGACAATCCAAACTGTTGCACAAAGCAAAGGCTAAAAATTAAAACTAGGTTGAGAACCGTCTACACTTCTGTCATATAGGCCTGATTTGTCTGCATTATTGGTAGTGGGAGAAAGAGATCAAGATTCTGCAAAAAGGAAAAATTTGATTTTGTAGAACCATATTAATTAAATGTACATTAATGTTAATTATATGTAACCATATTAATGATATGTAACCTCCCTCAGGAGCTTGTAGAGTCATATTGGAGGTTTCATTGGAGGTTTTTAAGTCATCTGTCATGGATGTTTTAGATGTGATTCCTGCATTGCAGGGCGTTGGACTAGATGACCCCCAGGCACCCTTGCAATGCCACAATTCTCTGAGTCTATGATTCTAAGTTATTTCACCCTTCCTAATCATGGAAAGGGGGTCAGGATACACAAAGAACATCAGATTGTGCACTTTTGCAGAATATATACAGCCTTTTGGAACCTCTTCCCTCAGGGTTTAGAGGGCTGGTATAGCATAGTGGTGATGAGCCTATGCTACGCGTAAGAGTCCTGAGTTCAAGCATCATCTCTGCCATGAACTCACAAAGGAGCCTCAGGCAAGTCATCCTCTTTCGGAACCCTCACCTGCAAAATGTGGACAATGGAGATAATAATGTTGACCAATCATACAGCATTGTTGGAGTCCAGCTCTCATCAGCCCCAGCCAGGGATGAGGAATCTAGCCACACTTGGAAGACCACAGGTTCCCCACTTCGGGAATACAAAACAATGCATGTGAAGCACTCTAAATTTCAAGTGCTGCTTGATGCTTTTACACAGGAAGCATTTCTCTGAAGAAGAGAGGGAAAGAATGACAGACTCCAGTGCCCTCACTGATTGACAGTTTTCAGACAACTCCCCATGTCTGGTTTATTAAGTGATTCTAGCTAGGCATTAATGAGTTCTTAAGTAATTACGGGTGCCCAAATCAATTTGCTCTCTTGTCCAGTTCATCTACCTTTCAGAGACAATATTAGTATTGATTTCTGAGCAGTTGCCCTTCACATCTCTAAATATTACACACACAGACACAGTCGCTATGGACCCCGGCTGAGGCCTGGATTGCTGCCAGCTGCCTGAATGTGTCTGATATCAAGAAGGGAAGCACAAAGAAGGGGAAGAGAGACTGGTGTGCATTAAGTACTGAGGTCTTTTTGCCAAATGCAACTTTGTTTTAAGGTAAAGGTAAAGGTACCCCTGCCCATACAGGCCAGTCTTGACAGACTCTGGGGTTGTGCGCCCATCTCACTTAAGAGGCCAGGGGCCAGCGCTGTCCAGAGACACTTCCGGGTCACGTGGCCAGTGTGACAAAGCTGCATCTGGCGAGCCAGCGCAGCACACGGAAACGCCGTTTACCTTCCCGCCAGTAAGCGGTCCCTATTTATCTACTTGCACCTGGGGGTGCTTTCGAACTGCTAGGTTGGCAGGCGCTGGGACCGAGCAACGGGAGCGCACCCCACCGCGGGGATTCGAACCGCCGACCTTTTGATCGGCAAGCCCTAGGCACTGAGGCTTTTACCCACAGCGCCACCCGCGTCCCTAAACAAAACTTTGTTTTGGTTGCTTGCAAATGTTATAGCTTGTTAAAATTTGTGTGTGTGTGTGTGTGTGTGTGTGTGATCATCCAGTCAGGTTGGCACCTTACTCCCAGAGTTCTGTTCCCTGACTGAATAACAAAGCCAAAGTTCATGGGTCCAGCTCTGGCTTCGATAATTTTTTACGTGATACAAGACAGAGATTCTCTGTTGCCAGAACAAGAGGGGAAGCTTTAGCATAATAAAACATGATGATGTGTCAGGCTTAGAGGTGGATGAAGATCTGTCTGGGGGGAAAATGGCACCAAAACAGCAGAGATTGTTGAAAGAAGCTGAGTCCTTTTACTAAAGGAATTACCATGACAGAACAGCTTGGCCCCTTCAAAAAGGAAATGGAAAATGGAATTGGCTTCTGTGAAGCCTTCACTTAGGAAGTATTTGAATTAGATGAGGTGGCAGCTACAGCTAGGTGAGGTCTTTGAAATGGGCATTCAGACGAATCATCTGCCAAAAATAAGTAGAAATTAGGGCACCAATTGCCTAGATTGAACCTACATATGAAATATCTTAAGGAGGGGGTTGAATGTGCCAATATGACGAAGGCTAGCTACAGTGGCTGTGTGCCCTATTTTACAGAGTTCTCTGTCTGAAGCGGTATGTGGTTCAGTTCCAGCTTAAAAATAAAAATAAAAAAACCATAAGAAGGTAGAGAAAAGCCTTGAAGCTGACACTGTTGTTGTTGCTTCTAAGTGATTTGTGCCAACCATTTTATGCAGACAGGTTTATGTAGACAGGCCTGTGCAGTTTAAAAATTTCTTGAGTAACCAGTCACCTGTCTGTCTCAGTGCTGTCTACTCTGATTGGCAACACTGTCTAGGGCAGTGTTGGCCAAACTTGGGTCTCCAACTGTTTTGGGACTACAATTCCCATCACCCCGGACCACTGGTCCTGTTAGCTAGGGATGATGGGAGTTGTAGTCCAAAAACAGCTGGAGACCTAAGTTTGGCCAACACCGGTCTAGGGTTTCAGATGGGGCAGGGGTGTCTCTCCCTCCCCTACCTGGGAATCCCAGGGATTGGAACTGGGTCCTCCTGCATGTAAAGGCAGATGATCTACTGATGAGCTACTGCCCTTCACAAAGTTCTGTATAAGGACCAAACTGCTTATCCTCTATGAGCAGCTTGGTCAGAAACAGTGTTGTTTTTCTAGAAAAAGAGGTGCTGGAACTCACCATGAACGCCTCCCTTGTCCTCTTATAATGGCAATGGTACCCACCTGGGAGGTGCGTGAACTGAGTTCCAGTGAGTTCCAGCTCAAAAAAAGCCCTGGGCAGAAATAGCAGCACACTTTGAAACCCATCTACAATGAAGACACAGATTTGTCTCTGCGGTTCCATCATTTTATTAACATATCATATTGTGGATGCAAAAAGCTGGCTTAGCCATGACCACGACCATTTGGCACCCCTCTCTAGCATTTGTGGATGGAATACTTTACTGTCATTTTACACACCACCTGAAATGTCTTTTTCACTATGCTTTTGGAGACATTTAATTTAATAAGGCAATCTCCTTCTTTTAGCTTCTGTTTATTAGTTATGCTTTTGTCTGCTTGTGATTTGTTTTTATCATTTCATATTACTTTAGCATTTTAAGTGACGGTTATAAGCTTTGAGAGCCTTTTAGTCAAGATATGGAAAATAAATTCATTTTTATAAATAAATGTGACTAAATACTTCTCTGACAGATATGTTTAAAGTAAGACCACTGCATAAACTTAATTTTTTTCTTAGTTTTACATTACACAATATCCCAGGAATCTTTCGTTGTTGTTGTTGTTGTTGTTGTTGTTGTTGTTCCTTTTGTATGTGTTGCCTCTTTATATTGTGATGATTTTGTGCCATGTATTTTCTTTGGATAAAAAAGTTGTGAGTTGTATAAATAAAGAACAACCGCCAGCACTCTACAGTTCATTATGTGTTACAGTATATGTATGGTTTGGGAACATGATTCGAAACATTGATTAAGATTATTAACACGAAACACAAGTTGCAACTGCACCTTAGCAATAATCACACAAGTTTTTTTCATGTCACAGTTGGCATACAAAATTATTTCATATTTGCAAGTATACAGATGTAATTTTTGCAGGGATGAGGAGGAATTGGCAACTTTGCCAGATAGCTCTGGTTTGGTACATTCCTTTGTTAGGCAAAGTAAAAGCAATATATTGCTATGGGAACTAGATACATAACCATGCATAACTAAAGGTAAAGGTAAAGGTACCCCTGCCCATACGGGCCAGTCTTGACAGACTCTGGGGTTGTGCACCCATCTCACTCAAAAGGCCGGGGGCCAGCGCTGTCTGGAGACACTTCCGGGTCACGTGGCCAGTGTGACAAAGCTGCATCTGGCGAGCCAGCACAGCACACGGAAACGCCGTTTACCTTCCCGCTGGTAAGCGGTCCCTATTTATCTACTTGCACCTGGGGGTGCTTTCGAACTGCTAGGTTGGCAGGCGCTGGGACCGACCAGTGGGAGCGCACCCCGCCGCGGGGATTCGAATCACCGACCTTTCGATCGTCAAGACCTAGGTGCTGAGGCTTTTACCCACAGCGCCACCCGCGTCCCCAACCATGCATAACTAGATGCTCCTTAATGAAGGTTCCTTTTTGAGGCATGTTCTGAATAGGAAGAACCATCAGAGTCTGAGGCACACGCTCCCCATAGCAAATGATGATGTAATTCAGGTATGTATTAGATACAGTCAGCTGAGTTTGGGCTCTTGAAAAGCATCTTGAGGGCTAGGTGTTTCTCTAAAAGATCTAATATGGGAACAGTGGACTTTGGATGTCTGTTGGTGTGTTTAATTTATGGGTATGCACCAATGCTTGTTAACAAATACAAACATTACAAAATGTCAATAAGTACCTAGAGATTGTCTTCCAAGGGCAAACCAAACATGAATAAGTGCTATAACCTGGATCTTATCCCTCAGAGTGGTGAGGTGTGTAACTACATGATAGCCTGACCACTGCAGTCTTATGTGAAACTGTAAACTTAAATTGCCAGCTGACAGCCAATCCAAAACCATTAGGTTACACAGAGACACAAATCAACAGGTGGATTTCGCCTTATGTTTGAAATGGTTCTGTTTTCTGGACCAGTTATAAACAAGAATCTGTAGCTTTGTCTTCCACAGAGTCAGAGTATATAGCTGCAACTGAGGCATGCAGAGAACGGGTCTGGACTGAAAAACTAACTATGGACTTTGGGTTGTGTGGTGAGAAATCTGTCTGACTGATGGAGGACAACCAAAGCTGTTTGAAATGATCTCAAAGCAACAACCAAACACATTGGGGTGAAATACCACTATGTACATGAGGTGACACAATATGGACGTTGAATTGGCGTATTGTCAAACTAAAGAAATGACAGCTGATATTCTCACAAAGCCTCTACCAAGAGACAGTTTTGAGAACCTTTGAGTGAAGATGGGACTCTGGGTAGTTCATTAATTGTGCATGCTGCTGTTATATTTACCCGAGAAAGGTTTTGTGGGATATACAAAGCCTCATATAACCCACATGCTAAACTCTAATGCAGAGGTTTTCAATCTTTTTGAGTCCACGGCTCCCTTGGTCAACTACATTCTTTCTGTGGCACCCCTGTGGGACTCATGAGCCCAGTTATGTCACCCCTTGCCTGCAGAATTGGCAGCCTCTGACCCTTTTCTGAACATCCTCCCTTGTGGAGTGTTCCCTCAGCCTCCACTCCTCTTCCCTCTCCTTGAGAGTCCTCCGGGCAGCCGCTGCTGCCACCCCGATCTCTGAGGTGTCTCCTCACACTGCCCCACAAGGGCCTGGGACTTATCTGTCCATTCCCAACAGCAAGGGCTTGCGGGCTGGCTGGCTGGGCTTCCTCACCTGCTTGCTTGTTTACACCGAGGCCACCTCAGCTCCTGGCAACCAGCACCCCCTGACCTGCCCCAGAGGCACCATTCACCTGCAGAACTTGTAGCCAGAGCTGCTGCAACAAACAGCTGTGCAAGCCTTTGTGAGGCAGAGATGTGAGAGGGCATCAGAGAAGGGAAGGAAGGAAAGTGGGACAGAGGCCAGTGTTGCCTGCAGCACCCTGACCATCCTTCAAGGCACCCCAGGGTGCCACAGCACACTGGTTGAAAACCACTGCTCTTATGGATGTGAGAAGGGGTTAAGGCCATAGACAAAGCTGTCCTGCCAGGCTTAGCTAGGTCAAACCTTGAGTGGAATGGTTGCCAAAGCCTTTGTTCTTCCTCTTTCCACCATGTGAACTGTCCAGTCCATATCTATGCTGGATGCTCCAAGCTTAGACTGCATGGCTTTAGCAAGCCATCACTATGTTTCTATACAATAAGATAGAAGCATTTATCATTTTTGTAATGTAAGTTAAACTGCCTGGTTTCCTCCCCCTGCTATATGGAAAAGCATATGAATCTGACCTTTGAGGAGTTTGTAAGTAAACCAATTTTAACTTACCAAACGTGTGATCTCTTTCTATGCAAGGGGAAGTGAGGAACTTTGTAAGCAACTTAGAATAGGAGATTTTATAGGTCTAACAGCCTTTATTTCCATATTTTACCTTGCTGTATGTTTTGTGATTTTAAATCACTGCTGGGGCTTTCTCACCAAGGAGTACTTGCCCCAAACCAGGATCTAGGTATCTAAGGAGTTCTTGTTTTAATTGCTGATTAATCAAATCAACAAAAATAGCAACAGGCACAGCCTTGTGGATGGAGAGGATGTTGAAAGATGGTTTAGTTACTTTCTTTCAGTTAAGATGCATTTGGACTCAGAAGGCTCCAGAGCTCAAACTGCTATGCTTCATCCAGTTTGGGGGAAGGAAAGGAAAGGAAAGGTTTCCAGCCCCGTCAAACAGAGTGAATGAGAAATAGTGCCTAATCAAAGGGGACATGATGGATTGTTGCTAAAGGAATAAGAAAAGCTGCCTGCACTGATAATAAACATTGCAACTGCTTCCATAATGACTCCCTGGGGCAGCTTGTTCAAACTGCAGTCATGAAAGAAAAATAACTGCACCCAGCAGAGCTAGCCTATTTATAAAAAAATAAAATAAATAAATTGCTTTTTTAAAAAAACCCAGAGCAACTAGTGCAGAATTTTGCTTATCCTATTTTCACTAGCCAGGACACTCAGTAAATGAACAAGTTCTCCAAAACGTTTTTGGGTTCAGCCCAGGAAAATGTAGGGCAATATCTTACTAACGTGTCCTGTCAGTGAAAGGATTTATGCGGGCACATTTGAGTTTTCCCATCTTCTCTCCCATCATGTGCCCCCCACTCTTTCCAAATCTTCTGTAGAGGGTTGGAGGAACCCTTAGAACAGTTTTGGGAGAGGGTGCAAGGGGAAAGAGAGGGAAAACTTCTGTTTCACAAGCGTAAATCCCTGCATGTCAGTATGCATTAGCTGGATACCACCCATAATTGACACTCATCTTTAGGGATATTTTATGTATTATTTTACTTCATTGAATCATAGAACTGTGGAGTTGGAAGTGACCCCAAGGCTCATCTTAGTCTAACCTCCTGCAAATTATAAACGCTATTGGGAGCAGGTGGCGCTGCATTCTAAACCACCAAGCCTCTTGGGCTTGCTGATTAGAGGGTTGGTGGTTCGAATCCTTATCTTTACCTTTTTACCTGCCGAGGGCCTTCTGGCGGTTCCCTCATTGCGAGAAGCAAAGCTACAGGGAACCAGGCAGAGGGCCTTTTCGGTAGTGGCGCCCGCCCTGTGGAACACCCTCCCATCAGATGTCAAAACAATAAACAACTACCTGACATTCAGAAGACATCTTAAGGCAGCCCTGTTCAGGGAAGTTTTTAATGTATGATATTTTAGTGTTTTTTGGTTTCTATGGAAGCCGCCCAGAGTGGCTGGGGAAACCCAGCCAGATGGGCGGGGTACAAATAATAAATTATTATTATTATTATTATTATTATTATTATTATTATTATTCATTAAAATATTTGTATACCGCTATATCATAAAAAGTATATATATTTAAGCAGTGCTTTTTTTCTTAAAAAATGTTTAGGGGTATTCTCATTTTCCTACTCATATTGAAATACTGCCCCTCACAGAGGCAAAACTTAGATTGACAAAATGTTTAGGGGTATGCGTACCCCTGCGCCCCCCCCCCCAGAAAAGAAGCACTGTATTTAAGTGTGCCAGGGGCTGGCAGAGCCAGGAAGAGAATGAGTCCAGGGTGGGGAGGAGTGCCGGAATGGGAAATGAAAATCCTTGGCAGCAGCCCAGAAGGTTGTGGTGGGGCCCACTGCCATGAGGGAAAGAATCAGAGACTATTCATGCCCTCACCCAAGCAACCTTATCCTATCTCCACATGCCAGCTCCTTCCAGAGAGGAGGAGGTGTGTGAGACAATCTCTGCATGTTCAGAGTAAGCAGGGTTTTTGTTTGTTTGTTTTACTCCCTGCAGTAGGAAGAGCAATTCTTGGAGGTGCCACCTGTTAAGTTGTGGGTGAACATATCAGACGACACAGCGATTCTTCAAACAGCTCTTGTTTATTCACAGGCCAGAACAGAACTGAAGGGTTCAGCCAGCCTGCTTATATAGAGCTCCACTAGAACGCAACAGTAACCATTTTCTGTAACTATCCAATCAATGAACATCACTTTCAATCCCTTATTTGCATATGTGGACCTGAGTGAAAACTATCTACAGTATCCCCCTGCTGGCCCAGGGTGAGAACTTCAGTACATAACACCAGCCCTATTCACTTGATTGCAAAGGAGAAACGTAGGCAGCGGACGGGGCAACAGATGGTAAGACAGAGTGACCGTCTGAGAGAACATCCTGCCTTCAACCCCCTTGGTATTTAGGGCTGACAGAGAGGCTACAAGCAGTGCTGGATTTAGGGCAGTTTGGGTGGTTCTCCCACACAGAGCACAGAGCTGAGGGGGGCACAAAATAATAACAAATCACAAATGAATTATTGCGAAAATAAGGAATAAATATAAATCTAATGTGTCTAATATATAATAAATCTAATATTTAAATCTAATAAATAACATAAATCATAAATAAAGGCGGGCACCAAATTTTGTCTTCATTCAGGGCAACATATTACCAAAGTCTGCCCCAGCTACAAGGTCCATTCAACTTTCTAAAGCGTAGCTTGGCTGTTAGGGTAGCGAAAGAGAGGATTAGCAAAGCCTGCATTGTGTAGGAAAGAATAAAGGCTTATCTGTGTGTATTGTCTGAAGTGCCTCGAGGGGCTAATGTACCAAAGCTTTCTCTCAATAAAAGTGAATGGGAAAAGTAGTCACAGCTCAATTCCTGGAGGGCAGGACAAAGTGGTTTACAGCAATAAAAACATAAAACCTTACAATAAAACCACAAAAAGTTTTTTTTAAAACCCTTTAATGGTAGCCCTCCCAATCAACTATCATTGTGCAACCTGAATTTGTTGGTACATCCTTCAATCTCATTCAGAAATAACGATGGCCTGGAAGTGTCTCGAAGCCCTTCTTTTATAGTTTACAAGGAGCATAAATTTGTACGACAGGATGCATCTTCACTAAGATGATCACCAGGGCCTGGTACATAATAATGACAATTCCCTATGATAAGAGACAATGTAGCACAAGCAAAGGCAGCTAGAGGTCTCCGGTGTCCCGTTCCGTCTCCAATAGCATTGATCCTACCATGAGGTAGGATGTCACGCTGTTTTGTACTGGGAGAGACCTGCATTGGCTCCCAGTACGTTTCCGAGCACAATTCAAAGTGTTGGTGCTAACCTTTAAAGCCCTAAACGGCCTCGGTCCTGTATACCTGAAGGAGCATCTCCACCTCCATCGTTCAACCCACACACTGAGGTCCAGCGCCGAGGGCCTTCTGGCAGTTACCTCACTGCGAGAAGTGAGGTTACAGGGAAAAGGCAGAGGGCCTTCTCGGTAGTGGCGCCTGCCCTGTGGAACGCTGTCCCATCAGATGTCAAGGAAATAAGCAACTATTTTACTTTTAAATGACATCTACCATAATGGGCCTAATTGCAGGCAGAGATGAAACAGCTTAGGTGGGGAGGTTCAAAAAGTATCTACATGGTGCTTAGAAAATAACTTGCACCTAAATATTAGTAAGACAAAGGAGATGGTGTTGGACTTCCAGAGGAAGAGAGGGGAACCTGCCCCGTTGTATATTGGGGGTGCGGGGCTGTGTGGAGAGAGTCTCCTTCTTTAAATTCCTGGGAGTTTACCTTAGTGAGGACCTCACTTGGAAAATCAACATACCTCAGATGGTCAGAAAGGCCCAACAGAGACTCCATTGCGAATAATATTAAGCAACAATTGATGAACTCCTTTTACCGGTCCACAATAGAAAGTGTCCTTTCATATTGTATCATAGTGTGGTATGCTGGCTTGACAGCCACGGACAGAAAGTCTCTACAGAATGTGGTGAATACAGCACATGATATCATGGTCTGTCCCTTGAGTCCGCTAGATGACATTGCAAGGGATCGTTGCCTTAGGAGAGCGAGAAAAATTCTCAGGGATGACTCACACCCCGGCCACCACCTCTTTAATCTTCTACCCTCGGGCAGGAGATATAGAAGTATAATCTGCTGTACCAACAGGCTAAAAAATAGCTTCTATCCATGGGTTGTTAAGCTGTTAAACGGAAAATAACTTCCGAGGTGGTGTGTTGTGCGATAAGCATGCAGAGGGGGGGAGGGAGGCTCGTTTAATTTCATTGTACACAGGTTGTACATTGACAATAAAAGTGTTGTTGTTGTTGTTGTTGTTGTTGTTGTTGTTGTTGTTGTTGTTATTATTATTATTATTATTATTATTATTATTATTATTATTATTATTATTATTATTATCTGAAGTTTTTAATGTTTAATGCTGTACAGTGAAACCTCTACTCACGTATAGAATCCGTTCCGGAGGTCTGTTCGTGAGTCGATCCAGGTCACTGGTAGAAGCGCCATTCTGCATGTGCGCATTCGGCGGCAGTGCCGTTCTGCGCATGTGCAGACAGCGGTAGCCGCTTCTGTGCGTGCACAAACAGCAGAAGCTGCTTCTGCATGTGCGCGAATCACAGCAAACCCAGTATTTACTTCTGGGTTTGCCACGGTTGCGAGTCGAATTGTTCGCGAGTAGAGGTGGTGGTAAGTCAAGGTTCTACTGTATTGTGTTTTTAATATTAAGTTGGAAGCAACCCAGAGCGGTTGGGGAAACCCAGCCAGATTGGCAGGGTATAAATAATAAATAATAATAATAATAATAATTATTATTATTATTATTATTATTTACAGTGGCAAAATATATTGTGCTGTCTATAGCCCCCTCCTTTGGCAAAGCGCTTCCTTGCACAACTCAGTAGACATATTTTAGCGCAGCTGAGATGCACTAAAAGGCAAACACTGCAGATGCTTCTTAATACTTCTAATTCTTCACCGTGAGCTGGGGAATGAAAGGGTTAAAGGGCTCCTTGACTGTGTCTGTTTCACAAGGGAGCATGTCTGTGGTTACGCCAATAATTCTGGCCTCCTTGCTCAATTCAAAATACAGCTTCTTAATTAAAAAGCAATTGCCAACCAAGGACATAGGATAAAATACAAAACTTGCTAATTTGCTTTCAGGAGTGGGTAATTGCAAATGCCCGATTCTTGGCAAAGAGTGAATGAAAGCCCATAATAACCCAGTGTGGCTACACACTGGATGCCCTTCTAATCCAGGAGCGTTGGAAGGAGCCAAGCACCGTGCAGAGAACTCTGGAAATAATATCTGCATAGTATCTGGAAATAAAAACAAAACCCTACACACTCACATTGTGTACTAAACCTTTGACTTCTTCTCTGCAAAGAAGTGATGGGAAGGTATGATTTAGAGTGGGGGCTGGGGTGGGGGCTGAGCAAAAATGTTTAGCTAAAGAGTAGGAATCTCTTTCAGCATGAAGACCACATTCTATTTTGTCTTATTCTGTTTTCTAGTTCTCCAGTGTTTCTTGCTGGTCAGTTTGTATACCCCATTTTAACTCCTGCTGCCCAACTTTGGTCTTAGGAGACAGTGACCGCTCCCCGCATTAAACGGGGGGTGCCCTTTGCGTGATCGCGCGCAGCCCCTGGACCCGGTGCGGCTCCATCAGCACAGGCTTGGCTTCGCCTTCCCCCAGGTGGGATACCTGGAGGTCTCCGCCTACCTCAGTCAGTTGTCCAATCCTGCCTGGGGGAAGTGTTGCCAAGGAGACCAGGCCAGGTAGGGGAGGGACTACCTGCTCACACAATAGAGGGAGGATCTTACCTAGGAATCCTCAGTTGGCTCCAGAGCTTCTCCCACCCTACCCACCCTCAGTTAAGTCTTATTTTGCAGGTTAACCTTTTCTTCACAGGTATGCGGGTGCTGCTACATCAAGGTTGCTGTTGAAGGGCCGGAAAGGAATTCCCCTGCATTGGCAGGTTTTGCCTTTCCCGTAGCAAAACGTCACAACTTTGGCGGTATCAGACCTTGGGCGGAATCCTTTAGTCTATCTTCCTGAATGGGGGGGCGTGCAGCAGTGACCCACGCCCCTTCCTCTTTGCAGTGGTGATACCAGGGTTCCCCGTTAAAGGGGTTTCTGAGGGGAGGCTTTGACCGTACGCCGAGAGGTCGTCGTTGCTCTCCCCTGCGACGGTGGCGTAATGGGGGCGGCTATCTCTGCTTGAACATATGTTCTCCAGAGCCGGCCCATCCCCCACATACACACTGGATAACCCTGATGTTCCCTAGATCCCCAGCTGGGGACTGGGGAGAGATAACGCCCAATGCCTGAGCCAAGGTCTACCCACATCTGAAATATAATAAAGTTGTGGCCAATTTAATCCCATAGCATGTTGTCTTGAGTCGTTATTCCACATGGAGGGCGGGCCGCCCAGGGTTTGGGGGACTCCGCCTGTCCACGCAATAGCATTTCCCCAAGTTTCTGGTTTTCCTAGTGATTATGTTTCTCCATTCAGCAAGCTGGTGTAAATTAAGCGAGCATAAAATTACACCAAATTCAAACCCTGCTGAGCAGAGTTGCGCAGAGTTCAGTAGGTACTGGATGATCAAGCAGGAGGGGTCTTGTCTGACCTCAGCTAGAAGGTTGGACCACCATGCAACAATGCATATATAAATGTATCATAGGAGCCAACTCCTAGAGGCCATGGGCGCTTCAGTCCCCACAATAAAATATTTGAGGGGCTGTCCCCCCTAAAAAAGTTGATGGGCACTGCCATTCAAATGGTGCTTGTGCACCATGTCATGTGACTGATTGTATGGGGCGGGGCTTACCTGGGCCCCCACAATATTTTATTCAAAATATATCAAAGTATTTCTCTATTCCTTGCTTCCATTGTTCAAAAAGGATCACAGATCTTGAGTTTCCCCACATGTCTGGCTAAAGAGCAGATAATCTCTGCATGTTCTTTCTGCCACCTCAGTAACCTGCACCTACCCTTAATTGGAAAGATCCAGACAGAGCGCGCTCTCTCTCTCTCTCTCTCTCTCTCTCTCTCTCTCTCTCCTGAAATGCTATGCTGTGAAAAATGAAGACTGTGTCGGTAATTTAACTACTTTGACAATATATAAAATCTGCTTAAGAAATATTAGCAACTTGGCCAATATTCTTGATAATTAAAAATGGATGTTATGACAAAGTACAGCAGCCATTAAATATATATCAGGTTTTGAGTGCATTTAAAACACTGCCCCCACTATCAATTTTGAAGCAGCATAAAAATGTGGCAAGTTTGCACTATTTTAAATATCTCTGATATATTGTCCTATATATTTGAATTATTAATGTGCAATACAGCCAACCGAATAGTAAATTCATCCCATCGGCGGCTCTAGGAGATCATTACGGAAGGAACTGTGCAACTCTGTGAGATGTGAAGATAAGCAGTCCAGGAGCTGCTCTACCTGATTCAGATTCACAGCACCTCTGAATCCTGAGTCACACAGATATGTGGATAATTCAATAACAATACAAAGTCTCTATTCTTATGCAAGTACAATTGCATTTTCTATTTATTTGACATTCACCAGACCTTCTCTGGGATAAAGCTGTTCCATGTGACTGTGGGGTTATGGTACAAGGTAGGAGATATGATCCAAATAGTCATGTGGTGATAGGGCTGCCATATTTCAAAAATTGTTGATGGAAATTTGCAAAAATGACACTGTCGGCATTGGTTGCCACACATCCATATTTCCCCGGACATTCAGCTGATTTCTGCCTGGACACTGCTTTCGGCTGCAGTATTCTGGGTATGTCCAGAAAACTTTGGACTTATGGCAACCCTGTGTGGGTTCTGGCTTCTACCAGGGCAGACCATATGTCTACCTAGTCTACTTTCATCTGCTTGTTGGCAGTGGATCTCTAAATTCCCATCATCTGTTGTAAGTCGGGTTGCAGTATGCCACAAACTGAGGCAAGTTCCAAGATCCAGTATGGGCCACTATTACTGTTGCTGGGGCCACTTTTGCTGTAACCACTTGCCTGCCCATTACAGAAACCAGATGGGCAGTTCCTCACCTTTGCAGAGGAGGAAAGATGTTGAGAGCCTAAACCTCAACAGGAAGTGATCTAACCATGACAAAGGACTGATGTCAGCACCCCCCACTTTCAGATCACCTGCTTCCTGCCCAACCAAGAAAACAAGGTCCAGAGTGTGACCTGCCACATGCATTGGGTCGATGACATGTTGGGACAACCCTATGACCGTCATGAAGTCAAAGGTAACTGTTTCAATGTGGATGTTGAAGTTCCCCAACACTAGCAGTCTGAAAATCCTCAACACTGCCTCTGAGACCAGCTCTGTCAGCTCAGGCAGGGAGACTGTTGGGTAGCAAGGTGGACAGTAACCCAGCAGAATCCATAATGTGCCCCAATTGCACAGTGCCAGGAACAAACACTCTACTGGACACAGAGCCTGGAGAAAGAGATGGTATCTCTATAAACTATAACACCCCCCGACCTTCAAGTCTGACCTGATTCTTTACTGAATGCCTAGGTGGCCACAGCTGGATGAGACTAACTCTATCCTGCGCACACACACCCTCCAGCAAGTGCACTTGCTAGCCAGCCTCTCAGGCTTTCTGTGCTTTAATTGAAGTCCAGGAGATGACACCATGATGTAACTCTTCCCATGGTGCATCTCCCTACCCGCCTCACCAGATTAGGAGGCAGAGGCAGCCAGGAGGCTGCAGATCAATGGATAAATTCTTAATGAAAGAAATGCACACAAACCAGCCACCCTATGCTTTCTCAGACCATTGGTCCATCTAACTCAGTTCTGTCTACACTGACTCGCAGTGCCTCTTCAGATGGGACATCTCCAGTCCTAGCTGGTGATGCCAGGGAGTGAAATGATGCCACTGAGCTATGGCACTTCCCTTAACAAACAAGTTAAGCTCAGCCTTGTACTCATTGGACTCCTGTGAATGAAGCAAAACAACAGCTGCAGCAGCAGAAACCTATTTCAGAGGAGAATGAAACTTTTGAGAAAATCGTGACAAGTTCCAGCACAGTGCTATTCCAAGGTAATGTTGTTATTTTATGTAAGCACCAGGAAACCTGAATTTGAGTCAGATTAAGTGAGTTTTGTAAAGCGCCCTGAGTGTCAGCAGACAATGGGGTGCTGTATTAAAATCGTAATTATTCACTTTTTCACACCGATAAAATTGCAGACTATTTAAATCCATTTTGCGCCTGCTGTCTTCTTTGTGACAGTTCGGCTGATAAACCAAAGGTATCTAGTTTACTCTCTGAATTTTACAGCGGTTAAAATCTGCTGGCTCAGAGCCTGCGAAAGTACACCAATTAATGCAATACCTGGCCAGCTGTTCAGAACTGCCTCCCAAGGAATAATTATTCCTAATCCGCCATTAGGTGATTAACTAGCATCCCCAATCTTGAGGATTTAAAGGACAATTGAGCTGGGCTGCTCCATTGCCTTCTTTGGCATGAATGCATGAGTAGAATAAGTGGAACATTAAAAAGAAAAAGAAAAACCCAAGAAGAGCACATTGTGCAAGAATAGTGTGCGGAGGTGTGTGCCTTCCATACTCTTGCCAAAAGGAAGTTCTGCCATTGATTCTCCCAGACTAGAGAGAATCACAGCTACAGTAGGTATTTTCATTGTCTGAATACACCCATATTCATCTGCCTCAGGCTGCCTGTACTGTACTTGAAATTAGTATTATGGGTATGCACCCTTTGCATTGGGAGATTTCATTTTTACTCATCATAGCTAATAACCACTGATAGACCTAGCTTCTTCTGTGAATGTCTAATCATGTTTTAATCTTGCCTTTTAATCACCTTTCAAATCTTTCCAGTCTTGCACCGGGGCACATTTCCATAAGTTAATTGTGTGCTGGTGTTTTGTGAGAAAGCACTTTCTTTTGTCTGCCCTAAATCCTAAATTCTAGTATTATGGGAGAGGGAGGGGAAAAAATCCTCCCTGTTTGCTTTCTCCATGCTGTGAATAATTGTAGGAATCTCTGCCATGTCCTTATTTGTCCTTTTAAAAAAAATGAAGGTTGGTGGATGGCGGGCCTCAAAGGCTTGTAAGGAAGGTGTGTCAACTGCTTGGTCATCGTGGGCTGTGACTCAGGTGCAGGCTTTCAGCATTGTGGTACCAGTTCTTTGGAGTTCATGGAATCGTAGAATTGTAGAGTTGGAAGGGATCCAGGTGGTCATCTATTCCAACTCCTTAAAATGCAGGAATCTCAACTGAAGCATCCATGACAGATGGCCATCCAACCTCTGCCTAGAAACCTCCAAGGATAGCCTACCACCTTCCAAAGGAATCTGTTCCACGATTGAACAGCTCTTACCATCAAAAAGTTCTTCCTGACGTTTAGTCGGAATCTTATTTTTTGTAACTTGAAGCCATTTGTGCACTGACTGGGAATGAAGCAGTGTGGCTGTCCCATCCAGGGGCAAACGGTATTGAAAGCAGAACTGCCCTGAAAACATTGTGGGCACAAACGACCATCTATGTGTGATAAAAATGATGTTTGGAGGGCTCCTAGGTGCTAAATGCCATGGGTGCTTTGGCCCTGAGTTGTTTGGACATTCATATTTGTCTGGGACTGTCAGGACTAATATGAGAATATCAACAATATATGGGTTTTCAGAAATTTGGTGTAAGGAATATATGAGAGGGTCCAAATTTGTTGAATGTCAACTTTCACAGGTGAGCACTGACAGTCCCGGAGGAATATTTGCTGGTGCATGTTCCTGCTTGCTGGGTCACACATTGTTATATGCATACAACCTCATTCAGGTAACCATTAATATTCAACAGCATCTCTCTTGAGTTTTTGGTCATCTGTAGAATTCATCTCAAGTCATTTCCTCTTCCTTTCTCCAGTATTGTTTCTCAGCTGCAGTCATTCATTCCGTGTGGTAATGACATTTCACTTGTCCTTTCCACTCTTCAGAGGATGGAATATGTTGGGAATATTTTACACAAATCAGACTAAAGTGGCCGGTAATTTTCATTATCATGCAGAGTCAGTGCTGCAGTGAACCTTGTTATGGCCCTCAAAGATTACTTTGGGAAATGTCAGCGTTAACGCTTTTCTTTTCAAATGGACTCAAGCTGCTCATGGTTGGGAATTTTCTTAATACCATCGCCATTAAATATCAAAACAAAATCAAACCCTAGTTGGCCTGCTGAACCTGCCACAGAAGATGAATAGATCTAACCTCAAAGGTAACATTTTCTTCAGGTCCTCAGACATTTCAAGGTTATAACAACAATCAAACAACACTCTTGCAAAAAAGAATAATGATAAGCATTGCTGGCTTGTGTGAAGCCAGAGTGTTGGGCAACTGTTCATTTAATATAAGAGAGCATTTGTGCCATCTCATACATCACAAAACTGTCTTCACAAAAATCCCATTTTGTGACGTGCCCATTTAGCAAACATGAGACAAGGTTGCCCATCAGGTGGAGGGCAAATGGGTACATCTCCTTGAGGTGACTTTGGCTAAAATCCTCATCACAAGCCAGGCATAGACAACCTGTTGCCTTTGATCAAATTTCATGCCTCCCTTAGCCTAATTTCAGGTGGGTAGCAAAAGAGGAGAAATTGGTGCGGGGGTGGGAAACACAGAGAGACAAGGAATGCCATACCCACTATGATCCCTGATCCTGCTCACTTATGGCTGACTTTGGCCTCATCTACCTCTGGCATGTGGCCTCTGAAAGATTATCCCCAAGTAAATGTGTCCTTCAACAGAAAAAAGGTCCACATCCCTGCTATGTGCACTTATCTGGGAGTAAGCACCATCGAACACAATGGCATTCAGTTTTGTGTAGACTTGTATAGGATTGTAGAAGAAGAGTTTGGATTTGATATCCCACTTTATCACTACCTGAAGGAGTCTCAAAGTGGCTAACATTCTCCTTTCCCTTCCTCCCCCACAACAAACACTTTGTGAGGTGAGTGGGGCTGAGAGACTTCAAAGAAGTGTGACTAACCCAAGGTCACCCAGCAGCTGCATGTGGAGGAGCAGAGAAGCGAACCCGGTTCACCAGATTACGAGTCTACCGCTCTTAACCACTACACCACAGTGGCTCTCATTATTCTTTCCCATATGGTCTAGTGGTTAGGATTCCTGGTTTTCACCCAAGTGCTCCGGGTTCTACTCCTGGTATGGGAATAGCAATCATTCTGGGGCCTTGAGGTAGCTCAATTGGTTGGAGCATGCTGTTGTTGTTGTTGCCAAAGTTGCAGGTTCAACCTCCATGGGCAGCTTCATTGCAAAGGGTTGAACTAGAGTCTATAATTCTTCCTCTTCTATCACTAATAAATCTTCATCTCTTGAACAATACATATTTGAAATGGTATAGTATGAATAGTGAAGGCTTAATCTGAACCATACACCTTGATCCTAGGCATATGATTTCAGTGACACTTACTCTCAAATACATAAAGTAGCAGGCAGCAGGGAAGGAGGGCATCTTAGCAGAGGCATAAGTATTATATAACAAGTTAACTTGTAACTTTCCCCTCAGCCCTAAATAGTTTTCTCACTCAAAGTTCCTTTCTTCGTATTCCTGCATTCAGACCAGCCCCCTTACTGAACCCACATGATGCATCTTAGGTCAGCTGATTCACTAGATCATATGAGGTTCTGCTAAGTTAGCTAATCGATTGCTGAAGCATGTGACATGCTGCACTGGTCGGCATCACAAGCTGTTATGAATGGGGCTGCATCCTAGTCACTTTCAACCCTTAGGTTCATTTTAATTCTTTTGAGGGAAAAAGATTAATTTCATTTTAAAGTAACAAATGCACCGCACATTTTCATCATTGCTGGAAGGGTTGTTTTTTTTTAAAAAAACTTGATTCCTCCCTTGCTTGCAAACAGTGTTCTAAGGAGACAAGCTTTTGATGCAAGAGAAAATTATGCAATATTATTCATGTTTTATGAATTGCAAGCCATTTTCCAGTTATGTGAAGACTCTAATTTAAATCACAAATAACACTTCTTATTCTTTCAAGAAAATGGAGGGGTGGAGAGCCTCTGGTTAAAGCTACAGTATATTGATGGTTGGTCTTGAGACCCCAGGCAGTTGCTTTCCCTCTGCCTAGACAAACATCTGAAATCCCATGGATGCATGTTACATTTGCTGGAGTTGCTGTTTGGAATGAGTGATAAGGGGGGTGGAAAGTGCCTTCAAGGCTGCCGTCCTACCCAGAGCTTGGTGAGCCTAAACCCATTGAACTCCACTGGGTTTTAGCATGCTTAACGCTGCATAGGATCAAGCTGCATGGCTCAAAATGAAGAATTCCAATTTCGGAAATAACAGTGTGTGTCCGTGAATGAATTCCCCGTGAGAAAACACTAAAGGTGTTTGCCAATAGCCAAACATGAACTTTCTATGCAATTACATGGGTTTTGAAATGTCTCTGCTTAACCATTCTTGCCTCTAGATCTCCACAGGGCACCCTCAAAGCTTGCAGGCTGGCTGCCTTTGGTAAACAAAATAATAACGATGATTATTATGGAGCATTTCCAGGTTCCTGGATGTACTCAGCAGCAGATATTCAAAATTACGGAATATGGAACTCATCCATGCACGCTAACTAACCTGCTTGCTCTGGGTGAAAATATTGTAAATATTCTGTGGGAGAGTTCTCTCAAGGCCACACTAGATGGTGTATGTATAGCCCAGGCATCCCCAAACTCGGCCCTCCAGATGTTTTGGGACTACAACTCCCACCACCCATAGCTAACAGGAGCAGTGGTCAGGGGTGGTGGGGATTGTAGTCCCAAAACATCTGGAGGGCCGGGTTTGGGGATGCCTGGTATAGCCACTGCTAAAAATAGCAGCTGCACATCTAGATCCCCCGACCTGTAACTGCTAGCATTACTTTTGTGGTGTCACTATATATAGGAAGCTGTTCTATACCAAGCCTGTTAGTCCAACCAGCTCAGTATCTTTTACACTGGAGGCAGCTCTGCCATGTTTCAAACAGGTGTCCTCCCCAGACCTACGTGGGGGTGCCAGAGATTGAACCTGATGTATTTTGCAGTTTCTAAGATTCTTGGCTGGGGGGGAACCACGCTTGTCAAAGTGTGATAAGAGTGCTTTGAATGTATGGTGCTGATATGGCCATTAAGGTAAAAATAATAATTTTGTCCTGTGTGGATTCCTCCAGCATCCCACACTGGACTAAGTTTGGAAAGACCTAGGTTCAAATCTCTACTCATACCACAAAACTCACCAAGAAGCTAAGGAGAGCCTGGTGAATCAGGGCAATGGCCCAACTAGTCCAATGTCTTGTTTTCACAGTGGCCAACCAGATCCCTATGGGAAGCAGGCATGAATACAACAATGCTCTGCCTACCTGTGATTCCCAGCAGATGATATTTAGAGGCATGCTGCCTCTGACAATGGAATTAGAAGACAGCCGTTGTGGCTAGTAGCTGATGATTGTCCTCCATGCATTTGTCCACCATGGATTTGTCTAACTCTTTTGAAGCCGTCCAAGTTGGTGTCTCATGAAAGAGTGACTCCCATAGTTCCAACATTCAGCTTTGTTAGATATCCAACAGAGAGAGAGAGAGAGAGAGAGAGAGAGAGAGAGATAGATTTGTACCTGTTTTTTCCATGCTGTGGATAATTTTCATGTCCCCTCTTACTTGTTGTTGTTTAGTCATTTAGCCGTGTCCGACTCTTCGTGACCCCATGGACCAGAGCACACCAGGCACTCCTGTCTTCTACTGCCTCCCTCAGTTTGGTTAAACTCATGCTGGTAGCTTCAAGAACACTGTCCAAGCATCTCATCCTCTGTTGTCCCCTTCTCCTTGTGCCCTCCATCTTTCCCAACATCAGGGTCTTTTCCAGGGAGTCTTCTCTTCTTATGAGGTGGCCAAAGTATTGGAGTCTCAGCTTCAGGATCTGTCCTTCCAGTGAGCACTCAGGGCTGATTTCCTTAAGAATGGATCTTACTTACTATTCCTCTAAACCCAAAAATCTCAAATGGGAGTTGCTCCACCCCCTCGATCATATTGGTTGCTCCTTTCTAGACCTTCACTCAGCTCTGTAATATCGTTCTTGAGGCATGGCAAACAGAGCTGCACACAGTATTCCAAATGCAGTCGCACCATAGATTTGTAGAATGGCATTCTCATGCTGTTTTATTTTAAATTGCTTTCCTAATGATCCCTAGTGAGGAATGTGCCTTTCTTCACAGCTGCTGCACACAACCTGACCTTAGGCCAGCTACTATCTCTCAACCTAACCTAATGCTATTATTGTGGAACTAAAATGTGTGAGGATAAGAAACGGGGCGGGAAGAGAAGAACCATGTGCTCTGCTATTAACTTCCCAGAGGAAACGTGGGTAGACACGTAATATATAAATAGCTCCTTATATGAAGCATGGGGAAAATATATTTGCAACCGCTTTATAGAAACTCACTAAGATGAAAGTGTGACAAAAGAGGGGGGGGGGGAGGGAGAATATCTCAAAACCATTAAACCCTTTTCAGGTTGGACCTCCCCCTCCCCCAAAAAAACTTGCCATCTCACCTTGATGTCATTTTAGCTTCACGATGATATGCTGAATGCTAATTTGCCTCCAGTAGTTTAGCTGAGCATAACCATCTTTCTGAGCCTTATCACTTGGTTCAGCCACATTTCATTTTTAATCTCTCTCTAACTTCAAACAATTTCTCCTTTTTCATGATACCTAATTAGCCTGCCTGCTTTAGATAATCATGTGAGGTGTTCATGCGTACATTACAGCCCCGAGTGCAAAATTGAATCTCTCTTCCCTCTGAAAAGGATCCATGGGGGACTCTGGCAATTAGTCTCTAGCAAACACACATGTGGAAACAGCTGTACAAATTTGAGCTGCACGGAGAAGCAAAGCAGAGCTGTGGGAGGGATCTTAAAAAAAGGCAGAAAATGTAACAGAGAAGGCAAACTAGCTGAATGCCCATAACGTGGCAGCCAACAGCAGGATCCCTATAAGCGAACATCAGGGATGGGAGCAGATTTTTATCTAATTTTTGAATTCTATTTTCTGCTTTCTCCTCTTATTTGTTAGTCTTGGCTAGCTGTTTGGGTCTTTTAGGGGGGATCCTCTTGCAAAGGTGGCATCCCAGGGGGAGAACAGGCACCTGATGAAAGATGTGAAGAGGCCTTCCCATCCCATAATGGGGTCAGAAGAGAGGTTCCCCTCCTCTTCCTCCAGCACTACTCTCAGGTGCCAAGACCCTACTGATGCTGTGTGTGACCTGTTGAGGGTCTGCTGAATCTGTTCTCCCCCCTGCTAAATCTCTGTTTATAAGTTGTTCATTTGACCCCCCCCCCCACTTCTGCTGAGTGTGGGGATGTGTTCACATGCCTGCCTGAGAGGCTAATGTTCAGTGCAACCCTTGGGCTGAAAAAGGTTAGTCAGGCATGTTGTAAATAGCAATCAAACCACTGACTTCAGTTTGTTGCACTGAAGTTCCATGTTTCATAAACCCAAGCCAATAGTCATTTAATTTCATACATGCAGTTGAAATAATGCTTGATGGTGACCTTCAATATATTTCCTCTGTTCGTCCTTAATCAAAAAAGTGACCTGAAATCCTCGAAAGATTTCAATTTAGTGCAGAAAGAGAGTGTGAGAGAAAAGGCAGATGATTTACTCTTTCGTATCTCTTTTTTTACACAACGAAGGGAAGGGCTTATGGGTTTGTTTTGTTCTTGTTTTTGTGTTTTTATTTTCTATTTTTATGCTGCGAACCACCCGGAGATCCTTTGGCTGAAGTGAGGTATACGAATTGAATAAATAAATAAATAAAAATTGAACAAATAAAGAAAAGAACAAAAAGTAAAACCTGGAGAATAGAGCATATTCCCTTTTCATTGGTTTCCAATTGACTTTGTTGTTGTCATGTAATGTGGCTGGTAAAAAGCGAGCAGAAGAAAAATTATTATCAGCATGCTAGTGAGGTGCAAATCGGCTATTGTTTTCTGAAAGCAGCACCATGCTGACTTTTTGTATGCAATAAGAGTTTTGCAGATTTTTCTCTGCATGCTGTAGAGGCAGAGAAAGTGGGAAGCCGAGTGGCACTGAGCAACCATAGCATTGCTTCTTTAAGGTACAAGTACACATTATGAAGCAGATACAGGCCTTCCAACCATAATACTACTGCAGACCCTCCAAGCGTCCCTATTTTCCAGGGACACCCCTGATTTAGAGAAGCAATGCTTGGTTTCTGCTTTGATCCCAGAATGTCCCACTTTTCCTTAGGATGTCCCTATTTTCATTGGAGAAATGTTGGAAGGTATGGAGTCAGTGGCGGAGGAAGCCACTGGGGCACCCGGAGTGGCAAACATGAAGTGCACCCAGGGGTGGGGTGATTCGCCCGGGGGCAGGGCAATGCGCCCACGGAGGTGGGACGATCTGCCCACGGGGGCACAGCGATCCTCCTGGTGGTGCCATTGGCGGCGCCCAATCCTCCCGACATGCCATCAGCGGCACCTGATCTTCCTGGGGGTGCCATCAGCAGTGTGCCTATCCTCCCAGGGGTGCCAGAGGCAGTGCCCAATCCTCTCGGGGGTGCCAGTGCTACCCGACAGGGACGCCAGGTGTATTTGCGTGATCAGCGGGTGGATTTTCACGATGACAGTTGCGCCAATTGAGAAAATCCACCCGCCGGGGGTGCAAGCACCGCCACACCGATCCGACCGGGGGGATTTTGTCACCCCCCTAGGCATGACATCCATGGCAGACCGTACCCCCCTTGTGACACCCCTGTATGGAGTTATCCAACCTCTGAGCTACCTGAAGGCAATCCTGTATAGGGAAGATTTTTTAAAAAATGTTTTAATGTTTTGTTATATTTTTATATATTTTGGAAGCTGCCCAGAGTGGCTGGGGCAACAGAAGTGTGGGGTATAAATAGTAAAATTATCATTATGGAATGGGATGTCCCTATTTTCATCGGAGAAATGTTAGAGGGTATTCTACCATGGATCAGTAGGTAGAAATATGCTTGGGAGAACTGACTAATGGAGAAGTGTTCACCATCCTGTTTGCAAGGTAGGAGAGAGGGCTGACTTGTTATTGTGCAGCCCAGTTCATTTGTGCTGCGTATCATTGATAGCCATCTAAACCAGAAGACCATATTGCTATGAACTGAACTGACCTGATGAACAGCAGCTCATTCATTCTTTCTCCTTCTTTTTTGCCCCATCAGCAGTTCCGTTTCTGTATTGTAATCTTAAGTGTTTGTCAATGGCAGCTAGCGCTCTCAGAGAGGCGCCTTCTGTTGTTTGATATGAATAATATATGCTGTCTGGAAGTGCCCCATTAGGTGGTATGGAAGTGCAGGGATATTTTAAAAGAGAGAAAATGGCATGAGAGAATATTACCCATTCGCAGCTGATAGAGAGGAGGCAGCCCTTCTGATTTATGTCTGAAACTCCCATAGCAAGGAAAGTGACATGACAATTTTGAGGATGCAGTCTGAGGCAAATGATATGTCAAAGGGAATATAAATTTTCAGTAATAATGCAAAGTGCAGAGGCATAAACAGGAGAGGTGGAGACAGAATGTAATACTGAGAGCAGGGAAATGCAGACTTAGCATTTGGGCTAAGCATCCTTTGCTCTCTACCTTACAAGGGAACATTGTAGTCAGTGGTGTAGGAAGGGGGGTGCAGTAGGGGCGGGCCGCCCCGGATGCCATCATGAGGGTGTGTGTGTGGCAATATGCCAGCTAAACGTGCCCGCTCCCAGCTCCTGAAAGAAAGCAGCTGCTTTGGGCAAACAACACCACCAAGCTCCTTCTGCCCTTGCCGGTTGCCCTAGTGGGAAAAGAGAAGTGGGGTGGGGTGGGGTGGGGTGGGGGTGGAGGCTGAGGGTGGGGAGAGGTCAGCGCAAGCCTGAACCTCCAGGGCACCAACCATCAAGCCTGCGGCTCTGTCTCCTCCTCTCAGGGAGGCCACATGATGACCTGGCTGTGCGTGTGTTGCCTTGGACTGGCAGGAGCGCGCTGTTCTATTTCCCACCCCTCTCCTCCACCTGCCTTCTCCCTTCCCTCAACGAGGGAGATGGGGGGGGGGGTTGGCGCATGTCATCTCTTTTCTTGAGCGGCTCAGTTAACTTTACAAATCTCAGCAGGGAGCAAAAACAGCACAGAAATGGACATGTTTCTCCTCTCACGCGCTCTTAAAGCCAACTTTCTTGCTTGCTGCCTCAGAGAGCTAGGAAGCCTCCATGTAAAAAAAACGAGCACCTACTGAGCCACCCCACTTATCACCCCTCCAATATGTCATCACCCCGCCCCCCAGGGAGCTGGGGAGTTCGCCCCTGGGAGTTGGCCCCCATGTATGCCCCTTTCCCAGTGTGGGAGCCTAGCCAAGCATTGCTGAGTCATGTCCTGAATCTAGCAGTTCCCCCTGGGGCAGGAATCCACAAGTGGTGAGGCCATGTAATATTTAAGGGGAGCGAGAGAGCTGGGTTCCCTAGAGCGGCCCAGAAAAGGCCCCCCTCTCCGTCTCCCCACCTCATCTCATTTCCTCTCCATGCTTGTCTTGGGAGGCCTCTGGGGTGGTGAGTCCTTTGGGCGACGGGGAGGTTTTGGGGCAATGGGGGATGCAAAGGAAGCTGTTGGGAGGCTGAGAGATGAATGGGAGGATGGAACTCAAGGCCTCACTGAACCCCCCTGGGACACTAGCCGTGTCCCCACGGGTGGCTAGCCCCATCCTGGGTGCACAGCATGTGTGCCGCTCCAGGTGCCAGAGTAGCTAGCTCCACCTCTGATTGTAGCACCTTTCTATAAGGGAAAGAGAGACTGCAGTCTCATGCATTATTTGGACCAATCTAATTCACAGTATTTTTTGAAACAAAGAAAACATTGAGTTTGTCACCACAAACTCAGTACAGTCCCTTGATCATTTCATGCTGATTGGTCATCACTTCTCACATGCCGTTAGCCAATATTTTGGTTCACAAAGCTCTGTGTTTCTTAAGTGGTGGGAAAGGGCCAGCCAGTTTTCCCAAAGAGTTTTCACAGGTAGATGGTGTGTGGGGTTGCTGTGCTCACCTGACCTCCAGCTGGTCATGTCACTGCTACTTACTAGGAGGCAGAGGGGAGGGCCAAGGCAGCAGTAAGGCCATTGAAGCACAGACATGCTGGAGTGTCAGACTCCAGTGGTGTGCTGCTGAGCCACCATGCCACCCAACACTGTGTGGAGCAGAGGCAGATTTAAGGGAGCATGACCAGTTTGCTCACACTGGGTATGGAGCCTTGGTGGTGCCTGCAAATGTTGCAACAACTATTATTTAGAATGGAGCACGAGAGGAGGCGGGCACCAAATTTTGGTGCCACACAGAGCGCTGCTGAAATTTGAGGCCTCAAGGTCTACCACTGTGTGGAGCATGTTAGGATTTTTATCTATCCGAGCTGCTCCAGCAAGTGGTACTATGATTTGTATACATCATGTGAGTGTCTGAGAGAGCGTGAGAAAGGAAGTCTGTGTTATCTCTTCCTTCTGAGTACTATTGGAAGTTGGTTTCACTTCTGTGTTTGTCACAGTTCTGTACTGGTGTTCAGAGAGCACAGATGTACTGATGGAGTCTCTGTATATAAGACTGGCGTGCTCTTTTCAGGAGAGAAGAGTCAGGAGAGAAGAGAAAGGAAAAGTTTAGAAGAAAAGGAAAATAGCTGTCCTTTACAGTGAGCTAAAATGAAGTGGAAATATAAACCGTGGGTTAGCCTGGACTTTTCAGTAAGGGTCTATAAGCCACAACCTTTTGTTTGTTTGTTTGTTTGTTTGTTTGTTTAAAAGCGGTTTTCTTTAGGGACCCTGTACTGGCAAGTGAAGCCAATGACAAGAACCAGGCAGAGGTACACCTTCAAAGGTTCTAAACGTATAAATGTACAATGCTGAGGAATGGTTCCCTAATCAGAAACCCTGAATTGTCCGTCCCAAGCTCTGCCTTATTTCTTCCCCCAAATGCCAAGCGAAGAGGAGTGTGTGGCTTAGATAAAGTAAGAGGGGTGAGGTTTAAGTGGTACCAATGGAAGGGATGGCAGGGTAAATCAAACCCACACTAAAAGAGTAATAAATCAACAAACGGCAGGCACGAACACACGCTGCCAGCACACACACACACGACTTAAAATTAGAGAGGAACAGGCAAGGGCAAGGGAGGGGGAAAACGTACAAGCACCCTGGCCAACAAATTAAAATGTAAGGCAAACCCACTCAGTCACCCAGACCAGCCAGGCAATCAGACGGGCAAGGGCAATAGAGGGAAAAAACATACAGGCACCCTGGCCAAAATTAAAATAAAACGCACAGCCACCAAGGCAGAGGCCAGGGAAGGAAAGTGAGGAGACAAGGGAGATAGAAAGACGGCACTCACACTCAGACCTCGCTGGTGGTGGAGAGACCATGTGCTGGGCAAAGGAAAAAGCTGCAGCTTAAGAAAGATAATTCACACTTAAACCGCCCAAACAAATCCAGCACCAGGAGTGGGGGAAAATAAAATGTAGGGTTTTTTCACAGAAAAGAGGACACAGCAAGACAGCAAGGCAAACTTGGGTGCCTAGGTTTTTTAAAAGCAGTAAAGCAATGAGCGCACACAAGCCTCCTAAATTTAAAAAGGCAAGCCAGGAACCAGACAGCCTCCACACACACAAACACCCCCCGACTCCAAACCTCGTGGCTGAGCTCTTCCCTGCGATGACTTTCCCTGCGATGACTCGCGACGAGACGACGGTGAAGAATGAGGCCGGGGAGAGGCTGGCGCTGCAGCAAAAGGCTGCTGAGCATGCCCCCTCGGAGGCACCTGGTTGGGTGCCTGCCGAGGGGCATGGGCACCAGCCAGGAGAGGTGGAGGCAGGGGCGGTGCTCGGGCTCCCGCCCAGAACCACTCCCCTCTCTTCCAGGGAGGAGAGTCTTTATCTCTTCCTTCTGAGTACTATTGGAAGTTGGTTTCACTTCTGTGTTTGTCACAGTTCTGTACTAGTGTTCAGAGAGCACAGATGTACTGATGGAGTCTCTGTATATAAGACTGGCGTGCTCTTTTCAGGAGAGAAGAGTCGCTTATTACCGGCCGCTCTGGACTGAAGAAGATTTACAGCCAGAGAGAGCCACCAGGGAATGAATGCTCTGGAGACTTGGGCAATTTGCAGCCTTCCCAGGGAACTTTTCCAACAGAGCAATGGGAGCAATTTCTTCCTTACTGGTGTGGTCCAGAATCAGTAGTGATAAAAACAACCATCTAAATAGTATGGATGACCATATGATATAAAACATCCCAAAAAACATGTCCTGAAATAGAGTACATGTTTTTACAATCCACTTTTGTGCCATTGAGTGGGAGAACAAATGTGGTTACATGTCTTGAATGTTAGCCATTCCACTACAGGGTCTTAATACCACTCACCAAAACTGGAGTTGTGGCTGGAGAAGGAAGGAATGCAATATCCTCCAACGCTTTGAAGCCAAATTTGGGGTCGCCACCTTCCTGGAGGCCATCTTCCAGTTTTTTTGTTGTGAGAGTACGGTGGCCATTTTGGTTGCCTTGACCTCACATCATTTTTTGCTATGGCCCCCCCCTCCCCAAAAATGTTTTTTTCAGGCATGGGGCCCAAAAAACACATGTTTTGGGTTGCTGAGTGAGACTGTGGTCCCAATAAAACACTTTTTTTGGGGGGGGGGGGGAAGCATGGCACGAAATTGTGGGAGATCACAGCAACCGAAATACAGTCATACCTTGGCTCCCGACTGCCTTGGGAGTTGAACATTCTGGCTCCCGAACGATCGAAAACCGAAAGTGAGTGTTCTGGTTTTCGAACGTTCTTTTGGAAGCCCAATGGAGCTTCCTGCAGCCAATCAGAAGCCACGTTCTGGAAGTCAAACGTTCCGGAAGTCAAGCAGACTTCCGGAACGGATTCTGTTCAGCTTCTAAGGTACAACTGTAACCACCATTCTCTTGCGATTAAAAAATGGATGGTCCAGTTTTTCCAGGACTTGCTAGTATTTGAATACTATATGCCTGGTGTAGCTGTTTCTTTCCAGTGATGATACTGTTAAGGAAACAGCTCTTCTCATGCCTGTTGAGGGGAAAATAACGGTATTGGGGTCCTGCTTCTCTATTGGGAGCATTGGCATCACTTTGCTAATAGAAAATAAATACGTGGTTATGGTAATGAACTCTAGATATGATCTTCAATTTGATTAAGATGCACAGTTATGGAATGGTAATTTATTGAACTGCAACCTTTTAAGATGGATTTTAGCCTCTGGCCTAGCAAAGTGACTTTAACTCATCTTAATAAGATTAAAGCCTGAAAAGCACTGCTAAAACCCCACATTTAGTCACACAAGCAACTTTGCAATGTTATTTAAAAGAAAACATCTCACTTTTTTCTATCTCATCACCAGCATTTTGTGGGGTAACCAACTTCATATAACCAACATGCTTAAGTCTAATTAATGCTCACCTTAGGAGGGACCAGGCTATGAAGCCTATTGTTCACCCTCCAGTCTACCTGAGAAGTTCAACGTGTGAGGAGCGCTGAGCTGGTTGCTCCAAGCTCAGACTGCATGGCTCTAACAAACCTCTCTTGAATTTCTATAACAATAATTTAGGAAATTTCCCCACATTGCATCTAAGCTAGGTTTTACTGCCTGTGCAACTTTGTATCAATCTGCCCTTTGAAAAGTTTTTAAGTAAATCATTTTTTAACTTACCAAGCATGTGGTCTTTTCCTATGCTGAGAAAAGAGGGAAGTTTTTGGAACTCATAAGGGCATATTTTGGAACTCACAAGGGCATGTTTTAAAGAGTCTATATTTCCACGCTTTGCTTTGTTGCATATTTTGTAGTTTTAAATATCTGCTGGGGTTCTCTCACCAAAGGGTACTTGCCCCAAACTTGAGTCTTGGCATCTATGAATTATCCTTTTATACCTAATTTTTTCTAGCTACTAATAAATTTCATATTTATTTATTTTTTCCTGTAAGTCATTCTGTTTATGAAAATCATTCAGTGGGAAGACGATATCCCCAAGCTTAGTTTACCACCCTGCATTGCTTCAGTCATTTTCTCTGGCTACTTTAATTTTCTTTTCTTTTTCCATTAGACACCAACTTGGTGAATGTTGCCTTTACTTAAGAGCCATTTCAGCTAACTTCGCATGTCAGGGTTTAATCACCATAATTTTCTTCAGGCAGCATGTGAAGCTAGCTGCCATTTGAAGTAAGTGCCAACACACTTTTAAAATCTGTTCTAAATACTGATGGGATTGGAAGTATTTTAAAGCTATTCGTGATTTACTTGCTAATAATGAACATGGAATAACAAAAACAAAAAAAGTGCAGGTCTCCACCATAAGGTCTTTTGAATCTGAATTTTGACTCTGGGAGGCTAAATAAAGGAAGTTTAGGTCTACCATGACACCATAGAACAGGGCTGGGGAACCATTTTTCCTTGGTGGGTCAGATCTTTACTTCCCCTATTCCATGAACTAACTTTGACACATGGATGGGGCCACCCACCTGCCAATCATAATAATAATCTGTAGAAAACGCAACTTTAAAAATGAGACAATGCATGTATTTTTATAAACTAAGAAATCTTTAATAACAAAAAACAAACAAAACAAAACAAAATACACTTGGGCTAAACCATTGGCATAGCTACAATTTGTTTGGCCCTGTCCTATGGCTGTTTTTGATCCTCCTTTGTCTGCTGTGGCTCAGTTCATAGTCTTTAATAGATAAGAGCATTTAGCTAGGAAACCCATAAGACTAATATTTGCAGGTATAATTGGACTCTTAGGAAGATGTTTACATTCGGATGTTCTCTAAACTTGATGCATTTAGCAGATGAGGGCTTTGGATCCTTTTGTTCACTGTGCATTACAGAAGAGGACTGAATGGGAGAAAGCACAAGCTGTAACCAATTGAATCTAAAGAGCCATTGCTTTGCTGGTATATACAAGTAACCTCTTGTCCCCTATGAGTCAGTTACCAGGAACAGAGAAAGAACAGGAACTTCAGCCAGTTCATCTCCATACCTATTTGACAGGGATGCCTGGCCCTCTACAGAAAACACATGAACATAAAAAAGATATTTTCATCTTTATCCAGGAGTAGACTCCCCCTTTCTTTGTGAGTAGGCTCCCCATTATCTCAGGAATGCAGTGCCACGACTCACTACAAAATAGCTACTATGGGCACAGTGTTCATCTAGCAAAGCAAATATTTGATTGTGAGAGTTTAACCAGTTTCTGGAGTATGCAACGTTCTCCTGCCAGTACTGATCTAGGGATGAACAGTTCATTCCATTCTTTGATCTGCTACTTTCCATTCCACAGCTACTGATTTATTTTGCACAACTCTTTCTTCTGTTTCGTTACCTGCTGAAGCGGAAATATACATATTTGTTATGCATATAATAGCACACAGTAGGTGTGCATATCTCAGCCATCAACAGTTATTTACAAATGAATTAGCTTCTGTGTGTTCATGTTCAAAAGTTAATACATTTCTAGAGAGGTAGCTTTGTTAGCAATTTTCCTGCAAAACAAACAAATGAAAAACAAATGAAGACTCTTGTGGCACCTTAAAGACAAAGTTGGTGGCCCCTCAGAAAGTTATGTATGGTTGCCATTCTGCTCAGAATACAATGGGGCTTACTTACAGGTAAGTAAGGTTAGGATGGCAGCTTATCTTGCTAATTTGATTTCACAGTTTAGTATGAACACAATTTTGTCTCATTTCACTCACCCAGACATCAAGGAGGAACAGTTCAGCACTCTGCTTATATTTTGCTCTTTTTGGATTGTATGACTTACCTCTTCACTCTTGTTATGACATTTAACCACATATACTGTAATTCCTTCTCTGACTGCAATCCCCCCATAAGTGCATATTATAGTCAGAAAATGGTGTGTGTGTGTGTGTGTGTGTGTGTGTGTGTGTGGCTGCTGAAAGAAAATGCACAAGCTAATTTATGTTTTAAATGTTTGTAGTAAACATGATTTTGTGTTAATGGCAATGCTTTAGTGAAGCCTAGGAAATAAATTTCAAAATTTATCATTTGATTATCTGTTTATTGAAAAACATGCACTTAACAAAATTTCAAGCTCTACATTTTGTGTCAAGCCTACCTGCTCCGTTTTATGTGCTTTGTTACGCAGTGAAACATACCTTTAAAACCAATATTTTAAAACAAAGTTTTAAAGGATGGATGGATGATCAAAAATGAGCAGGGAGATCCAGGTGGTTCTTCCCAATTTGATAAAGAGAGTTGGGCTGGATCTACATTGACCTGTTAACTGTTTTTTAATTTTTTTTTTATAAAGCTGGATAGGAGTTTCCCATTGTTGGTGGCTCATTGCTCTGAAGTGACCTCTTGTTTCACATTTTAATAACACATTTATAACGTTTTAAATGATGAGTGTAGATTAGTCCATAGACTTTAACTGAGGTGTAGAGATAGTCTACACAGGTTACAAAAGAAACCATTTCCTTCTATGTGAAAATAGTAATGAATAATGCATTTCAGTTTTTGATTTTTTTAAATACACAGTAGGAAGTGGATTAAGGCTATAATCCTAACTCCACTAACCTGGGTATCGGCCGAGTGCTTTTCTTTTTTTCCCTAAAAAAATGTTTAGGGGTACTCTATTTTCCTACTCATATTGAAATACTGCCCCTCAATGAGGCCAAACCTAGATTCACAAAATGTTTAGGCTTATGCATCCTCCCGTGTCCCCCTAGTAAAAAAGCACTGTGTAGGCCCCATTGAAGTCAGTGGGACTTACTTCTGAGTAGACATGTTTCCAAGTTGTGCAAGTTGTTTATTGCAATCTTAAAGTCAACAAATAACACTTCAGGAAAAAAGAAAAGAAAAGTGATACAGTATATGTATGGACAGCAGCAATAAGATATCAGTGAATATGTCTTCCAAAGCAACTGCTCTATTTCCAGCTTAAGAATGGAAAGCAAAATGCCAGTGGACAACAAAAGAGGTTTAAAGACGCTCTCAAGGCAAATATTAAAAAATATAGTATCAGCACCGATAACTGGGAAACACTGGCCTGCGAGCACTCCAGTTGGAGAATAGCCTTTACCAAAGGTGTCATGGAATTTGAAGAAGCACAAACTCAGGGCAAAAATGAGAAATGAGCTTAGAGGAAGGCACATTTGGCAAACCCTCATCGTGATCAACTCCTGCCCAGAAAACTATGTCCCCACTGTGGAAGGATGTGTGGATCCAGAAGTGGCCTCCACAGTCACTTACGGACTCACTGTTAAGACCGTGTTTATGGAAGACAATCTTACTCAGCTACGAGTGATTGCCAAAGAAGAAGAAAATTTCTTCTTCTTCTTCTTCTTCTTCTTCTTCTTCTTCTTCTTCTTCTTCTTCTTCTTCTTCTTCTTCTTCTTCTTCCTATACCACCCTTCATCTGAAGATCACAAAAACACAAAAATGCATACCATAATAACAAACCAAAACAACTCTCTTTCTCTCTCTCTTCTCCCCCACCCTCTTTAAAAGGCCATAGATTGCTTAACTAGCCAAAGGTCTGGGAGAAGAGTAATGGTTTTTCCTGGCACCTTATGTGCATCAAAGCCCATGAAATAAATTCCTTGTTTTAGGTTTGCTCTGCTAACAACCACAGTTTCTTGATAGAATCACTCTTAGCAGCAAGCATGCTTTCAAAAGAAAAAAAGGGAAGTACAAAACTAATAAGGCTGAGTTGCATTAGAGAAATATAATGCATAGTGTTCTTTTGTTTGCCATCCCCACTGAGAATTGAAATCACTGCGTAGAATAGCAAGCTACTATGATGATCACTAGGCATTAATGACCTGCTTTCTAATTATGGATTTAATAAGTAAACAATTTTTTAAAAGCACACCAGTTGCTCATGATCTTACTGTGGTTAGCTGGAATCCTTTTTTACCCCACTGGTGGCAAAAAGGTAAATGCCATTTTTAAATGCAAGTGAAAACCAATCCAGGCTAATTTATCTGTGCTGTTTTGCTCACTGCAAAGGAAACCCTGCAGTCATGCAAGCAAGTCCAATTCTTTGAAGGCTTTGGCATTCTTAAGTGATTTAATTTTCCCCTTTGAAAGTTGGAAGATGAATTAGTTCTTGGTATTTATAATGCTTGCTGCTACCCACTCCCAGCTGCCTAACAATATTTTTTTTGGGACGCCCTCCCTGTAAAAGTGTCAAGCAGAATTTATACCTCAAGGAAGTTCTACCTGTGACTAAAGTAGCAGTCAATAAGTCAACAGCTAAACTGGGAATGGAGCTATGAAGTGTGTGTGTGTGTGTGTGTGTGTGTGTGTGTGTGTGTGTGTGTATTCCACTTTTTAAAGTGAAAAACATACCCATATCTTCCCAGAATCAAAATGCGTGTCTCTTTCTCTCTCTCTGTAGTCAAGTGTGCCAAGTCCTATACAACACTTTTTGTATAGGACTATCTCAGAGACAATGGGGTGTGCCTCTGGTGGTGAATTCAAATCGCTTCACTATGAGGACTGAGTGACCTTCCTGGGGCACAAGCCTGGGCAATGTGGATGGAGGTCCTGACAAAACCCCCCTCTTGGCTTGGCTGATGTGGTCCAAAGGAAACCAGAGCAATACATTTGGCACCAGCTTGAAGTGCCCCTATTTTAAGAGCAGAATCAATAACTTCTAAGCTTCTAAGAGTGTTTATATACTACACTTAGGAGGGTTACCTGCTCTTTTCAAACCTATATAGAATAAACTATGCATACCTATATAGAATAAACTATGCATCAAAGCACAGTTACGGTAGTAATAAAAAGAAGTTACTATATAATGCACACTAACATTTGAAAACCATTATTAATATATTAGTGCGGACGGTTTAATAGCAGAGATGATTAGTTCTGTAGCTTCTGACTTGATACGTAATTGGAAATGTGCATAATAGGGTTGCATATTAGTCCCCTTTGATTTACACAGAATCATTTGCAAACTGGTAATCTGTGCTGAAGATATACTTGTTTGAGGGGGAACAGGCAAGCTTTGCTATCGAGAAAGGTGCAAAAAGGAAATGACAGTGTTACTGAGTGCATGTTCACCAGGATATAAACAGCTATGTGAGTGTGTGAATCCCCCCATAGATAGCAGAGTTTTCATGGATCTTGGCTTGGATCCAGAGATGTCCTGTGCAAGTGGAAAATTTATCTAATTTCCCAGAGGGTCCTTTTGGCGTTGTGGGATGCAGTTGGATGCAGTGGGTGCAAGAACCATAAAATGTGATGAACTGAACTTATGATTGGAGAGAATGAGGAAGTGAGAAACCAGAAGTGACAGATTGGCCCATTCCTAGTCAGGAACCTGGAGAGCTGCTGCCAGACTGTATAGAGAGAAAACTTCCTATTTCCCTAAGCTAGGGGTTGCCAATGGGCACATGGGATTTCTGAGTGCTGTGGGAGCACTCTGTTCAGTTCTGTCCTCCTCCCCTTCAAAACCTCTCACTTTTCTAAGCAATCTGAGTATATGCAGGTTCGATTCAGTATAATCAAACTTAACCCTGAAAAACACATAGATCTGAAAGAGGAAGTGGGAGAAAGCATCACTCTTCCAACTTCCTACTTCAATTGTTCAAGGAAGAAAAAAGTAACCACTCTCACCACTTCATGACCAAGAATGCAGGGAGTGGATAGTGGGCAAGAGATTTTGCACACAGTATGGCAAGACCTCAATATTAACATTGCACCCATAGGCACCATGTTGTCAACCCTCTCCTAAGTCCCCTCCTCTGCTCTTCTCTCTTGCAGTTTCTACCTGTGATCTCTTAGGCCCCACCTAAACTATGCATTTAACGCATTATTACACCACTTCAAAGAGTCAGGGCTTTCCCTCCAAAATCCTGGGTACTGTTGTGTGTTGATGGTGCCGACAGTTGTTAGAAGACCTCTGTTCCTTCCCACAGAGCTACAGAGCCAGAGGATTTAACAGTCCCAGGGAACACTGGGAATTGTAGCTCTGTGTAGGGAGTGGGGTTTCCTAACAACTCTCAGCATCCTTAAAAAACCACATTACCCAGGATTTTTTGGGGCAAGCCACAACTGTTTCAAGTGATATGATAGAATCATAGAATCCCAGAGTTGGAAGGGACCCCAAGGGCCATCTAGTCCAACACCCTGCAATGATGCAACTTTAAATGTATGCAGATGGGGGGCCTTAACAATCAAGCTGTGTCAGGACCAGCATCTGCTCTCCTTGCCTTCTCCCTCCCTCCAGCCAGCCATGGAGATTGGTCTCAGAAGTAGTATTGACATGAATGGGCAGGAGTGACAAGTGGCAAGGAAGAACAGAGTCCACACAGTGCACCCCTAAAACCTGGAACAGGCATGAGTTACAGTGGTACCTTGGTTGTTGGACTTAATCTATTCTGGGAGTCCATTTGACTCCCAGAACCGTTTGAAAACCAAGGCGCGGATTCCAATTGGCTGCAGGAGCTTCCTGCATTCAAGTGGAAGCCGCGTCAGACGTTCGGCTTCCGAAAAACGTTCACAAACCAGAATACTCACTTCCGGGTTTGCAACGTTTGGGAGCCGATTTGTTCGGGAGCCAAGCCGTTTGACAACCAAGCTACCACTGTATATGATTTCAGTACTTTGCTGGGTGTATCCCAAGACAAGGCACTTGCTAAGGAGGCAGAACCAGGTAAATGTAGATGACCTGTGCTCCAGAGGCTAAAATTATTTTCTGAACTATGATTCAACTTCCTAACCTCATCACACATGTTACATGGTTTTAATTGCCATAGTAGTCCTAGCACTTCTTGTGCAGGAGATACTAGGCTGCATCCAATTTTAAATAAGCCTGAGAATTGTAGGCTCGGTGCACTTCTTCAGCCAGTCACAGAAATATACAGAGATCTAAACACTACTCTCCATTTCCCCCTCTGCTGATGTTTTAGTTCTCTGATGAGGTTCTTGGCAGTTGTCCAAAAGATGTGCCCTTTGCAACCGTTTTACCTTCTGTCTCCAATTCTTGTGCGTTATATTATGATTATAACACATATGGTAACACCAGTTGATAAAACTGCTCCTGTGAGTCACAGGCAGGGCTTTGCAAAGTGCCTAATTAAAACAAGACCAGAAATTATACTGATAATCATTAGCACTTTGCTTCCAGATCTGTTTTGTATTTCAAAGAAATTTCCCCCTATGCTGTTTTTAAAAAGGGCACTTGATAAAACACAAAGCTGTTTTTGCAAAACAAATGTAAAACGTAGTTCTAATGACAAATTATAGAAGTATTCTTAAGGTCCTCTAGTCTGTCTGGAACAGCTGGGCTCCCTGGATTTCGTGGTACATATCCTCATTTACATCTGGTCTAGAACTACCTTATAAAATCCAGAAAATGTAATTCTGTGACTTCTTGGAAGTGTCTGATACATTGCACCTGTTTTCCTTTTGCGACTGAGGAATCAGG
Organism: Podarcis muralis; assembly: GCF_964188315.1. Classification (NCBI taxonomy): domain Eukaryota; kingdom Metazoa; phylum Chordata; class Lepidosauria; order Squamata; family Lacertidae; genus Podarcis; species Podarcis muralis. The sequence goes on from NC_135659.1 coordinate 75,115,905, forward strand.
GCATCAACAACGCAGTTCTTCAATTCTACACGCATCCTTTTTATTTCAAGTAAAATTTACAGTGCCTTTACAATACATGTGCATTCCGAACTAGCCTGTGGCATCTCTGTCTCCTTGAAACTTCCAGCACCAGGCAGCACATGGTGCCAATGCCTCTTTAGCTTGAAGATGTTGCCCATTATCATCTTCAGACTCTGAGGGTTCAAGCCAAAGGCCTCCACACTGCTGCTGGAGCCCATCACTCCTAAAACAGACTGGGTGCTTTCAAGAGTAAGAGGTTCCACTCAACAACTTAAATGTAGCTGCCCTCCTGTTTAAGGCCAGGTCTCTGTTTGCTGCTTACTGGAGCAACACTCTTACCCTCACTCTTTGACTTTTAGTCTATGTTCTTTGTTTGCCTTTAGGACTTTGACCACTGCTCTTTCTGGCCTTGCCATGTTGGTGGTCCTGACTTTGCTTCCTGGATTTGGGACTGGCACTATCCGTACATGACCTCATGTCTCTGGTATCTGGGCCTAGTGTAAGTCCCCCAAATGGGACTGCTGCCTGGGACAGATCACATACTGTTGGGAATTGCCTTCCCTCAAGGGACACCTCAGCGGCAAGCCTTCTCCTTGTAGACTTTCCAGTCAGGCTTTTGAAGTGGGCATAGTTTTCAGATCCTTCTTCCCTGTGCTTGAGCGAATGGTGTTTTATTTGTTTGTTTATAGTTTTTTTTATAGCATGCTCTTCACTGGATATTTTCAGTTGCAGAGCAGGGATCAAAGCAGTAAAGATAAACAGAGGGGAAAACCAACGCACAGAAATTACAAAGTCATATAAACAGGCCCAATAAACAACAAATTAGCAATTCTGCCATAAGTTCAACAAGGAAAGCATATAACAAGGGCAAACATTGACATTTCCAGTTTTACCAATACCTAGGTACAAAACAAAGGGCATTCAAACACATGGTCTTAGCAACAGTTTCCACTCCAATTTTTTCCTACTTCGAGCAGCCCACTCACTCATATAATGAGAGCCCTACCAGGGGGCAACAGCCTCTCTCACTATTGCTTTTAAGCTACTTAATAGCTTTCATTTGCACTCCCTGAACTGATCCAGAATGTCACTCTGAAGTAGTCTGCTGTACCGAGGTTGTCTTCAATGTGCCTCCATGGTAGGAGTCAGCCTCTCCCATCACCTCTTGGTTCTACACCCTGTGAGCTTTTCTGTTCCTGTTTCTACTCATATCCATTATATCTCCTTGACAAGGAAAAGAAGCAGCTTGGGTTGTTGCAGTCAACTAACTTCTACTCAGAATGAACCCATCGTAATGAATGAACCGGAGTTTGTTGTGGTTGTTCGTTCCAACAGGTCTGTGTTCAGTAAGGTAAAAGGTAAAGGGAGCCCTGACCATTAGGTCTAGTCGTGGCCGACTCGGGGGTTGCAGCGCTCATCTCGCTTTATTGGCCGAGGGAGTCGGCGTACAGCTTCTGGGTCATGTGGCCAGCATGACTAAGCTGCTTCTGGCAAACCAGAGCAGCGTATGAATATAGGGGCATTATCATGAGGTTGATAATCACATTGATTTGTGCTTTCTGTGCACAGAGGCACACCTAAGCTGCCTTCCACCCTTGACAAGGAGCTGTACCAATGCCACCTGTCCCTGTGCCCTAGGCAAGGAGCTGTATTGGCACCCCCCATGCCTTGTAACCTTGGAACCCTGTTGGGCACTCTGCTCAGACTTCTTAGAATGCTGCCAACTGACTGGGGAGCGGGCCCCACAGGGCTGCTGTGATGGCCCATGCCAGCAACTGGATTTCTCCACCGAGGTGCCAGAGCACCTCCTTAGCTGCCCAGAGCAGTGGAGGAGCAGCCTGTGGAGCACACAGACTGGCAGGTGGGCTCCAAGACACTCCGAGCCAGAGTGGAGAGGTCTGTGCCTTTGGTGGGGTCCATTAGCAGCAAGTGATTGGTGGATTTGGGTAGAGTTCCTAGGGATGGTGTCGGAGTGCTCAGTCTATTTCAGCCAAGTAGTTTAGTCTGTGATGTTCCTGCAATCAGCTACCTCTATGATTCTTTTTTTTTTTTAAAGGGAAAAAAAACAGTAAAAAAAGGAAGAATCAAGGGACTTTAATAAACTTAACCTCTTTAATTTGTATAATTGTCACATTCCTGAGACCTTAGTGTGGGAGGAGAGAAAGAAATAACACTGAGCAGTTTGGGCGCATTGATAATTTATTGCCTAATAATCTCTTGTCTGCATTCCTTTTCCCAGTGTTCTCATTATTTGTATACAGCTTAATGTCCCATTGTTAGCAGCAGGGTTTCAGTAATATTGCTGAGCTAATCCTCCTGCCTTTCAGTGTTGCATGGTGTGGTACTTGGACTCAAGAACCAGGCCAGGCAAATGTGAAAGGCCTGGGGGTGTCAAGAGGGTGAAATGATTGAATCCCCTTCTTTATTGGGGCATGCAGTTTCTTGAAGTCAGAGGCAGATGGAGCTTGTAGGATCAATAGCAGTGATTACAGCTACATTTGTTCAAGTGATCTTGATGCTGGCTATGACTGAGATGTCATGATTCGTTGCTATCTATGCATTTACTTTGCCTGACCTCTTCCAACAGGCTGCTGTTGTTTGAAGAGCGTGCCATAGGTCTACTTGTCATGTCTGGGAGCTGTTTATTGCTCATTCATTCTTAGGGATGGGGCAAATTGATGCAGCTGGCATTTAAATGAGAACTTCTCCAATTCTCACTTTCCAAAACCATGCCAGAACCAGAACACAGACAGCCTTCAAATTCTGCACATTTTTGAACTGTGCAATGCAGTTCTCCAGCTGAATAATGTGCGCATATCCTGGGGTAAAATGTGCATTAATATGCATATATTTGAGAAAATAACATAGGAAATGTATATATTCCACAAAATTAGATACAAAAATGTGTGCATTTGAAATTTGCATCAAAATGCTGACGAATTTTCACGAGGACTTCTAAAAACTAAATTGCAAGGGGATGTGAAAATGTTAAGAGTTGAACTTGAGAAAATGAACCTGAAATCGAGAGATTCATCCATCTCTACTCATCTTCTCCTCTCTTCCCATCTCAGCACTTTTGCTAGAAGGAAGAAGACAGTGGATCTTCTGACTCATGGCATTGGATTAAGGGGGGGGGGGTTGTGGGGTCATCAGCACAACATCTTATAGGCAGTGGAGGGAGGGGCATGTGAACTGAGCCCCAAGTGACTAACAGGGAAATCTACTTGGAAGGGATCCCAAGGGTCATCTAATCCAAACTTGTGCTGGGTAGGCGACTGGTGGTGAAACTCCTACACAGTGACACACTGCCAGTGGAAGGAGGAAAAGCAGATAGTGTTGTGGTTGTGGCAGGAGACAGCCTTACTTAGAATCCTATGCTTCTTCTGGATTTGCTTGCTGCTGTGCTGGTGTAACATTACACTGATGGAAGAGGTAGCACAAGTCTCAAACACTCCCAGTGGAATAATGTGGAGCCCCAGACAGCTGCCCCATGGTCATATCAGAGAGCAGTATTCTGGCTATGCCAGGAGCCAATCACAGCACAGGCTCAAGAGCCACAGATGACATATGAAGAGGTGTCACATGGCTAAATTTCAGCTTTCTTTCAAGGGAAGCACTAGCTGATGTGGGAGCTTAATGGTGGGGATCTTTGTACAAAGGGACCACATTTCCCAAAGAAAAGGAAAAGGGAGGGCTTTCGGGGATGAGAAACACCCAGTAGAGGATAACAACACAGAATAACCATGGCAGATGGGTAACTTTTGTTCTCAGAGTCCTCCAGACACAGACATTCACTGGGGACTCCAAAGGTAAGAGAACACACCAAACAGGGGAAGACCATGTCTGAACTCCTCAGAGCACCTTGCAGCCATCCTCCATAAAACATGTAACGGCATACAGACAGAGCACTCATGCCCAACAGAGTGATTGCTCCTTGGCCTTGCAATATGGGAAAACTGTGAAGTGGCTAAGCTATTCCTATTAGTCAACAGTTAATGGGCATCTCTCTGACACAGATGAGGCAGGAAGACATTCAGTTTATAGGGGGAAAGCCCTGTTACTCACAGAACCCCAAAGTCAAATTCCCCTCACCATGCAGGAACGGTGAGTGCAGCTATCTTTGCGTGGGAACCCTAACCCCACCATTTCCAAGGCAGTGAAGAAGATTGAATGATGGAGGGGGCATTTCCCCCTCTTCATTTAGTTGTGCTGCTGTCCATCCTTCTGTTTCACAGTTTTTGCTATGATGGGCAGGTGGTTTCTCCACCCCCTGCTATTTTTCCTTTTTTCCTTTGAATGTTTTGCCATCGACAGCTTCATACCATGCCAAGACACCAGGCCTGTACAGATTTGATTGTGGGCAGTGGGTTGTTTTGCAGCAGTTTCCATTATTGTAGGGCTGAAAAATTTACGTGCATAGTCACCCACCTACCCACCCGCAAAAAGAACCACTTGTCTACTCTCCAATCACCATTTTGTAGTTGAGGGTGTTTACAGAGTCCTTTCCAACTTTTTGGTGGAAAGAGTTTGGGCTAGATGACTTCTAAGGCTTATGTAATTAATCAGAACTACGTCCAATTGTTTTGGACCTGCCCTGCTCCAACTGATCTGATTTCCATTTCAGCTTTGTATGCTGAAGCCTAGCACCCTGCTGGCACTGAACAAAGAAGATTAATTAGTGGTACCTAGCTATATCATGAGGAACAGCTCCCGCAGCATCCCCTCTTCAAAGGCATAGTCAGATGCTTCTTCTGGCACCACATGCTTCTTTCTCAGTCAACCTGTGATGAGCTTCATATTGAACTGAATCTTGTGAATAGTCCAACTATTTTATTTTCATTTTCAAAAGCTTTGTTTTTCAGAATAGATGACAGGGGAAGGAAAAGTCTAAAATAAAATAAATAAAACACACAGTCCTTCCTGTGGAGGCTATGATAAAGGTTACCCTAGTTTGTCACCAGACCAGTAATAAAGATCCTGTCTTCTTTTCCTCCATCCAGATCAGAGCCTCTGAGGTCCAGGCGTGAAGTACCCCCTCCCAGCAAATAGCTTCGCAGGAAGAGTCAGCCCAACAGCCAGACACATCTTTGCATTACTGAGGGAGGATCTTTTTTGTTTGAAGCCATGAAATGTATTCAGTGAAACAATGCCAAATACCACAAAGACTTTATGCTGCCGCTTTGCCCCTTAACACATGCTGGTGATGTGTCAGTCATTATACCACTGCTATATTTCCCATGTTGCTGCAGACCAAAATCATGCGACTGTTGGGCAGTCCCTTAATAAATGCATGTACACCCCCTTACTCGCACAGTAAGTTCTGGGATGCCACCACAATCTTCAGAACCATTGGTATGTGGTTTTGAGATGCATCTCCGATAGCATTTTCAAAGACATCCAGTTTCCCTGCTGTGATATCCACTAACATGCCTCCATAAATTTGTTTAAAGCTCTAAAAACATTCAAGCTGGTGGCCATCACAGAGGGAGCATATAATAATAATAATAATAATAATAATAATAATAATAATAATAATAATTTATTTATACCCCACCCATCTGGCTGGGTTTCCCCAGCCACTCTGGGTGGCTTCCAACAGAATATTAAAATACAACAGTCTATTAAACATTAAAAGCTTCCCGTAATACTGTGTTTTCATACTGCAGACCCAAGGAAAGTCATCCAGTTGTGTCATTGACTCTTGGACTTTTGTGTTTGATTGAAGCTGAAATCCTGAACACACTTACTAGGAAGAAGCTGGTACCCACTGAACGCAGTGGAAATGATTTCAGAAGGAACATAAAGAAGATTACATTGGTAGGCTCTCTACTCAGATGGTAAGGACTATCCAGAAAGTTTATGTTCTTATTTGATGCGAAGCAGGGCTGTCCTCTTGCTCCCTTTCCTATTGAATTTTTAGAACAATACTCCTAAACTTAAGCACATCAAATTCTTATTGATTTCAGTGTGAGAGATTTAGGGTGCAATCCTAAAGGCACTAACTTAGACGTAAATTCCCATTAAACTCATCTGGAGCCTGCCATAATAGTACAGTAACTGACTTACAAGGGTTCTATTTCTTTGCCTCTTCTGTCATCCCACATCTACTCTATGCAGGCAATATGATTTGCATGCCCTTCTCACAAGATAGGTTTATGAAATTGCTTAAGGTCCTTCTGTGTGCATAAACAACTTGTCATTGGTTATGATAAACTCAAAGTAACAATTGGAGAATGAGAAATCCTCTTTTCCATGCAAGGAATCGGGGTCCAGCATCCATCGAGCAAGTTCAGTCTTTTAAATATTTAGAGGTACATTTTTCATTTTCCAAAGGGTGAAAGTTGGATCTAACTTGCACTAAACTCCAAGTGGAAAAATCAATCCAGGCCTTTTTAAAATTCTGGAGAAACAGAGGCAGCCACTTAATCTGCCCAACCTTAAAGCTGCTGAAACTGAAAATTTCCTCTTAGATAGTATATGGTGCAGAACTTAGGAATATGATGGTGTTTGAACCACTGCTAAATAGGTTTCTGAGATCTGTACCTACTTTCCCAAGTAATATTCTAGTTGTCCCAAGGAGAAGAAAAACAGGGATATAGTTTATTTCTTCAGCACTTATATTTTATTCACTTTTCAGACAAATATCATCTTCCCAATAAGAAAGGGACAAAATAAAAAAGACAGGAGATGCACAAGGAAAACTGAAGGAAAATATAGAAGAGGGAGATTGGTTTATTAATGCCAGCAATGTGACGAGTTTTAGATAAGAATTTATACCCTGCTTGAGTAGAAATCTTCCTTTTCTAGTAGTCTGGCATAAGATATAGGTGCTTCAGTTGAAAATCAATAATTAAAATAATTAAAATACAAGAATTAAAATACAATTAAGCATTGATAGAATTAAAACTATATACATATATAAAATCTGTTAAAGACATGCCAAGGATTACAATGAAAACAGCATGGCACCAGCCCTTTCATTAAAAGCAGTCAATTTCCAGAGGCCTGTTGGAAGAAGAAAGTCTTCATCTACTGGTGGAAGGACAGCAAGGAGGGAGCTGGTCTAGCTTTTCTAGGGAGAGAGTTCCAAAGTTCAGGAGCAGCCACTGAGAAGGACTTGATAGGCCATTGGCCTCATCGCTGACTAGATCATTGGCCTGATCCGGCAGGCACTTTTTGTTTTCTTATACCTCAATTCCCTTTTTGTAAATTTCATCTCCAGCTCACGTTGTTTTAATGGAAAACAAAGATGGAACCTGATCCTTGTTGACTACTGCCCCAGCCAGAAAGCCATGTTCCTTCCAGATCCTTCCTCATTACCTACATATGTTTTTGTAGGGTGTTGTAGGGTGATTTATAGGGGAGATAGTTGGAATAGGCAAACACCTGCTTGATGCATGTGTTTATATTATGGTGAGTTCAATTTTGACATTCTTTCACACCGAGGTTTCATATGAACAAAAAACAGCACATTGAAAAGCAAAGCAAAATATTTCTCCGAGAATAATATTCAGTTCTCCTTTCCCTGGTCAATACAAAGTGCAAAGCTGCTTCTGTAGGAGTAATTTTCTCGGGGCACACAACAGTTTTGCACTTTATCTAATATTCTGCTTATTTAAAAACTGACAGGCTGGCAAATAACTTGAAGAGCAATTCAAGCAGTACAGACAGTGTTCCTAGACCATCCCCTCCTAGTCCCAGAATAACTGAAAATATAACAATGTAATCAAGTCAATTCACATATTGTGAAGCTTTCTAAAGCAAAGTGAGTAAACTAAAAGCATCATCACCCACAATCCCCATTATATAAATGTATCAGCCAGTAATCTTCCTTGTATGGTGGAAAAGTGAGTGACCACCACTCTCCTAAGCCACAATTATTTTTCATTTAATTGCCTTCATCCACTTGTGATCCCCACTTGTGTAACCACAGCCCTCTTCAAGTGTTCAGACTTGAATGCAGGAAGGTAGAGGAGCTGTCTGCTGGCCTGACCTTCTTCCCATGTTCAGGGCAGAATCACATTCTAATCACATTCAGAGGCACTTGGAAGCCTCTGCATGATCAGGAGCCCGGCATTATCAGGGTTTCTGCCTGTCTGTGCAAGGGCTTCTAGGTGCAGTGATCCAGAGGCATGCTGCTCATGTGAGTTGAGCTGGCTTCTGAGCAAAAGCAGACTGAACGCTCTGATGGGACTTTCCAGAACTCTGTAGCCATTGCCAAGTTGAATGCTTGAAGGCAGAGGACCTGATACACTTCTTCTTAGAACACCCTTTGTATTCAGAGCTGGGGATCTGATATCTCAAGCCCCTTATTGTAAGGATTAGAAATGACTCTCCTTTGAGCAAAATTTAGTTATATTGGTTGGAACAGACTATTTCATGACAGATTGTTAAATTGGGCTTAGGGAAGTGGGAGTTGTTCACCGTTTCAGATGTTAACATATGCCAAAGAGTTGTAATGGAACAGTTTTTAATCATCATTTAGAATGGATTAATGCATTTTGTACGTGCTTATTTTGTTGTTGTTTTCATTGCTAATGAGCAATGAAATTTGGATTTGGATCCAAGCACTCTTAAGCTCTTTTCAGTGTAGGACACTTGGGATGGGGGTGACCCCCCCAAAAAAAATATTGCTTGGAAGCCTGAAGGGCTCATCCAGAAATTTGATTTCTGTCATCTCAAATATGTGGAACTGTGGTTTTTTTTCAGTTACATGAATGAAATAAAAATAGCATTTGCCATATTCTACTGCATGCCACCTATCAGTTTCCCAAATGTTGTCTGTGTTGCATGTCAGACACTGCCAAATACTGACTGCTACTGCATGTCAGCTGTCAAATCTCGACAGATATTTGCTGTGACGTGTGAAATGCAGTCAAAAAACATGCTCCTGCTTTCTGCTAGCTGTCAGGCACAGTCAAATGTGGCAAAACCCTTTGTATGGCAAATGTGAATAACACACAGTGAATATTAAGGGGATGCTCCTACAACCACAGAACATTAAGATAATATGCATCATTCATCAATGTATCTGTACATTTAGGTATGTTCCTCTTGACTCTATCCTTTCAGAACAGTGCTCAGTAATGACTGTTCTCTAATTCCCACTTCATACCTACATATCATCCTTCCTCCAAGGGGGCTGAATTACTGAACAGTTGAAAGAAAATTCCGAGGTCTTCCCCCTCCCTAGTTTGATGGAAATAAATTTGCGTAAATGCCTGCAATTCTGCAATAACAAAAAAGCTTTCCCAGAAGGTTAAATTACTTAGGAGAGATGCCAATTTATCACATCAGATGTAATCATTTGGCAATGTGGTTGGGGAGGGGATGCTTTCAGATTTTTGTTGTCATCCACTGCTGTGGCAGCATATCCAATTACGCTACTTTTATTACTGAGCCTTCGGATGGAGCTAGGAGCAGAGATCAGCAGCTGCGATGGATTGCATGGTGTACCTTAAGCTGTGGCAATAGCAACAATGGAAGTTGACAACAAACTCCTCTGGCTGCCATTAGATGCTTCCCAGCATGTCAAAAGGGTCTTTCTCAAACACTCTCCAAGGAAAAGTTTTTTATGGTTGACTGCCATCACCTGTGTGGTTTGACATTTTGTAGCTAACTTTCTTGCATGTGACATGCACAATAAAAACAACGGAGAGTGAAAATATATGCTTAACTAGGTCAGACAGCTAACTAATTGCTACACATAAAAAATGAACTAGACATGGTCTTTTCTCTGCAGACATCTCAGTGATTGCACCCAGTGGCATAGCATTGGTTGTCGGTACCCGGGGTGGGGGCATGTGTGTGCTGGGAGGGGGTTCACCGGGTGGTGGGGCACCAGCTCAGCCCTTGCCACTGATGCCGTTGGAGTGACCCCCACCAGAACAAAGCAGAGCTGTGTTGAGCCACCTGCGCAGAGGGGAGCCTGGCTGGCTGATATAGATGGAGAGGAGCACCAGGCCAGGCTGCACTGGGGTCGCCTGCGTGGTGTCACCTGGTTTGTGGGAATTCCATATGTGTCTGGTTGGCCACAGTGAGAACAGAGTGCTCGATTAGATGGGCCCTTTGGTGTGATCCTGCAAGGCTCTTTATATCTTTTTAACTTCACCATATTCCTTCAGACCATTTCCCAGACCCAGACACTTCCCCATAGGTGCATCTTAAGTAGTATTTTTGTTCTGCGTAGCACAGTTATCCTCTGCCCATTCTGATAACAAAGCTCTGCTCTAGCTTTCTATTCAAGCCTTAGCTACAGAACATTTATCTCTTTGTACCATTTTATGTTGTCTGTTTCCTGCCTAGCGGGAATCCTTCTTTGGCAGTGTTAGATGCAAATCAGCAAACCCATAAAGCTGTAAAGGAGGGGAATAAATAATTTACATGAGGTTCCTAACCAGCAATGTTTATCATTTAATACCCTATGTCTTTACAGTAATTGTCTTCTATACAATTTCAGTCGGATGATATGCATCAATCTATCCTCCCAAACCTTGATGATGCTACGACTTTCGTGGGCACGCTCAAATGCAATAAATAATTGCAAATTACAACAGTCTTCAGTTATCTGACCCGTGCTGGCTCTTCATTAATAACCCGCCAATCCAGAAATGACTTGTCATATGAATTTATCTCCGGGAGAAGCTCTCTGGTGTAGGTATAGCTGTCACACAAATTCTCCCAGTAAGTTAAATGGTAAAGGAAATAAATTTCCATTTATAATCATAGCACAGAGGGGATGGGGGGACAGAAGTACTGGGAGGCAATACTCTAGCAGTGTGTGGCTCAAGTTTTTGTAACACACACACACACACACACACACAGACACACACACACACACTGGACTATTATTATTGGCAAATTAAGATGATAATGATAACTGAGTGCACTGGAGACATGAGACACAGAGGGTTGCTATGGATAAAGAACTGTCATCATCATGCCATTAACACCTCAAATGACATCAGTGGTCCACGAGAATGGTTGGGACACCCTCTCCCCCAGGATAGATGTGGGGCTGCCTCCGAAGATGGTTTGGAAACTTCAACTAGTGCAGAATTCAGCAGCCAAGTTGCTCACCAGAGTAAGACCATTTGTGCATATATAACATCCAATCCTAGCATGACAGCACTGACTGCCAATTAGTTTACGGACCTATAAAGCTTCAAATGGTTCAGGACCACAATCCCTCAAGTATCACTTCTCCCCATATGAACTGACCCAGACACTGTGATCATCGTCTGAGGCCCTTCTTGTGTCCCTCCACAAGAGGTCTGGAGGGTGGCAACCCAAGAATAGGCCTTTTCTCTGGTGGCTTCCCACTTGTGGAATGCTCTCCCTAGGGAGACTTGCCTGGCACCTTGATTGCATATCTTTAGGCACCAGGCAAAAACATTCCTCTTCAACCAGGCCTTTGGTTGTTAAAAAGCTTATGGCAAAAGCATCTGCTTTGTATCCCCGGCATATCCAGGTAGGCCTGGGAGAGACTCCCTGCCTGATATCCTAAAAAACCACTGCCAGCCAGTTTAGAAAATACTCAGCTAGATGGACCAATAGCCTAACTCAGTAAAAGGCAACTTCATAGGTTTATAAGCCCCAAGGAAAGGCAGGAGAAAAGTAGCTTAGCTTGGGAGCTGATTCAACATACCCTCCAGCATTTCTCCAGTGAAAATAGGGACATTTTATTCCATAATAATATCAGTAATTTTATTATTAATGCCCTGCCCATCTGACTGGGTTGCCCCAGCCACTCTGGGCAGCTTCCAACATATATAAAAACATAAAACATTAAAAATATCCCCTGCCTTTACATGTCTTCTAAAGGTTGTATAGTTACTTATCTCATTGGTTCAGGGGTCTCATAACTTCATACTCTCCAAACTTTCTCTGATGAAAATAGGGACGTCCTAAGGAAAAGCGGGACATTTCGGGATCATATCAGAAACTGGGATGGCTTCTGTTTTTGGTGCTTCGGAAACCTGTGAAATCTGTTTGGCTAAGGAAAACTGTGATACAAACGAAGCAGGAAGCAGTGGCTCTATTATACTACATTCAAGCCTCTTTAAAACATCCAGCTTGAAGCCAGAGCTTCAAACACCTGTCATGTGGGAGTGCCTATCTCAGTTTAGCCATCCTTCCTGAGAGCAGACATGCACATAGAATTGTGTTACAGTGCATTGTTGGTCCAGTGGGTGGGAACACACTACATCCCTCTAAATAGCTGCAATGCAGGGTGGTGGCTTAAAATAGGAAGTCGATGGCAAAAGATGGCTGTACATGTTTAGACTCTCAGTACACGAACCACCTGGATAATAACAGACAGATCCTCAAATCACAATTGAAAGTGTTGTGAGAGAACTGCCTCACTCTACTAACTTTCAATAATTGGTGAAGCGATTGCAATAGAATTTGTGCACTGTAGTGGAAGAGATCTATTAAAGAGTGTTTTCCAAGTCTATGCTGCTGCAAAGAAGAGTTAATTGAAAACTACAGGGCTTGTATTAATTGGGTCTTTCCAGAAAGTTGTGCTTGAACGGCCTTCCAGCCCAATAGCTCCCCCAGAGAGCCAAGTGCCGGCATGTTATGGTATTTTGTTATGGGGTATCGATAAAGCGAAACCAGCCGGCACAGTACAAAAGTGCAGCAAACATCAGTGCTGAGCAGAACAAATGCACAACGAGAGGGTAATATTCTGAATATATCAGCACTACTAGAATATGCGGTCTGAGCCATACATACAGGAAAATGGGATGGCAAAATTCTAACAGCGTTGAATGGATTGCATCATTCTGAACTGCAAATGGTGGGTGCCATTTTCACAGTCAAGGGTAGGAGTAACACAGTTAACAGTACTGGGAAGTCATTAATCACTTGTTTGGACCAGTACCCTGTGCCGTGCAACAGCACTCAGCCCACTTGCGATTCCAGCAACTGGTATTCAGAGGAGCAGTGAAGGCAGAACATAACCAGTTTGACTACTAACCATTGATAGCTTTGTCCTCCATGAATTTGTCAAATCCTTTTCTAAAGGCATCCAAGCTGGTGGCCATCACTACCACAAGTGGGAGCAAGTCTCATAGCTTAACTGTGTGCTGTGAAGAGATGCAGTGTTCACAATCATTGCCCCGAGCCATCAGGCTCATCTTAAGTTCTTCGAACCCAGTGGCAGAAATACCATTGGAAAGAGCAGTGATTTGATGGACTATGCCGAGTTGGCTAAATAAACTGGGAAAATTTGGAACCAGAAAGACCAAACTTTCCTGAAAGACTGGGATGAATTTATGGTATATTTGAAAGACAACTGTAAACAACTGACATCGCTAGTAGGGTTACAAGAAGTTTTGTAAGGATAATTTTTATTAGTTATTGCGAAATATAATTTACAATCTGTTTATTTATGAAAAGGACTTAATATAACAAAGTGCAATGTCAGAGAGTAACCATCAGTTGAGGAGGATGGAAGTCGTAGGATCGTGTAGCCAAATGTTTGCTATGTTATACACAGGTTGGATGTTATGTTTAAAAATATGTGGAAAAATCAATTAAAAAATTAATATTATTTTTTAAAAAGGAAAGAGCAGTGATTTACCAGCACCTCCTGGATCCATCCCTCAAGGTAAGAACAGAATTATTGTAATGCCTTATAACCAACTTACACAACAGGTCCAGAAGAACACCAAATTGTTGATGTAAAAAGATGCTGAGAAGTCTAATCAAGATGGTAACATACCCTCTCTCATGGTTTGGGCCGTTTTCTGATCAGCAACAGCAGCTTCCCTCCATGAATAAAAAAGCCTCAGAGAAGGAAAAGATCAGAGAGCTTTGCAATCTGATTGTCTTTAATATATGTATTTTTAATGGTAAGACTTTCCCCCCTAGTGAATGTCCCACAAATTCATGGATTGCGTCTTCAAAGGGCCCACACTTTCAAGTTCTATTCTTAGCCACAGTTGAACACCCCCATGAATCATGATAATGTAGTGAGTAGGGTTGCAATATTCCCAAAAATGAAAATCTGAACAAAGTTGTTGAGCTACCCCCGTCACCACTTTTTGGTCATAGTTGTTGAGCTTTTTTGGAGAACATCTCCCCCAGAAAATTTGGGGCTTCTTCTTTCAGATTTTTAAAGCTTTATTAATTGCCCTACTTGCTATACACCCGGGTTTTCCTGGACATTCCACCAATTCAGCGCAAATCTGCCCCAACACCATTTTGATCCAATTGCCGGATGTGTCTGGCAAAACCCAGACGTCCGGCAGCCCTAGTAGTGAGCCATTGCCTGCTGCCATAGGATACAAAAGAGAACTTGGTCAAACTATCCTAAAAAGTGATGCGGAAACTTATTCTTTCAGAGAATACTAGGAAGCTCTTATTCTCTGCCAGGGCATGTTCTGGAAGGGGCAGAACATTTACACTGATTTTCCTTGCACAAATGCCCACATTATCATATGCTTTGTAAATTGTTGGTTGTGGAAAGTTGCAGCAATGCATCTCAGGTGATCTCAGAATAGGCCTTTGGATTATTAGAAAAAAATCCTTCGGAAAATTAATGCATCCAGGGCTTTTGCAGGGCAGGCCCAATCCATTGTGCTGTCTGAGGTGGAAGCCCTCCAAGCTGTAGTACCCCAGGGTGGTCAAGTTTTTTTGACACCCGAGGCAGAAAATCCCACAAGTGCCCTTTTCTCTTGTGTGCAGCAAAAATGCAGTGACAACAGTAATAAATTAAACAACAAACAATTTGCTGCCCTTTCATGCTACCCCAAATCAGCAGCTGGAGGCAGTTATGCCTCACTCTGTCTAATGGTTCGGCCAGCCCATGACTTTTGCCTTAGCAATGGTGCATTTGTGACATGAACAAGAAAAACATGCCCCCCAGGTGATTCCAAGTGCAGCAGGTGTACACTTCCAAGGCTACTTGATGCATCATTTGGATGCAGGGAGGTCTAGCACATTTGTTTTGATTGCTGAAGTGCTGCTCGACTGTGTTAACACCTTGATTTTATTGAACGTCTCACATACTGGTTGCTGGAATTGCGCACTGATTTAAGCAAAACAGCTAACTGTAGTGTCTCAGGGAATCAAACTCGTTGGCTTTTAAATTCACCTTATATTTGTCATTTCTCAGGAGAAACAAAATACCGCTCCAGAATGTTGTTTTGTTTTGTTTGGATTAAAAATGCAAATTTTATTTTAGGTTGCAAAATGTAGACAAGGTTGAAAAATCGAAGGGGGGGGGGAGAGAGGAGGAAAACACATGATGCACTTCCGATTTCAGGATTTATGTTCTTCTCCATGGAAATAAATAAATAAATCTGAATGACATTTATTTGGCTGGCTGAACAATCCATGTTAACAAGACAATTAGTATGTGATGAAAGTTATTATCTTCCTCAGCGTGTCAAAGTCGGGGGCTGCTGCTGCTGCTGTTGCTGGATCTTGGAACCAAGCCTGAATTCATTTCTTAGTCACAGTAAAAGACAATATTGAATTCTTCTCTGCAGAACTTGACAGGATGTAATTAATACTTTCCTTCTGCTTTAAATAAAAAGGAGCAAAACAACCTGCAATATTGTGTGTGTGTGTGTACTTTCTTCTTTCAAATTATAATTTGAAGGAAGTCACTAACTTGTAAAAGGTAAGTGACTGGCAGACAGGAGCAACCAAAGATCTAACTTTAGGCAGTATTGATTGGAGTGATTTACACTTTCTGTTGACATTGTGATTGTATCTGTCTAAAATCTGACACTATTGCTTCAACTAGTATACCTATATATTTCCTAGTAGCGGGAATGGTGAAATTTCACAATTATGTGACAGCAACTACTCAGGTCATTTCCAGTTGTGAAGGCTGTACGAAAAATGTCTCCGTCTTTCCATGGACTTCAGATAAATTACTCAGATTTGTTACACAGCACGTTGAGGATATTCCTGGCTACATCTGTGGGAGGCTGTCTTCCTCTATGTATGCATTTCAGTATTGCAGACAAATCTCCCCAAGGCTTCCTCCCATGACGCTTTTTATTTTATTGTGCTTTGCCTACAGAGTGTCAGGCTGCTGCCAGCGACTCCCGGCCGGTTGCCCAGGAACGTACAAAGACAAGGAAATGTTTCTTACCATCTGCCTTTTTTTCAGTATTTTACAGAGAGAGGCTATAGAACCCAGCCTCTTGGATAATGACCCAAGTGAATCTCCACCCCCCCTTTCTCTCCCACTTTTGTCATTCTCATTGTCTCCTCTAGGGGTGCTGCTACGTGCTCTCTGTCTTTGAGTTCTTTGCTTTCCTACTTTCAAGGCTCGTCAGGTTTGGGGAGAGGGTCGGGTCTGGAATGCTTTCTAAAGACACTGTGTCCATCAGCTGTCGCCCACCCTGGTGCTTCATCCCCTCCCAACTTCCCCCCTCATCTGCCTCTGAACTGTGACCTCCCTCAAACATCTGTTGTAAATCTAAACCAGGGGTCGGCAAGGTTTACCTTGTCTGGGCCAGTTCACTCCAGCGGAGATCCCTCTGTGGGCTGGATCGCACCAGTGATTTCCAGCGTCTGCGTCTGTGCAGATGCGATTTTCAGCACCTGCGCATGTGCACATGTGATTTCCGGCACCACAGAAGCGAGTCCCTGCGCCGTGCTGTGCTGGTTTAGTGCAGTGCACAGGGACTCGCTGAGCAGGCGGCTCAGTTTGGTGGCGGCTTGTGGGCCGGTTAAACGACCCCTGTGGGCTTCTTGTGACCCATGGGCCTTAGGTTGCCTACCCCTGATCTAAACTGTCTTCCTCTTCCTCCTCCCTGGAAGGGTCAAGCTCTTGAGGCAGTCCCCGCCATTCCTCCTCTGCCCAATCCCCAACACAGAGGCCATTATGATGAATGTACTGGTGTTTGCTAGCATATTGCCCACACCTGAAGCAAAGCTACCACCACGGACCTCCTTTGTGAGGAATGGCACAAGGTTTTAATATTTTCTGCAAATGTGCAATGTATCTGTTTTAGGTAGAAGCATAGATTGCAAGCAGTTGATGGAATATGCTTCATAATGTTTCATAGGAAGCAAGGCACAAATGGAAAAATTAATGAAATAAAAATTCTGCCTGAAGAACTACGTATGCATATCCAGGTCCAGTTGCTAGCTTCTGGAGCTCAAAACCAGGTGAACTTTAGGAGCTTCTACATTCTTCCCTGTTTCAGATTAATAATTCCAAACTAGGTAAGTATTGTTGGCTCCTTCTCTACCACCATTCCTGCCAGCCCTCCCAGATCCCCAAGACCTCTTTGCTCATTCCCTTTTAAACTTTAAAGGCTTGGCAGAACCGGCAACAGTATTCAAAGAGAGAGAATATTTCGGAAGAATTGGCCCATCCTCCCTCACTTTTCTGGGCCTACCAAACATCCGATTGGCTCA
Source organism: Podarcis muralis (assembly GCF_964188315.1). Taxonomy (NCBI): domain Eukaryota; kingdom Metazoa; phylum Chordata; class Lepidosauria; order Squamata; family Lacertidae; genus Podarcis; species Podarcis muralis. Next base: position 75,133,317 of record NC_135659.1, read on the forward strand.
GAAAAAAGTTAATTCTATTGTTTAAAACACACACACACAAAACTACTTATTTCTGAGCTAATTTGATATGTAAAATTGAGTGAGGGAGCTTGCTTACCAGGGTAAACTTTTTAAAAATAAAAATCTTTCAAGTTCTAGCAGTTGTGGAGCTGATTTCAAAACTGAAGAGATGGCAAAATAGTTAGTAGCCATGCATTTATCTTAGCCATGGTGAGACTTGTGGAGACTCCACCTAAAGGGACTGAGGGCTGAACCTATTTTGGATTGACTGAGGGTTGATTTGGGTTATGTTTCAGCTACCCTCAAGTAGAGATGGATAAATCTCTCAAATTTGGATTTATCTCAATTTCTTATTTTTCTCATCTTCAGTTCACCATGGATCTAAGTTGTAGTAGTAGTACTTATAGCAGCAGCAGTAGTAGCAGCAGTAGTAGTTATTAAGAGTTTCAAAACAAATGTTTTGTAAATACATTACAGAAAAACAAACACAAGGCACAGGGCAATAACAGTTGTTGACAATATTGCTATATAAAGGTTAAGTTGACAACTAAGAAGTTGAGGGTCAAATAAGGAGGAGAAGGATTATGGTTGTGTTTCTTCCAGCCAAGGTGAATATAGAACAAGTTACTTGTCCCAGAGGTCATGGAGGAAGAGGTGGATGTATTTGATGCTTTTTGTGAGGTTTTTTGAAGTTCTCATGAAAATTTGTCTGCATTTCACTGCAAATTTCTCTTAATAAACATTTTTTCTGGTGCCACTTTGCCTGTTATACACATTTTTGCAAGCATTTACCCTCAATATGATGTATTGTATAAGTTATTTTCAGTAATATATGCTTTTTCATGCACACTTCCCCAGAACGTACAAGTTTTGTGCATGTAATTTGGTTGGAGGATTGCATCACAAAATTCAAAGAAGTGCAGATTTCGAAGGATAGCTATCTTTTGCTTTGCATATTGTTTGAGAAGGTGTGAATTAGGTAGCTTTGCATTAAAATCCTTTATCAGACTTCTACCCTTTATCAAAATCCTTTATCAAACTTCTACCCTTTATCAAAATCCTTTATCAAATTTCTACCCTCAGGTTAATCTAGTATCAATAGCTAAGATTGAATGGTGGGATGGATTTCTAAGAAATAAAGACACACGGTTAATTGTGAAAAATCTTACATATTTGGCAGCATGACAGCCACTCTTCAGAGCCCTCTTTCCAGTACAGTTCTGATACTTTTTCCCACTTTGGAAGGTCACCAGCTTCCAAACCAGATGCTACTATGATTTGCACATATGTGCATGGAGACGCTTGTGTGGAGATGAAAATGTCACAGCGGTGTGTCTGTTTTCAAAAAAATCTCTTCTTCTGATTCACAACTCTATTTTTGACAAGCCTAGTCTTCATTGTTAAGGGGTACTGGAAGCTGATATTCTCTAAGAGCCTTAAAGTGTCATGTTTTCTAAGAGAAACCATTCTTTCTCTTGGAAATCATGCCACCATCTCTCTTGCTGTTCATTCTTGATCCTCTCTCTCATACAACAGACTTTTTGGGGCATTCCCGCTAATTTAAAAGGAAATTTGTATAGGATAATTTATGCATGGCTTCTAGCAGCTTCTTGAAAATTGTGGCCAGCACTAGGTCCATGGTTTTCGGGTGATGAGGTCATTCTCACCAAGCTGCAGTGCAATAACAAGGTACCCCGATAGAGGGATCTAACTAGATGACTGCCACAAAGACGTGTGGCAGATGGGTCATAGAGTTTCTTTCAGTGGCTTGGGAGGGTCATCATTATAGACCTGCATTTTGCTGATGACCCATTAATCCTGTGCTCAACCCTGTCATGCGTCAGTCCTCCACCTTGGAGCTGAAAGCGATTTACACCCAGTGCCTGAGCTAAATTCAACCTACTTCTGGAGTCAAGAAAGTTGTGGCCCATTTAAAATCCCAGAACAATGTCCTTGTTCACTTTAGCAGACTAGGCTTTGCTCTTAGGGGAGGAGTCACTATGAGTGGGTCCGCGATATGGGAAGAGTCACATCTAGACAGAAAGGGACTACCTAGGGCAGGGGTGTCCAAACTTTTTTCAAAGAGGGCCGGATCTGATGAAGTGAACATGTGTGAGGGCCGACCAAAGGACCAGCCAAAGTTGTTGAGCTTTTTTAAGGATTTTACCCCAGGAAATAAACTGCCATAGGGGCCGGATTAAACCGGCCTGCGGGCCAAATTAAGCCCCTGAAACGGACTTTGGACATATCTGACCTAGGGCAATGAAAACCATTAAGAACTGTTGCCAAGCTGCACTGCTGGTCTTGATGCTTTCTTAAAATAAGGTGGTGCTGTGGGTTAAACCACAGAGCCTAGGACTTGCCGATCAGAAGGTCAGCGGTTCAAATCCCCGTGACTGGGTGAGCTCCCGTTGCTCAGTCCCAGCTCCTGCCAACCTAGCAGTTCAAAAGCACGTCAAGTGCAAGTAGATAAATAGGTACCGCTCTGGCGGGAAGGTAAACGGCCTTTCCGTGCACTGCTCTGGTTTGCCAGAAGCGGCTTAGTCCTGCTGGCCACATGACCCGGAAGCTGTACGCCAGCTCCCTCGGCCAGTAAAGCGAGATGAGCGCCACAACCCAGAGTCGGTCACGACTGGACCTAATGGTCAGGGGTCCCTTTACCTTTACCTTTACCTTTACCTCTCCCACACTGGAGAGATACGTTGTGTAACCACCAGAGAACATCAATATTTGTCAGGGACTGGGCAAAGGAGGAGGACACTGGAGGGGGGGGTGATGTCAGGGTCTGGGCACTTAGCGGCACCCATAGAGGAGATGATGACGAATGAGGAAGTGGGAGAGAAGGGGGGGTGGAGATTCACTTGGAAGCTTCTAAGTGCCCTCTGTCTTCGAGTTCTTTGCTCTCCTACTTTTAAGGCTTGCCGGGTTCTGGGAGGTGGTGGGTCTGGAATGCTTTCTATTGACAACATGTCAGCCAGCTGTTCCTTCAGCTCTGCCTGCTCCTCCTCTCCCATTATTTCCCAACTTTCCCCCTCATCTGCCTCTGAGCTGTGACCTCTGGCAAACCACTGTTGTACAATGGTAGCTCTGGTTACGTACTTAATTCGTTCCAGCGGTCCGTTCTTAGCCTGAAACTGTTCTTAACCTGAAGCACCGCTTTAGCTAATGGGACCTCCCGCTGCTGCCACGCCACTGCCGTGCGATTTCTGTTCTCATCCTGAAGCAAAGTTCTTAACCCGAGGTACTATTTCTGTGTTAGCGGAGTCTGTAACCTGAAGCGTATGTAACCTGAGGTACCACTGTAAATCGATACTGCCTTCCTCTTCCTCCTCCCTGGGAGGGTCAGGATGGGGAGGCAGTCTCTACCTCTCCTCCTCCTTTGCCCAGCCCCTGACAATATCACTAAAATCCCTCTGTGGGAACAGTATGTGTGTCACATTTCCTGCCTGCTAAAACTAAGCAAACTAAGCAACCTCTGCTTCTGGGACAGCCTGTGCTATTATTTCAATAATTATCCACTTCTCCATTTGCTTGATGAAGCTTTTATGTGCAGTTTAGCTGGCTGATGATGGCCCACCTTTCCCCATCAAATAGAGGGAAACGGCAGCCTACCAAACAGAAAGCAAAGTTGTTTTTCAGACATATAAATGATAGCTTTTAGCATGGGCATATGGGTCTCTGAGAGGTATGTATTGATTGGTTCTCCTTCATCCTTCATGAAGAGAGAGCAAAGCACCTACAAAAAAAGGAACATGTTTCTGAGCAACAGAATAAGAGGTGATGGCCCTAACAAGGATGCATCTGAACACCAGCAATCCATTCCATCTTGCCCTAGGAAATGCTGCTTCAGAAGGGGAAAGTCTGAAGTGAGTGTGATTGACAGCTCCAAGTACTGCCCCCCCATGTTACTTTTCTCCGTGAAGTATTCTAAGCATGTTTTGTGAGCGAAGAAGGGGTACAAATTTCTTTTCAGCCGCTGCTTCCCCACTCCATTCTGTGGCTGTTGGATGGGGTCCAGCAGGCTTCCCTCTCTGCCCCACTGGACTCTCGTGGATAGCCCTCCGTCAGCTACTTGTAGCAGAGTAGACACAGCGGTAGAAAAACTGTTGCAATGTGTGTGTAATAACTTCAGACTGCACGCAGGTTCTCTTGCTTATCTCCAATAGTCTTTAATCGTGTAGAAAAACAACATAAATCACCCCGGCGAGAGAGTGCACATCTTGCTTCCTCACCGCCGAAACACGGAAGAACAAAGCGCACAGAGAAACACTCCCCTCTGTGAACAAAGCCACGCCTCAGAATGTGAGACGTCACTCAGAACTGTTTAACCCTGTAAGTTCTGATTCTCTCCACACATTCATGGTGCATATAACCCATACATTTAAAACACATTTCCCTCACCCCAAGAACCCTGGGAATGATAGGTTCCCAGCTAAGGATGCTGGGAATTGTTGCTTTGTGCTGCTACAATTCCCAGGATTCTTTGGGGGAAATGTGCTTTAAATGTATGGGGTGCACACCATAGGAGCCAACTCCTAGGGACAGTTGGGGCTTCAGCCCCCTTAATAAAATATTTAAGGGGGCCGGGCTCCCCCAAAGTTGATGGGCATTGCCATTCAAATGGTGTGCGTGCACTGCATCATGTGATTGATTATGCAGGATGGGGCTTACCTCCCCCCCCTAATATTTTCTTCAAGTTGGCACCCCTGGTGTACACAAATTTCCTCTCACAGAGCTACAGTTTCCAGCACCCTTCACAAACTATTGTTCCCAGGATTCTTGGGGAGAGAGGGCTTTTAATGTATGTACACAGCATCCACTCTGTAAGTAACTTTGTGGAAAAATCCACAACTGACAGTCAACTTGTCCATTCTTCACTGACCTCCAGGACCTCCAGCCAATCAGGGTCTATTGTTTCCCAGACCAATTAGAATGAATCTAACTGATCTATTTACCATCTATAAATATTAAAAATGGCTATCTCTTCCCGCTGCCCGCTTCCAGAACCTGCCACCAAGCAGCTACTGTGAAACATTCCTGCAACGTGTTAAACATCCCCAGGGCTTGATCTTTAACAGATACATTCTGATAACAACAGAGGTCACAGGGATATTTCTCAAAGCATAAAACATAAATAGAAGCTATATACGCAGCATTTCTCTGCAGGCTTGTCTTTCAAAGAGGGGGTGTCAGTATTCAGTCATGCATACAAGCACCATGTACGTAGGCCCTCAGGTGAGTTACCGTATTTTTCGCTTTATAAGATGCCCTTTTTTTCTCCTAAAAAGTAAGGGGAAATGTGTGTGCGTCTTATGGAGCGAATGGCGCTGCGCAGCTCTCCCTCTCTGTGCAGCGCCCCTTCAGCGAAGCAGGAGGAGAAACAGAAGGGGCTCCATTTCTCCTCCCACTTTGCTGGAGAGGCGCTGTGCAGAGAGGGCCATCTTAACCTCACTGGGTTGTTGTGAGGTTGTTGTGTGATAGCCCTTGTTTAGCCCCCTGAGCAACTTAAGAAAGAAGCAGGAGAACATTATTCTTGTTTTCCCTCTTCAGACAGTCTTGGATTCCATCCATGCCCAAACCATGTGCCTCTGTCTCTCCAAACGGCCAGATGGTCCCGTTTTTTTCCCTGGGGCTTTCTGTGAGAGAATGAAATCCAAGCACTAATGCCTGTTAAAATGCTTCTACTGTTCACTTGCAAAATCAAGCTTTTGAAAAGAGGCTCTACAGAAATAAAAGATTCAGGATATTTTTTTCCTTGTCTTCCTCCTCTAAAAACTAGGTGCGTCTTATGGTCGGGTGCGTCTTATAGAGCGAAAAATATGGTAAGTCATTTGGGTTTAACTCTGAGAGTTTCTCTGAGAGCTGGGTCATCATTGGCATCTGGAAATGCATATAGATCTAGCACTCAGCTCCTGATAAAAATGGTTCTGTTCCTCTTGGCCTTAAGTAGGCTACAGTCAATTTCCACCTACTGGAGTTGTACCTGGAAGAGATGCTGATGATGTCAGTAGTGGGGATACAGGACTGTACATACTCCAGGATAGAGCAGAGGCTCAGTCTTCTTCACATTCAGCAGAAATATGCCACTTCAAGCAGCAAGAGAACCTCTTGCTTCCCTTAGCAAAAAATTGCTTGCAAAGAGAAAGCTAGCACATCAGGTGGTTTGCTGTTTGCAGAGAGTTTCTAATACAAAATGCATCTGGCCACATCCGCAGCATACATTTAAAGCCCTATTATGCCACTTTAATAGTCATAGCTTCCCCCAAAGAATCCCAGGATCTGTACTTTGTTACAGGTGTTAGACAAGTACTTGAGAGTTCTTAGATCTTATTCACCACACAGAGCTGCAAATCCCAGAGTGGATTAACAGTGGGAATTAAACTCTGGGAACTGTAGCTCTCAGCACCCAGTACAGTTCCTAGGATTCTTTGGGAGAAGCTATGATAGTTAAATGCTACAATAGTGCTTTAAATTTATGGTTCGAATGTGGCCATGGAAGCAGTCAAAAATGTGGTACTGTGTCCAGAGTCTGAAATGGTCCAGTCCATTCTGCCACCTCATTCTTCATTAGGTGTGGACCAAGTCAGAGAGATGGGATTGGCAGGTTGGGTGTGTTTGCTAGGATGCTCCAAACACTATTCACTGTACTAGCACATTTTATACTAAGGCTGTTGTCATCTTGATCACAACCCAGACAATGTTGAAAAATGTTTCATTTTACAGAAGTATAAATGCAAAGGCAATGTCAGGCTTTGGGGAATCAGCTCTCTCCCATGGGGCGGCCCGGAATCAGAGAAACGAGAAGAGTTCTTACCAAGCAATTTATTCAATAATTCACAGAGAATGACGAAGGAAATGGCGTTGCTCCAACTGGCCTCTTCCTGCCTCTCTTCCTAGCAACAACATTTCCCCTTACGGTGGCTGCCAGAGGCTAATTGTCTCTGAGTCCTTTGCTCTTCCACTTTCAATGCACGCCAGGTTCTGGGAGAAGGGGGGGTCAGAAATGCTCTCCAGTGATAACGTGTCAGCTGGCTGCTCTGTCTCTGTCTCCCCCTTCTCTTCTCACAACTCTTCTGTGCCTGTCTCTGAGCTGTGACCTTCTTCAAACCACTGCTGTAATTCAATACTGCCTTCCTCTTCTCTGGGAAGTTTAGGAGGAGGGGGGCGGTCGGTCTCCACCATTCCTCCTCAGCCTCGGCCACCTCAGTCCAGTCCCTGGCAGGTAAACACAGTCTCTTACTAGTGTTTCTGTATCAAATTCAATTTGGAGAAAAAGACATACCTAGAAATGGTATGCATACAAGTAATGCATTTCTGAGTCTAACACATTTTCTCTCCCTGCAAATGCCACAATACTTTCAAGTAAGTGTGCCAAATATAAAAGATCCTTGTTAAATGATCTGCAGTGGTAGGCGAACAATTAATATGTCCCAACATGGTTTGCATTATATTTAATATGCCATGTCAGAAAAAGATGCTTTTTTTTGAAATTTTCAGATGATCTTTCCACTGTAAAAAGAAACTGCTATAAATGATGTTCTCATTGTCTCAGGGATGGCTCAAGGACAGGTTGCCCCCCCCCCCTTCTGCACCACTTCTCCCCATTGCCATTCTGGTGGGCCCCTTCCTTAAGATCCTCCCCCGCCATTTCACTGATAGTGCAGTTTTTGCCTTGAAAATTAACAAACTGAAACTGGGGAATTTTCCTTGTAACTCAGAGATTAGGGTGAGCTAAAAATGTAAAGACATATACTGTGTTTATCTGCTAATTATATGTGTTTAGCTTATAATGTGTTAACAGAAATTTCAAGGTTTTTCTTGTTCTGAAGACAAGTCCTACCCTATCTTGTTATAATTTTAACAATAACAACACATATTATAGTTATTCAGAGCCACTGCTGTTGCTTTGGATAAAGGACAAATAAAGTTTTTCCTAACACCACCAAATATGCTAATTGAAAACAAAATATCCTGGCAAGTATTACAAATTTTTAGATTTAAAAGAGAATTCTTTGATTTTTTCATAGGTCTTTTTTACACGTATAATTTGCATTGCTATTTGTTCCCCAGTAATAATGAAGTGTTAGTCAATTGCACCTTCTTTGGAAACCCTTCCCTTTCTTTAAAAAAGGAACTTTGTTTGGGACTGTAAAATCCTCCTCAAATTCTCTGTTTCATCCCTGTATTTAACAAAGGATATGTTTGCTTGGTTGTCAACAGTGCAAAAACAATTTTCAGATGTTGCTGCTACTGTCAGCAGGGTGTAATAGAAGCTCATTACAGATCACGAGGCTGATGGGATTAGCTTTTTCTTCTTCAAGAAACTTACCCTCTCACAGCATGTTCATCTACATATATTATGGCATGTCTGTATCTGTAGTGAATGTATTGAAGAGGTGGGGAATAATTATGTGATGGAACCCCCTCCACCTCATCTTCTATAGGTTACCAACAAAAAATAGGTAGCTATTGGGACACTGGGAAACAAACTGGTACCGCACATCTGAGGAATCTTTCCAGTGCTTCTTCCAAGAATCAGTGTCTAGTTATTCAGGCAAAAAGGAGATTGGTGGAGGACTGAGCCAGAAGTAATGCTGACTTAAAAATGTCTTCTCGAACCATTCTCCATCAATTAAAAAGAAAAGAAATTACATTCTAAAATTATCAAAGGGAAGGGGACATTTTCGTGGGTACGGTGTAAAGGTTTTTGTCATGTGTACCTTACTTTTGAGGTGGCTGAGAGGTATTTGCGAGCATCCTTTCTTTCTACAAATCATCACATCAATGGTTTGCACACTGCAGCCTCCCCAGGTGACTACACTTCAAGTAAAGCCCAGGGGAAGCTATCAAGCAGTGACTCCTCTCAAGGGCCTTTTTCAAATCAGGAAGCACAGGCAGCCAGGGAGGCTGCATAGTGCTGGATTAAGAATTACAAGGGGTGGGGGGAACCACACACATATGCCACCTTTGGCCACCTCACAGCTAAAGTGACGTGCCAACAAAAATTATTAAAGATTTATAAAGAAGCTCTTCAGTGTCCTGAGAGTGAGGCAGAAGGCTCTTTCACAGAAGAAGAAAACTTTCAAGAGATTGGAGGACAGATTCTGGTGCAGCGTTGGCCAGAACAGACAATAATCATGAGTCCCACTCACTCACCCACTGCAAAACCTTTGTTGACTCACAGTGAGATCACAACATATTTTTTTTTTAAAAAAACTTTTATCTGAAATGGAAGAAGGTAATTATTACAGCTGTGTAGTTATTAGATGATTAACCACAAAAATGGGGGAACGAGAGCATCTGCAGTGGTTATTTATGATTCTTAAAGAGTCGTGGAAGAAATAAAAAAAAAGTCATTACAAACTTGTAATTGCACAATCTCAACTAATTCTTCATTCTTCATAGTGACAAATTCAGCTTGCCTAATTGCTCCACCAACTTTTGTAAATCAGTAATAGCACTGTATGCTATTTGGATTTTTTACATGAAGCTCTTTGAAGGCTTCCATAAATGCCTTCTGTCTTACAAATATTACTGAACTGTAACTCTAAAAGTTATAGTTTAAATAAATGTTTAAATAATAATAAACATGACTGCTCTGAACTGGAACAAGTTATAACTAAATCTGAGTTAACTGAATTCAATCCCCCCTGAACTGGAACAAGTTATAACTAAATCTGAATTAACTGAATTCAATCCCCCACATTCTAGCTCCAATGATTTGTGCAAGGTGTTCTCACTGGTTCTGTTGAGCCAAAGATTAAAAAACCCTGATGGAAATGCAAAAAACCCCACCCACCTTCAAATGATGAACCAAAATGCAAAAATAGACACAAGTATATACATCTGCAAATTAATATGCATAAATATACATGAGAAAAAAATCAATTTTTATCTCTCCACAAAAATCAAAAGTACAAAATATGACAAATAATTAAAACCTCTAGAATAATTAAAACCTCTGTTTAAATATGCCAACATACAAGTGCATCAGGATCTTAACTGGTACAGACAGCAAATATTACCACATTCAATGCCATCTGATGGAGTATTGTTTGTCTTGTTTCCTGGTTTGCCCTGTGATCCTGACGATTTCTTTGATTCTGACATCTGCCTTGTTCCTCTGTCTCACTCTTCCTTATCCACAGCTCCAGATTCACTCCAGATTACTACCCAGAGCCCATCCCTGACACTGGGCCACAGTACTTTGCTGGTGGGCTGTATTTGGCCTGGGTGTGTGTCATAGGTTGAGTGTTCTCTAATCTGTGGAATATTCCTTGTGATCACAAATAGGGTTATAATTTAGACCTCAGCCCTTGTTCAGGTGTAATAGAAATATGGAAATTCTACAGGGGGTGGCACACTAGCTCCTCTCCTCTCTGCCTCCCACCCTCTATATTATTATTATTATCTTATCCTTTACTATGTATATAGGCATTATGTACATGCTGGCTTTCATGCTCCTGCCACAGGATCTTCAGCCCAAGCCTTGTACATCAGATTTCAGAATTACTGACATTTCCCACTGCCGATTGGTGCAATGGGGTGATAGTGGGCTTTCTCTCACCATGGCAAATATTCAATTTTTTCCCACTCAAGTTGCCTGGTTCCAGAGACATTGGAACAGACCTCTTAGCTGATCTTTACCCCAGTGTAACACAATTAAACTTCATAAAATGGGAGCAAAATGCATATTTCTGTTTTTGTGATGTCCTTCAGAGATAGGTCAGACTTGCATAAAGGTAAAGGTAAAGGTACCCCTGCCCATACGGGCCAGTCCTGACAGACTCTAGGGTTGTGCGCCCATCTCACTTAAGAGGCCGAGGGCCAGCGCTGTCTGGAGACACTTCCGGGTCATGTGGCCAGCGTGACAAGCTGCATCTGGCGAGCCAGCGCAGCACACGGAAATGCCGTTTACCTTCCCGCCAGTAAGCGGTCCCTATTTATCTACTTGCACCCGGGGGTGCTTTCGAACTGCTAGGTTGGCAGGCGCTGGGACCGAGCAACGGGAGCGCACCTCGCCGCGGGGATTCGAACCGCCGACCTTTCGATCAGCAAGCCCTAGGCGCTGAGGCTTTTACCCACAGCGCCACCCGCGTCCCCCAGACTTGCATACCAGACTAGTATAATCAACAGTCCCCAGTCCCTATCTTGTACCGATGTGCAAATGTCTCCTGTTAGAAAAAGAAAATCTTGAATTGGCCTGATTTAAGCAATCCACCTTTATTGTTAAACAAGTTGTTTTCACATTGAATGTTATTTTTAACATCGATACTTTCAGCATACTCAGATGTGAGCTAAACACATTCTTGTACAATTTAGGTTTTGATAACTTCTGTGAAACTTCTGTCCAGATACACGTTTTAAAAATAGCATTTGTTTGCATTTGATGTAGTTTTATTAGATGTTGCTAAAATTATTTTGCTTTGATGATAGCAAATTATGTTTAATTAAAAGTCGTGCAGAAGCTGCAATGTATATCTTTTAGGCATATGATTTATAAAATCCTTTCATGAAGCTGGATATTTTATGGAATATTTTTCTTTGATAACTGAGTAAGGTTAGAAAACTTCACTTCCTTCAAAGAAAAAAAGAAGAAGGGTACAAATATTTCCCTCTTTTGAGCATCTCCCAGTCTTTTATTTTGGGAGGCCCATATCACCTTTTCTTGTGCCCAGTTCCAGCCTTGCTGATTCAGGTAATTATAATTTAAGTAGAGTTTCTCAGCTCTGCATCAGTAATGGATACTTTAAATTTGTAATGCTAATATTTTGTAATGTTTTATGCTCATTCATCTTCTTTTCTGTAGTTCCTGATTAAGCTCTATTAAGTAAATGAAATGTATACACCATGTGCCTGAAATCTCATCCCTGGACACTAGTTTTTCTGTGTGCCGAAATGGAGGGAGGTCTAACTCCCCCACCTCCATGTGGCAGGTGTTACAGAGGGAACGAAAGTGAAAAATGTAACTGTCAGACTCAGTTTTTGCCATCTGGAACAGCGCAAAATTGCCACACTACTCTTCATGGATAAGTGTATTAATAGAGTTGTGGCCCTGGTTCATCTCATATATTGCCAAGTGTCTTTATTTGGGTGAGGGAGCTATGACTGCAGAGGGAGGAATCTCCCAGTACAGTATAAACCAAAGATTTATATACCCACATCTCTCCGTTAAGGCAAGCAAGCAACATCATCACACTTCAAGGACACATTCTAGCCAGGCAAAAGCATTCAAGGAGGGGGTTACTTAGGGGTGTGGTCTGGGGATGGGGCATGACTTAGGGCTAGATAGAGAGGCATGGAGAGCCACATTTCCTAGAACATAGGTTTTCCCCCTTCTGCATTACAGTAAGGAGTTGGGGAGCCTGAAATCCCAAGGCAACATAACCTGTTTTTCAACACACATGCACAAACACGGGAAGTGGGATTCAACTGATTGGGACTCAACCAGTGGAAACCTGCACAAGGATTTCCACTACTGCAACACAGCTTTTTCCCTGTCACAGGCATGTGGTGGTCAGGAATCACACAGTTCAAAGTCAGATTTAACTCTTTATTAGCAAAAACACAACCCCCTAGACTTGGGTGGAATCTAGATACACATGAAAAACACTGTGAAATATATATATATATATATATATATATATATATATATATATATATATGCTTTCGTAGATTTTCACGGGTATAGGAATGCAGGTTTTGGTGTCCTCGGGTGTCTTCCTGTGTAAAAGTTGGGGTGTCTAGGCGACGTTTCGACGAGGTCTCACTCGTCATCTTCAGGCTGGTGCTTTCGGCTTCTTGTTACTGGAACAGAGCAGGATCTCAGTGTTTGAGTTCCTATAAATACTGTGAGGAGGTGTGGTGTATAGCCTCCAATGTTCTGGGCCGAGAGGAAGTTCCCAGGCTAGTGTGTCTTTTCTTCTTTTGTTCCTTAATTGCTTGAGGGATATCTTGAGTGATTTCTTGAGTGATATCCTGAGTACCACTTAGGTGGGTCATTAGGTGTGGATTAGTTGCTAAAGCCTTTGTGTCTTGACCTCTTGAACTTTGTGAAGCACAACTAAGCTCTTCACAAAGTTCAAGAGGTCAAGACACAAAGGCTTTAGCAACTAATCCACACCTAATGACCCACCTAAGTGGTACTCAGGATATCACTCAAGAAATCACTCAAGATATCCCTCAAGCAATTAAGGAACAAAAGAAGAAAAGACACACTAGCCTGGGAACTTCCTCTCGGCCCAGAACATTGGAGGCTATACACCACACCTCCTCACAGTATTTATAGGAACTCAAACACTGAGATCCTGCTCTGTTCCAGTAACAAGAAGCCGAAAGCACCAGCCTGAAGATGACGAGTGAGACCTCGTCGAAACGTCGCCTAGACACCCCAACTTTTACACGGGAAGACACCCGAGGACACCAAAACCTGCATATATATATATATATATATATATATATATATATATATATATATATATATAATATTGAATTTCCCATAAGCCATCTCCATCTAGTGTCACATTTGTATAATTCACTTAAAACACACTTAAAACGTTATATTTGCAGCTGTATAGCTGAGTCCTTGGTTGGCTTTCAAGCCTATTGAGCAGAACAGCTCACTCCTGGTGGCCTTACTCCTTGGAAATCAATTGCTGAGATTGGAAGCCCCCACCTCCTCACAGCCATCTAAGTCCCCTCCTCTCCAAGTCTTTCCCCAAGCAAACAGAAACTGCACCTGCATGCCTGTCTTTGCTTCCCCCATTTTATGCCTCTTCTGCTTCTGGGAGGGTAGAGCAGAGCTTGTTGCAGCAGGAGGGAGAGACACCCATGGCTCATCTCTGCCTCCTGGCCTCTCTCCCCACCACCCTCCTGCTTCAGCTTCAGCTTCTGCCTCTAATTCTGGACTTCTGTCTGCCACAGACTCTCCCAGTTCACTAAGTCTTGTTTCCTCTTCAGTTTCTGACACCTCCTCTTCCCTGTCTTTTCCTTCTTCTCCCTTTGGCCACTTATCACCAGGGCCGTCTTAACCATAGGCACCAGGGCTGCAGAGCACCTGGGCGCCGGCCTCTCAGGGGTGCCAGGCCGAGTGTCTCCAAGAGTTGGAGTCTGGGGAAGAGCCTGTCCATTGGTTGGAGTGTCATGACAGGCTCTTCTGCTGCAGGCGGCTCTGCGTGAGTTGGGGGGCGAGTGAGTGAGCCAGTGAGGTGCTGAGGCTGCTGGCCGGCTCCACCCTCCTGTGCTCCTGGGATTGGTGTAGGGCCATGGAGAGGCCCACCCAGCGCATGCTTGCTTACACCACAAGGCACCCGGCTTCACTCAGTCGCTGACACCGATGCCTCAGGCTGGTTTGTTGCGCTGGGCTCCTTATGTTTCCTGTTATCTCTTCCTGAGCAGAGATAAGCATGGTGTCAGTGGGCAACCTGTGGGGAGGGGGCGCCGGGTGGATCTTTGCACCCCGGTGCCGCATATGCTTAAGACGGCCCTGCTTATCACTTTCCACCAATCTCTGGGTTCTGAGCCGTCTTCCCTTGCTGGGTCCCTGCTGGTTCCTCCCACCATTCCTCTGCATCCATACAGTCCATGGCATTCCCCCTCTCCTCCCTTGCACACACACACACACACACACACACACACACACACACAGACTCTGGGGGTGTTGGGACACCCAGAACAGCATACTGGGAGGGAGGGCAGATCGTTCCAGCATTCCATCAGGCATGCAAAAGTGCTTCAGCTGACTGAGCAACCTGCTTGGCACTCGACTGAATTCCTCCCAGAGATGGGTCCCCGCACAAACAAATCAGGGGAAATTCAGACAAGTTCACATACTTCCATGTCTATCTCTATTATGATAATCTACATATCCTGCAAGGGCTAGATAACATATGGTCAATAAAACTGGCTCATTTTATTTTGCATTTTTGCGGCTGCCCTTATTGGCAATGCAGTGACAGAACTCTTGCAAGGGATTGATTTCGCAGAGAAATTTATCTAGGCTGTTTGTGGTTTATTAGGAAGATCAAGATAACAAGTGCTGCATTATTGATCAAACCCGGAGGGGGGCATTTCCTTATTTCTCCCCCCTCCCATGAAACCATGTAATTGTGTTTTCCTCATGCTTCTCACCCGTTCTTGTCTCTTCAGAAACGATCAATTTGGAAGGGGGCTAATGAAGTAAATGCTAGAAATGCCAATCATAGTTGTCAGGTGGTAGATATAAAGAATGGATAAAGATAGAAGGCAGGGAGGGAGTTGTTTTAGTAAACATGTGCCTGAGTAAATACAAGTCTCTCTCCCTACCCCCTTTTGCTTTTTTAAAAAGCAGGTATACCAGTGCACTAGCTATAGACCAGGGATAAGGAACTTCAGTAAAGGTAAAGGGACCCCTGACCATTAGGTCCAGTTGTGGCCGACTCTGGGGTTGCGGCGCTCATCTCACTTTATTGGCCAAGGAAGCCGGTGTACAGCTTCCGGGTCATGTGGCCAGCATGACTAAGCCATTCTGGTGAACCAGAGCAGTGCACAGACACGCCATTTAGCTTCCCACCGGAGTGGTACCTATTTATCTACTTGCACTTTGATGCGCTTTTGAACTGCTAGGTTGGCAGGAGCAGGGACCGAGCAATGGGAGCTCACCCCATCACGGGGATTCGAACCGCTGACCTTCTGATCAGCAAGTCCTAGGCTCTGTGGTTTAACCCACAGTGCCACCAAGGAACTTCAGTACTGGAAGCCAAATGTGAACCCTCCAGGCCTCTTTGCCTGTCCCATGGAACTCTCCCCAGGCCACACTTCCTCCCCAGTTGCAACCACCGTGCATATTTTTGCCTGGCTGGAATATATTCTGGAACTCCACTTTTGCTTACCTGGATGCAGGATACAGAAGGGTAATTGTGTTACATCATCCTAAAGGGCTCATCTACACTTTTGTCTGTTCCGTTCCTAGAAAGTATGGGTTTGAACAGTTTTCCACTCGTCCTGCACTTTCTAGGCACTGGTCTAAGCGATTTTGCCTTTGCCCCACCACTTGCTCCTGGAAAACCTGCTCTTTAGTGCTAAATTGGAACAAACAGTAATCCGTGGAAAACCTGATTGCCACTTGTTCCAATTCAGCGGTAAACTGCGGAATTCTCCAGGGGAAAGTGGTGTGGCAAATGAAGGTGTGGATAAGCCCTAAATTTACTTAAATTTCTCCTCCATCCCTTGCAACTTTGAAAGTTTTGCTTGTTTTTGTTTTTACAAACAAGTCGTAGATAAATTTTAGGAAATAGAATAAGTAACTAAAATAAATTTTAGCTTCTTTGTCCTGCAGTCGGTGCCGTAGGAGAGTGTCTCCACTTTGAAAGACTCACGCTGACTTTTAAAATAATGCCTGCGCATGTGTGACTAACACACACAATCCTCCCACATTCTTGTCTAGCAACATAAAAATTTACAATTAAGGATCCTGGATCTTTGGTGCCTAAAAACCCAGCTTTGCTGAAAATCATGACAAATTCCCAATGTTAGAATGTTCGACTGCTGTCTCAAAAGTAGCAGGGATGAAATTTATATCCTGTCTAAGTTTGGCAAGCCTGATCTCCCATCCCTAATCAAAGTTTTTATTTCTAAGTTAGGCAGGCAGTAAAGGGAAGCTGTTTGAAAAAGCAATGCCGCTGCTGGCATATAAAGCGCTTTAGGATTTCAAGGCTTTTCTTCTCCCTTAGTGATACAAAACAGAAATGATCCATGATGCTCTCTAACAGGGAGGCACTTGGTGGGTCAATACCAAGGAGCATTTAAATGGGGGAATTTTCTTGCACTGCTGCCATGGCACTTCAATTCTCCTAATTACCGCTATTAATAAAGTCCTGCCGATGCCTGATTAATGAGGAGTCAAACCCAGCTTTACCTAATTTATTGCCCTTTCTTTGTGCTCATGCAGTAGAAGTGACAGTTGTCAGGTTGCTGAACCAACTTAAGGTGAGCCTTTGAAATTGAAGGTGCCAGGGAGATTAATAGAGTGCAAGGAAAACTGCCTTGCAAGGGGACCATTTGTTACAGAGCAAAAGATGCTTCTTTGGAGAGAGAGAGAGTGAGGAGGGGGGAGCCAGTTAGTGTTGAAGTGAATGCCAGTTTCCTGATGTACGTAGTGTTGGCTTCTCTCTAGGACATTAGGAAAACAGGAATACAGCCAGGATATGGGATAATCCCTTGTATGTTGTGTGTAAGGAAGACCGAGCCCCAGGACTGGCAGTAAGAGTTCACATTGATGTGTAGCTGATGAGGCCCATTTGCTGTGGAGGCAGCAGCGGAGGAAGCTGCTGGGGCACCTGGGGCGGCATCCAGGGGCAGGGTGAGGGTGGGGCAAACCGCCCATAGTGGCAGGACTCACCGCAGGGCCTCCGGAGTCTGCCTGCTTCCTCCCACTCAGCCGCCCTATAGCTGAGGGCGGGGAGGCAGTGGGCAGACTGTTTGGGCAGCACGGAGAGATGCGTGGCTTAGGCATGGTTGCAGGCCCCACGGTGATTGCTGCCTGGCATTTTGTCACCCCCTCAGTGGTGACACCCGGGATGGACCACACCCACCACACCCTCCTTCCTCCACCCCACTGCCAACTCCAGACCAACCACTTCTCCTCCTCTTCGCTTGGTCATCTGCTTCATTGGGTCAGCAAAAGCAAAGTGCAGGGGGGGGGGACTAGGCCCAGAGGAGATATGTGGTAAATCCTGTGTCTTGCCACTGTTGCCACTGTTGCCTATTTGCAAGAACCCACTGGCTCTTGGCATGAGTGGAAAGGTAGTGGACCAAAACATGACTTTGGCATTACTTTGCCAAAATTTTGGCACAGGTTTAACCACCTCTTGAGATATTGTCACCAAACTCAGTGCAACGGTTCCTGAGGTGGTGCTCTGTTCAGTTTGGCATGATGGGTCACAAGAGTGATGATTTGGATGCTTCTTGAGATATCATCACCAACAACAAGCAGTAGCATCAAGGTGGGGGGGGGGGGAAGACCCAAAACTGATGGACCATCGGAGGTTATCTCCAAAAGCCCCACAGCTGATTGGTCGAGTCCAACTTTGTTTACATGTGTTCCGCCTCAGCTGCTTGAGCAAAGCGGGCAGTCATGTATGTGTAGCACCCATTTGTGGGCACATTCCACACCAAACCAGTGATGGAAGCTTGCTTCCATATGTCAATATCCCCTAGCTCTGAGTCAAAGCTTTTGTAATGGAAATGAATCTATCTTTTGACTTTGGGAAAGACATGAGACCAATATTCGAAGTTCTTATGTCAGTGGGAGACATCTGGTCAATGAAATGCATTGGGGCTATTACTGCAAGCGATTGAAGAATTGGGTTTATTATTTACTGCCTTTGCTTTCTTATGTAACAAAGAAAACACCCGAAGGGACCATTATTTATCCCAGGTGGACTGTTTTATGATATATGAATTTTATCCGCTAACATTAACCTACAACAACAATACTAAAAGAACAGTCTTCTATATGCTTTGGCATATATTTTGGCTTATCTGTCTATCTGCCAGCACTGATCACGTCAATTTCTGGCATGATCTCACCAACATTGCATGAGACCTTGCTGAGTGTGTGAGATCTCATGGGATTTCAGCAAGATCTCACTGGAAATCAGTGCAATCTTACCTGAAATCAGTGCCAGTACCAATAGCGCTTCTTCACTGGTGAAGGTGGTGGGGTGGGTAGCACAGGTGGTGGTGGCAGAGCAGGGCACACTTCCTGTTTCACCTCAAGAGGCAAAATGGGATTCGCCACCCTTGCTCAGAAGCACAACTGCCTCCAACCGTGGAGGAAGCAAAGCCATCGTGGCTAGCAGCTATTTCTAGCCTTCTCCTCCCCCAATTTGTCTAATCCTCTTTAGAAGCTATTCTGCTTGGTGGCCAGCACTGCTTCCCGTGGGAGCTTCACTTTCATTTTTTTTCTGTTTGAAGATTAAATGTTCTAGTTGCAGACTTTCTTCAAGTGAAGTGGGGATGTGGCAAGCCTTTATTGCACCAATAGACTTAAAAGATGCTTCCTCTTAAGGCTCTTGCTTCATCCTCTTCACTAAGTTGGGAGGTCAATGTTGCAGGAATTCTCAACCATTCAATTTGTATGAAGAAACGCAATGCATTTCTTCTCTATGTAGCTGACTGGAGTCAATTAGATGAAGTCAATATCAGGTTGTAACTATTCTAAGGAAAATTCTCATTCAGCCTCAAGGACTAGTTAAAGTCAAGTACCTTTCACTGCTTGCTTTCCAATATCACATTGTACAAATAAATATACTTCCACAGAAAAGAAAGGGGAATAATTTTATTCTCTATTTAAAAAATACCTGAAATATGTATTTACGTACCTTTGCAGCTGAGCAGATATACCAAAGGTTGGGAGGGTAGATTATTTTTATGATCCATGGCTGCATTGATATTAACATTCTTTTTCCTGTTTATCTTTTCTTTCTTTCTTTTGTCAGGAAGGATTTAGGGACCAAACTTATGCAAGTACATTTTATTCTGAACTAGCAGGGAGAGCCCAGCACTGCTCAGGACTAGAAAGAAAGAAAGAAAGAAAGAAAGAAAGAAAGAAAGAAAGATAGATGTGGGGCTTTTTTTTACTGGATAATGTAATTTGTGGGTTTGTGTATAGAATCAAAGAATTGCAGAGCTGAAAGGGAACCTGAGAATCATCTGGTCCAACCCCCTGCAATGCAGAAATATGCTGCTGTCCAATATGGGGATTAAACTTGCAACCTTGGTGTTATCAGCACCACACTCTAACCAACTGAGCTATCCAGTGTCAGGGACCGTGCTGAGGAGGACTGCACTGAGAAGGAATGGTGGGAGCCACTCCCTCCCCCTGATCCTGAATCTTCCCAGGAGCAGGAAGACAGTACAGATTTGGAACAGTGGTTTGCAGAGGGGCATAGTTCAGAAGGCAGAAGCTGGGAAATACTGGATGGGGAACAGCTAGCAGAAGAAACACTGGAAGAGAGAGGGTTAACAGATTCACAGTCTTTGGACAGCATTCCTCCACCGCCCTCCCCAAAGTCATGAAGAGCTCAGAAAGTCTCAGAACAGAAAGCACAGAGGGTACAAACTCAGATTACAAAACGTGGGATTAATAGGGACAGAGGGGGTATAAGTCTTAACTGGGAACACTGCCATTTCTAGGAGATTGGTTCTTTGTTCTCTCACTGTGATTATTAAAGATTCTAACTGGTAAGATGTTCCTTTTGTTTGATCTCCTTATCTGCTGCCATGTGGGGAGGAAGCTGATTCCCCAAAGCCTGACATCCAGGACCATACATACACACTGCTACATGGCTCATTGCATCTGACGGCATCCAAATATAGGATGAAAATGTCTCCTCCACCTCAAGATACCTCATTTGTAACCATCACACCAATTTGGTCAAAGCCATGACAAAGACAAATTTGGGTCTACCATCTTGATTCCAGGTCATGTCCGGTGTTCAAATGCAGGCAAAAAACTGCCATTTCTACCTCAGGAACCTTCATGCACAATGTTGATGGGCATTCCCATTCAGAAGTGGTAAGGCAAGCGGTGGGCATTTATACCACAGCGGTGGCCTCGCCTCACTTCACCTAATGGCTGCACTGGTCCTGCTTCTGAATAGCAGTTTACAAAATGGTAGAGGCACACACCCACAACTCCTCAATCAACAGCAAAAAAGGCAGCATCAGCCATGATCACCCACACAGATAAGCCCTTTGCAACTTTTCTCTGGTCAGAACAAAGGAAGGAGTGGGTGTTTTCTGTTTAGGTGTTTAATGGTTTGTGTTTAATGTAAGAGAGGTAAAGCAAATGCAAATAGGAATTGGGTAGGAAGAACAAACAGTGTCTTGTGGATTCCTGAGGGGTTATTTACTGGGACCTTTTAGAGGCACGCTCGCAGGCACTGCCAGGGATACTGGCACTCTGGTGGAAACCCTTGTTTCAGCATTTATGTGGAGGCATGCCTAGAGAGGGCTTTTGACTAACCATCAATCAGCTACTGAGGCAAACAGAAAAAGGTGTGTGAAAGGATTCCTGTCCAATCTAAACAGCAGTTTGATTTGGAAATGAAAATTCAATTTGGAACTTAAATTTGCAAATCCGTGTGTGTGTGTGTGTGTGTGTGTTAGGTTTGTGTTGAATGTTTGTTTTAAGCGTAAAGGGGAGTTAATCCGGTTATTTGTGAGTGCATAAAGTCCAACAGGAAAAATAAAACACCCTGTCAATGGAACATGCTGTTTGCTTCTTCGTCTTGCTGTCAGAGTACATTGCTCTCTGGCATCTTCATAAGATGGGGAATAAAACATGACATAATGAAGATGTACGGCACATGTTTCAGCTAAATTGGAAGACTGGCAAAACATTGCCATCATTTATCTGTGTTTATTTGAAATCATAAAGAGTTAAGTGCAGCAGTTTGCAATCAGGATTCCCACCCCCTCGAAATAAGAAAGATAAACAAATGAAGAACTATGACCATTAATTTAATAGTAAGTAGAGAAAATATACTGATCAGTGATATTAACTGAAAGGAAAGGTGGAGAAGCTCAGAGCTTCACACAAAAACAGCACTCTGTAGACCCAGTTAAATAATGAAGCAGAACAGAGTACACAATCTTTCAACACATTATATGCGACATCCAAATATATCTATTTATATATCCATATATCTTTATTTGAAGACAAGAAGAGGAAATCAGGTCTTGTATTTACCACCATGTGAGTGTCTATAGATAGATTCTTTAGGCCGGGAATGGGGAATCTGTGGCCCTCCAGATGTTGTTGAACTCCAGCTCCCATCAACCCGAGCCAGCATGGCCAATGGCCAGGAATGATGGGGGTTGGAGTCCAGCAATATTTGGAGGGCCACAGGTTCCCAATCTCTACTTTAGGCTACAGGTGTCCCTTATATGAAGTAATATGATGCAAAATATGAGTCTGAAGTGAGTACAGTTTCATCGGCAAATCTGTGACAGAAAAACAAAAGAAGTCTCATTTGATGGGGGCAAGGGATCTACATTGTGTTCCCTGTTCAGGAAAGAGAAAATGAGGCATCAAACTTGGCAGTGGGAGAAAAACAGATCATCATAATTTGCAGTACCCAAAGTAGGGTGCATGAGGGCAGGAAGCCCAGAAGAACGCATCTAGCGTAGGAGAAAGAATAGTGCCATGGGTAAAACCCAGAGCCAAGTAAGCCCTGACTTCCTCAGCCATCCCTTTGCAGATGTGGCTGTACTTTTTTTCCAGCTGCTGGAACAAAAGCACCTAGGGCTCCTTAAGAAAACACCCCAAGGTGTAGTTGTGGGGGTGACACAACTCACCTTCTACACGAGCCCTTACTAAAAGCAAAGATCCACAGGAAATAGACAGATAAGAATTTGCTAATAAAACACCACGACTTCTCGAGGGTCACCTGTTAGATTCCAGATGAAGTCTGCCATTCTAAACACACTGAGGAGTAAGGCCCATTAGACACAAAAGAATTTACTTCTGGATAAACCTGCATAGAATAAAGTTGCAAAGCAGGACATCCCAATATCTGGACTATTTATTGCCCCTGTGCAAATAAATTGTTGGTTACTTATAGTGATATATTGAATTGTGGCATAGTTGTTCCTTCTGAATAAACATGCATATGACTGCTCTATTTTAAAGATATGCCAACTGTTATGGGCCCTTAAAGGAATTGAATTGCCTACTGGAAGGTATAATGTTGAGGCTGAAAAATCCCCATGGACCTTTGCAAATAGATATTTATTCAGCTCTTTGAGTACAAATGGGCACTATGAGATCAACCCATTTCATTAGATTAAAGGTGCACACTGTCACTACTAGTAGACTTGAAAACATCTATGCAAACGGAGTTCAAATATATCACAGGGTTGCATAAATACAGATGTCCATGGAGCTTAATTGCACGGCTATGTTCATTTTTTAAAAAAGGTACTGCAGTGCGCTTTGAAAGTCAGAACTTTTAAAAGGTCATGCTTTAACACAGAAATTAAATTTTAGATGTTGATATTCTCTGGTTAGAGTAATTGCTTATTATCTGACTCCCTGGGGTTTTAAGCTCTTGGGAAATCATATTTGCATCTCAGCTCTTGTTTAAAGAAAGGAGGTAAAATCAGACAGCCTGTCCCACTAACTTAATGCTGAAAAGAAGGAAGAGCCACGTAGACAGGTTTACAGATCACTGCAAAGCTGGCCACTTCTGACACCATCTGCTTTTGGGACTTTATGCTACAACACATATGTGATCTGCAGTTTCTTCATGGTCTCATGCACCACACAAGGGGTGGTGGTGGTAGCAGGAAGCAGCCTAATAGCTACTGGACAGCATCCATCCCCTAGCGGTTATTACACTGTAAAGAAGTCTGTATAATAGGCATGAATGAGAAATCCATTTTAAACAGATTTATACATGAAATCTGTTAGCTCCAATCCAGCATCACCCACACAGAACCACCTCTTGCTGTTGTGAATCATGCACCCACTTATTTCTGAGCCACTCATGCATTAAAATTTAACCCTGCTTCCTTTGATTTGAAACCTCATGGTCAAAGAAAGCATTCCCCCTTTTTTTAACAGGGCTTATAACAGCTGCTGCAAACCTCCCTTCCTTTGCAAGTGTGGTTTGATTTCAAACCCCATAGGCAAAGGAAGAATTTCCCTGTTGGGTTTCCTGCCAGTGTCAATCAGCCAGTCAGTGTTGACATCAAGCATTGCTTTGGTTAAAGATTAGCTGCACCATGAAGCTCCTAATTCTGAACTCCATGATACAGTCAATCAGTCAAGACTTGCTTAACTGGGAACAACCAGGTATTCATTTTAATGCTGCATCTTTACTCAGCCCCACATATGGTGGTAGGTGTGGGACATATGGGTATGCTTTGGGGAAAGAGCCTCATGTACTAATCACTCATCATCACTGACCATGAAAGGTGACAAATGTAAGGGTATGCAGTGTGCAAATAGAGTACTGTGTGGCAACATCTGCGGTGTATGAACCAGTTCTGTAAAATAGCACGGCTGTAGCTTTAAGGAATGGGACACAGGTGGCGCTGTGGTCTAAACCACTTAGCCTAGGGCTTGCCAATCGGAAGGTTGGTGGTTTGAATCCCTGTGATGGGGTGAGCTCCCGTTGCTTGGTCCCAGCTCCTGCCAACCTAGCAGTTTGAAAGCACGTAGATAAATACGTAGATTTATCTACGTATAGATAAATAGGTAGATAAATAGGTACTGCTCCGACGGGAAGGTAGACGGCATTTCCGTGCACTGCTCTGGTTTCACCAGAAGCAGTTTAGTCATGCTGGCCACATGACCCGGAAAAACTGTCTGTGGACAAATATCGGCTTGCTCGGCCCGCAAAGTGAGATGAGTGTTGCAACTCCTGAGTCATTCATGACTGTACTTACCTGTCAGGGGTCCCTTACCTTTACCTTTTAGCTTTAAGGAACAAAGCTTGGTTGTTGACTCTAGAGGGGTGAGATTGCACCGATGAGGGAGCTGTAGGCCTGCTTGGTTGAATGTAGCTGTTGTTCTTGTCGATATTTTATCTTTTTGCTCTCCAAGTAAAGGGATAGCTCAATTAACCCACACCCCACCCCTGCACCAGGCTGGTAGGGGGTTGGATTCAATGGAGTTAGCTCTGCTGGTGAAACTGGCCTCCCGCTGGCTTAGGATGTGGAGCTGGGAGCCCAGCTGATGAATTTCCCCAGCGGGGGGTTCCAAGTGGGAGTGTAGCCAGGACTGATTGATCTGCCCCTGCTCCGACCTTCCACTGTGGACACAGTGAGTAGCTGATCTATGGATGTACCAGTGGCTCTGCTGTTCCACTGGTGGGGCAGGCATTTGGATTGCACATTAGGTGAGACGTTATACTTCACAATATCTGTTGGCTGGCTCTAAATGTAAGTTGTTGTTGGTTGTTGTTCATTTCAATTCATTAGCCATCCTTGCCCAGAAGATTGCTGGTATGACTAGCCAATGAGAATCCCTCACTGATCACTTGAGGTTTGCAGACTCAAACTATAACTTTGTCCTCGCTGTTTCAAGCATCTGCTTGATATCTCACGTTGAGATTTTTGGAGTCGGTGTGCTAGGGGCATCCTTAAAACAACAGTGAGGCTGAGGTCTCCTGTAACAACCTTTCCCGGGAACTGTAGTTTGCTAAGCGTGCTGGAAACCGTAGCTCTGAGAAGGGGAGATTACAAATTCCCAGGATTATTTGTGGGGATTCTTGTGCTTTGAATATCTTTTAAAATGTATGGGTGGATTTGCCCTTGGTCTAAAATCCTATGCAGTGGTACCTCAGGTTAAGTACTTAATTCGTTCTGGAGGTCCGTTCTTAACCTGAAACTGTTCTTAACCTGAAGCACCACTTTAGCTAATGGGGCCTCCCGCTGCCGCCGTGCCACTGGAGCACGATTTCTGTTCTCATCCTGAAGCAAAGTTCTTAACATGAAGCATTATTTCTGGGTTAGCGGAGTCTGTAACCTGAAGCATATGTAACCTGAAGCGTATGTAATCTGAGGTACCACTGTACTTACTTAAACTGGGAGTAACTACCATTGAACTCAATGGGACTGGCATCTGAGTAGATGTGAATTTGATCCAAGCCTAAATAACCCCATCAGGACCCTTGAACATGGGAATTCATGAGACTGGTTGCAAGCACAGTTTAAGCACAATTGCAAAAGTTCTGTGTGGTTTTTAGCATTCACATCATAGCAAATTGTAGAAAGCAAGTAGCAGTAGCTTTTATACACCCTAACTGTTGTTCAATATAAAATAGATTTAGCTTCAGAATATGTAAAATATTAAAGTTTCTCTCTCTTTTTTTCTCCACAGTTAGGAATAAACACAGCTATAAAGCATACTGATGTAAAACAACCACAAATTGAGGCACTACTTCAAGCTATTTGTACCACAGTTTTATTCCATTCACAGTTATGTACTATATGTAAATAAGTTCCATATTGTAGGGAAATGTTCCACTGTAACTCAGTTATTTGATCATTAGAAAAGAACAGAGGGTGGAGGGGAGGAAGCAGCAATGGATTCATTCGCATCTACTGAATTAGGACTGCTTTGCTCAAGAAAAACATTCCTAAACAGTTTGTGTGTGTGTGTGTGTGTGTGTGTGTGTGTGTGTGTGTGAGCTAGTGGGTAGGACAATCGACTTGGACTAGAGAAACACAGGTTCAAATACCTACTGAAATGTTCTTAGATTAGTCACTATCCCTCTTCAAGCTAAACTACATGGCAGGGCTTCTGTGAGAAGACAATAGAATAATTCCATGAATATCATCCTGAGCACCTTGGAGACAGGGGGATACAAATGTGGCTATAATATCAGATTACCTGAATATCATGTGTAGTAACTTCTGCAGCTTTGACATGAAGTATATATTTCTCTGGCCATTCTCGGTGGTTTCTCTAATCCTTATTTTTTTTATTTATCTAAAATGGAACAAAACAAAACCCACTATTATTGCAAGCGGAGCCGCAATGAGATGGCTAGAAGCAAAGGAGGCCATCAGGCACTCAATCACAATGTTTCCCTGTGTTTGTTATTTTTTGCATATTGCAAATTGAGTTTCAAGTCCCTAGGTGGGCTAGGTTGAGCCAATCTCATGTTATTCAAACATATGCCAAGTGCAAGAGAAT